>NC_136461.1:76103460-77303460 GCF_902686455.1 Sciurus vulgaris | reverse complement strand
CAGGAGCTGACAAGATCCTATCTTTCTTAGATTCAAGGGAGAAAAAGTGAAAATCCTCTTGAGACCAGTGGGGCACCCTTTTTGCACAAAGGGGTCTAGGAAGTTTTTTTAATATGCTCAGGTACCCAGTCATTCAGAGGCTGCTGTAGTCATGGTCCCTTGAGGTCTGGCTACTGCTTGAAATGGTGGCATAGATGGTGCTGGTTCTGCAAGACTGCAGGATGCTTGACTTAGGGGGTCATGGAGGCTTCCTCCAAGATTTCAAAGAAAGGTCAGGGAGGCCAGGAAAAGTGCAGCAGGGTCAGAGTCCCTGCAGGCACCCCCCCCCCCCCCGCCCCCAAGAAGTCAGTGTACAGATGTAAGGAGGAAGCTGCAGTGGAAACCCCTGAGATTAAGAAATGCCAGTAACATGGGACACTGTCCTAACATTGTCCTAGGAAATCTGCAGGAATTGAACAGAGAAGCCAACAGAGAGGCTACTTGGGCTGCAACCAACAATGCCACAGGAGTGGAGCTACACAGCCCTTTGGATAGAATATCACTATGCCATGTGTCTCAGATGCCAGAAGTGAAGCTACAGGAGTTGTTTGCCCAGCTGGATTTCAGTCTTGCGTTGGTCCTATCACTTCTTTTTATGTCCCTGTTTTTGTGTTTACTCTATACTTTATATATTGGATACTTGTAAATAGCTTTTTTTTTTTTTTAATAGGAGCTCACAAGGGGAGTTTGCCCCAAGTCTCAGAGGAGACTTTGGACTTGAACTCTTGGGTAAACTTGGAATTTTTGAGACTATGGGAATTCTTGGAAATGGACAAAATTGCATTGTGAGATGGTTTTGGGCTTTTGGGGGCCAGGGATGGAATGTTATGGTTTAGATGTGCAGTATATTCCAAAAGCTCACAAGTGAGACAATGTAAGAAGGTTCAGAGGAGAAATGACTGGATTGTGAGAGCCTTAACTCAATCAGTAAATTAATCCCCTGATAGGGATTAACTGAGTGATAACTGAAGGCTATTAGGATGTGGCTGGAGGAGGTGGGGCATTGGGGGCGTGGTATGGAGTATATATTTTCTATCTGGGAGTGGAGTCTCTGCTTTCTGATCATCATGTGAGCTGCTTCCCTCTGCCACACTTTCCTGCCACGTTGTTCAGCCTCAACTTGAGCCCTGAGGAATAGAGCCTGCAGTCAATGGACTGAGACCTCTGAAACTGTGAGCCCTTAAATAAACTCTTCCTCCTCTACAATTGTTCTGGTTAGGTCCTTTAGTCACAGCAGTGAAAAAGTTGACTAAAACAATCATAAACTTAGACATTTAAAACACCATGGCTTGTTTTTCAAAAATAAGATCATATTGTTAAAATAAAATTTCTGCTGTATAGATTGCTTTAAGAAAACTGCCAGAGTCATTGATGTTATCATCATGTACAAGTTTTAAGACTCCTAACAAATAAAGACTTGTAACCTTCTTTGAGGATTCTGAGTGCTCTTATCCATGGGGGATTGATTAGCATAAAAGATTTCCAGGTTATAGTCTATATAACTCAAGTATGCATGAAAATCTAAAGGACCTTAAGGTTTGTTCCCCTACCCCTGTTTCATTGCTGAACAAGGTTAAATTTCAGAGATTTCACTTCTCTGGCCTTAAGACAGCTACATTTCTTCCAGTGTGTCTGCAGTGTTCCTATTCAATCAACAACTATAAAAACCTAAATTTTCAATTTTAAGTACTTTCATTATACTTTAAAAGTAACAAAGAAAAAGTCAATGTAAGCCTCATTAGCTAAACTGAGAAATTACAAAACATCAGAAGTTAAAACAGGTAGAAATTTTTCTAATATTTCCTTTCTCTAATAGTTCTCTAGCCTCCTGGAAGATGAGCTGTCCTGCATAGAGGGATTTTCTGGTTTTAGCAGACTACCCATGCAAAACCAGAGTTGGTTTTTCACATAGAGAAAGCATGATTCCTCCCAAATCTCTTTTCATTTCCAGCTAAGACATTTACAAGCCCAGACTGAGGACCCACAGGCCCCAATAAGCGGCTGACATGAGGCTGAAGTAGTCAAATATGCTCAGCATATTACAACAATCATAGAACTGGTGCTTACCATGAGATAACCACATGTACGCATTCTATAAGTACTTAACTCATTTAATGCCATCAACAACCCAAAGGTTTTCTTCATTTTATAGATAAAGCAAATGAGAATTATATGACTTATCTAAGTTTATGCAACTAGTAAACTTGAAATAATAAAACTGGCATCAATGTGAATAATCCTCAAAGAAAACTTTGAAGGGGTAAAAAAGGCAGCTTAGCTGGATGGAATGAACAACAGACTAAATGTGCATGCATTTATTCAATGATTCACTCTGTAAAAAATTAGTGGTCATTACATGGTGATTGGCATTGGAGAATCAACAATGGTAAATTAAACAAATAACCTCACCAAAGAGCGGCTATCCTTTCCTCACAGAATTTAGACTGGTGATAGAAACAAAGATTGAGTGAATAGCAATTATTCAATTATTGTATTGCAATCATACATGTTACAGATGAAGGAGGGCAGGTAGAGAGACCATCTTGTAACCCTGGAGTTCAGAGAATTGCAGAGGCTGGGCCACTGTGAGGGCCACACCAAAGAATTCAAAACCTTGTTCTAAGAGATGAAACTCATCTCTAGGCCTCATCTAAAGGTGGGTAAAGGTTCAGCAAATAAAACTTAAATAAAACAGGAAGTCACAAAAGCAAGACACATTCAGGGCCAAGTGGTCTTTGTCTCATTCCATCTTCCTGGTATAAGAGCATGACCTTGGGTTAAGTTCAAGATCAAATGTTACCAGATTTTAACTCCTTTAAAGGCAAAATCCATGTGTCACATTAAAAAAAAAAAAAATTAAAGCACAAACAAATTACATAATGTTCAGAATCAAGAGAGCAGCTGTTAAAATGGTCAATAATATTTTATTCTTGGTATTATCAGTCCTTTCTGTTCTCATGAGTGTCTGAAGTTGGCTACTTCAGCTACGTGGTGTAGTAAAGAAGAGAATGAACTACTATTCTGCTGACCATCCTTTGCCTCAACTTCAGTCAGGTTACACAGTCTCTCAGAATGCTAGCTTCTGAATTGGTAAAAATAGAAATAATTCTACCTGGCCTATTTTCTATCTTCACATGGATGATAACATCAAAAGCCATGGAAACTACCTCCACCCAGGAGGTATCAGAGAATAGTAGTCCATGAAAGAGGAAACTCCTCACAAATACAACCTCTGTTCTCCCATCCTGAAACCTTTCTAGTGTCCCCAGTTTTCTAGCCTCCTGGAAGACAATGAGCTCCACAGAGGGATTACCTGGTTTCAGTACACCATGCCTGTGCTAAAGGAGATTTCAGCCTTCCTTCTTCCCAAAGAACAACCAGTATTTCTCCAAACCCTATTTCATTTCCAGTCAGAAAACATTTACTTTTATTAGCAATGGTATTTAAAGTTGTAGTAATGCAATGTATTCTCACTCTGGTAACCTGAGTACATAAGTGAGGATTTGGTAGAGAACCAAATCCATTCCTTCTCTAAAAAGGGACTTGAAAGTAAAAAGTTACAATTAAATTAGTAAAACATGAGCAAAAATAGTTTGACTTAATTGTCATAGGATAAAGGAAAGGAAATATTTAATCCAATGACATTTTTTTCCTCAAATTTCTTTTATATTATTCTCCCCTGCCCCATCTTATGGCCCTACTTGTATCCCAAGAGGATCTCCCTCACCTCCACCACATCCTTCATACTGCAATTGTTATAGTCCCTAACAAATGTGTCAAGACCTTCTGCTTCAAAACCTTCCTGGTGACTCCTGGCCCACTCCTTGTCAAGTCGTGTGCTGTTTATAGGACTAAAACTGCACCTCCGAGCCCACCCCAGGCAGAAGCTGAGCCAAAGTCAACATGGGTCCCAACTCCTATTCCTGTGCTCTCTCCTTCATTCATGCCACCAAGAGGAAAAGCCAACCTGGACAGGGAGGAACAAGCCACATTGGTATTTTTAAAACCCCAAGTGTAGCATTCATTCCAAGTATACTTCAAATCAGTGATACAGCCACTAAAGTAGATAATAAAATTGACAAATACAGGTTCATCAGGTACAAAGGAAGCCAAATGGATAAAGAAATAAGAATTTTGAGTTGGAAGTTCAGGACCTCATGACATAATATAATAGGCCTATGACTAAAGCAGCGTATTTAGGTCCAAAAATTTGATTTCTGAGCGACGACTTTATATTCTCAAATCTAGTTGTTATTTTAAATTGTATATGCCATCTAAACAGAAAAATAAAAGCAATATGAAATTTTAAAAATGATAAATTTAAAAATAATTATACAGAAAGTGGAACTCAGTAACTGGGATGTTTATTTAATATTTGGGTAGTTCATTAGGGATATCTAGGAATATGATAAAGAGGTAATATATGAAAGAATGAATATGTATGTAGAAGGTTAAACATTGTGGGCAATTCCTGTGTTTTATGGAAATCACTAATTTTCACAATATTTTATTGTTATTCCAAAACAAAATAAGCATGTATCAATTGACTACTTATTTTTTTAAAAATCCAATGGCTATGAGAAAATACTATAAGCTATTAGTAATCAGGATTGATTTTTATTAAATTAAAAGAAAATCACAAGGTTGGGGCTGTGGTTCAGTGGTAGAGTGCTTGCCTAGCATGTGTGAGGCACTGGGTTTGATTCTCAGCACCACAAATAAATAAATGAATAAAATAAAGGTCTATCAACATCTAAAACAATATTTTAAAGAAGAAAATCTACCACAAGTTAAGCACCTTGAAAAGGGGAACTTCTAAGTTGGCAAATCTTCTCTATGGAAAGATTTAAGTTGAATGATGCAAATGCAAGCAATAGAATTAATGATTGGTAGCTAGGCATGATGGCACAGGCATGTAATCCCAGTGATTTGGGAGGCTGAGGTAGGAGATCACAAGTTCAAAGCTAGCCTCAGCAATTTAAGGAGATCCAGTTTCAAAATCAAAAGAACTGGAGATGTAGCTCAGTGGTAAAATGCCCCTAGGGATCAATCCCCAGTACCTAAATAAATAAATAAATAAATGATTGATAAGCTCTAAAAAATATCCATATAAAATGCTTCAGCAGAAGCACTGATTCTTTGTAGTGTGTTGACTATTATTAAGGCACTAATTTTTCTATGACATCCTCATCATGTGTTCCCATTGATCTTTCTTCACCATCATGACACTCCTGGGTCTCAGAGAAAGGAGTGGTGAAGTGTAGGAAAATGGGAATAGTAGGACCCAAATCAGCCCATAGTTCCAGTGCCCCCTCCCTGTTAGGCTGGTCTAGTTCTGCCATCAATAAAGAATGCCTGAAAGAGCTAGATCCCTTTTCAGCATTATAAACCATGCAGGAGATGCTTACTACATCTGCTTTGTTCTCTATTTCTGTGCTGCCTATTACCATAGTAACAAGGCACACAGATGAAAAAGTAGGCTAGAAATACCAAAAAATGGGGGTGGGGAGAGGAACATAGGGGAAAGGGACTTTCACTGGTTGAGAGAAAAGGTAAGAATTTCTCCTATTAGAGTCATTAGTGTATTAAGGGGCAAACCTAACTTTAAAAAATGAGGTTTCTTTGCCTTTTTGAGAGCATCAAGAAATCAGTCTAAAAGCTCAATAAATAACAGTGTTTACAGGAGGCAGACTTGCTAGAATTTTGAGATTTTAAAATTAGAAGTATTTTACCAGAAAATCTTGAAGATGCGAATTAAAACCTTTGAACAGTAGCTACTTTGGGAAATCATGTTCTAATTCCACAGTGTGGAAGATTACTACTTAACAATTTGAGTTATTTTGTAGTACTAAAAGTTGAGACACCTTTAGGAAGTGTGGTTGGAAAGATAAGTTGCTACAATGAATGTTTTCCTGACAGTGACTATGTTTATCTTCTAAGTTGTATAAAATGTCTCCAGAGGAAATTACTGGGTAGGGGTGACTTTTGTTTCACCCTAAGGGAATCACTGCCTCTGTTGAAAGAGGGACAAAGCTTTCCGCATTTCTAGTCCTTCTGCTGTCTGTACAGAGACCTTGAAAATCACACCATTCCCTATCCATTTCTCAAAACCACGGAGTGCCAAAGTTTTAGCCGTGAGGGAAGAGAAATCTTCCCACTTCCAGATTCCCATTTCTTGGCTCTTATTCTTTCCTGCCATCAGTCTAGGATTTTGCTTATCATTTTCCAGGGCATTTGAAAACTTGGATGTTATTATGTGTTTCTGGGGTAGGAAATGGGAAAAGAGCCACCTAAACCATCCCCTACTTGGGGAGGTTTTACTCTACATGAAATGGTGCACATCTCAGGCTATTCAGGCTGCTACAGCAAAATGTCATAAATGGGGTAGTTTATAAACAACAAATGTTCATTTCTGACAGTCCTAGGACCTGGGAAGTCTACCTCGAGGCACTGTCAGATTTGGTGTTTGATGAGGACCCCCACCTTAGTGATTTCTACTGTTTCTTCAAGTGGAGGAGGAAGGGGCAAGTAAGTTCTTTTGGGTCTTACTATGATTTGGAAATGATCTGGGTGCTCCCCAAGGCCTCCATGTTAAAGGCTTGGTCCACAGTGTGGCAGTATTGGGAAGTGGTGGAACCTTTAACAGGTAGGGCCTGGTGGAGGTCATTAGGAGTGTGAGGTAGATCTTTTGCCATCCTCTGGTAGTTCAGAGAAAGCCTGGCACCTTCTGCTCTCTGCCTCCTGGCTAGAGTTGTGAACTTTTCTCTGCATGTTTTACCATCCACAGTAGAGCCAAAGCCTGTGCTAAGTTGTGTGGACTTTCAGCCATCAAAACAATGTACTAAACAAACCTCTTTTCTTTAGGAAAATACCTGCTTCAGGTATCTTATTGTAGTGAATGAAAACAGGCTAATACAAGCCTTTGTTTTATATGGCATCAGTATCATTCATGAGGACTCCACTTTCAAGAGCCAGTCACCTCCCCAAGGCCTCACCTTCAACACTATCACCTTGGAGGTTAAGGTTCCACCCATAAATCTTGGGAAAGACGCAGACATTCAGACCGTAACAAAGTGTAAAAAACAGGAGATGCTTTAGAGACTATAATTGTTTTAATTTCTGTCTAACAAAGGTCAGAGTCACTGACCCCATCCTTTACAGAAGGTAATGCTCTAGGCTACTTACAGATTTTAATGAACAGCGCAGTGGAAAACTGTGAGAATTCTGTCCCTGATTCAGTCACTATGTAGTCATGACACTGTGGACAGTTTTTACTTTGCTTTTCTTAACCTTAGTGTCTTATCAGTAAAAAGAAATGACAGAACTGGAACAGAGACGTGAATGTGGAGAGGGTTTCTAAGGATGATTTTAAGGCATGTTAAAACTATATGCACATTAAGACTATGAGTATATTCTGGAAAGGTCCTTAAGAATACCTAATAGAAAAATGTTAAAAATCAATACTCTGTTGGGTGTCTTCCACACACCATGACTTAAATCAACTTACCTGAATCAACCCACGCTGCTTTATTTTTCTTTATACTGTCTATTATATGACATTGTCCCTTGCATTTGCTCATTGTCTATCTTCCCTCCTCTAGGATATTCAGTGCACAAACAAAGGATTTTTTTCTGTTTCTTCATGTTGGATTTAGTCCCAGTACCTGGTGATGCCTGGCCCATATTGAGAGTTCAAAAACAAAAACAAAAACTATTGGATAAATTAAAAAAAAAAAAAATTCTATCAAATGAAATGTATCAGAACAAAGATGCAAATTTATTTACTTTTCTTTTTAAAAAGTCTGGGGTCTGCCATAAGCCATGCTTTCTACTAGGCATTTTACTTAATTTTTAAATTATTTCTTTCAGTCAAGTTTCCCAATCCTGAGAGCCTTTTATAAAATAATACATCTGTGAAAAGGAGTCAGGCACTATATTGTAGAAAAAAGCTGCTTTATCTGGATTTGAATGCAAGATTTGCAACTAAATGTGAGGTTTGATAAGAAAAGCTACATATCCCCTATGGAACTTGGATTCCACATTTGTATCATAGGAATATAATACTTGCTCCATTTCCTACAAGTCATGAGGAGGATAAGTAACTTTATTATGTTAGAAGTGACATGATGCAACAGACAGCATAGTATAGGTTCCCATCAAGTTTTCAGGAGAGACTTGCTGTTAGCTGTTGAGAGAAGGAAAGAGATCAGAAACAGCTGCACAGTGTCTTTTCATGCAGGGTCAGAGACTCCAGGAAAACCTGGAGTAACTGGGAGGTTCCCCCAAGAAAGGCTCTCAACTCAACAGGACAACAACCAGGTCAATTGCAAACTATGCTCAATCCCTCTCAGACTGCATTACTCCACTGAGAAAAATAAATGTCCCATCTAACCTGGAGCCAAACATTTTTACACGTTATAATTTATAAACTCCTTCTGGGAAGGAATTTGCATTCTTGATAAAATGCTAAGCACTTTTTCAAAAGTATTAATATTTGTTCGTAAGAAACCAGTTATCTGTTGACCCAGTTGACTATCAGTTAAGTATCTGGTGATTTTTAACCCAAGTTCTTTTTTGTATCTAATCTAATAGTATCAAATATGTACAGTATAATTTCTGGCTGTTCCAGGAGAGTATGTTCATATGTTCTTAAAATAGATGATGGTGACATATCACTTTGGTATCCATTGAGTATATTTAAAAGAGTGACAATCTACCCATGCTCTTTCCCTCCTGAATATCCTTGCCTACCAACAGGAAATTCTTAAATTGACATACAGGGGGTCTTTTACCCCTTAGAGTTGATAACTAGTTTGAGGAAGGTTATTTGTTTTGGCCTTCAAATGAGTGATCTTTAAATGAGAGTGTTTTGGGGGTATGTTGTAGTAGGAAGATGTACTTTAGTGGAACATGCTTTCAAACCATCAACTAACATTTGCCTAACAGCATCTCTTTTGAAATACCTGATGCCTGGTCTTTCTTTTTGTCCTTTCAAATGCACTATTTTCCCACATTACAAACCCTCACTTCTTAGAAACCCTCACTTCTTAGTAAGTTGGTTTAGGGTGCACTGCCTTGCAGTGTACAAATTTCAAAGGGTCATTTTGACAGACCCATAGGGTTATAGATGTTGAGAAAGTGAAAGACTTCCATGACAGAAAAGCAAATTCTTTTGGGAGTGAGAAGAAAGTTTCCATTTCTTTCCTTAAAGCAACAATGAAGGAGGACCTAATCAAGTTGTCAGTCAACATAACACTGAAAATCATTTTTTTCTGATCAATCACTAGATTGATTTCATTATGGTTTGAATGTAAGGTGTCCCCCAAAAGTTCATGTGAAGTCTTAGTCCCCAGTGCAGCAATGTTTAGAGGTGGAGATTTGAGGAAGTGATTGGATCCTGAGAGCTCTGACTTCATTGTTGGATTAATCCATGGAGGGATTCGTGGCTGAATGGACTATTGGAGGGTGGTGGAAACTGTAGGAGGTGGGTTGTAGTTGGAAGGAGTCAGTCCTTAGGGGCGTGCTGTTAGGAATTATATCTTGTAACTGGAGCTCTTTTCTTCGTTTCTTAGCTGCCTTGATGTGAGTAGATTTTCTCTACCATGCCCTTCTGCCATGATGTTCTGTCTTACCTCATGCTCAATCTCCTTTAAGTTGTTTTTCTTGGGTATTTTGTCACAGCAATGAAGCTGATTAATAGAGTATGGTCAGGAGTTTAAATAATGGAGTAGAATTTTGCTTTCTTCATTCCCTAAACTTATGTATGAGGCAAGATTTCTTAAGCACTTCAGTTTTTTGAAAAAGCCTTTGATTTGATTATGAAGTCTATCTTATTCTCACAATATTTACCTGTGCATAAATAAACTACGTTTAACTCCCTATATCTCAGTAAAGAGATGCTTTTCCAGTAAAATTTCACCTATGAGTAATAATCATCAAAATTTTAATATACTATATGTCATGGTCAGCTGTCTACTAGTAAAAATCATAATATAATCCAAAAAAAATTTTATTTACTATTTAGAGCTCTATTGTCATAAACACTTAAAAAATAAACTTTGTGCATGTGTGTGACAAGAGTATAAAAAGGTAATCAAGAAAAGACTTTCAAACAAAAGAATCTTATATTGGGATTAAGTTTTGAAGATGATGAATAAAATTAGTTCTGTGAACATAAAAGAACTATATAAATCTGATGATTTTTGTAGAAAACCTTGTGCTTTTTACATAGATGATGGTAGGTATCAAATCATTTTGACATTTAATTTAGTTTCCACTGGGTACATTTAAGAGTTATTTTTTTTTTAAATCAATATTTATATTATCAGAAATGCCACCTTTTATAACTATTTAAACTAATGATGAAAAACTTTAGCTATTAATTTTGAAAATCAGTACAGCACACAGCTTTTCACATCCTTTAAAGGGTAGTCAAAGGAAAATAGAGGCACTGTTTTAAACTACCTATAAGCCAAGAGCTAACTGTCTAAAATTCTGACTTCTAATGGAAAGACAAAGAATTATTTCAGAAAAGGGCAAAAGCTGCCCCAAACATCCCTTCCAAGTTGCTAAATCTGGAACTCCGAGCCCAGTAAATGTTCAAGGAAAACTATCTCACTGACAAGTATTTTGGCCATTCAATTGATACCTATTAACAGCAGGTATAATATATCTTATTCTAATCTTCAAGGGGATATTCTTTCATGTCTTGGTCAAATAGGAGTCAAAAGTATTGAAAAGTATGTTATTGAAATGAAGCCCTGGAGTAGGTAACATATATGCTGAATTTCATTCCCTAATCCTCTCTTGATATCCACTTATTGCATGTCTACAGTATATCAGTCTGAGGCTCAATCCAGAAAGCCCAGCAGATGAACAAAATACATTTTTTATCTTGAAGGAACACCTAGTAGGATATGGAGGTGTTCTCTGGCATAGGCTCAAGGACTAGGGAACTGGCTCGAGGTAGCACAGAGGCAGGAGTGAGGGGCTCTGGGGAGGGTAGGCAGAAGGCAGATATCAGAAATGGGCTTTCAGAAGAGGGATAGATGCTTGAACTGTCTTGAAAGATGGGCACAGGTTTGTCAAGAGGATCCAGATAAAGGGAAGGAATAAAGCCTGGGATTGGCTACCTAGAACCTTCTTCCTTGTACTGCAAATAGTTCAGGATAGCTGAGTATGGGGGTATAATTGTATTCACGGTGCATGCACTGGGGATTCTGAAATGACAAAGTAGCAAAAGGTGAAAGTGAAGAGTCGTAGAAGCCATTTGGAGTCTTTATTATATGACAGACTACTGCACTTGGACTTGCTCCTTGTAGCAAAGGGTGGCATTAGCATGAGGTTTGCCTTTTAGAAAGATTACTGCAGTGTGGACAACAAATGTGTGGTTGGGGAAGGAAGATGGGCAAGACTACAAACTAAACTATCAGCTAAAAGACAAATATTCATGCTCCCAGAAAAGATTCATGCAGCAAAAAAGAGGCTATAGAGGAAGGTGGTGATGGGAGGACCCGAGGGATGTGGCTCTAGACCCAACAGTTACCAACAGTATAAGCAAGGGTGTAGAAGAGAATGAGGCAAGGAAAAGACCAGGGTGGGCTAGTTCTAGGTTTCTCTGGGTTAGATAATTGAGTAAATAGAATTGCTACTTGCAAAAAACAAAACAAAACAAAACAAAACAAAAACTAAAACAAAAAAACAGTACCACCAGGAGAAAAGCAAGTTATGGAGAAACAATGATATAGCTCTTTCTCAGATGTTTAAATTTGGTGTATCAAGAAAACTATCTGTATTTAAAGTTTGCCAGTTGAGCACACATACATTGTAAGAGAATTCAATTATTCCTAAATTATGTAGCTCTTTTCACAGTATCATACTGCAAAGTTATAGATTAGATACACTTATTTTAAAGGTGGCCCCAAACATGAAGTGCTTCCTTTGAAACAGTATGATAAACTATCAGGCCCCCGCCTGGGGGCAGGCTTATCTCATGTCTTAGCTCATTTTAAACCACATTCCTCATTTATTCTGTGAAGTAGGTAGCACTGGTATTAATACCCCCATTTTATGCCCTATGGGGTAAAATTACTTGCACCCTATTACATGCAGCAGTTTGTAAGCCTGCTGCAGAGCAGGTCAACGAAAGAGACCAAGTCCTTACTTTCATAGGACTTACGTGCTGGTGGAGGTGAGGAGAAATGAACATAAAAAGGGAGCAAAGCTTACATTCAGGAATGAGAGACTGATGGTGACAGGTGAAGATGTGGTTAAATTACCCTACATGGCCAGGAAAGGTACTGTTGAGATCACACTGGAGTGGGCACTTCATGAAGGAGAAGGAAGCAGTAAACACATGTTAAAGAGAAGAACTTTCCAGGCAGAGGGAACTGCATCTGAGAAGCCCCCAGGTAGGAGCAAGCTTGATGCACCATTGTGGGAAGAATTCCAAATGCTGGGACAAATGCAGAGCAAGAAGTCCAAGTTACAAGGGTACTCCTGGGAGGGTGAAGATGAAAGACTTCTGGCATCTTAGGGCAGCACTGCCGCAGCATAAGTTCCCTTGGGGTAACCTGTGAGACCGGCCACTGTGCACAACATGGTGCCTCTGAGAAACTGCATTATGACTCACAAATGCTTTTGGAAGACAAGTCACAGCTCAGTTGAGGACTGCCTATTTCGGTATTGAAATGGGGCCAGGAACAAACTCATTTAGTTTTGCCTAGAGAGATGAACTTTAAAAATCTTTAGATGAATGGAATTCACCTTAAATGCATCTACTCTGATCAAGAACTAACCTGTAGTCCAAGGGCTGATGGCTGTGCCCCTGAGGTTCAGTCAGGCCATTCCACCGTTGGTGGAAGACATGGAAGAAAGCTTCCTCCAAGGCTGTAACAGGGTTTAGAGAGGTAACATTTCCCCACAGGTTCTCCCATAAGCTGAACAGGGTGAGGGGAAATGACACCCCCTGCTAATGTACCTGCCAATGGTACTCCCTTGCCAAGCCAAGTTCTTATTTACACACACACACACAGCCACAGAGGGATTGGGTGTTGGGGCTCCACACTAGCCCTGAGATGGACAGCTGATCCTCTGGAAAACACTGCCCATACCTCCCACCCTGGGGACATTTTCCATTGCTGCTTATGGGCTACCTATTCTGCAAACTGCCTCTTAACAGTTTTTCCCTGTCTGGCTACATTGTTTCAAATATATTTGTGAAGGGTGATGCAAATCAACTGCTTGGCCCTCTCTGAAAAGGTTTCAGCTTAAAACTCCCTTTCTCAGATGTATCTGTTTGCTGCCTTTCTCAGAGGTATCGGTATATTAAGTTTGTCAGTGTAGCACAGAAAACATTGTAAGAGAATTAAATCATTCCTGAGTTATATAGCCCTTTCACAGTCCCACTTGCAAAATGATATATTGTATACACTTATTTTAAAGGTGGCTCCAAACTTTATGAATGCTTCCTTTGGAATAGTGCTGTAAACCTGCAGGTCCCTGCCTGGGGACGGCTCATCTCATGTCTAAGTTCCTTTATTTAAAACTCCTCATTAAGTTACTGCAGTCACTGGCCTATATTTTGTTCCTAAGTCATCATTTGCATATGCTTTGACAGCACCTGTTTGTCTCTTTCCTAACTTTCACAATGGCAATTTTCATGTGTTTGTGGTGATAAATTCACTTTTCCCCCTCAATATCTTGCAGACTCCTTGAGGGTAGCGACCATATATTCTTGCTTACTGTTGCAACTCTAGAACTTAGCGTAGTGTCTGGCACACAGTAGGTGTTTAATAAATAACTGCTAAAAATACTATGAAACATACTCAACAGTGGTAATGTTTAGTTTCTGAGAGTAGGTCAGTCAAAAATCATTCAAATCAGAGAGGAGGAAAGTGAAAGCTTGGCTATTCTTTTTATCAAGAGATATGGAAAATTTTGCTACTATTTGGATTACAAACATTTTAGAGATAATTCTAAAAAGTTTGACTGGAAAGTAAAGAACATTCATTTGGATATGCACAAAGATGACCAATTTTAAAATGCAATTAAAAAAATTAGTAAGAGTTAATTTTTTAAAAAGTTTTGCCCAGGTTAGACCAAAATAAAAGAAAAGCAACCATTTATTTTATCAGGCATGGTTTTAAGCAGTCTATATACATTTTATATCCCCCATTTAATCCCATCTCAGTTTACAGATAAGGAGACTGACAGTGGAAGAAACTAGGTTGCATATTGAGTAAGTGACAGAGCCAGGATTTGCCTCTAGGTCTATTTTATTTCACAAGACATGTTTTTAATTTAAGTCATGTTTTTAAGCTAAGAAATAAATGCTAACATTGAATGATGATGTGTTATTCCCTATCACTCAAACACTCCATCTCCCTTCCATGACAAGGTATAATCCTGTAATCTGGAATCATCACCAATTGGGGTAAATGCCCAAATATTTAAAATAGGTTTCAATGTCAATGATGTTTCATCAGGGAAACAAGATAATCATGAAAAATGAATGCGAGGAATATGAACTGGTATTATGTGTTAGTCAGCTTTTTGTTACTGAGACCAAAGTACCTGACTCGGTAAAGGAAAAGTTTATTTGGGGCTCACAGCTTCAGAGGTTCAGTCCATGGTCAGCTGACTCATTGCTCTGGGCCTGAGGTGAAGTAGAATATCAAGGCAGAAGGGTGTGATGGAGGAAAGCTGCTTAGCTGATGGCATCTAGGAAGCAGATGGAGCAAGAAAGGAGCGAGGGACAAGATAGAGTCCAAGGGCATCCCTTACCCACAAGCCTTACTTCCTCCAGCCATGCCCCACCTGCCTACAGTTGCCACCCAGTAGTCCATTCAAATTACTAATCTATCAAATGGAATAAGCCAGCGATGAGGTTACAGTTCCCATAATTTAATCATTCCACTCTGAACATTACTTCATTGTCTAACTCATGAGTCCTTTGAGATGCCTCAAGTCAAGAAAAGAGATTTAGAATAATTGTGGTGTTTGAATACCCCAACATTCATTTTCCCTTTTTTATTCTAAGCATGTGACTTCCACCCCATGTTTTGAGCCTAGGAATAGACTGTATGGATAAAGGACAATATTTCCTAGACTGTGATCCAGGAAGTGAGATCAGACACTAAGTGCTGAACAATGAAACATAACAAGGTTATGATGGTTTTTAGGAAATTTCCTTAAGAGACCATAGGTTCTTGCCTTTTCCCTCCTCTTCCCTTTCTTATTTCCTTCTTTTGCTACTGATAACTTAGAAATGATGGCTAAAGCTTCATCTTGGACCATGAGGTTGGGGAACCTCATATTATATATGGAAGAGCCAATAAAAGAGAGTAAGAATTAGGACACATATCTAGATCATCTGTTTATAACTTTTAATGTGAAAGAGAAACACTCATCACTTGGATTAAGCCATTGTTCTCTGTGGTCTTGGTAACTGGTAGTTAATGTTAACTAATCCAGCAACTCACCCAAAGTGATGACAGAGTTCTAATGAAAACTGATTAGTCTGCAAAGTTCATGTTCTTAGGAAAAGCCCAAAGAACTCCTGTTTCTAAATTAGATTTATTGGGCTGGGGAGACAGCTCAGCTGGTAGAGTGCGTGCCTTGCAAGCACAAGGCCCTGAGTTCGATCCCAAAAATAATTAAATAAATAAATAAATAAATTAGATTTATTAAAAAGAACAAGTATTTTGAAATGCTGAAAAGAATTTGATAGAAGAAAATAAGGAAAGTTTGAATATGCTCTCAATTTTGCATATGTGAGAAAGAATCAAAAGGAACATGCTACTTGGTATTAAAGAATTTGGTCTCTATCAGAGATGGTTAGAGAAAACTCTCAGTCACCTGCATGGAGCTGGAAACAGAAGAAAAAGAGAAGCTGTTCATTGGCAGTTTCCATTAAAGTACTACTGAAGAAGAGTGGGCATTGCAGAAGGAAGCTGTGGAAACGAACACAGGATGAGACAGACAAGAATTACAAAGGACTCCGAAACTGAAGAAGTAGGAGATGAAGTTCAAATATACACAGCCTGGAAAGGGACAAGCAGATTCATGTGACCCATATCAAAGACAGTGTAAAGGCCAAAAAGCCAAAAGGGAAAGGTCAAGGTTAGAGCCCTGACAACTCATTTTTTATTCATTTCCTTTACTCTGTTCACAATAGCATTGAAGGAGTAAATTTAAATTGTGTTGGAACTGAGTAGAATCCTAAATGAAAGAAAGTCATAGAACAGGGAGTTTATTACTACCCTTTTGTTCAATTTCTAAATGAACAACAGCGATAGGAATTTAGGAGAAAGATTCAGCGATTGGAGTTAGGCCTGATTTTATTAAAAATCAATTTTAATGATCCAGAAAAAGTAAAATATAGATTATAATGTCTTCCAAAGGGATTAGTTCACACCCCAGCAGAAACTAAGTCGCAAAAAAGTCATGTAGGAAGTTTAGAGAATACAGTTGAGAAATAAAATGAAAGAAGGAAATAGCAATGAAGGAAAAGTCAACAACATGAAAAAAGACATGACACAAATTAGAAGGCACTTTACAATTGATTAAATAAATTCTCCACTGTGCTTTGGCTTCCAAAATTCTTTTCAGGTGGTCACAAACTGAAGTTGTTTGCTGGTACATCCAGTACTCTGAGAGTGGGCACAGCAGTGAGGGACATATTATACCAAAGGCAATACAGACCATTCCACCGAGAGGGGAGTAACATGACATAATTGGAATGTATTAGTTTCTGATAATATCAGTGCATACTAGAAGAAAGCTGGGAAGGAGAAATAACAATAAAATTTGAAAATTCAACTTGAGAGACACTAAATGAAAATCAGGCACTGGATTAAATAGGATTGTACAGAAAAGAGGAACATACCTATTTGAACATTTTTAAAAACTTGCTTATAAGTAAAACTTTTGTTAAGTAAGAATCTTCTAAATTTTAAAATATTTCCCCCTTCAACTTCAAAAACAAAAACTGACCCCTACCAGAAAAAAATGGCTCCTACCAGAACATACCAACATAGATTAGTCCAAAAACTCTGGGCAACCCAGTATTCTTTTAAAATTGTATTGATTAGGGCCTTTTATTTTAATTAATATTGGTGTTTTCATTCTGTGGATTAAATTAAATTTAAACAGTAATGGAGAACAGTGTAGGAGTAGGGAAGAAGCTTTAAAAAAGCAAATCTTATCTAGTCAAATGAAATCTCTCAAAATATGAAAATGTACATGTGGGAACACCTTTCCAGTGAAAGAAAATCAGAAAAAAAACAGTAAACAGACAGTAAACTTAATTCTAACCCACAGGTTAAAAAAAAAAAAAAATTGGAAGTGGTTATAAGACAAGTGCCATGACTCAACTGTGCACTCAATGACAGATTTACCCACTCCACTCCCTGAACCAAGGGCCCTCTTTGTAGCTTAGAGCAGTATCAAACATGTTAGGTCTTATAATCTTAAATCACACAAGCCTAATTACCTAGGGAATTAGCTGTCATTTTACATTCTCTTCAAGAGTGGAGCTGCTGACTAGGAAAGCCAGGGGCCAAGGAAAGTCACCTTGGCGTCCACAACTCAGACCATTTTGGGTTCTCAGGAGGTGTAACCTGTGCACAGACGGGTACTAGAATTGTTAATTAACTATACTGTTCTTTTCTGTATTTCAGCTGTACACAGACTTAGGAGACAGCAGTTTGGTAAAGACACATGCCACTTAATGGTTAGTAGTAGAAGTAGTAGTCAGTTGAAGTGCTGGGGACTGAACACAGGGCCTTGCCCATGCTAAGCATGGTGCTCTACCACTGTATACACCCAGCCCCTAATTCTTTTTAATATATGCTGAATAAATTACGTATTTTAAGTTGGTTACATATCTACATTTTAAAATTTTCATGCAAATACATTTTTACAGTGGAGGGGTGTGTGTGTGTGTGTGTGTGTGTGTGTGTGTGTGTGTGTTTAGGCAGGGTGGATGTATTCAAGAAAATCCATACATTATTTTTTGTTTTTAAATTTAGGTTTGTCCTTTTTTTTGGGATGTCGTGGGGGAGGCGCACAGGCGGTGGAATAATATTGGGAGCCTTTCTGACTACAGAGAAAAGTCTTCCATAAATGTCATCTGACTAAAGGCAACCTATGGACTTTCGGAAGTCAATTGAGGACGCAGATTAATGAGTCAATTCAGCCTCCCCCCTTCTGCTCTCTCAGCACCTGCTCAACTACAGCTCAGGAGGAAGAAACTCTGAACCTCTCTCCTAATGGGCATCAGTTGTCCCCTACTCCCTCAAACGGAAGAATCACCAATATCACCAAATTACAGACGAATACTGAGTATCCAAGAGCATAAAATGTTTGCCAACAAGCACCGCCAAGGCAGGGGCATGTGAGAACAACCAAATGTAGACCCCTTCAGGGAGTTTCGCTCATTTGGGGCGAGACCCCAGCCTGGGAAAGGACAACCCTTTCCCTTGGCGCGCCGACGACACACACCCAGGTGCAGCGCCGAAGTGCTGGGGCAAAGAGTGAACCTCCCTGGAGCGACTGCCCACTCCTCTTGCCCCAAATGACCCCAGCATCCAGGAGAGATCCTTTCAGGGGTCCCGCTCCCCTCGCTTTCAGAGGCAAGGGAGCAGTGAAGACCCCACTCATTTCTCGGGTCGCGCCACCTGCCCACAGCCCCGCTTGCAGGTGAGGCGTGGACAGGTAATCGCACCTGCTAAGGCTACCCCACCTGCTGCGTCCCTTTACCATGCCCTCCTCCACCACCTGGGTCGACTCGGCTCCTCCTTCTATAGCCCGGGTGTTACGCTTCGACCTACCTGCGAGACTCCAGCCCCGGGCGCCGGCGCTCTCCGCAGAGTGCGCCCCGCGCCTCCTCGGGCGCGCCGGCGGCGGCCCTGCGCCCGCACTTTCCGGGCTGCCCGGGGCTGCGGACTCAGCGGGAAGCCCCGGCGCTGCCTGGCTAGCCGCCTCCGACCGGCTCCATTGTGACGCGGCGCGTTCCGCCGGCCAATGGGCGCACGGAGGCGCGAACCGCTGACTAAGTTCGCGGGCGGAGGAGGAGGGGACGGGGCGGAGGCACGGAGGAGGCAGGGTGGAGGCGGCGGCGGCGGCCGTGGCTGTGGCAGTGGCAGTGGCAGTGGCAGTGGCAGCGGCGGCGGAGGAGGAGGAGGAAGAGGAGGAAGAGGAGGCAGAGGCGGCAGAGGCTGCGGCCGCTTGGGTAGTGGCTCCTGCTGTGAATTTTTCAGTTGCCTGGGCCCGAGTGCTTCCCCGGCTTTGGTATTGCGGGGGCCGGTGACTCACCCTAGCTGCTGGAAACAAAGCGCAGCTGCCATCTCCCCGCACGCGCCATGTGGCGGCCCCGGCCCCCTTGCTCAGCCTCGAGTCCGCAGGCAACGGGGCACAGCCACACGTTTCGCTGCAGAGCTGAAAAGAACGGGGCTGTATTCCAGAAGCTGGAGGGAGAGGGGCTTAGGGCTGTCCCTTAGGCGCGCCACGCCAAGAGACTCTAGTAGTACGGTGTGTGTCGGGCCCGCCTTCTCACGTGTGCACCCCTGAGTAACTTGTTATTTACATAACGCGTGTTGGGCCCTGAGGGGGAGGTCGGGTGCAGCTAGACAGGAGCCTTGATCTTAAAGCATGGAAATAAGTCCCTAGTCGGTTCTTGGGTCCCTGCCCGCTTGGAAAGGTTGCAGGGCAGAGCGCCTGGGAGGAAGGGTTTCCACGTGTACCAAACTAAGAGGCTTAATTAAGTTAGATTCTGGGCCTCACCGTCAACTTCTTTCCAGTGTTCTTTCCTCGGGATGAGAAAAGGACAACATGGTAGAGGGACCACCCCTATACCCATAACCGGTATTTTACTACTATCTATCTAGAGCCCCATCCGCTTCCTTTATAGTTTAGTGGCCTTCGATTTGAAGAATAACAATGTATCTTTAAAAATTCAGGGGATTTTTAATATTGTTATCTCACTCTACTCTCTATTCTTTTTAACCCAGACTGCCCAGACTATGATTTTCAGCACAATAAAATTAGGCAAGGTTTATATCTTAGTTGCTATGGTGATCACATCTCTATTTAAAAAAGAAAATGTACAAGGATCTCCCAAAGGAATAAATTGAAAACAAAAAACAGCATTTAGACCATCTGATCAGTTTGTGTAAGTGGGATAAGAACATGCTCTACTGAGTTATCTGACTGAGTTGTGTCCCACAGAGATGAACTACAATTTGAACCACTCTGAAAGGTAGTAAGAAGGCCATTTTTGTGTTACTCCTCTGTTCTTTCCTTGTCTACCCTATTCTAGGTTAGCAACTGTCTTTTTCCTGAATCTTGGCGCAAACCCTGAAAGAACATACCTTCATTTGGTCACTCAACAAGTTTTCATGGAGTTGTGTGTATGAGAGACTATATACACAAATCTGTCAGTCTAATTTAGATTTGGGTGTGATCCTCAAACTGTTAACCACCTGGAGAAAAAAATACATATTTACAATTATAAAACAAGGGAAAAAGTGTCGGATACAGATTGTAAAATCACAGCATTAAAACTTGAAAACATCAGATTTTGCATCTATATCTTTAAATGTTTAGTGAGGGATATTCTTTCCCCTTCTAAATCCATGATAATTCATTCTTCTATCACAGACATATAATTACTTGTGTAAGTTGGGGAGTTACTTAGCCTATTTGGAGTCAGTTCCTTCGAATATACAATAAGAGATTATGAAGTACATGATCTGTTCCAATGACAATATGACTGAAAAGTGGCTATTATGCTTGCTAACCCAAGTTATCATAGTAGGCAGTTGAAGTGACCAAGTTCATTCGAATTATACTAGCTTTGTATAAACTTCAAATATGTAGCTTTAAATGTGATTTTCATTATTTTATTTTAGTTTTCATTAACAAAATTACCTTCTATGATAACAACATTTATTACTGACACTGCAGATAAGACTTCTGAATTTGCGATGCTGCATTCAGGAATACCCTTCTGAAATTTGAGCATCAAATAGCTGTTTCTCGTTTCTTCTTTTTATGATATGTTGTATAAGCTCCTGCTTGTATTACAGTGAAGAGCAATAACCTCAAACTTTTAAAAATACAAAGCATGTAATCTGAGTCCATCAAAAAAGCATATTTGGGAACCAGAAATTTTTGGCAACCAAGGATAAATTTTGTAGTGAGAATGTAATATTTGACGGTTTGACTTCTTATGTCTGTGCCCAGGTTTCCCATTACATTGTAATCTCTTTGAAAACAGGACATGTGGATCCTTGGAATATGTTCAGTCCTTACAAGAGTATCTGAGATTCTCCTAGGGACTCTGATCAATTTATTTTGGTAAACAAAATTCCCAAAAGATTCAGATGCTATTTCCATACTCGTTTGTCCAAGTCTAAAATAGTCATTAAAATTAGCGATAAAAATTGCACCATGGATACCTAGTGAGTGGTAGACATGATGGGCAGTACCCAGGGAGCTAAAACTTGGTCCCTGTCCTTGGAATCCCACAACTTAAATGAACACAGAAAACAAGTGCTTCTTGTGGTTAGTGAGACAGAACAGTGAGAAAGGGAGTAGCCAGAGAAAGCCTATGAAGGGAGGGAAATTCTAAGTTTTGGGGGAAGAGATGGTTTGAGGAAGATCCTATCCTATACTTTTGACTTATCTGCCCCAAATATTGTCTTAAAATGACAATCTACCTGCAGGGTTCTTTTTGGCAAACTGAGAATTTGGGGAAGAAACCTAAGTAAAATTACTCTGCTTTCTTCAGTATCTCAAGAATACTTGGGTGGTAGGGTCTTCACTTTCATGTGATAAATGAGAGGAGTGGAAACAGCTAATGCCCTCAGTTCCCCTACACGATGACACCTGTAAAGTCACCCGGGATAGAAATGAAATGATTACTGCATTTGTAATTTTGTAGCTGAATTCCATGACCCACAAGAAGTGAGCACCTAACACCTGGGATTGGCAAGTCTCTTCTGGGTGGATTCCCTGGAAAAAAAAGAAAAAAGTCTTTGAGTGACATCAGTATTAAGCTCTGCTGCATGTGGCTGCCTTGATAAGAATTTAGTTTTCTCTTAATCTTGAGAAATGTTTATAATTAGTAGGAGACAGAATATTAACAGTTCTTTTCCATTTCTGAATTCTACAAATTCTTTAAAATGAAAACTCCCATTTTTCTTTTGAAACTAAACACTGAATGTCCACAAATTATATAAGAAAGCTAGAAATCTGACAGAGGTGAGGGAGAATACCAAGATAAATAGAATAATTCATTTTTTTAAAGCTATAGTACTCTGGTAGGGAAAGTATATTCAGTGTGCATACAGCATCCTAAAGTGGTCGTGAGGTTGGATGGCACTATAAGCTTGAGGGAGGACTGTACTGAACATAGGTCTGAGAAAGTTTAGCTGACTTCAGGGTTCTCAGTTGAAATATTACTCAAATAATTATATATATTAATTTTAAATCTTGTCTCAGCCTCATGGTTCAATGTTCATATTTTTACTGTGTCAGGTCAGAAAAGGAGCAGAAGTTAAGACTTTTGCATTCCCAGCAAGTTTTGCAGATTCCCCAGGTTCACCTGTGTATGACTGAGCACATTGTCATTGATGAAGAATTTTTGTTTATTTTTGATTAAAGAGGTCACCATATTTTTCTGACTTTTTCCATCTCTTGGTTACAGTGGTTTAAAATGGGTTTTTCTTGGGCCTGAGGTGAATTCCGAGAATGATCCCTGGGAATAAGCTCAATGATGAGAATTCTGCAATAGGCAGGACAAACTGGATACTGCACATGTGTTTGGAATAAGGTGGCTAGAACTAGAAGTCCAGATGCAACTGTGCAAGTCAGGTTGTACACTTCTGTGTGAGTTGATCCCCTATCGTGGTCCGAGCCTGAAATAGTCACAGCTACTCTGTTCTCACCACCCACTGTGCTGAGTACCCCATCTGCTTCTTTCTTAGCAGGTCAGTGCTGTGAAGGTGACCCTCCTTTGAGTCCTTTCCCTTAAGAGAAAATATCAGTTCCTGAAGTAGGATGCCTGACATCCTCAGTTGATCTGTCTTCTGGGAATTTGTCCAAATATTTCTTTGAAAGTTTCCCATGCATCCCATTTAAAGAAAACAGCCTGTCATCTGGGTCACATATTGGAATCCACCACAGAGCAGTCAGGCAGTGGTTGCCTCTTGTCCTTTTCTTATCCATAAAAAGGAGGTGACTTCTAAGAAAATATGTGCAAGTGAAGCCAGGCTTAAAGCCCAGAATCGAAGAAGCACTGGTGCTCCTGTGCTCCGTGGCTGCAAATAGCCCTGAGGAATCCTGCCAGTGACTGCAACAGGACTTGCTGGCATCCCTGCCAGGTGTCACTTTGTTCCTCAAATCTTGAAATCTGGGCAAGAGTTTTCCTGGTGCCATGAAAGTCACTGTCCTCTGAAGTTCCTTATAGTGAACCCTTCTGTCTCTCGAGTTTGCAGTATCCCTGTTCTTGATTGCCCCTTTTTCTCCTCAGCAGCTGTGCTTTGTTTTTGTGGCCTAATGTAAGAACATCTGTCAATTAGAAAGCATGTTGAATACTGGGCTTCATTCTCAAGCAAATTAATTCCTGCAGAATAGGAACTGGTAAATCTCTGTGGTTTATTAAGAATTTGAAAAACAGTTGAAAAAGAACAAGATTTAGAATATTTTAAAGTTGGAGAAGAAAGATATGTGTGTCAGAAAGAGCATTGGACTTGGAGTCTCTTGGTGGCTCTTCTGGGCATGGGATTTAGGGCAGGTCACTAGCAGTCTCAGCAGAACTTTCTATTTTCCACTGTATTTTATACAGCTGTCCTGGGCTACATAAGAAGACAGGCACAGTCCGTGCTTCAGAACGCTCAGACTTCACTTTACTCATTTGTCATTTAACATATTTATTCTATGCCTACTATGTGCAAAATGTAATAAGGGTTTGGGGGGATACACTGGTCCATATGATGGATGTGGCTTTTGTCTTCCTGAAGACCATGATCTCAAAGTGTTCCTCCAGATAAAGGTGTCAGAATTGGACATGATAAATTGATAAGGACGAAACTAAACGTATTTTCACTCTGTTCTGCAACCCCATTCTCTCTTTGTTCTTGTCTTCTGACTCCACCTATCCAAATTCAGGCACATCTTACAATTATATGCTTATTTTCCTGCTAACTTACTTCTGTATTCTTTATGTCAAATTCACAATATTCATCATATTTTTGTTTTTGGAGAATACCAGGGCACCAGAACTTTTGCCCTCAAGAAGCTTAAAGTTTTCAAAACTTAAAAAGCAAGGCAAATGTGTAGTGAGATATGTAAAAAGATATGAGATCCAGTAAAGTGCCCAAACACAGTGGGGCTTATGTTTATATGGTCTGAACATAAAACAAAAATGTGCTTTTTAACAGCCAAATTTAATGTAGCTACTTTATGAGAAAGGCAGCAAAATAATGACTAATATATTCTTCACTCAGAGTGAGGGTAGTTGGATCTACACTAGTAGAGGAAAGAATGGGTTAAAGTAAAGCAACATTTTTGAGAAATTGAGACCTGATAAGTGAGTTTAAGAACTGAGGGCTTCAGAGGAAGCCTGTTGTTTAGTGATAGAACAGACTTCAGTGGCCGACTAAGGCATCAGTGTCGGAGGGGAAGATACAGATAGCTTGGTTACAAGGAGAAATAAGGGGGAACCACACTGAAGGAGGAAAACAGATATAAAGATGTAGAAATTTTACACTTTCCTTTTTACCTTTGACCATTATTGTCAAATAAAATTCCTGGATTTATTTAATTTACTTATCAATTTAATAGGCAGATATATTTTTCTCTTCAGGGTACTGAGGATGAAAAGGGTACATGCATTCTGAAAATATACATAGTCACAGAATAACTTGTTTATAAACTCCTTTGTAGTTCACACAAATCAATTGATGTGTCATAGCTATTTCTTTTTTCTTTTTCTTTTTCCCCTTTGGGTGCTGGGGATCGAACTCAGGGCCTTGTGCTTACAAGGTAAGCACTCTACCAACTGAGCTATCTCCCCAGCCCCTATCATAGCTATTTCTAAACAATATGCTCTGACCTCTGTGATTGTGTACCTAAGAGTGGTGTAATCTAGTAGCAGTCCCTCACTTTGCTGAGCTCCTGAAGCTCAGGTGTCATTCAGAGGTCACTAGGTTGGAAGATAACCACTGCTTGACTGTGGCTTGCTTGTGTCCTCTGGAGGAATGCTGTGAAATTGAGTTTTAGGAGGGCAAGTCACATCTATCACAGGGATAAATATGTTTTCAGAAACTGGTCTGGAGTTTTACACTTAGTAGGTATTTGTTCCATACTGGATGAATGAATGAAATGAAAGGAGGTCTGGGACTTCGGGAACACATCTAACCCAACATGTATATTCTGGAGTCATTTCAGGATTTAACCTCCAGCTCTGTCCCCATTAGTGGGAATAGACTTGTTCTTAGTGGATTGAAGAATTACCACATGTGAAAGAAAGATAGGGCTTTGGAGGTGGGAGGGAGGACATGATTAGAGATGACAAGGGAATGATACATAAATTCCAACATTTGCCAAAAGTAAAGTTTAAAATGTACTCATTGCAAAAGTACAATATTTGTCATGACTTTGGATGTATTCATCATCTTCTAGTAACATCCATAGCCACATTGGCATTGGACTGCCCTTTTCATCTTGGATGTCTTGTGACTTTGAAGCACTGCAATGTTTTGATAGCTTGTTGATAATTATATTTTGTTTATCAGGGTATAATTTTCAGGTAATATTGACTAGTATTGGACTTGGAATCCCAATCTGGAAACTCTGATGATTAGCATAACATAACAAGCAAGTCTACAGATATGTGTCCAAAAATCACGACCACCTTTAGAAATAATACTTATATATACCATGGATTCTAAAGTGAGATTATCTGACTTCAAACCTTGGTATTCCTTTTGTGAGCTGTTTGCTGTTTGTCAAATTACTTAATTTCTCTGTGCCTTAGTTTCTTCTTGAAGAATGGATTGTAGTGAGGATTAAATGAATAATCTGGGTTGGGTGTTCCCAGGCACATAAATCCTGTGTTTTGTCAACTTGATCACCATCTTGGGTAAGTCACTTCTGGATTTACAATTTCCATCTATAAAATGAAAGGCTTTCATTAGATTATCTCAAAGGCCCTTCTGAGCCATGGATTTCAAACAAGACAGCCATGTATTTTTGTACATGTGTGTATGTGGTTAAAGATAGATAAGTGGGTGATTAGTTAATAAATGCCTTTCTTGATTGATGGCAGAAGGGGGGCAATTGGTAGATTGAGGCAAGCTTCTTCACCAGATTCTAAATTCTTTAAAAATTCTTTTTCCCTTAGGTATCCCAAGGCCTACCTTGGTATATGTGGACTGTGGTGGCCAATAAATGGCTAATTAAAGGGGAACAATGTCTTTTTGTATTATGTTCCCAGATATGTGGGATGGAAAGGGTGGTAACTACTTTCTAAGCCTTTTCTAGCTTCAAAGTTACTAACATAAAATATTTAAAAAACATTAGTGCTCTCTGCTGGAGATCTTGATACTGCAGAAATTTTAGTTGATTTCCCTCCCTCCCTCCCTCCCTTCCTTCCTTCCTTCCTTCTTTCTTTCCTTCTTAGAGGCATTTTACCACTGAGCTATATCTCCAGTTTTTTTTTTTAATTTTTTACTTTGAAACAGGGTCTCACTAGATAGCTTAGGGTTTTGCTAAAGTTGTTGAAGCTGGCCTTGAACCCGCAATTCTCCTGCCTCAGCCTCCTGAGTTGCTGTGATTACTGTTGTGTGCCACCATGCCCATCTAGTTGATTGATTTCTTTATGGCAGATTCTGATTTGTGTTTAGAAGTTATGGATTTTAGAAATAAGTTATGGAAGAGAGTCTTATTATACTGTGTTGTAGGTACAGACTTAGTGTTTTGTCATTGAGAATAACATGATTTGACTCACATGCCCAGTCTCATTTCTTTGTCTCATATTTCTGTCCTTCCTTCAGAACAACTCTTATGTTTCTGCAAGTGTAGTATTCTTTCTTGTTCTTTGTAAATAAATCGAGAAAGACAATATTAAATAAAACATCAATGTTAAGAAAAGGAAAAGACAAGCCACAGAATGGTAGAAAACATTTTCAAATCATGGATCTGATGATGGAATTGTATTCAGAATGTATAAAAACACAAAATAAAAAGATGAATAATGCAATTAAAAATGGGAAGGGAAAAGAATTCTTGAAAGACAGTGAAGCAGGAAGCATCTGGGATCCTTCTCCCTCCATCTTCAACTGTACTGAGTTGAACTGGAATCTACTGAAGTCTTGGGCTTCCAGGGGAAGACTTGAATAAAAATTGGGGGTTAATTTCAGCCATATCAACTCTTAGCACAGTGTCAACTACACCATTTCCATTGCTATCCCTCTTCCCCCATGGCAGGCAGCTGTGCCTGTTTCCTGAGAGTTTACCCACAGCCTGTGGGTGCACTGTTCTCCAATTATTGGGGATCTGTGCTGTGATTCCTGATTGATGCTTCTAATGACAGAGGTGCACAGAGTTCCGTGACCATTGATGTTATACCTCCCCACATTGCTGCTAGTCCCAGACTTCTGACTGAGGGTAACTGCAGGGGCCTCAAAGGGTCTGTGCTCCTTCATTTTTTTTTTTCCTTTGCCTTTTTTTGTGAAACAACCACTAAAGGACAGCGCTGAAACCTGTACAACCAAACCCTAGAAACCAGTGAGGGGCCATGGGGGATTAAGAAAGACACACAAACACGTGGAAAGCTGGGACCAGGTGGGACACTGACCTCTGATGATGGAATAGTGACCCAGAGGTAGCTCAGCACGGTTATTATATAGGGTCTCACAATCAGGAAGTTAAAAGTATAGGGTGTTGTTCTTTGTTCTCTACAAAGAACTAGAAACATTTTTGTAGCTCTTCTACTGTTGCAGAGCTAGGAACAGTCTGTTATTATCCTGCTGACATAGGAAGTCCATTGTCCAGAATTTCTGCAAAGCAGGCAAACTTGAAGTTTGTAGAGCTTTAAGATTTTGTGGTTACCTTGTTATGCTCTGAAATTCTCTATCCCCAGCAGCTGGTGAACTCAAAGTCAAGAGTGTTATTGTTCCATACCTTTGCACAGAACTTCCTTAGGCAGGGCTTATCGTGCATAGTTCCTGGACAATCTTGTCCTGCACCTTTGCACAGACGGTTCCCATAACAAAGCATAGCCACAGTTCCAAGGCAGTCAAAGACCATGATCCAAGTCACCACTCTTTACAGGACGGGCATTCAAAAACAACTTCATTTAAAGAGAAAATTAGAAAGTGATCACACATGATGAGGGAGAAGTCACGGGCTCAGAAAAGGCCTGAGAAGACATTGAGGCTGATCCTAGACAGTCTGCAATGAAAACAATCAAAAAGATAAAAACAACAAAGTCAGCAAAGCCTAAGGAAGGGCAAGGATCTGATTTTCAGGGTCACCATGTAATTAGAATCAAATGCCCAGTTTTCAATAACAAAAAAAAAAAATTCATATGATACAAAAAAATAGGAAAGTTATGGCCCAATTCAAGGGAAAATATAAGCCAACAAACACTGTTCCTGAATAAGGCCTGATGGCCGAGGTACTAAACAAATACTTCAAAAAACTAAAGGGAGATGTTGAAAAAGAAAAAAAAAAAAAAAAAAAAAAAAGCATGAACAAAATAGAAATATTAACATATTAATGATAGAAGACCTAAAAAACAACAAGAAAAAGAAATTTCAGAGCTGAAAATATAACCAAAATGGAAAATTCACTAGAGGAGTTCAAAGACAGATTTGAGCAGGCAAAAGTAATATTGAAGTCAGAACAATGGGAATAACTAAGCCTGTAGAATAGAAAAATTATTGAAAAAGTGAACAGAGCTTCAGAGACCTGTGGGACAGAATCACATGAACGGATGCATGTTTTGTGGGAGAGCCATAGTAAGAGAGCAAGAAGGGAGAGAGAATATGTGAATATTACCAAAAGGATAAAATATTTAGAATTAATGTTGTGAATGACTTGCACAATTAAAAGCATATAACATTGCTAAAAGAAATTAAAGGAGACATTAATAAAGGGAAAAATATTCTATGTTCATGAATTGAAAGATGTCATGTTAAGATGTCAAGACTAGCCAAAGTGATAGTGATCTCAGTGCAATTTCTGTATAAATCCCAACGATTTTTTTTTTTTTTTTTGGTGGTGGTGGTGGAGTTCCAGTTAGAATCCAGGGCCTTCTTGATAATAGGAAAGCCCACTGAGCTCCATCTCCAGCCAGCCCTTGTGACTACAATTTTATTTTTTTATACCTTTATTTTGTTCATTTAGTTTTTTAATCCCAGTGATTGTTTTGAAGATACAGAAAACACATTTTAAAATTCATATGGAATATCAAGGGGAAATTTTTTTTGGAGACAGGATCTTACCATACTTGGCTTTTATCAAGGGAATTTGAAGAGCATAAACAGTCTTGCAAAGGAAGAACAAAGCTGGAGAGTTCATACTTTCTGGTTTCATACCTTACTATAAGTTAGAATAATCAAAGTGTGCTGCTGATGTAAAGACAGATAGGTCCTTATGTGGAATACAATAGAGAGCCCCCAAATAAACACTTACTTATAAGGTCAAACAATTTGTAACAAAAGTGTTAAATCCATTTGATGGGGAAGGATGGTCTTTTCAACAAATTATGCTAGAAAAATCAGATATCTACATGCAAAAGAACAAATTTGAATCCTTACCAAATACCATATATAAAAATTCAAAATGGATGAAAGATGTTAAGACCTAAAATTGTTTCTCTTAGAATAAAATGTGGAGTAAAAGCCTCATGACATTGTATTTGGCAGTGATGTTCTGGGTGTTACACCAATGACACAGTCAACAAAAGAAAAAATAGACAAGTGGGACTTTATGAAAATTAAACACTTTTGTGCATCAAAAAGACACTTGCAGGGGCTGGGGTTGTGTCTTAGTGGTGGAGTATTTGCCTAGCATGTGTGAGGCACTGGGTTCGATTTTTAGCACCACATATAAACAAATAAAGTAAAGGTCCATTGGCAACTAAAAAAATATTTTCAAAAAAGACACTAGCAATAGAATATGAGCACAATTCACAGAAAGGAAGACAATGTTTGTAAACCATGTATCTGATAAGAGATTAATATTCAGAATAGAGAAAACTTATAAATTTCAAAAACAAAAGACAACCCAATTCAAAAATTGGCAATGAAGTTGAAAGAAGATATACAAGTAGCCAATAAGCACCTAAAAAAATGCTCAAAATCACTAATGATTAGGAAAATTCAAATCAAGACTACAATGAGATATCACCTTGCAACTCTTGGGATGTCTACTATCAAAAAAACAATAATAAATGTTAAAGTAAGAAATTGGATCTCATGTGCACTCTTGGTGGGAATGTAAAGTGGTAGGGCCACAGAGGAAAACAGTATGAGAGTTCCTCAAACTATTAAAAATAGAATTACCATAAGATCCAACTCTTCTACTTCTTGAGGATATAACCAAAAGAATTGAAAGCATACCTATGTTCCTAGTAGCATAATTCACAATAGCTAAAATGTGGGAGTGACCCAAGTATTCATGGAATGGATAAGCAACAATGTGGTATGTGACAAGAATGGAGTATTATTCAACTTAAAGAGGAAGGAAATTCTGAGGTATGCTATGGACGTGCAGGAAATTTGAGGACGTTACACTAAGTGGAATAAGCTAGTCACAAAAAGACCAATAATGAAGGATTTCACTTATAGGAGGTACTTAGCATCTCCTATTTTTACCTTAGTGAAAACCATAGACACCAATAGCATGGAGGAGTCTATGGACTGCAGAGATAGGAAAATGGGGGCATATTGTTCAATGAGTACAGCAGTTCAGTTTTACATGATTAGAATCATGGAGACAGAAGGTAGTGATGGCTGCGCAACACTGTGAGTATACTTAATACTACTGAAGTACATCCCAAGGTGATTAAGATGGTAAGTTTTATGTTGTGTATTTTAGCACAATAAAATATTGGGGAAAGATAGGGAACATTCTGCAAAAAAAGAATAAACATGAATATATGCTCAACATCGTTAGTCATTAGGGAAATGCAAATTAAAAACCTAACAAGATATTAATTCAAACTCACGAGGATGGTTAAAATAAAAAGACAATGATAAGTCTCAGTGGAGAAATCAAAACGCTTATCGATGGTGGGTGGGATTGTAAAAGATGCATACACTTTGGAAAACAGGTTAGCAACTTCTCAACATATTGAATAGTTCCATGTGACCCAGGAATTCTGATCCTAAGTATGATAGCCGGTATGTTACATTGACTATATATGGCCACACAAAAACTTATACATGAATGCTCATAGCACAGTGGAAACAGCACAAATGTCTACTAACTGATGAATGCATAACAAATTTTGGCTTATCCTATAATGGAATATTTCTTAGTCCTAAAATGCAACTAGATATTGATATGTGCCACAACATACACAAAGTTTGGAAATATGTTAGGTGAAATAAACTGGTCACAAAAGGTCACATAATACATGACTCAGTTTGTTAGAAATGTCCACCTGTAATATCAGTGACTTGGGAGGCTGAGGCAGGAGGATCAAGAGGCCAAAGTCAGCCTCAGCAAAAAGGAGACCCTAAGCAACTCAGTGAGACCCTGTCTCTAGATAAAATACAAAGTAGGGCTGGGGATGTGGCTCAATGGTTGAATGCCACTGGGTTCAATCCCTATTACTCCCCAAAAAAGAAATGTCCAAAGCTGGGCATGTAGTGTGTTCTTATAATTCCAGCTATTTGGGACCTGAGCTTAGGAATTGGCAGACCAGCTGGGGCAACATAGGAGGACTATCTCAAAAACAAAAAATAAAAACAAAAACAAAGAAAATCAAACAAAAAATGAAAAGTCCAAAATAGGCTAATCCATAGAAACATAAAATAGATTTGTGGTTACAAAGAATTGTGGGTAGAGGGATAGAGAGGAACTTGTAGTGGGTGAAAGGTCTCTTTTTGGTTGTGTTAAAGTGTTCTGATACTGGTTGGTTATTGTGTAACTCTTGAATATACTAAAAGAAAAACACAAAACACTGGACTGTACTCTTCAAAAAAAGTTGAACTTGAGGTAGAGCATGTGCTCCTGGGTTCAGTTCCTGACTCTATACACACACACATACAAACATACACACATAAATAAAAAGCAAAAAACTGAATTTGAAGATGTGAATTAAATCGCACTATTATCTAAAAACAGTTTCAACAACCCTGCGAACCAAGTTTTAGGTCTTCATGGATATTTTAAACCTGGAATTTCACAAATAAAAAGAGCCCTTACACAGCTAAGGATTTTTTTCCCCAACTTAAGAAATAGCCTGACCTGTATTTGTATAATGCCAAATTAACCAATGAATAAGTTCAATTTTAAAAAAAATCAACCTAACTGGTTATTTATTATTTATTTATTTCCATTCTGGGAATTGAACCCAGGGGTCATTCTACCACGGGGCTACATCCCCAGCCCTTTTTATTTTATATTTTGAGGCAGGTTCTTGCTAAGTTGCTGAGACAGGTCTATAACTAGTGATCCTTCTGCCTCAGCCTCCAGAATTAAAGGTATGCACCACAGCACCTGGCTTACTTGATCCTATTGAATTTAAATTTTTTTACCTTTTACTTCAGGTAAACCATTAGGTATATTAAAATTTTTAAATTAATAGTACAAAAGAATGAATTGTATTTCAAATATCCTCCTAACTGTGTTTGTATACTTATAATAGGTATTGGCCAGAGTTTTATGATGATAAGGAGTGGGGCCTTTAAACTCAGAATTGTCTAGGTACCACCCCTCTGACTCTTATCAGCTCCAGCCCTAAACAACACTAATCTACTTTTTGTGTCTGTAGGTTTGCATTTTCTGTACATTTCACATAAATGGGATCATATCATTTATTTTGTGTCTGCCTTCTTTTATTTTTAGTCCAACATTTCCAAGATTCATTCTTTTTTAAAAATTTTTAAAGACTGCATTTTGATTCATTGTACACAAATGGTGTACAACTTCGTTTCTATGGTTGTACACGCTGTAGATTCATATCATCATTCGTGTAATCATAGAAGTGCACAGGATAATGATGTTTATCTTATGCAAAGGATACAATCAGTAATGTGAAAAGAGAGCCTACAGAGTGGGAGAAAATCTTTTCCACATGCACTTCAGATAGAGCACTAACCTCCAAAATCTATATGGAACTTACAAAACTTTACACCAAGATTCATTCTTATTTTTGCATATATCAGTACTTAATTACTACTTAAAATTGAATAATATTCCATTATATGAATCTGCCACATTTGTTTATCCATTCATCAGCTGATGAACTTTGGGTCATTTCTACCTCTTAGTTATTATGAAAAATGCTGCTATAAACATTCCTGTATGAGTTTTGGGTTGATATCTATTTTCCTTTCTCTGGGATGTATATCTTTGAGTGAAATTGCTGGTCAAATGGTGATACTATTTTTAACCATTTGAGAAACTGCCAAAGTATTTTCCAAAGCGGTTGCAACATTTTACATTCCCCTTAGAAGAGTATGAGCGTTCCGATTTCTCAACATTCTTGCTAACACTTGTTAGTTCCTCCCTCTGCTCTCCCCCTGCGTTGGCTATCTTGTCGTGGTTTTCCTTTGCATTCCCTGAAGACTAATAATGTAGAGCAACTTTTGATGTGCTTATTGTTAATTTCTGTAGTTTCTTTTGAGAAATGTCTGAATGGATACCTTGTCCATCTTCATAATTATTTGCCTTTTTAATAATGGAGCTGTGTTCCTTATATATCTAGTTACAAGTCCCTTATCAGATATTTTCTTCTAGTCCGAGGATTGTCTTCTCACAGTCTTGATGGTATCCTTCGAAGCATAGAATTTTAAAATTTTGATGAAATTGAATTTATCTATTTCATCTTTTGCTCACACTTTGGTATCCTCTATGATTTCATTGCCAAAATATAAAGTCACATACATAAACACTTAAGTTTTCTTCTAAGAGTTTTATAGTTTTAGGTCTCACAAGTAGGGTGTACATTCTGTTTGAGTTCGTTTTACATGTAGTGTAAGATACAGTCCAGCTTCATTTTTTTTTTTTTTTTTTTTTTTTGGCATGTGGCTACCCATTTGTCCTAGCATCACTTATTGAAAAGACTGCTATCCCTCATTGAAAAGACTTGACATTGTTTTAGAATATCAGTTGACCATAGACATATGGCTTTCACTTTTTACTCTCAATTCTATTCCATTGATCTGTCTATACATATGCTAGTGACATCATTACTATTGCATTACTGTCTTGTAATTGAAAAATGTGAGTCTTCCCACTTCGTTCTTTTTCAAGATTCTATTCTGGGTCCCTTAAAATTCCATATAAATGATAGAATTATCTTGCTAATTTCTATGAAGAAACAAAGCTGGGATTTTGATAAGGATTGTACAGAATATGGAGATCACTCGAAGCATTACCACCTGAAAAGTTTTATGATCTATAAATATACGATGTTTTCTGTTTCATTAGATCCTCTTTAATTTCATTAAGTAATATTTTATAGTTTTCAGAGAATAACTTTTGAACTTCTCTTGTTAAAGTTATTCCTAAATATTTTACTCTTTTTGGTTAGATTGTGGGATTGCCTTAATTTCCTTTAAGATTGTTCATCACAATTGTGTGGAAATACACTTGTTCTTTGTTCATCTGGTATAGTGACTGGTTGAATTATTTTTGTGATGTCTATTTACATCCTCTACCCATGGCACATACACAGCTCCCTGAACTCCTGCACACTGGGTGGGTGGAGCCTCTTAGATCGTTCCTCAGGGTCACTTTCTCCGGTATGTCTGCAGGCATGCTGGGAGAACAGTGGTTTTCTTTGGCCTTTTTGTGTCTGGTTACCTAATTGTATCCACTTGTGAAGCTCCACCAATTGCTGACTGGTTGCTTTTAATACTATGGGGCATACATTACTCCCCAAGAATCCAATTAAATTCAGGATCTTTTGAGGGATATTTCTGGTGACCAGTGTTTGAGGTGTAATTAGCCCTAGAAGGGTTCTTCCAGCTGTTTCTTTCCTCACTTTTCTTGAATAATTAGTAGTCTTACAGTTAAGTCAATACCTACAACACATCTATTTATTGATATCTTTTCAATTGTCTTTCCATAACATCTACTATTTTTGAGAGCACTCTAGACCTGAACTTTACACTCTCTTGCAAAATTAATTTCTCTAAGGAGGGATTTTGAGTTATTTTATGACTGCTTTTCCTTGCAGGCAAAATGTTGACCCAGGCTCTGGCTCTATGTGGGAAAATCATGCTCTTCTCTATGAGGGAAAATCAGTTTTAGGAATCAGAGCACTCTGTGGAGGCAGGTGTCCTTGGCTTGTCTCTCAGCAGAGAACTGATACCTTTTTAGTCAGGTGAAGGGCAGTTGGGACCCTACTGATCTAAGTAGCACTTCTTGGTACCCCGGGAATAGACTCATCTCATGAGGAGTTGTGGTGGGTGGGTGGGGGCAGAACCTTGCATGTTGACTCTACCTGTTTGAGGTGGAGTTTCCATTCTGGGGAGCCAGAGTTTGGAGGGAGGGTATATGTCTTGGTTTTAACAACACAGACTCAGATTTACCAAGTTTAGCAGATATTTCCTTATTTGCTGCATGCCCATAGAGCTATTTCTAGAGACTTTAAATGGCCTGTTTAAAAATTAATTTTCCTCAGTTTTGCTGAGGAACAAGTCAAGCATGCCAGAAATGGAATTGGAAGAGGAATTTTGTTGTTGTTGTTGTTCCAGGTTTTGAACTCAGGGGCACTCGACCACTGAGCCACATCCCCAGGCCTATTTTGTATTTTATTTAGAAACAGGGTCTCACTGAGTCACTTAGCACTTTGCTTTTGCTGAGACTGGCTTTGAACTTGTGATCCTCCTGTCTCAGCCTCCCAAGCTGCTGGGATTATAGGCATGTGCCACCACACTGGCTGGAAGAGAAAATTTGACCCGTTATATGTTAGCATTGTCTTCAGCCAAGTGCTTGAGGTATTTTTGGCTGCTAGTAGGAGGCTAAGATGCATCTGTAATAATAATAATAATAATAATAATAATAATAATAATAAGGTGGTAGAGGATTGGTGACACTGGGGACCTGAGTTGCCACACACCTCTTATGAGAGGCAGTATGTATATAGGATCCAACATCTGTGGCAGCTAATGCCTGGTAAATAGACTCAGTGTGAATTCAATAGCAGTTACTATGAGAATCTAAATTTACCTCATAATAATAATCACAATAATAGTAATCAAAATAATATGAGTTACTTTTGTTAGCCAATTAGTAGAAATTGCTTAAGAATTTTGCACTTATTGTGTCTAAAACTCATGACAATAATGTAAGTGAGATATTACCCCTTTGGTTAGGTGAAGAGATGAAGATGTTATCTTACCTGGTCCAGGACATCCAGCTTGGTGGTAAAGCTTGCTCTCAAGTGCAGCCTGTCTGACGCCAAGGCCTTCCTCTATAGAATGTACACCTATGCATGACATTTCAGGAAGAAGTAAAAGAGATAAAAATGAAAGGAGAATCAAGTAAAGGAAAGAGAAAAGAGAATGACATGATGGGCAAAAAGCACGGGCAGCATGGGAATGCCAGGGCAGGACCAACAACTGTCCCTGGGCCACTTGATTGCATAAATGCCTTAGGCCTGAGCTTTCTGGAGTCAGTCTTGTCCTGACATCTCTTGTTTAATATTATCCTCAGACTGAGAATTTTGGGAGCATTGCGCATGAGTCAATTGCCCACTCCATATGCTTAAATTACTTGATACACTAAGGAGTAGGGGCTGTTTTCTCAAAGCAGGAACGCTGGCCAATAAATAATCCCTTTCAAGCCAAGTGGCAGTGGAGAGACTTAAGTGGTTCTCCGTAACCCTGAGTCACACTGTGGTTCAAGAGTTAAACATTTAGGTGCTACACAGATATTCATTCAAACTTCTGCCTGCAGTGATTCCTTCAGAAGAAACTGTATTTTGTGAGTAGAGTATACACCTGGTCTCTCTTTAATAAGTGACACTGTGATACGATTATAAAGAAGAAAGTGAAGGAAAACTGGTTGTAAAGTGTGATAAACATTTATTTTCTTCTGTCACTGAAGATATTTGGTGAAGTAGATAGAGCCTGGAGACCATTTCAAAATCTTTGCTTGTTTACATTAGGTTACAGAGAAATTGCCATTCAGTAAAACGCCAGGCTCCGCTGAAATGTGAAGTTAGGCACCGAGTTGAGTTGGTAATTTGTCAGTGAGCATGCAGTTTGAGTTAGAAATCACTTTCTCACTTTATCTTGTGTATTCAAAATACATTACCAAATAAGTAACTCTCAAAATAACCTTCAAGAAAGAGCCTTGAAACTCCAAATGGTACGCCTTTTGAACATCAGAAACATTTGAAAGTGTTGATTTTCATCATGAAACAGTAACTCATGTCTTCTAAAGCAGAAGCTATGATATCAGACCTAGAAAAACCACTGCAATCTGTCAAGTTAATACTTCACAACAAAATCGCCAAGACCCCCTTGACATGTGAATATTGTGGAAACAACAACAAAACCTTTGGGGAAAATTAGCTCTGTTGTACTCAAAAGGAATGCTTTCTAAAGTTTCCTCTAACATCTGCTTTCTCAATGCCAGCCAAAGAGTGTAATAGGATTGAACCATATTTTTAATCTCTTGGTTTTCACATTGTTTAAATTTGTTATGCCAGAATATTTTTTAGCAGATGGCATTTCAATCTTTGTTTAAGATTTCTTAGAACAGTTTCTAGGAGAGATTAGAACTAAATTCTCCCTGGGAAGTAATTCTGTATGTGTATCAGTGGAAAAAGATTCAAAAATCATATCTACTCTTATGAAGTACTGGTACTAATGATGGCTATGTACTGCTAGATGACTGCTTATTACATTTATGCAACCTAACTAGTCTGTGGTTTACTGTTATTGTTTTGATTTCATGTTGTAACTAGAATAATCTAACCTCTACTTTGCATACATTTTTAATATTTAAGTATTAAACATATTTTAAACATTAAGCTACTTAAAAGATTAAGCTATTTAGATTTTTGCAATATTTCTAATAGTTCTATTAGTATTTGCTTTCAGATGTACTACATTTGCAGGGAATTTTCTCATCGGGGGCCCTCTCCTCCCCTTCATTGCCCCAACAACTCCATTCAGTCAACTCTCAATGAAAGAAATTCACTCTTTCCATGCTTTCAACCTTATTTCTCCTCTTACTGACACTGCCTCAGTTAATCAAAGAAGGGTCAGTGGCTGGAATAGTTTGATAGTTGCTAAAATCAATGAACAGCCATAGAAGCCACTAAACAATTACTAGGCACTAAGTGGAATATGGTTTATATCCCATGTTACGGTACACATTTATGCACGCATGCATACACACACATATACACACTCTCACACTCCTAAATGCCCAGGCAGGCCTGTCCATGGAAGATAGAAATCTAACAATGGTCTCATAATCCTGAATAAGTCAAATTTTTTTTCTTCTTGACAATAGTTTGTTTTTTTTATATGAAATATAATAAACATTAAAGAATTCTTCCTTCTAAAGTCTACTGGCATGAATTAATAAATGTGTCAATAAATAATTATTGACTTACAAAGAAATAAGTGGGGGATATATTCCATTTTAGGGAAACTATTCATGTAGAAGACAGAAACAGACAGTTTGTTATTTAGTCTAAGCAAGAATAAGTCATAGAGGTCAGTTAGATTACATAAGTATTAATAATTAGATTTTTAAATTTTAATTTGTTGGCTCTAAGTGTATACCTGCGACCACTACAGCTATATAGATTTAAACTATCTGAGCTACTTTGAGGAAAATACATCCATTTTGATAGAGTGCTAATTTAGGTCAAATTCCTTTTTACATATTTTTGTTTTTCTTATTTTGTTTTACTTTTATTAATGCATTACATTGTATATAATAGTTGTCTTCACTTTGATATAATCATACATGTGTGGAATTTAATTTATTGCATTTCACTTTCAGGTTCCCCCACTTTTCCTCTCTTTCTCCCTCCCTCTACTCTAAACTATTCTATCTTCTACTAATTTATTTATTACTTTTAATTTGTGCTTTATAGATACAAATAAAGGTAGAATTTACTGTGGCATATATATACATACATATATATGCACATAATATAATTTTGTCAAATCTAATCCCTATTTCCTCCCCTTCCCTGTCTCTCCTTCCTCCCTCTCTGTCTCCTTCTTCTACTCTACTAGTCTCCCCTCTCTTCTTATGAGATCTGATCCCACCCTTTTTCCCCTTTTTACTTTGCTGCGGCTTCCACATATGAGAGAAAACATTTGACTCTTGATTTTCTGAGTCTGGCTTATTTTACTTAGCATGAGGTTCTCCAGTTCCGTTCATTTACTGGTAAACGCTATAATTTCATTCTTCTTTGTGGCTCAGTAAAACCCCATTGTGAACATATACCACGTTTTCTTAATCCATTCGTCTGTTGACAGGCACCTGGACTGGTTCCATAGCTTGGCTATTGTGAACTGTACTGCACTATAAACACTGATGTATCTGTATCACTGTAGGATGCTGATTTTAGTTCTTTTGGATAAACACTGAGGAATGGGATAGCTGGGTCATATGATGGTTCCATTTCTTGTTTTTTGAGGAATCTTCATACTGTTTTCCAGAGTACTAATCTTCAGTTCCACCAACAATGTGAGTGTACCTTTTCCCCCATATCCTCGCCTATTTTTTGGTGTTGGGTATTGAACCCAGTACCTTGCCAATGTTAAGGATGTCCTCTACCACTGAACTACATTCACAGCCTGTCAAATTCATTTTTAAAAATTTAAAAATATTGCATTTTATCCTCTTGGGACATTGAAGGGAGAGAAGAAAGAAGTACAGGTAGCTAATATTTACTTAATATTCATTTTTCCAGATTTTTTTTGTCAAGTGCTTTTCTTAGCATCTGATTTAGCCTCAGAACAATTTTTTTTTTTTTTTTTTTTTGTGGTTAGCGTTCCTACTCTAATTTGGCAGATCAGAAAGAGTGGTTCATGGTAACCACATAGCTAGTAAGTACTAGAAAGAAGTGTAGAATCTACATCCACATGACTTCCAAAGTTTATGCTTTTAAAAAAATATATAAAGTCATTTCTCAACCATAAAATGCAAATTAAATACCTTTGATTTTTCAAGGAAATATTAACTAACATTATTGAAGTCCAAAGGGTCAGATTATTACACTCCTGCTGATTGTGAAATAGTTTTTCTAGTTAGCTAGTTTTAAGGTAAAATAATTTAGATGCTTCTAAAATTGTGGATTCAGTCTTTGAAAAACATTGAAAATTTACCGTGCATGAAGGAGATGATTCATTGTATCAATTATAGCCTACTGGCATATTAAACACTCAGTTTTTATGAGTAAAGCAGGCCAAATATAGGGTTATTGTAGCTACTGAAGTCTGTCTTTATGTAAATAGATGTCTGCTCTCATTGGTGCTATCCCCAACAATACAGATGGGCTATTTGTTGCTTGGTACCAGACTGTAGAAGGATCTGAGAGTGCCACAGATTGGTTTGATGTTTGAGCTGGACCTGTACCAACTACCATATGATGGATACAGTCATGCACTTTATCATCAGTTGTCTTCATTAGCACTCATTTCCTCTCTGAGGATTCAGTCCCCACACAGAGTAGCTCCTAAAAGCATCTGGTTTCCTATCCCTGGCTATGGATCTTTTATTAATTGTAGTGTAAGTTGGTATCATTCACTGGTTCCAAATACCATCAATATAAATAACACTTTGTATTTTATTTATGAAAGGATCACAGGGTTCAAAATCATAGGTACATTATGATGCTGTATTTTATTTGATTTTGATATGGAATGAGCGAAGCCATTCTCTCAGAAGGTGGAGAAAAATTTTTGCCAGAATTTTTCTTGTGTGATTTCATTCTATATGAACTTTCCCTAACCCACCCTGCCTATTTCTGAACTTTTATTTCTTTTTCTACAACTTTCTATTCTTTTTCAAGGCAACTACCTCAGGGTCCAGCACTGCAAAGTGACAGATGTCACATTGTGCCACTTCAGAACTTTCACGTATCTATTTTCCTGTCATGCCCTATTCCACTCTTACCCCTGCTTGAATACAGACCAAAGATTGATCAGGCAAAGGGCTGTATGCCTTGGAATGACCTGTTTATTCTTTCCTGAACCCACTCCACCTCCAGGGTAAAAGTAAAGCCTGGAAAATACTCATCAGACACATAAAAGTTCTGAAGTGGCATACAGTGTCACGGGTACTTTGAATGAATCCTGTATGCTAAAGATAAACATAAGAGCATCCTATGGCATCTCAGTGTGGCAGTAGTCCTAGATTCTGCCTTTCAGCCTGTAAGACTTTGGAAGGCCCAGGAGACACAGAAAATGAACTTGGGATGACATCATACTGTTGCCCTCTCTTGTACAAGCAACTCTATAATGGACCTTGAGAAATCACTAGGATTCATTCATTCCTTGTTTTCTTCCTGCATTCATTCAACAAGTATTTGTTGACTACCTGTTATGTGCCAGGATCTGCTAGGAGCTGGAGTTTAAAAAATTTGGACTGGGGTGTAGCTCAGTGGTTGAGCACTTACCCAGCATATGTGAGGTCCTGGATTTGATCCCCATGAAAATAAAAATAAAAATAAGTAAATGCAAAAAATAAATTAAATTAGACTACCAGTTACACATGGTGTTTCATGCCTATAATCTCAGCTACTCTGGAGACTAAGGCAAGACATTTGCAAGTGCCAAGCCAGCCTGGGCAAGTTAGTGAGACCCAATCTCAAAGTAAAATTTAAAAAAATAATAAAGGACTAGGGATGTAGCTCAGTGGTAGAGTGCTTGCTTAAATATGTGAAGCCTTGGGTTCAATCTCCAGTACTGGAAAAGAATAAAGAACCTATGAAGGGCTCACATTCCTTTTCTTGGCATTATGATGGTCTTTTCCTCTTCTTCCTCTGGCCCCTAAGTTATATAACCAGTATGTTCCTCAATTTCCTCATTTTAAAAGGCAATACTACACACCTCTTGGGGTTGTTGTAGAAGCCCTCCTTCCAAACTATAACACTTCGCACAGTAATTGGAACGTAATAAAATATTAATAAATGTTAACTCATTATTCCTGGGATTTGGTAGAGCTTGTTTGCTACTTCCCTTGTAGCAGGCTTGTAGCTGGCACCGTGCCTGTCCAAGCACAGGGGAGCTGGAGCTGGAGATATGTGCTGGGGTAGAGGTTCTGGCTGGCAGGGAAGCAGAATATCTGAGGGTTCCAGTCAAGTGCAACCAGGGAAAGAGTTAGTACAGAATTGTGAATGAAGTAGCAAGAGTGCTGGCATTCTGGCAACATACAACAACAAAGACTTGAAGGAGATTTGTAAAAAGATCTGAAGGCTTGGTTTCCTAGGTTAATACGCAGGACAGGACTCCATCTCTTCAGAGCTGACCTATAAAGTGTCCTGGGAAGGAAGTGGAATATAGGCAGCAATCAAGATTTTAGTGCTGGGCAGAAGCCAGCTGTAAGTCACAGAGGCAGATGCCACAATCTGGTAATTCAGTGAAGACTCAGATAGCCAGAGTAGGGCCACAAGGCAGAGTCGAATTGAGAACAAAGGGGAAAAAAATGGAGTCCTGGGGTATGGGGTTAGGGCTGTCCCTGTCCAGGCCTAGGGACCAAGTCAGCTGATGAGCATCTGGATCCATACCCAGTATTGTAGATTGGGGAAAGTACGAAGGTCAGAAATCAGGTTAATCTGGACCCAAAGCAAAGCTCTTTGTAAACCTAATATTTTATTAATCTGTATTAGTTTAATAAACTATGATGTTTTAGCTAGCAATGTGTATTCAGGTTTATTGATATGTGCTTAATGAATAGTGTATTCTGTTAATATTGTGAAGTGTACGATAATAAAAAACAGACGTGAAGGTGATTTTCAAGTTTTTAAGAAAGGCTTTTTAAATGTAAGGCATTGAGACTGTTATTTATAGTCATATTTTCTCATGATACCTATGAAATTTCCGTTTAGCTTCTTTTTTTATTCACATGCTAACCTGAATAATGTTTCCATTAATGTAAATATGACTGGTGTATTGAATGAGCATGGTTTGAGAAATGTAATAAGAAAAAAGCAATTTTATTCTTGCCTCTCACTGTCATCTTAAAGTGTTTTCAGTAGAATAAATGTTTTCCCTGCTGTTGGATAAAACCTCAAGGGAACCTCATGACAGGAAGTCTCACGGTTGCTTTAAGTTGCAAAACAGAGCTTGATTCAGAAATTAGAATGTCTCATCTAAATTTTAATCCTCATTTAAAGGTAAGATTTTTTTTCCCCTTCCCTGCCCCCTCCTATTCCTACCTGCTCTTAGTCTGTGGCTCCTTCTCCCACCTAAGCATCTTCAGCACAGAGCTCAGGGAGGAATATGAGGAAAGGAACCTGAAAGTTCTTATTTGATGGTCACTTTTCAATCTGTCTTTTTATGCTCTTGGACAGGCCCTCCTCTCTGGGGCCATCATGGGTCTGAGACAGCTCACCTGCTGGGCCCCTCTGACCACTCTTCCCACAGTGTGATCTGCACACTCCACTCTGCTGACAGCTGCCACTGCCCCTTAACTTCTGGATTTCCAGACCCTGTTGGGATGCTTTTGCCATCTGGCCAAAGCCCTGGTTGGTAAGGCAGTATCACTCTCAAAATCAATACAGGCAGAGATTCTTCCAGCTCTCATTTCCTGGGGATGGGTCAGCAACAGTCACTCTTTGATAGTTCTGGCCAGATCCCTCAGCCCAAGAGTCACAGCGTCCTCCACTCAATCCTCGACCTGTGTCCCACAGAAGCCCACAGCACTAAGTGCATGGAGCACCTAGGGAGCCCTCCAAGGCTCTCCCAAGAGACTCCTGTCACCTCATTGGAAGGGCAAAGCTCTCTTCAGCAGGAAAAAAATCGTTATAATTCTACCCTCCAATTTCACTCAACCCTTTAGTTTAGTGGATGAGAGGTTTTAAAGTGATCCAAACTGTTTCTCATAATACTATTTGAACATTTACATATGGTCTGATATTTCACTTTGTAATCAGGTATCATTTGTATCTTGATGCCTGAGACAAAAATCCCATTTGATATTCTATCAGCAAAATACATCAATGAAACAGGTTCTCATGAATATATGATGGTTAGGGTACAGGTAGAGTTTGTTGGTATACAAAATGCATAGGAAAAATATGGATCCTTATTTATTATTTAAATTTAGAAATTTAAATCCAGGTATCATCGTCTAGTCCTAAGAGAATAGGAGAACTATATTTCCTCTTTGCTTTTACTGTATTTGCTGTATTACTATCAGCATATCCTTCCTTCCCTCCTTGCTTCCTTCCATGCTTCCTTCTTTCCTTTCTTTTTTGGTGGGACAGAGATTGAACTCAGGGGTACTCTACCACTGAAGTACATTCCCAGCTCTTTCTATATTTTATTTTGAGACAGGATCTTGCAAAGTTCCTGAGGTTGGTCTCAAACATGCCATCCTCCTCCCTCAGCCTACTGAGTAGCTGGGATGATGGACATGGTCTACTGTGCCTGACTTGCCACTTCCCTTTTAAATGTACTAGATTTTAAGCTCCTGGAGAATATGAATATTTTTCTTTTTACTCCTATGTGTCTATCAGTTTCTGGAATACTGTAGAAGCTCAATAAATGTTTATTAAACTAAATCAAAGATATATGGAGTTATACTTGGAGTGGTTTAAGAATATAGTATTCCTTTTCCTAGGCAGGCTATCAGTGAAATAGAAAAACACCATTATACTAATTAATAAAGATAAAAACTGGTAAAAATGATTTAAAATTCACCCTTAAAGTGACTTACAAATGCTAATCATTAGTTCTATTATGCCTTGTGTCTGGCAGTACCATCTCCCCAGATGTGCCTTCAAAATGACCTGGAATCATACATTTGCCCATCCTGTTGCTCAGGTGAGTGAAATCTGTGCTCCTCTGTAAGATTTATTGGTCTCATAGTCCCCTACCAGTCTTAATTTGTTATACATATAAAAAGTAGAATATTGAGCTAAGGGAGTTTTTGAATTGAATTATACTTTTTGTTTCATTAACCATGAAAGATCATAGAGTAACAGCATCCACGGTAGGGTAGGAAAAGCATGGAGTCTATTTTGTAACATCCTTTTCTTAAGTATCTGAAAAATTAAGATAGGCTCAGTTTACTCATGTGTCTATGAATTTCCTCCATCCAATTCAGCCTATGTCAATGAATTCCTCCTCTATTGCTTTGTGATCAATTACCTCAAAAACTTATCAGCTGAAAACAGCAAACATTTATGGTCTTGCATTATCTGTGGGCCCAGAATCCAGGAGAGGATTTGTGGGGAGGTACTGTGTTCATGGTTTCTCATGTGTCTTTAGTCAAGATATCTGTGAGACCTGGCTTCACCTGAGCCTTGCTTGACCTGGAGGACTATCAGCTGACAGCAGTGGCTGCTGGCAGGAGGTCCAACTTCCTCCTCACATGGCCCCTCCACAAGGCTGCTCCTGACATGGCTTCTCCCAGAGGAAGGGGCCCAGGACACAGAAAGCACATACCCAAGGCAAAAGCTGCAGGTTTCTACTACCCTAATCTCAGAAGTGAATTCTGCTGTTTCTAGTATGTTCATATCATTAGTGATTTGTTCTCAAAACCAACCTACACACATGATTTTCCTCCTGAAGGAAACAGAGTTAAAGACTTTGAGAACAGTGCACAACCATAGAAATGAAAAGTTGTACCCCATTTGTGTATAATGAATCAAAATGCAGTCTGTAAAAATAAAAAATAAAATTAATCATAAAAAAGAATTTGAGAGCATTCTTTCAAAACTGCCACAGGCAACATGCTGACTGAAGAAGACAATCTGTTTTCCAGTTGTCTGACTTCAATATGTTTAAGAATTATTACAGACAAGGTATAGACATGTTATCTTAAAGAAACTTCACCCCCCCCCCCCCCCAAAAAAAAAGTGAAGACTCAAGTGATATCAACCACATGAAGGCAGTAAGGAAGAGGTCATTAAGTTTCAAAAAATGACTCAGGAAAATAGAAAAGGAAAAAGATCTTGCATCAGTGGATATGTTAGAAAGCATTGACAGCAAAGTGCGTGTTTCTGCACTGAGAGTGAAAATAGACAATTCCTTCTGATGGTTTTCTCTGTGGCTTCTTTGGATTTGTGGTTGAATAATATGTGGTCAAAAAGTTCTTATTACCTACCTTGTCGTAAATACTTCTGCTCTGTTGACTTCTAGCTAACTTTGAACAGTTTAATACATTCCAAACAAAATAACTCTTTTATAGATAACATTTATGAATTTTTTTAAAAAGGAAATACTAATGATATAAAACCCACAATTAAATACGAAGGACATGGAAAAGACACAGTATAGTGATGCCTCTTTGAATGGTATGATTGTTACAAAACCTTGCCAACCATATATTTCATTTAAATTTATATTTTATTTTTTCTCCGTAGATATCTGGCAGGGTGGTGTTGGTTCAATAAGTGTATAGGTAACATCCAATGATTGTAAAATGTCAGAGTGGTTCTAGAACATTCTGCTGTTATATGTCATTCTGGTAGGAACTGGAGTTCACAGAAGAACTGAGGATAGGAGAAAGGATCTTTTTCCAGTTTTCCCTAATAAATCCAGATGGACTATTTGATTTGAATTGAGTATTCAACATCAAAGGAATACTGTTACAGTATTTCTAATACACAGTTTTAAATAGAATCAATAAATAGGAGAAGTACTGTCACTGATTACTGTTTAGTCCTAACTTACCCTCCTTGGTGCCAGGTAGAAACTTGTACAGAATTGGGAATGCACGCAGTTTAGTGATGAAATTCATGTTAGTGCTTTCTTTGTAGCATTGGGTGACCACAGATACTAAAGCCTTGGAATGTCTGCTCTTAACCTTCTATTGCCCTCTTGTGGCCAGAGTGTAATCTTACAGAATTCCACAGGCTTCAGTTCCATCAAAAGCAAAGGATTATTTCTCATTGCTTACTTGTTCCTACAAACAACTCATTGGAAGTGGAATCCTAATTATTATTAATTCATCTGCTTTATGTGTTCAACAATAGTAGAAATCAAGACATCTTTGTAAGCACCACTAGGTTGAAGATTATTACTGTTGCTCTCCTGTATATGAAAGAATTCAAGGCATGTTCTCTTTCCTTTATTCTCCAGTGTATGAAAACTACAGGCAGATATTTAAGAAATTCCTACTTATGTATGTTAATACATTCTAACCTTGATCCAGGAGGGATAGCACATGTCTGTAATTCCAGGGACTTGGGAGTTGAGACAGGGGTTCGCAAGTTCGAGGCCAGTCTCAGCAATTTAGTGAGGCCCTAAGCAATTTAGTGAGACCTGGTTTCAGAATAAAAAAATAAACAGGGCTGTGGATGTAACTCAGCGGCAAAGCACCCTTGGGTTCAATCCTTAGTACCACAAAAAATTATATGTGTATAAAATCTCAGTGATTTCCATGCATTGTGCAATTATCAGGATACTGGATTCTAACAATTTACAGATGCCAGAAGTTGGTAATGTCCCTAGATAAGTAAAGATGTCTGATGGTGATATGCAATGATAATGAAAGAGGGCTTTATTCGGCATCAAACTTAAAAGTCTGTGACTTGCTCATTTCTAAAATTATCACAGCAGATGCTACAAATCATCATAAAAATTTTGTGACTAAAAATAATTTGCACAACTCATACTTTCTCCTGTGGAACTCAAAAAACAAAAGTAAAGTAATACTTTTTCTATATTTCTATGTTTAATTAAAAATTAGGATTAAGCACAATTCAGAAAAATGACAAAGTAACACAGCCACATCAATGTTTAATAGCAGCTCAATTCACAATAGCTAGATTGTGGAACCAACCTAGATGCCCTTCAACAGATGCATGGATAAAGAAACTGTGAGATAAATATATATATATATATATATATATAATATTATTCAATCATAAAGAAGAATAATATTATGGCATTTGTAGATAAGTGGGAGAATATCGTGCTAAGTGAAATAAGCCAATCCCCAAAAACCAAAGGCTGAAAGTTTTCCCTGATAAGTGGATGATGATATATATAATGGTGGTAGTAGGAGGGGGGTGAGAGAAGAATGGAGGAACTTTAGATTACGTAGAGGGAAGTGAGAGGGTGGAGGGGGCAGGGGTATGAAAGATGGTAGAATGAGATATTACCCTATGTACATGTATGATTACACAAATAGTATGAATCTACAGCCTTCACAACCATAGAAACAAAAATTTGTACCCCATTTGTGCACAATGAATGAAATGCACTATGTAAAAATTAAAAAAGTTAAATGGACAAATTATATAAATATTCATTTTCATCAGCCCTCACTTCTGGGGTCACCATGCAGAATATCACATCTGTTTCTGCCTCAGTCAGTGCCTCCTTTCTTCAAAAGTGCACATTATACTACTTCTTGCATCATTTCAGCTAATTTAAATTTTTTTAATTATTAAAATTTTTTAATTTAATTTTTTTTAATTTTTAAAAAATAAAAAAAAATTTAATAATGAAAGAAACCCACCCAGTATGTTTTCTTTAGTGTTTGGCTTCTTTTGTTCAACATTATGTTTGAGAGATTTATGTCAGTGATAAGCAACAGTTCTTTAATTTAATTTTTTTTTTTTATTGCTACATGGTCTTCTATTTGATGAATATAATTTATTCATTTAATGTTCATGACATTTAAATTGTTTCCTGTTTAGGGCTATTAAACATAGTGGTGATGTGAAGAATTTTGAATATGTGTTCAGTTGTCCATATATATATATATGTGTGCGTGTGTGTGTGTGTGTGTGTGTGTGTGTGTGTGTGTGTGTGATAGCTATACCTCTAGGTATGATTCTGCTGGACAAGTCTGGCCTTACTGACAGGCAACCTGAGCAGATGCCCAGAGCTTTGTGCTCAGAAGTGCCCTGCACTAGGATTCATGCTTTGCTGTTGCAGTCTTGAAATTCTTTTTTTTTAATGTATATTTTTTAGTTGGCAATGGACCTTTATTTTATTATTTATTTATATGTGGTGTTGAGAATTGAACCTAGTGCCTTGCATGTGCTAGGCAAGTGCTCTGCCACTGAGCCACAACCCCATCCTCAGTCTTGAAATTCTTTGTCTTGAGACTTGCATTTTGTAGCTGGAGTCTGATGGAATTATGAGCATGTGCATAAGCGTAGGAGCAAGCACAACATGCCTGTTCACAGTTCCTGGTGGCTTTGTTTGCAAATAAGAATGTTCCACAAGCACAGAATTCCAGTGGATCCACCCTTCATGGGAGTTCAGCAAGACTCAAGCCAGTTTAAGAGAAATGTTACATTTACAGACTGAGTAAGCTGGGTGCTGACAGCCTTCAGAAGCCACAGTTTGATGAGAATCAGAACCTTCACTATGGGCGGGGCACAAGCATTGCCTTCTAAGAAGCACAGATTCCTTTACTGGCCCGTCAATTAACACAAAATGATGATATGGAAGAAAGGGAAGATGGGGCAAACCTGGCTTGCTTTTCTTCTAGTCCTTCTTTAGTCATCAGTAAGTCAAAGGTAGAGAATGTGGATGCATTGTGAGCATTTTGAGGAATGAAGTAAAAACAGGAGAGCTTGTTTTGTGCCGTGTTTCCACTCTTGTGAATAAAACACGTGCACATGCATGTGGTTTAAAATCCAATGTGTACAATTTAGGTCATTCTGCAAATAGGTAAATGTCCTCATGTTTGTACCAATAACTGGCATTTCACAATTCAGGGATCTATGGTAAAATTCATGCTAATAATTAAAAATGTATTTTTACTTAGCATGGCATTAAATAGCAAATTAGTAACACCATGACAGGTTGCCAGAGAGACTGTGGAGGAAAGGAAAAATCTTTGTGGTTAGTGCCTTTAGCTGCACTATTTTCTTGCTTGCTTTTTGAACAGGCTCTGTATTTTTATTTTGTATTAGACTTGCAAATTCTGTAGCCAGCTCTGCTGCATAGGTCACTGCTATGCATGACTATTTTAGTAAGTAGTGTTTTAAAGTGGATGCTCTAATCACACTCCTCTGCAGGGCATGGATGTTCCTGGTGTGCCATATCCTTGTGGGCACACTTGCTGTTGTAAATCCTTTCAGTATTACATATCCTGATGAGTGCCTTATGTTTCCCTGTCGACCAAGGAGATCAAGAGTCTTTTCATATATTTATTGGTCACTTCATTATTTTCTTTTGTGACAGGTCTATTTAAGAAAACCATTTTAAAATTGAATTACTTGTCTTTTGGCATCAATTTGTAGGGTTATTCAATATTTGGGGTGTTCACTTTTTGTGGTTTTCTGGGTTGAAAATATCATCTCCCACTTTTTATTGCCTTGATGCAGTCTTTATGAACTTAAATTTATAATTCTAATCTAGTCCAAAATAGTAATCTTGTCCTTTAAAGTTTTGGTTTCTTCATTTCTGTTTGCTTTTTCTTTCTTTATTCTGAAACTCTGAATTATTTTTGCATGATACTTTCTGGAAACTTTGTTTTACTTTTCAAAATAAATCTAGAATCCCCCTGGAATCAGTTTTTGTTTACAGAGTAAGGCAGAAGTGATGTTTTATATTTTTCCACATCTACCTTGAAATAATCCAGCACCAGCCTTTCCCAGGTGCTCACAGTGTTGCCTTTTAGAACAGACGTCCATGTGCACCTGAGTCTGTTTTGTGTGCCCTCTGACATGACCCATTGGTTCATCCTGGTTCCATTATCACCTTATCACTGTATCTTTAGCTTCATAATGAACAATATTACTGTAGCTTTATAATCTTCCAAAGGGTCCTGTCCATTCTTGGTCCTTTCTATTCTCATTGAACTTTTAGAATCCACTTGAAAATCAATATATATATATATATATATATATATATAACTCCACTGTGATTTTTACTGGGATCTCAATAACGTTATAAGTTACTCTGAAGTTTCTGTCTTTATAGTTTGGAGTGTGGTTTCTTAAATATTTCTATATATAATTTTATAGTTTTCCATGTAGCTATCTTGTATATATCTTTTTATTTTTTGTGGTGCTGGGGATATTTAGTATCATTCACATCAAAATATTTTATAATTTCAAAGTCCTTCTTGGTTCATGAGTTATTTATAATGAATATTTCTTGACTTCTAAATATGTGAGGATTTCACTTTATCTTTGAACTACTGATTTCTAGTTTAATTCTACAACAGTGAAAAAATATGCTCTGTATGATTGCAACTTTTGGAATTTGTGACTTGATTTATGGCTTGATAAGTGTTCAAAAAAACTAAGCAGAGTAGTGGGGTGCAGTATTTAGCTTGTCAAACAAGTCATTCTTATGTCTTTCTGTCACTATAACAAGTACTTGAGGTTATCAACTTACAAAAAGAAAAGATTTATTTTGGCTCCCAGTCTAAGAGGTGTTAGCCCATGACCAACTGGCCCCAATGCTTTGGGCCTGTGGTGATGCATCATGATGAGGGAATGTGACTGAGCTAAACAGTTCACCTCAAGGCTGGCAAGTAAAAGGGAGAGAGAGGAAGGGGCTGGTGTCTTAGTATGCCCTTCGCGGGCACACCCACAGTGATCTGAAGACCTCCCCCTAGGCCTTGCTTTTTTTTTTTCTATGTAAGAAAGCAATGAAACTTTATTCATTTCATTCATAGTTGCAAAGAAATATAGATATATTAGAATACATGCACAGATAGAAGGAGAAAAGGAATATTTGAATGAAACTGCCTCTAGTTCTTATTCTACACTTTGTCTTTGGGTGGTTTGTTCATTCATTTGCCAATTATTTAATAAGCACCTATTAAATAATAAGAGTTTATTTATATTTTAGTAGGTAGAGACATGTAATAAATAAAATAAGATAAAATTTGTATATTGGGTTAGAAATATGATTGTGGGGGATAGGATGGGGGATTTATGGGGATAGGAAGAGTTTAATTTTTAAAAATTTTTAATTATTTTTTTAAACAACAGAAATTTATTTCTCATAGTTCTAGAGGCTTAGAAGTCCAAGGTCAAGGTGCTAGCTGGTTTAGTTACTGGTAGGAGCTCACATCTTGACTGAAGGCAATAGCCCTCTCAGTATGTTCTCACATAGAGGAGAGGAAAAAATCCTATAAGCGGGCCTTCCTATAAGGGAACTAATCCCATTGGACCAGGACCCCACTCCTGTAATCTCAATGAATCCTCGTTATTGTCCACCAACTCCATCTCCACATACTACCACAACAAGAATTAGGGTTTCCACATATGAATCTGAGGGCATAGGACTCACTTCTTGAAGTTTCTATCACTTCCTAATAGTGTCACACTGGCCACCAATACTTCACCACATGGAGCTTTAGGGGACACTTAAGCGCCAAAGTATAGCATTATGTGGTTCAAAACTTTTCTAAATTTACTAATACTTTTGCATGAGTGTTCTAGATAATGAGAAATGCATGCTAACATTTCCCACTAAGTTCATGAATTTATGTATTTCTCCTTGAAGTATAGTAAATTCTTGCTGTATATCCTTTAAGTCTGTATTATTGTTATTACATCTATACAGATTTAGAATTATTGAAATTTCTCATTGAATAAAAATTCTTATCATAAAATGACCCTTTTTACAGATAGAAATGTGCTTTGTCTTAAAGCCTACATTCTGATATAAATATAGCTATATTAGTTTTATTTTGGTGGGAGTTTTAATGACATATCATTTTTTATCATTTAAATTTTAATCTTTTCTTATATTTTGAATATTTCTCTTATAAACAGAATATAGCTGTGTTTTTCATTTGATTATTCAGTAAAATAAAACAATCTGGCTTTTATTTGCATTTAATATTTTATTTCATTGAGATCTTAAGATCTTCTATGTGATAGAAGATTAAGCATATTATTTTTAACTTTTAGGTTTTTAATTGTGAAAAAGTACACCTAACTATTTTAAGTGTTTAGTTCAGTATTAAGTGAGAATTTTTTTTTAAATTAACCCTTTCAGGGACTGATGTTCAGCTTAAACTATATCAGTCTGAAACAATTGGTATTACCTTACTTCAACTGCAGGCATTCTAACAAAAACCACATGGACTATCAGGATCCTCAATCCTTGGCAGGTTCTGCACCCTAGTTTTTCTTTCTTAATGATGAAGTCTCTTTACATCCCTATCAGTTTCTCAACCTCTCACTTTTGTCTTTACAGATATTGACAGTAGCCTCATGTGCCTGGTTTAACTTCATGGTTTTTCTCCTCCTAGATAGGCCACCTGATTTTTCTCTTTTTAGTGCTCTGAGTCCTTGAGACGTATGTTTGCATTTTCCCCCACTTCTTTTAGTTTTCGATGGGAAGACTGGCTTGATTACTTTGTCACTGATAGAAGTGGAGGACTAATATGACTTACTCTTTTATTGAATATTCAAAATATGCTAGGCTCTGTACAAAATAATCCATCTTTATAACTAAACATGATTCTCATTTTGAGTGAGGAAAGACTCTTGAATAAATTAACAAATTTTGGGGACTTCAGATTTTATTCTTATGGAAAAATCTCTATTTACTTCTATAAAGTCCTTTTCCATTACTGGAGTTATGATCTTAAACTTCCCCTAAAGGCCCATGTGTTGCAAGGCTTGGTTGCCAGTCCTTAGCACTATCAGGAGGGAGTGGAACCTTCAAAAGGTGAGGCCAAGTGGAAAGAAGTTAGGTCACTGGGGTTGTGTCCTTGAAGGGACAAGTCCTTCTTTTTACTCTCTTCGCTTTCTGGCTGCCATACTGTGAGTAGTTTATTACACCACAACACACTGTGCACTACAGGCCCAAAGCAACAAGGCCAAACAACCGTGGACTGAAAGCTCTGAAACCATGAGCCAAAATAAACCTTTCTTCCTTATAACCTATTGTTTTAGATATTTGTTACAATCACAGAAGTCTAACACAACCATTCTTATAATGCACGGTAAGTATTTAAATTGCACAGATACATTTGTATTATTTCTTTTCTATTTGTAGTTTAAAGTTTGATACAAATGTTATTTTTATCAAGAAACCTTTTCTGATATCTCTTGGCAAAAAAAAGTAGCTTCCTTTTTAGGACCCATATTAATTTAACAATTGTAAAATCACTGTAACCATGTATTTTATATCTCTAGGTATTTTATGTCCACTAACTATATGATTTAAACTTTTGAGAAGAAAAAAGGTTGTGCTTTGCCAAAATGTGTACATTTCAAAACATTTAACTTATTTTGTATATAATAAGAATTTAATATGTATGTGAAAAAATGGATTCACATACATATTAAATGGGTGGATGAATGAATAAACGAACAAGGAAGCTGGAATGCAGTTCAAGAAATGTTGATTGGAATAAGAAGATGTAGTTCTATGTTCCAACACCACATTTGGACAAGTGTTTTAAAGATTTTCTTGGTGTCTTCATTTGTAAAATTGGAATAAATTTCTACTTTGGGAGTTTTTGGGCTTAAAAATAGAGTGTCTTTTAACATGTCCTGTAGAACTGCTATAGTTTGGATCTGGAATATTCTCCAAAGACCACCCTGGTTCTTTTGGGAAATGGTGGAAACTAGTGGGAGGCCTGCCAGTCGTTGGTGGAGTGTTCTTAAAGGGGACAGTAGGACCCTGTGCCTTCCTCTTTTTCACTTCCTCACCATGTAGTGAATGGGTTTCCTCTGCCACACCCTGACACCATGATGGGCTACCTTGCCACAGGCCCGAAAGCCATGGAGCCCACTGAACATGCACTAAAACCACAAAAATCATGAGCCAAAATAAACATTACCTCTTTTTAAATTGATTATCTTAGGTATAATTTTACAGTAATAGAGACCCGACTAGTACAAGAAAAATATGCAAATATAAGATAGCCATTTCTATTTTAGACACCTGTGGGAAAGGGAAAATATATAGCTAAAGGCATAAAATATCTTGAAACAAATACAGAAGAGTCTCTTGATGGGGAAGTAGGTGGTGGGGAGACAGGGCAGGAATTTGACTTTGTACATTATGCACATTTGAATTTTGAACCATATACATACATTAGTTATCAAAAATAAAGCAAATTATAATGTAAGAAACAGTGTATTGTTAATATTTCATTTTGTTATCGAAGAACTCAGCTCAGCAAAATAGTTTTTGTTGTAATAATGATTATGATTTAGATCATGATTTAAACAACTATCTTTATAAAGCCTTAGTTTGTGAATTTGTTGCTTTGCTTTTTATGCTTTGGAAAGTTCTTTCATTTTAACATTTGTTCTCTAACTCAAAACCTACAGAATATATTGTTTATTCCCTAATTTTGTGGTTTCGGTGCATTAGATTATTTCCTAACTAGATCTGGATGGGTCAAAATGGTAGAGGTTTCAAAAATGAGTTTCCTTGTTGTTTAATAGAATTTGAAAATGTTTCCTGACTACCCTGCTTCAGATAGAGGGATCTTTCTCAGGGCATCCAGTAGGGACGTGCAGCCATTCCTGCATCCTAGTTGGGGAATCTCTCCTCCTGGGCTGTCTTGCAGCACCGGTAGGGCACTGTGATGTAGTGGGTGTGGACGGGACGGACCCTCTTCCACCTTAACCAGTCACCCTAGTGACAAGTGGAGCAAAATGTGAGGCAGACAGATGGCTAGTTCCAGATTTTCTATTGGGGTTTCTAAGTAGTTTTGGGCATTTACAATATTTCTTAATAATCAGGCACCTTTGGTAGCCTTTGGTTTCATATGTATTCTTCCATTTCAATTCCATCAGGTGACCGTGGGAAGAGAGTTGGGCTATGGAATAGAACATGGGAAAATACTGCTCTCTTCAGCATTAGTGGAGGAGGGATGAAACTAAGGCCTCCACTAAGGATGGAGCTCATCTCTGGAGCCCACTTATATATCTCATTCCCAGGTGGACTGGAATTAAAAAAAAAAAAATCAACCTCACTTTGCCTCCTACTATTAAAATTACGATTTCTGATTTTTGTTTAGCTTCGTAAATTCTCCTTTTTAAGTTCTTTAGCAGTGAATTCGATTTATGATGTTTTAAATGAAATAAGTTGAAAAAGACTTTGAGAGGAATAATTTTCTCTTCATAATTTGTTTAGGTATCCTTGTTTCTTAATCATATCTCTCAAAGACTCAGGTATTTTGTCATCATCTTTTAAAGTTTATTATATACATTTGGGGATAGATAGGATGTTTTTCCAGAACTCTGCAGTTTCCAAATATGAGCAGCATAAATAAATCACATAGCATTATAGCAAAAGATTTATAGTCATCACTAAACTGCAAGAAATAAGAAGTTGGTATTTAGCTTCAATTTGACTGAACAACTGAGAGAGGTTATACATTGATGAATTTTGTTTCTGTTGCTCAGTGTAAAATGCAATATGAACTAGTTTTCTAGGTGTTTTAATTACCTGTTGTTGATGGTCAGGGTTGGTTTGTTATCCTACAACAGGCTATTGAAACTACTGACAATAATAACTATATGACTACTCATTTTATCATGATTCTGCAATCTTGGGTAGAGCTCTGTAGGGATAGCTTCTTTGTTCCATGTGGTGTTGGCTAAAGGGGTTCCACTCTTGCTGGAAGGTCCATGAGCTTCAATTACTTATCTGATGCCTGACCTGAGGTGGCTGCTTCAGCAGCGGATGGACTGAGCTTCCCTCTTTTTCTTCACAGTCTTTTATGTCAAGAGCTTTTCTCTTCATTCTTGGTATTTGTCTGTCTGTCTCTCTGTCAGCCAAGTCCATCATCTTTCCACCTGTTTGTCCATCCATATGGCTGCCCTCTGTACTGTGTAGTTGAACTTTGTATGGTTGCTGATTTCCAAGTGAGTGAAAAAAGGGACTTCCATGTTTTCAAGGTGTAAGTCTGGAACTGTCACAGTGCCTTCTGCTATATGCAGTTTGTCAAAGCAAGTAAAAGGAGAGCACAGATTCAAAGGGAGAAGAAAGAATTTCACCTCTTCAGGATGAAGTATCTTGGATTTCCAGTGATGAGAGGGTAGCTCCATGTTTGGAAACAATGTACTGTATAAAGACAGCAAGGTAAGTCTATTAAAATATCTTTGATGATTGCTTTAATCCTAAAAGGAATTGGTTTATTCTCCTAAAATGAGTCCCTCTGTGGAACCTGACCTTCTAATCTTTATCTGATTAGCAACAATATAGACAGATTTTATAATGTACTTTCACATTACAGATTAGAAATCTAAATTTTTTAACAACTATACATATTTTCATAAACAACACAAATGTGGAGACACACATTCTAGATTTATTACACATTACCTATGTGGTCTTAGGAAAGCTACTGAAACTCCATGGTTCTGTTTCCTTATATGGAAATTGGATTCATATAAATATTCATTTTATTTTATTTATTTATTTATTTTTTAAAATATATTTTTAAGATGTTGATAGACCTTTACTTTATTCATTTACTTATATGTGGTGCTGAGAATTGAACCCAGGGCCTCATACATGCTAGGCAAGGACTCTCCCACTGAGCCACACCCCCAGCCCTAAATATCCATTTTAGAGCATTACTCTGAGACCCAAATGAGAAGATTGGTACCTGTTATATGAAGCTTCAGTCATTATTAACTATTATTATATGTTCTGTTATAATTTCAAGTCCATTTATAAAATCATGTCTATTTTAACTATTATTTTCCCAGACTTCTTGTAGTTTGAGCAGCCAGTTTGATAGTGGTATGCTTTAGTGAAGTAGAAAAGACTGAAATAAGAATGTTTTGGGGTAATTGAATAGGTAAGAAACAATCCCAGACATTGCGAATTGTGCATATTTATTCATGTAAATGTGCAGACTTAAATATATGCAGATGTATAGCAAGATTTTCAGGTATCTATATATTTCTCTCTATATATCTATGTCTATAGCAGTATATATATATATATATACACACACAGAAGGAGAAGGGGAGAAAATTTTGGATCTAATTTGCATAACTGATGATGGATAATTAAAGATATTCATTATTCTTTGTTCTTGAAGGTAGATCTTTTAACTTACTGATCTTTCTAGACTCCCAATACTCTTTATTACCTTCATGTGGAAGAGTATTTATAATTTTTAACTGGATTCTATTAACATGTACCCACTAGAGTTAGTTTGAGAAATAATTTACTTATTTGCTTGTTTTCCTTTTGGTGCTGGTGATGGAACCCAGGGCCTTACACATAGTAAGCAAAAGCTCTACCATTGAATGATGTGTAAACCTTGAGAAATAATCTGTAGACAACTTTAAAAGCTCCTTATTATTTCCCAGATTGAATCATTCTGGGTTTAACCATCCTTTTCTTTTTTTTAATTTTAATTGAAAATCATAAATTTACATAGGGCAATATTGTTTGATTCTTTCTGTTATTTTTTTCCCTTCCCCACCCCTCCCACCCCTCTTTTCCCTCTATACAGTCCTTCCTTTCTCCATTCTTACCACCCACCTTATCCCTAACCCTAAACCTAACCCTAACCCTAACGCTAACCTCTCCTACCCCCCCTTATATGTCCTCATCCGCTTATCAGTGAGATCATTCGTCCTTTAGTTTTTTGAGATTGGCTTATCTCACTTAGCATGATATCCTCCAACTTCATCCATTTGCCTGCAAAATCCATGATTTTATCATTCTTCATGGTGGAGTAATATTCCATTGTATATATATGCCACATTTTCTTTATCCATTCATCAACTGAAGGACATCTAGGTTGGTTCCTAGATCACAATCTAGGTTGGTTCACAATCTGGCTATAGTGAATTGAGCAGCTATGAACATTGATGTGGCTGTATCTCTGTAGTATGCTGATTTTAAGTCCTTTGGGTATAGGCCAAGGAGTGGGATAGCTGGGTCAAATGGAGGTTCCATTCCAAGCTTTCTGAGGAATCTCCATACTGCTTTCCAGAGTGGCTGCACTAATTTGCAACCCCACCAGCAATGTATGAGTGTACCTTTTTCCCCACATCCTTGCCAACACCTATTGTTGCTTGTGTTCTTGATAATTGCCATTCTAATTGGTGTGAGATGAAATCTTAGGGTAGTTTTGATTTGCATTTCTCTTATTACTAGAGATGTTGAACTTTTTTCATATATCTGTTGATTGCTTGTACATCTTCTTCTGTGAAGTGTCTGTTCATTTCCTTAGCCCATTTGTTGATTGGATTGTTTGTATTCTTGGTGTAGAGTTTTTTGAGTTCTTTATAGATTCTGGAAATTAGTGCTTTATGTGAAGTATGAGTGGCAAAGATATTCTCCTACTCTGTAGGCTCTCTGTTCACATTACTGATAGTTTCCTTTGCTGAGAGAAAGCTTTTTAGTTTGAATCTATCCCAGTGGTTGATTCTAGCTTTTATTTCTTGTGCTATGGGAGTCCTGTTAAGGAAGTCTGATCCTAAGCCAACAAGTTGAAGGTTTGAACCTACTTTTTCTTCTATAAGATGCAGGGTCTCTGGTCTGACTCCGAGGTCCTTGATCCATTTTGAGTTGTGTTTTGTGCAGGGTGAGAGATAGGGATTTAGTTTCATTCTGTTGCATATGGATTTCCAGTTTTCCCAGCACCATTTGTTGAAGAGGCTATCTTTTGTCCATTGCATATTTTTGGCATCTTTGTCTAGTATGAGAAAATTGTATTTATTTGGGTTTGTGTCCATGTCCTCTATTCTGTACCATTGATCTACCTGTCTATTTTGGTACCAATACCATGCCGTTTTTGTTACTATTGCTTTCTAATAGAGTAGAAGATCTGGTATTGTGATACCCCCTGCTTCGCTCTTTCTACTGAGGATTGCTTTAGCTATTCTGGGTTTCTTATTCTTCCAGATGAATTTCATAATTGTTTGCTCTATTTCTGTAAGGTACATCATTGGGATTTTAATTGGAATTGCATTGAATCTGTATAGCACTTTAGGTAGTATGGCCATTTTGACAATATTAATTCTGCCTTATCAAGAACATGGGAGATCTTTCCATTTCCTAAGGTTTTCTTTAATTTCTTTCTTTAGTGTTCTGTAGTTCTCATTGTAGAGGTCTTTCACCTCTTTTGTGAGATTGATTCCCAAGTATTTTATTTTTTTTGATGCTATTGTGAGTGGGGTAGTTTTCCTAATTTCTCTTTCTGAAGATTCATCACTTATGTATAAAAATGCATTGGATTTATGAGCATTGATCTTGTAACCTGCCACTTTACTGAATTCACTTATGAGTTCTAAGAGTTTTCTGGTGGAATTTCCAGGTTCCTCTAAATATATAATCATGTCATCAGTGAACAGGGATAGTTTGAGTTCCTCTTTTCCAATTCGTATCCCTTTAATTTCTTTGGTTTGTCTAATTGCTCTGGCTAGAGTCTCAAGAACGATATTGAACAGAAGTGGTGAAAGAGGGCATCCCTACCTTGTTCCAGTTTTTAGGGGGAATGCTTTCAGTTTTTCACCATTTAGAATGATATTGGCCATGGGCTTAGCGTAGATGGCTTTTACAATGTTAAGGAATGTTCCCACTACCCCAATTTCTCTAGTGTTTTGAGCATGAAGGGATGCTGTATTTTATCGAATGTTTTTTCTGCATCTATTGAAATAATCATGTGATTCTTAACTTTTAGTCTGTTGATATGGTGAATGACATTTATTGATTTCCGGATGTTGAACCAACATTGCATCCCTGGGATAAAACCCACTTGATCTAGGTCCACTATCTTTTTAATATATTTTTGTATGCGATTTGCTAAAATTTTGTTGAGAATTTTTGCATCGATGTTCATTAAGGATATTGGTCTGAAATTTTCTTTCCTTGATGTGTCTCTATCTGGTTTAGGTATCAGGGTGATATTGGCTTCATAGAATGAGTTTGGGAGGGTTCCCTCCTCTTCTATTTTATGGAATACTTTGAGAAGTATTGGAATGAGCTCTTCTTTAAAGGTTTTGTAGAACTCGACTGAGAACCCATCTGGTCCCAGACTTTTCTTTGTTGGTAGGCTTTTGATGATCTCTTCTATTTCATTGCTTGAAATTGATTTATTTAAGTTGTGTATGTCCTCCTCGTTCAGTTTAGGTAATTCATATGTCTCTAGAAACTTGTTGATGTCTTCGAGGTTTTCTGTTCTGTTGGAGTATAGATTTTCAAAATACCTTCTAATTATGTTTTGTATTTCCATCGTGTCTGTTGTGATATTTCCTTGTTCATTCCGAATTTTAGTAATTTGAGTTTTCTCCCTCTTTCTCTTTGTTAGTGTGGCTAAGGGTTTATCAACTTTGTTTATTTTTTCAAAGAACCAACTATTTATTTTGTTAATTTTTCCGATTGTTTCTTTTGTTTCAATGTCATTGATTTCGGCTCTGATTTTAACTATTTCCTGTCTTCTACCACTTTTGGTGTTAGTCTGCTCTTCTTTTTCTAGGGCTTTGAGCTGTAGTGTTAAGTCATTTATTTGTTGATTTCTACTTCTTTTGTTGAATGCGCCCCATGAAATAAATCTTCCTCTAAGTACTGCTTTCATAGTGTCCCAGAGATTTTTATATGATGTGTCTTTGTTCTCGTTTACTTCTAAGAATTTTTTTATTTCCCTCCTGATGTCTTCTGTTATCCATTCATCATATAATAGTGTATTATTTAATCTCCAGGTCCTGGAGAAGTTTCTGTTTTTATTCTGTCATTTATTTCTAATTTCAATCCATTATGATCTGATAGAGTACAAGGTAGTATTTCTATCTTCTTGTATTTGCTAACAGTAGCTTTGTGGCATAAGACATGGTCTATTTTAGAGAAGGATCCATGTGCTGCTGAGAAGAAAGTGTATTCGCTCTTGGTTGGATGGTATGTTCTATATAAGTCGGTTTAGTCTAAATTGTTGATTGTGTTATTGAGATCTATGGTTTCTTTATTCAATTTTTGTTTGGACGATCTATCCGGTGGTGAGAGAGGTGTGTTAAAATTGCCTAGTATTATTGTGTTGTGGTCTATTTGATTTCTGGAATTGAGAAGGATTTGTTTGACGTACATGGATGAGCCAATGTTCGGGGCATAGATATTTATGATTGTTATGTCTTGCTGATTTATGCTTCCCTTAAACAGTATGTAATGTCCTTCTTTATCCCTTCTGACTAGTTTTGGCTTGAAGTCCACATTATCTGAAATGAGGATGGATACTCCAGCTTTTTTGCTGTGTCCGTGTGCATGGTATGTTTTTTCCCATCCTTTCACCTTTAGTCTATGGGTATCTCTTTCTATGAGATGAGTCTCTTGCAGGCAGCAAATTGTTGGATTTTTCTTTTTAATCCAATCTGCCAGTCTATGTCTTTTGATTAATGAGTTCAGGCCATTAACATTCAGGGTTATTATTGTGATATGATTTGTATTCCCAGTCATTTGACTCATTTTTGTTTTTTGACATGATTTGGTTTCCCCTTTATTTGGCTATTCCTTTAGGCTAGTTCCTCCCGTTGCTGATTTGCATCGTTGTTTTTCATCTCTTCCTCATGGAATATTTTGCTGAGAATGTTCTGCAATGCTGGCTTTCTTTTTGTAAATTCCTTTAGCTTTTGTTTATCATGGAAGGATCTTATTTCATCGTCAAATCTGAAAGTAAGTTTTGCTGGGTATAAGATTCTTGGTTGGCATCCATTTTCTTTCAGGGCTTGGTAAATGTTGTTCCAGGCCCTCCTAGCTTTTAGGGTCTGGATTGAAAAATCTGCTGATATTCTTATTGGTTTCCCCCTGAATGTAATTTGATTCTTTTCTCTCGTAGCCTTTAAAATTCTGTCTTTATTTTGTATGTTAGGTATTTTCATTATAATGTGCCTTGGTGTGGGTCTGTTGTAATTTTGTATATTTGGAGTCCTATAAGCCTCTTGTACTTGGTTTTCCATTTCATTCTTCAGATTTGGGAAATTTTCTGATATTATTTCATTGAATAGATTGTTCATTCCTTTGGTTTGTTTCTCTAAGCCTTCCTCAATCCCAATCATTCTTAAATTTGGCCTTTTCATGATATCGCATAATTCTTGTAGATTCTGTTCATGATTTCTTACCATCTTTTCTGTTTGGTCAATTTTGTTTTCAAGATTAAATATTTTGTCTTCAATATCTGAGGTTCTGTCTTCCAGGTGTTCTATCCTATTAGTTATGCTTTCTATGGAGTTTTTAACTTGGTTTATTGTTTCCTTCATTTCAGGGATTTCTATTTGTTTTTTTTTTCAATATCTCTAACTCTTTATTGAAATGATCTTTTGCTTCCTGTATTTGCTCCTTTAACTGTTGATTGGTGCGATCATTTAATGCCTGCATTTGCTCTTTCATCTCCTCGTTTGCTTCCCTGATTGTTTTAATTATGTACATTCTGAACTCCCTTTCTGACTTTTCTTCTGCTGTGCTGTCATTGGGTTTTATTGATATAGTATCTAGGTTTGTTTGGGACATTTTCTTCCCTTGTTTTCTCATATTGGTCAGATGTCAGTGGGACTTTGTGATATTGCAGAATTCTTCTATTGGTTTATAGTGTCCCTGTAGATTTCCAGTGTCTCACCTTCCTGCCGTCAGTAGCCTGAAATCTTGGAGTAACTTGATAATGTAGTGCTTCCAAGGAAAGCTGCCCTTAGCCCGCTACTGGTTCCAGGACTTGGAGCTGGCTCTGTGTGGAAAGGCTCTCACTGGGGGGCCTGCTCTGAGAACCTAGCCTGGAAAGGTGCTTCTCACTGGAGGGGGCTGGGCTGCGGGCTGCTTGGGGAAGTCCCCGGCTGCCCTGTCCTGGTCCCTGAAGCAACCTGCGGACAGGAACTCGCCACCCTGGTTCAGGGACTTGAAGCTTGGTTCTATGCAGAAAGGCTCTCACTGGGGGGCCTGCTCCGAGATGCTGGAGAATCTGGCCCTGTGGGTGAAGCCCACCGTGGAAGTGCACAGAATTGCCTGGGGAAGACTCTAGCTGCCCTGCCCTACTCTAATAAGCCACCTGAATTTGGGCCTGCCACCCGGGCAGCACTTCACCGGGTGGGGGAGACTCACCCCGTGGCTCTGTTTTAGTCCGAGTCTCTCAATGCCTCCCCTTCTTGAAACCTGGGTTCTGGAGCGACTGGAGATGCAGTCACACTCTAGTCCGCCATCTTGGATCGCCCCGTGGAAAAAGCCTGCGGCTGGGGGGCGGGGGGCATGTCCACCTGGAGAGGTCTCTGGCTGCCTTGCCCTGGTCCCAGAGGCTGCTTGCGGGCTGGAGGTCACCACTGGCTTGGGGACTTGTGGCTGATTCTGTGTAGAGAGGCTCTCACTGGGCAGTGTGGTCCAAGAAGCTAGCCTGGAAAGGCACTTCCCGCTGGAGGGGGCCGGGCTGTGGGCTGCTTGGGGAAGTCCCTGGCTGCCCTGTCCTGGTCCCTGAAGCAACCCGTGGGCAGGAACTCGCTGCCCTGGTTCAGGGACTTGAAGCTTGGTTCTGTGCAGAAAGGCTCTCACTGGGGGGCCTGCTCCGAGATGCTGGAGAATCTGGCCCTGTGGGAGGAGCCCACCTCCGGAGTGCGCAGAGCTGCCTGGGGAAGACTCTAACTGCTCTGCCCTACTCTAATAAGCCACCTGAATCCGGGCCTGCCACCCGGGCAGCGCTTCACCAGGTGGGGGAGACTCACCCCGTGGCTCTGTTTTAGTCCGAGTCTCTCAATGCCTCCCCTTCTTGAATCCTGGTTTCTGGAGCGACTGGAGATACAGTCACCCTCTAGTCTGCCATCTTGGATCGCCCCGTGGAAAAACAACCATCCTTTTCTTTCTTGAGTGTTTTCAATACTGCTCTTTGCTTTCTCCATAGGATCACTGAATAGGAAAAAACTTGCAATGTGACAGGAAAATAACTTCTATTAGAATTTGAACCTAAAAATCTTTTTTGTAATTATTAATTTGCAATACAATTAACATTCATAATTAATAAAAATGATCATAGTTGTGTGATTTGAACATGTTTATTGAGCCCTAAGTCTGTGCTGGGTTTTATATTAGTGTATTTATTTCATGGAAATATTTAGTCTCTGATTTATTATGGAAGTTCTATTCAAACCTTTAGGGAAGGAGTTAAATTGGATGACACAAATGGCCATCATTCAAGGGAAGCTGAAATACTTCTGCAATTTGCATATTCTTAAAAACTTACAATACACTAAGACTTATGGTTGTGTGATTTGAATGCCCTCAAAGTTCCTGTCCTGGAAACATACCTCAAATTTAAATGGTATTTGGAGATGAAGTATTTGGGAAGTAATCAGGGTTAGATGGGGTCATGAAGGTAGGCCCCCATGGTGGCATTAATGGCTTTATGAGAAGAGGGAGAGAGACCTGTGCTAGTACACATGCTCTGTCTTACTATGAGTTGCCTTCTGCCATGTTGTGGTGCTGCAGGAAAACCCTTGCCAGATGCTTAGCAGATACTCTTGTGGGCTCTTGGACTTTTAAACAAATAAACTTCAATTCTTCATAAATTACCAAGTCTCAGGTATGTTCTTACAGCAACAGAAAATGACTAAGACCATAGTTATCACTGAATTTGATAAAAATAAATCTTCAAGGTATTATCATTATGCCCATATGACAGATAAGGAAGCATGCTCAGAGAGTTTAAGTGTGCAGCTGGCACATGACACAGCTAGCTCTCCAATGCATATCTTCCAAATCCAGAATCTAAGCAATCATAGATGGCTTGATAGAAGAAGTAACTTTTAGGATCTGTATGAATTTAAAATATTCCTATTACCCTGGATACTTAGAAATGATTCTACATATTTTAAAATTTCTAATAAAATATTTTGTTAATATTCTTAAAATGGAACATCTATGATTCTTAAGCAACTTTTCATGGTTGATTTGTGATTTATTTTAAATAAATGAGTTATTAATTCACCATTAAAGTTAGCTATAAAGTTGGCCAAAGAAATTCACCAACAAATATATCTATCATTAAAAAATATTTAAAAAAATCTTTCTTTCTACTAGTCAGTAGTAAGATTTTGAAATTAAGCTATTCCAATTGTAGAAAGCTGACACTTAATATATCAGGTTGAGAAACTATTTTGACTTCAATGTTGTTTTTACCTATGAACTCTTGCAATAAATAGCATGCAAAAAAATCAAATTACAGAAATTCTCTTCTCTTTTGCAATTGATAACCATGGTGCAAACCTGGGATAAAGTGACTTACTTATTTTTTCCTATTGTTACTTAAAAGTATAAACTTGTTTATATTCAAGAATTTTGATACTAGTATAAAAGTGAATTCTGTGGATAATGATATAGGTGTGTTTGAGGGAAGAACTCTTAGAAATTTCGGGCTCTTTTCTGTCTTTAGAGCCCTGCATGGAGTCCGCAAGGGGCATTGCTTGCCAGTTCCTGAGTTATAACTGTTTATATCTGTGACAGGTGGGCAAAGTGAAAGTGTGTTTTTTCCATATTGCAGAATAAAGCCCTGCTTCCTGATGTCAGAAAAGAAAAGAACTAACTTGAGAGCAAATGGCAAGGTTTTAATATTAGGCAAACGGAGATTCAATTCTGATTCTTGGAAGTGCTTCAACACAGCAGACACGTCTGTTATGAAGGGACCAGTCTGGGTTTTTTCAAGTGAATGAAAATATGCCCTGCATTTTAGAGAGCAAACAATAAACCCAGAGACTGCCACTTAAATTAAGGAAGCATATTCTCATTTATTATTGCAAAGAAGACTTCAAAATATTTCTGATTCTCATTCTGACTTCTTTTAGACCCATGAGTCATTTAAAATATTTGGATATTTTTCTAGTTACTTTCCATTTTTGATTTCTAGTTTAATGTATTGTGGCCAAAGATAAACTCTGTATGATTTCAATTGTATGGAATGTATTGAGAATTGATTTTGAGGCTGTTATTATATGTATTTCTAAAGATTAATAAACATTTTTCTTTTTCTCAAATAAAAACATTTGTCATTGTGAAATGAATGACCCTCTTTATCCCTTCTCTCCTCTTGCTATGTCTTCTTCCCCACTTCTTCTTTCTTCCCTCTCTCTTCCTTTCACACACTGCATATAATACTCTAAACAAAGTAAAAGAAGTTGCATTTTAAATTACGTAGAAAAATTAATTCAGTTGCCCTGAATGAAAATGTAATGATTTACACAAACCAGGTCAATCTTATAGGAAAAAAAATGGCCAACTCATCTTTCTTGTAACTCCACCTGATGGGCCCACTCAGTTTGTAGAACTTGCTTTTAGAGCTGGCTTGTCCTGCACAGCTTTTCATTTGTGGTTGGTGATAGAGCTGCCAACCCCATACTATCTTTACTTTCCAATATGGCATGAGAAATCACTTGTGTAACTTGTCTTGATACATCAGTTTTTCAGAAAATTTGATTTGAATTTTTCCTTCTTGCAGCAGGTTTAATATTGCATCAAGTTTATTTTTAGTAAATTGATCCTTCCCTAGAACTGGGATGCAGGGATGTGATCTGTGGTTTCAATGCTAGTTGATGGATCGGCTTCTGCCCTAGATACTGTTATTGATGACCTGAGCATTGGCTGAATTGTCTTTCAGAAGAACTACTTTAATAGCTCTGCTCTAACTGACAATGTAAAACACATGTTTATTGAGCCCTAAGCCTGTGCTGAACTTTATAGAAGTGTATTTATTTCATGGAGGTATTTAGTCTCTGATTTGTTATGGAAGTTCTATCCAAACCTTTAAGAAGGAGGTTAATTGGATGACACAATTGGTCAGTGTTCAAGCGAAGCTGAAATACTTCTATTTGTATATTCTTAAAAGCTTACAAAACACTTAGTCTTATTGAATCCTTAGGAAGACAGGTGGCAGGTTTTGTAGTTTAGGACTTTCAGTAGAGGGAACTGAAATTTATCAATGTTAAATGACTTGTCCATCATCCTTTGGAGGTGGCAGAGTACCGGGGGTTAGTGGAAAAGCATCGTGTCAGAGAGACCTGAATTCAAATGTCACCATCTGCCATTTCCTAATTCTGTGACATTAGGTTGTTTAAATGTATTGGAGCCTGTGTCCTCATCTGCCTTGGTTTGTTGTAGTGTTACTGATAGGACTGAGTGAATAAGTGTGTGTGTGTTATGAGCCTGTAACTTGAAAAGGGTTGCATGAGTGTTAGATGCTATTCCTTAACCTTTGGGATGAGAAAGCACACTGCCACAGACTACAAGGTTTTGAACCAGACATGGCTGGTTTAACTAGCATGTGCTATGCACACTTGAGTGGGCTACTTGACCTCTCTGAGTCTCTTTTGGATTGTAAAACATGTATCAAGATGACTTTGCATATTATGAATATTGACCAACATGACAAATGAAGCATGGAGTCCAGCACCAGGTTTTCAAGAGTCACTCAGTGAACATGGAGGCTCTCTGACCTCCATCCCAGTGTCCGTGTTAGATAGCACGGTCTCATTAGGACAGCACTGAGTCCTTAGTCTAGTGTGTGAAAGGTGAAATGGACTGTGCAGACCATTTCATGGATGAGAAATCTGAGAACCAGAGAGGAGAACTAACTTATCCAAGTCCAAAAGTTAAGGACAGAGTTGGAAATTTATCCCAATTCTGATTTCAACTTCAATGCTCTTCTTTTAACGATATCATAGCAACATCTATAACATTATACACACCTGTCCTCACCTTGTAAAAATCTTTATTAAGACCTTATGTGGATAACATTGCTAGGGCAATTGAATTACACTGGAATTGTTCTATATCACAAAGTTTCAAGTATAAGACTTTAAGCATAGAGAGGTTTGCTTGTGTATCTTGCACTATTCTCAGCAAGAGAGCCACTGGGGCTCTCTGCCTTGGATTCACACCTGCACTCCCTTGGAAGCAAGTTACCCACTTTTAATGTCCACATTTTACTTGACTTCAAACTCCCTGCTGCTACAATTCTACAGACTTACCCATGCTGACTGCAAGGTGTAGTGGAAAGAGACTCATACCAAGGCATCAAGAGAATGATCCCAGTGGAATATTGAACTTTAGTCCAATTTGAAGGGGTTTGCTGAACAGTGGTTAGTGTCCAACCTAAAACTGTTTCAAGAGTAACCTATCTTCTTCATGTGTTTTGTTTTAGGACAGTTTTGTTATAACATCTGTGAGGCATAGTTTACTAGCAGTAGAGAACTGAAATATAACTACTGCTGTTTCCAAGTCCCACTTGTTATTCTTTTTCAAAGTCTCGTCCAAAACTCTCAGGTTGGGAATGAGGGTCCTTGTTATTGGTTTTTTCCTGAGGTGCTGGGATTGAACCCCGTACTTTGCACATGCTATACGAAGGTGTTCTAACATTGAACTAAACCCTCTAGCTTGAAGATTCTTATTTTGTTCCATTGTCCTAGATGTGGAATGTGTATGAAATGTGTATATTTATAATGTGTATAATGCAAAATAATACTATAAAAAAGAATTCTAGTTCCACATGACATTAATTAGTTGTTGGGCCTTTTGGAAGCATTATTGACCACCTCCATGACAGCTTGAAATGAGTCTAAAATACTTCTAACTGAATTAGGTTCCTATTGTTGTTGTAGTAAATTACCACACATTTGCCAGCTTCAGACATCACAAATATATTCTCTTACAATTCCAGAGGTAAAAAAATCTGAAACAGACCTCATGGGGCTGAAATCCAGGTACTGGTTTGTTTTGGAGGCTTCACGGAGAATCTGTTTCCTTGCCACTTTCAGCTTCTAGAGGCCCCTGCTGCTCTTGGCTCGTGCCCCTTTCCTGGCATCGTTCTCCCCTCCCTCTTCCTTCCACCATCCTGTCTCCTACTCCTCTCCCTGACTTTTCCTATGTGCTCCTTATAAGGACCCCTTTGATCCCTCTGGGCATACCTGGAAAATCCAGAAAAGTCTCTCCATCTCAAAATTCACTTCTAGGTCACACCTGTTAAGTTCCTTTTTGTACACAGGAAACATTCAGAGATTTTGGAGATGAAGGCATTGTCATATGTGGAGAACCATTACCAGCCTACCATAGTAACCCCAGAGGTCAGTAGAAGATGATCAGGGACAGAATGAACTTGTTTTGGTAGCTTCACTTAGTTCTTCAATCCCTCACCTTTTTTATTTCTTTTAAAAAAAAAAATGAACCTTGAGTACAGGGAGTTGTTTTCTGTATTCCTCAGTATTAGTCTACTAATTTCCCGACTCTGTGATCTTAGCTTGATCATTAATTTTGTTGGATTTTAATTAATCTTACTACTCTTAACTCTTTTCCATCAAATTCTCCTCCTCATTTCTTCCACTGGCTTCTCAATAAATTCTCTCCAATATACTTGGTATGTACCTTTAGATATAGACATATTACTTAAAAATGTACTGTACTAGTTTGTACCTGTATGTATTTTTAATTAAAAAATTCAAAATTTTTAATTAAAAATTAAATTAAATTTTAAATAGGAATGTTGTACTATAAAACATGTCCTTTTTTTCTTACACTCCTGTCGTTTTCAGGATTTGTCCATTTTAGCACATTAACTATCCCCTCTCTATTGATGGGCACCTAGGTTGCTCAATGACCCCTTCCACAAATGCACATCCTCTAACATATTCCCAGACATAGAGATCACATAGCAATTATAGATGCTATAATTATCTTTGCCCGATCATCTGTATTTTAATATTCCATTGATTAAATGAAATTCAACCATATCCCCTGTGGTGTGTGATTTTGAGTCTCATTCAAAATTTTTTCCCACCCCAAGACAACAAAGATGTGGTCCTATATTTTTCTGTTAGCTTTATATTAGTCCTCATAGTTTTAGTTCTTGAATCCTTCTAAGCTTGCTTTTATGTTTGATGTGAGGTAAAGATCCAACTCAATTATTTCCCATGTAATACTCAAATTTCTTAATACCATTTCACAAACAATATATCCTTTCTTCACTTATTTGTGGTATCATCTCCATAATATTTGTGTTTTAGTCAGCTTTTTTTACTGCTGTGATTAAAAGATCTGACCAGAACAATCATAGAGGAGGAAAAGTTTATTTGCAGGCTCACAGTTTCAGAGGTCTTAGTCCGTAGAAGACCACCCGCTCCATTCCTTGGAACTTGAGGAGAGGCAGAACATCATGGGAGAAGAATGTGGCAGAGGGAAACAGTTCACATGATGATCAGGAAGCAGAGAGAGACTCCACTCATCAGCTACAAAATATATAACCCAAAGCCATGCCTCTATTTTCCCACTCCCTCCAGACACACCCCATCTGCCTTCAGTTACTATTCAATTAGTCCCATCAGGTGATTAATTCACTGATTGGGTAAAGGCTCTTGTAACTCAATCATTGCTTCTCTGAACTTCTTGTACCTCACATCCAAACCATAACATATGGCAAGTTGTCATATGGTATAAATCTAGTATTTAAGAATTCAATATTTAATTGCATTGTACTATCTGTCCCTGTTAGGACTATGTGTTTTTTGAAAATATGATGGACATGTGATATGTCTCAATTTCTCTCAATTTCTATATTTAAAAAATATTTTTAAACTGGGCACGTTGGTGCACACTGTAATTCCAGTGGCTCAGTATGCTTAGGCAGGAAGGTTGTAGGTTCGAAACCAGCCTCAGCAACTTAGCGAGGCTCTCAGCAACTTAGAGAGATGCTGTCTCAAAGTAAAAAAATGGAAAAAGGGCTGGGGATGTGGCTCAGTGGTTAAGTGCTCTTGGGTTCAATCCTTGGTATAAAAACATTAATTTTAGATATTCATAAACATTTATTTTTTTCATATCCTAAATTTTCTGAGGTCCTCTAAAGGTCCCATTATAATTTTAAAATGACATATGCAATCTTTTATTCTTGGTGTTGTATAAGCTATGAAGGTTATTATGCATAAATATTAGCTACTTCCAGCATTTACTATATATTATGAAGGGATAAATAGTATGTATATGTATAGGGACTGGGAAATATATTAAATATACACCAAGGCTTTTGCATAACCTGCAATTATGATGAATGGTTCAGTACTGTGAGAATATTTCTATTGCCATAAAATCAACATTCAACACAGTACTTCCTGTGTCTGTCATATGCAGACACAATTGCAAATGCAGGCTCCCAACGTCAGAGATTCTATGGTCTCTTGACCTTTTCCACATCATGTGACTTCTATGGGCTGTTAAATTCTTTCTGGTGTGTTTCAAAACTTTAATCTTGGAACAAGAGTCTAAATGTACCATTATTGTATTGTGTGTCTGTAGTTAAATTTTCATTGCATTATGCAGCCACAGTTAATTAAATATTACTATGAACACAGCTCTTTGCCTATCTCATATTAGCAGATCTCTACTTCTCAGAACAGACATTCTGCAAAATTCAACTGTGGAAAGTTCCAGCCCAAGGGGATAATATCCTTTTCTCTGTATTTTGGCCTGATAAAATTTCTTGGAAGTTCCATTGGCCTTCAGCACTCATCCTTTTATATAAATTTGAGTCATATTTCTACTTAGATGTCATCTCAGGGTCTTGGTTTTTCCTGCTTTGTCAGTTGGTTCTATGAAGGTAATCTAAAACTCTTCAAGACAAAGATATATGTATCAGTTGGGTTTTATGGATTAATCTTCCAGAGATATTTATATCCATTTCTAACTTGTAAAGGCATGGAACTGCAAATTGGGCAGTGATCCCTTTTAGGACCTCTGCACTTAATTCACATTCCATTTGTGCACAATCTTAGCTTTAGCACCAAGGAAAGAAGTCCAGAAAAACCAGAAACCTTTTGGGTATAGTTGTCCCTTTTTTAAAAAAGCATGTCACTGCATTGGTTCCAGTACCTACAGAATTCAGTTCAATCACTGTCCCAGTTCAGCACAATTGCTGAGGAACTGAGCTGTCCAAGAGCAGAGCAGAGTCCTTGGATGACTGGGTGGCTCAGCAACACGTATTAGCTCTGCCTGCTCAAAAGCCATCTGAGGCATGAGGGCAAGCCTTTGGTTTTGACCAAGGTAATGATAATCACCTATGAAATATATTTTCAGGCTGGAAAGTTCAGCTTTCTTGAAGAAAAATGTTTATTTAACCTTTAAAAAATGTGACCAGTCACAGAACAGGCTCACTCCAGTTATATCACTAAATACAAAAGAAGCTTGACCTGACTGTGATGGAAGTTCAACTATAAGGAATATGATTGTTTCCATTGAGTTTTACTCAAAATGATTTCAACTTAAAGCTTGGGAAGAAAGCTTAGGTCAACGATCATTCAGTTCCTCGTTTCTACCAGGTGCACTGAACTTTCCAAAGCCAAGATGAAGTTGTAAAGAGTCAATGGGAAAATGAAGTAAGGATCATGCTGAGTTCAATTCATGATTTAGAGTGTGCTTTCCAAAACCTCTGTCTCAGACTTCCCACAGAGCAAGCAGGGCAAAATTATTAGCAAAACTGTGTGCTTATGTGGGTATTGAGGAAACCTCAGCCATTCCAAACACATCCTGACTGTGACATGAATGCATATCTCAACCATGGCTGGAGAGGAGAGCAATCACATTTCACAGCAGATTTTGAACATGCACTGATTGCTTGTTTGGAAAGTCTCAGAAAGCCACCTGAGTAGCTGAGCAACTTCCACTCTGTTCCTTCCTAGTTAGTTGTCAGGAGGAATGTCATATATAATTTTTTTGTCTCCCTGACATGCAGAATAATGCCCAGCTCTGTCTGCTCATCCTTCCTTCCAACCCAAGCCTTGGCAACCACTGTCTTCACCATTTCCTCCATAGTTTTGTTCTTTTCAGAATATCATGTAACTGGAATCATCTAGTAAGCCACCCTCTCAGATTTGACTCCCCTCACTCAGTGATAGGCAGGTTTTGCTGGATTCAGATTTTTTTATCTGTTCCTTCTACCACTTTTGTCCTGTGACCCTTAAATCCCTTCCTGTAGACTTGGCTGTTTATGCATTTTTTTTTCTGAAAGCAAGAACTTTTGCTTCTGGAAGCTCAGTGTACTGCTTCTTGAAAGTTCAGCTTGTCACATAAATTCAATATGTAGATATAATTTTTTGTTGTTGTTTTTACTCTTTTTCTAAGTTCTAGAGAGAGCACAACTCTTAAAGAAAACCCTCTTCTGCCCTCTTGTGGATATCTGCTAGTAACTACTCATGCTCTTCAAAGTTAATGGAATTTGGCAGGCAAAATGGGAACAGGGAACTGGAGGTATTACTGCCTGCTCCCACCAGTGAGCAACTTGGAGGTTGCCTCCTTGTCTGGTCATAGTCAGAATATTGACACCCCCCCCCACACACACACACCCGCCATCTCAGCTACACCATCTTTAAAGTTTTATTTGATAGACGTAGCTAGTTTCTTCTTGTAGTTAATTTATGAATAGCTTTTACTGTTTTCTTATCTCAATCCCAAGGGTTGGAGTCAAGGCAGAAAGCAAGACATTTTCTTCACTAAATTGTATGAAACAGTTCCATGTGGACAGATGACTGCCCATTTTGGAAATGGGAGGCCTGCCCATCTGCTGGATTGTTAACTGGTGACATCAAAAGTGTCCTTTTTTGGGGTCCAAACTGACTTTCATTTGGGCATAAAAGAGTCATTAGAGTTCTTATAGGCTGCTTCTTCTCCACCTCCTCCCAGGGCTGGCCATACAAGGAGCAGCCAGGCTCCTCCAGGCCAGCATACCTCATTCCAACAGGCCACATGCCAGGCTGCATCCACAGTGTAGTCACTTCAGTATGCCCTCTGTCCCCTCCTCCCAGGCCAGCCTGTGCTGCTGTGTCCATGGGGCACTCCTGCCCGGAGCTCCTGCGGCTCCCTCAGTCCCTCTACTGGTTTAGTACTTGCTACAGGTGATGTTGGAGATAATGCCGTCACCTTGACATGGGCTTCCACAGCACCTCACTCTAAGGAACCTCCCCTGCCACTTGTCATTTCCTTTATGCCCTTAGTCATTCCCTGTCTGAAATGATCTTATTATTTGTCTGCTTGTTTTTGGCTCTTCCCCAATAAAATGTAGATTCACAGAGAGCTGAGGTCTTCTCTGTCTCCATTGTTCTATTCTCAGGGCTTAGAATAGTACTTGATGCACAGAATTTGCCCAGTCAATATCTGTTGACTGTCTGGCTGCATCCATTGGATGGATGGACTGATGCACCAAATGCAGTCAAGCAATTTGGTCCTGAGAGCTCTCACTTGTGCCCAGTTTCTCATGTTTTTAACACTACAAGAATGTCATTGTGCACTTGGACAGTTATTTTCTCCCTCCTAGCATTTTAAATAGGAACACTTAAAAAACTCAAAAAAATTAAAAAGAGGCATAAACACCCATATGCCTTTATTTAAGATAGAATTTTGTTAGTATTTTGACATGCTTGCTTACTTCCTCTCTCGGCAGATTTTCTTTGATGAATCATTTAAAAGTAATTAGTAGATTTCATGATACCTCACCCTTAAATTCGTGAGCATGCATTTCCTAAGAAGAAGTACATTTTTCTAAATAAACACAACACAGCACAGTTAGGGAAGTTCACAGAAATTAATGCTAATTACATAATATAATCTGGTAGTCCATCCACTTTCACATTTACCCAAATGCCTCTAAAATATTTTTATAGCTATGTTATTTATACCTTTTGAACCAGTATCAAACAAAATTTCATGCCTGTGTGTTAGTCAGGTTTTTGTCACTGTGACCTAAATACATGATAGAAAAATTTAGGGGAGGTAATGTTTATTTTTGCTCACAGTTTCAGAGGTTCAGTCCATAGTTGACTGAGTCCATTGCTTGGGGCCTGAGATAAGGCAGAACATGGTGGCAGAGAGCATGGGAGAAGGAAGCATCTTACCTCACCATGGCCAGGAAGCAGAGAGAGCAAAGAAGAATCCAGGGACAGATACAGCCCCCAAGGCCATGCCCCCAATGACCTATTTCAGCCATGTCCCACCTGACTAGTTACCACTCCGTAGTCTACTCAAGTTATTAATCCATCAAATGGATTAATACACTGAAGAGGATCAAGCAACTAATCATTGCCTGAAAGTCCCACCTCTGAACCTTGCTGCACTGGGGATCATGCTTTCAACACATAAGTTTTGGGGGTCTTTGTTGATTCAACCATAATCCCTTGTATTTATGTATCTGTTTAGATTCAATCTATAATAAGTATACTGTTTTTAAAATTTATTAATGATTTTTTGACATTTTGAAGAACACAGATCAGTTTTCTTATGTTGCTCAGGATTGGCCTACTTGCATTCTCCAAGTAGAGTTTAACTTGTTTTGCTTTCCCCTGTGTTTCCCATACACTGGAAGCTTTGTTGAAATACTTGCTCACATTATGTAATTGTAATCACTTACATTTTATGAGCTTTTGGATATTTACAATGTTGTAGTTTTGACCACAGGATGGCACTTTAAGCTACCTTCTGTACCTCTTTCATGCAATTCTGTTAATCTTTGAGCATGCTTTTTGCTTCATCGAACAGAAGTATGTTATTGACACACATTGTATTTTTGCCTTATATCTGGAATCTGAGACTTCTCCAAGGAACAATTTTTTAAGTGCATAAAAATTAATTGAGAACAGAAATCTGAATGCTGGATTTTGGTCATTATTGTTAGGGTACTTTTATATTACAGAATTTTCTTAACTTTTTTATATTTTTACTTAAAACACTCACTTACCAAAATATACCTTAGTAAGGTTAGATTTATTTAGCTAGTTACAGCAAAGAGCATGCACACCATAGAGAGCCATGAGGCATCTCTAACATGAGAATTAGGGAGGGTGTAGGGGGTGGGTTAAGCCCAGGACGGTCTTGGTGGGAGATGGTCAGAATTGATCAACTAGATAAGCTGCTGAAACAGTGTTCTAACCTTGAGATCTCATGGATCCCTGATAAATCATTGTTAGATCAGTAAATCTGTTATCTCTCCTAGATCCCATGAGCTGAATGAGCTGGTGTAAAACAAACATCTGAGCTTAGTTTGTTTTGGATGTAATAATTTGGTACAGTTTAATCTATTTTGTGATCATGGAACAGTTCTGCAACCTGTGGTTTTGATTTCAGTTGTCAATGTTCCTATCTTAATTTAACTGCCAACAAGATTTAAAAGAAAATTTTAACCAGTTTAAAAGACTTTGTTGCAGTGTAAATTATGCACAAAAAATGTCAAATATTTTTTGCATACAGTTGCTGGGTTGGGATATGTGCATACACTGTGAAGACATCACCACAATCAACCACCTCCAAAAGTTTACTCGTATGTCTTTTTTTTTTTTTTTTTGGTCATTTTTTTGGTTTTGTTTTGTAATGACACTTACCAAGGGATCTACCTCCTTCACAAATTTTTTAGTGTACAATATGATAGTGTTAGTTATAGTCGCTATATTGTAGAGCAGATCTCTAGAACATATTCATCTTGCAAAACTGAAACTTCATTCACATTGTAAAACAACTTCTCATTTCCCCCTCCTTAAAGCCCCTGGCAACAATCAGTTTTCTACTTCTATGGGTTTGATCATTTTAGATTTCATAAATGAGGTCACATGGTATTTGCTCTTTTGTGATTGGTTTTGTTCACTTAGCATAATTTTTTTAGGTTCATTCATGTTGTTGTAAATGGCAGGCTCTTCTTCTTTATTTAAAGTTGAATAATATTCCATTCATATTTTGTGTATATATACACACCATATTTTCTGTATCTGTCCATAGACATTTGTGTTACTTCCATGTTTTTGCTTTTGGCAAAAAAAAAGTGATGCAATGAACACAGGGGTACAGATATCTATTTAAGATCCTGATTTCAATTCTTTTGGGAATATACCTGGAAGAAGTATTGCTAGATCACATGGTCATCTACTTAAATTTTTCCCATATTTTGTATTAGTGCATTATAGTTGTACGCAATAATGGGATTGGTTGTTACATATTCATACATGAACACAATGTGGCTGATAATTTGGTCACTATGACTCCTCAGTATTTTCCCTTTCCCTTCTCTCATCTGTCCCCCTGGTTCCTTTCCTCTACTTTACTGAGTACCCTTTGATTTTCATGAGATGTCCCCCCCACCCTATACACCACCTTTCTTTTCCTTTTCCCTCTCTACTTTCTACATATGAGAGAAAACATCTGACCCCTGACCTTGTAAGTTTGACTTATTTTGCTCGACATCATGATTTCAAGTTCTAAACAGTTTTTCTGAAAATGGCATAATTTCATTTTTCTATATGGCTGAATAAAACTCCATTAGGTTTATATACCACATTTTCTTTATTCATTCATCTGTTGATGACACATCCTGGCTGGTTTCATGGTTTGGCTATTGTAAATTGTGCTGCTATAAACATGGGTGTGCATGTATCACTATAGTATGATGACTTAAATTCTTCAGGATAAATACCAAGGAGTGGTATAACTAAGTCATATGGTAGATACATTCCTAGTATTTTGAGGAAACTCCATACTGATTTCCATAGTGGTTGTACTAATTTATAGTGTAAAAGTATTCTTTTTTCCTCCACATCCTTTCCAGCATTTATTATTGTTTGTATTCTCGATGGCTGCCATTTTCACTGGGGTGAGATGAAATCTCAGAGTCGTTGTGATTTGCATTTCCCTAATTGCTAATGATGTTGAATATTTTTCCATATATTTGTTGTTCATTTGTATTTCTTCTTTTGAGAAGTGTCTGTTTAGTTTATTTGCCCATTTATGAATTGGGTTATTTGGGTTTTGAGTGTTAAGTTTTTTGAGTTCTTTATATATTCTGAATAGTAATTCTTTGTCAGAAGAGTAGCTAGTAAAGTTTTTCCATTGGTTCTCTCTTCACATTCTTAATGTTTCCTTCACTTTGAAGAAACTTTTCAATTTGATCCCATAACATTTATTAACTCCTGGCTTTATTTTATGTGCTTTAGGGGTCCTATTGAGAAAGTTGTTGCCAGTATCTATATATTAGAGTTTTAACCCTATGTTTTTTGTAAGAGTTGCATAGTTTCTGGTCTAATTATGAGGTCTTTGATCCATTTTGTGTTGAGTTTTTGTGCAGGATGAAAGATAAAGTTCTAATCTGACTCTTCTACATATGGATAACCAGTTTTCCTAGCATTAGTTAGCAGTTTTCCTAACTATAATGAGTTAAAAAGGCTGTCATTTCTCCAATGTATGTTTTTGGCACCATTGTCAAGGATCAGATGATGGTATCAGAGTGTTTTGCTTGATGTTTTTTATTCTGTACCATTGGTCTTTATACTTGCATTTATGCCAGTAACATACAGTTTTTGTTACTACACCTCTGCAGTATAATTTAAAGTTAGGTATTGTGAAGCCTCCAGCCTTGCTTTTTTTTTTTTTTTTTTTTTTCTTTTCTTAGAATTTCTTTGACTATTTTCGGTCTTTTATTCTTATGAATGAATTTTAGGACTTTTTTTTTTCTAGTTTTGTGAAGAATGTCATTGGTATTTTGATGGGACTGCATTGAATCTGTATATTGCTTTTGGTAGTATGGCCATTTTTACCATATTAAGTCTGCCTACCTATGAACATGGGAGTTCTTTCCATTTTCTGAGATCTTCTTCATTATCTTTCTTCAGTGTTCTATAGTTTTCATTGTAGAGGTCTTTCCCCTTCTTGATTACATTTATTCCTAGGTATCTTTTTTTATTTTTTTTGGGTGGGGGCTATTGTAATGGGATTATTTTCCTGATTTCTTTATCAGAAGAGTTTTTATTGTTATATAGGAAAATTATTTATTTTTGTTTGTTGATTTTGTAACCTGCTATTTTGCTGAATTTGTTTATTAGTTCCAGCAGGATTTTGGTGAAGCTTTTTGGATTTGCTAAGTAAAGCATCATGCCACCTACAAACAGTGATAATTTGAATTCTTCCTTTCCTATTATTATTCCTTTTGCTAATTGCCGTGGATCTCTGGATAGAATTTCTAATACCATATTAAATAGCACTGGTGAGAGTGGACATATTTGTCTTGTTCTAGATTTTAAAAGAAATGCTTTAATTTTCCCCCATTCTTCATGATGCTGGCTTCGGATTTTTCATGTATAGCCTTTATGATGTTGAGGTAGGTTCCTTCTATCCCTAGTCTTTTAGTGTTTTTATTGTGAATGAATACTGAGTTTTGTTGAAGGCTTTCTCTTTTCTACTGAGATGATTAAATGATTTTTGTCCTTAATTCCATGTATGTGATAAATTATATTTATCGATTTTCATAGATCTTTGCATGCCTTGTATAACACCAAATTGATCAAGATACTCAATCTTCTTAATACGTTATTGAATATGACTAGCTAATATTTCATGAAGGATTTTTGTGTATAAATTTATTAGGGACAGTGACATGTAGTTTTCTTTCCTCATGTGTCTTTATTTGGTTTTGGTATAAATATTATACTGGCTTTGTAGAATGAATTTAGAAGTGTTCCATCCCTTTCTATGTCAGAGAATAATTTGAGGAGCATTGGCATTAGTTCTTCTTTAAAGGTCTGATAGAATTCAGCTGAGAATTCAATCTGTCCTGCATTTTCTTTGTTAGAAGACTTATTAAAAATTTAAAAATTATTTTTAAATTTTTTTACTGGTCCCATCTCATTACCAGTTATTCATCTGGTTAGGCTTTCTATGTTCTCTTTGATTCAATTTTGGCAGGTCATGTGTCTAAAAATGTATGCATTTCTCTTAGGCTTTTTCAATTTATTGGAGTGTAAGTTTTCAAAATAGTCCCTGATGATCCACTGGATCATCTGTGGTAATATCTGTGGTAATTTCTCTATTGTCACCCCTATTTTTATTAATTTGGGTTTTTTACTTTTTTTTCTCTTTTGTTTAGTATGACTAAGGGCTTATCAATATTATTTATGTTTTTGAAGAACCATGCCTTCATTTCATTGACCCTTTTTATTGCTTTTTCATTCTCAATTTTATTGATTTTGGATCTGATTTTAATTACTTGTTTCTTTATATTGGTTTTGGAGTTGGTTTTTTCTTTTTTTCAAGGGCATCAAAATGCATCATTAGGTTTTTTATTTGCAATCCTTTTGATTTTCTTGTTTAGGGCTCAGAAATTTTCCTCTCAGAACTGATTTCATAGTGTCTTGTATGTTGTATCACCATTCTCATTTGATTCTAATTTTTTTTCTAATTTCTTTCCTGATTTCTTCTATCATTCATTCATCATTCAAAAGTATATTATTCAATTTACATGTACTTATATAGTTTCTTTAGGGTTCTTATTGGTGTTGATTTCTAATTTCAATTAATTATGAGCTGATAAGATCCCAGGAATTTTACAATTTTTAAAAATTTGCTAGAGTTGCTTTATGGGATAAAATATGGTGGATGAAATATTCTGTAGATGTCTGTTATGTCCATTTGATTTATAGTATTTTTCAGGTCCAAAGAGTCTTCACTGAATTTTTATCTGGATGACCTATCTATCTAATGATGAGAGAGGTGTGTTGAAATCACTCAGTATTATTAAACTTGGATCTGAGACTTCAATTTGAATAGTGTCTCTTTTATGTAATTAGTTTTACCCATAAACTGGGAAATAAATATTTATTATTGTTACATCTTATAGATTGTTCCATTTACCAGTATGAATTGACCTTCTTGGTTTCTTCTGATTAATTTTGGCTTGAATACTTCTTTGTGGGATGTGAGAGTAGATACTCCTGCTTGTTTGGGGGCTCTACTTCTCATGGTATATAAACATCCATCCTTTTACTTTCAGCCCATGGCTGTCTTTGCCTGGAAGGTGAGTCTCTTGCAAAAACATATAGTTGGGCCTAGCTTTTAAAATCCATTTAATCTAGCCTATGTCTTTTGGAGATTTGAGACCATTTACATTCAACCTTATTATAGTGAAATGTTTATTTATTTCTGCCATTTTGATTTATTTCTAATTATTATTTTGCCCCTATTTCTCATTTGCTTAGCTACTCTTCAAATGATATTTGTTCACGTGTGAGCTCTGGGGTTTGTTTTTGATTTCTTCTATGTGGAATATTTCTTCAAGTAAGTTATAGTGCCAGTTTAATAGTGAGAAATTCTTTTAGTTCTGATTATCATGGGACATTTTTATTTCCTCATCATTTTTGAAGGATAGGTTTGCTGTACATAGAATTCTTGGTCAATGGTTACTTTCTTTCAGGACTTGGAACACATAATTCTAAGCCCACCTGGCTTTTAGAGTTTGTGCTGAGAAATCAGAAGTAATTTGGATTGGCTTGCCTCTAAATATGGCCTGATATTTTTCTCTGGAGGCTTTTAAAATTCTATCCTTGTTCTGTATGTTAGACTTTTAAATTATAATGTGTTTATGTGTTGGGGAGAGGTTTTTTATTTATCTTGTCAACTTAGTGTTCTGAATGCCTTGTGTACATGAATGTTCATCTCATTCTCAAGATTTGGAAAATCTGTTATTTCCCTCAAGAGGTTATCCATGCCTTCAGCCTTCAGCCTTCATCCCTTATCTCGCAATCCTCATTGATTCCAGTAATTCTTAATTTTTTTTTTTAAATGTGGTTCCTGACTTCTTGTATATTCTAATCATGGTTACTTATTTTCTTTTCCTTAATACTGTCTGAATGTTCAAGATAGTATTAAGACTGGTAACTCTGTATTCTAGCTGTGAGATTCTGTCTTCAGCAAGGTTTATTCTATTAGAGAGACTTTCAACAGAACATTTTAGTTGATGAATTGTTTTTCATTATCGAAATTTCTGTTTGGTTCTTTTTCAATTTCTATCTCCTTATTGAATTTCTCATTAACATTCTGTTCTGACTTTCTTAGCTCATTCGGTTGGTTCTTTGTGTTCTTTTGGAATTCATTGATCATTTTTCATTACTTTGAATTCCTTGTCTGATATTTCATCTACTTCAATATCTTTGCAGTAAAGTGCTAGTGAATTATGAACTTTAGGAGGTGTCATGTTACCTTGTTTTCTCATATTTATTGTATTCCTATGTTGGGTTTTATGCCTCTGTTGGGATGAATTTGTCTTCCACTCTTGTTTGTGGGCCTTTTTAGGGTATAGCCTTTTCTTGACAAGTGTCCTAGAGTGATTTAGATTGTTATCACCGTTATGTATGGTATGCATAGCCTTTGTGTTAATTTTTTCAGTTTTTGCTGAGTGGGACCTGAGGTTCTACCCCTAGTCATTCCTACTTGGGGTCTAATCAGTAGCTTGGGTTTTTGTTTCTTCCATTCTTTGTATTAAAGTATAGCTGAAAATTTAGTGTCATTAATTTGTTTGCAGAGCAAGTTGTGCTATCTTTTGTCTGAGTTTAGTTCAGCAGCAGAGTCTCTAACTGTGAACTTTCAGTGTCCCAGTAGATTTATAGTACCTTACAGAAAAAGGGGGACAAACCATAGCAATAACTAATACAAACAATATACAGCATTAAAATAAATATTGAGTTCCTATTCTGACATCTACAACACCAGTTACCACAAAAACAGGAATGGTGGGGTCAGCAATTGTCAACAGCAAAGACAGGAAGTATTGATTAGATCTGATATTAAAGTAAATAGCAGATGTCAACTATAACAACTGTAACAACATGAATGGTGGGAGCAGGAGTTATATAAACCAAATAGTTCTAAAAGGTGTTAAAAATACAGTTCATTAATGAAAATAAAATGTGATAGGAAGGTAGAAGAGAGTGTAGAATGTTCAAAATTGAATAAAGAGAATGCAGAAGGGATGTAGCAATGAATATAAGAAAGGAGGAAAAATATTAAAAACAGAGGGAGCAAAAGAATTTGGCTGTTATCAGAAAGAGAAACAAATATAACAAACAAATAAAACAAAACAAAAATGAACCAAAGACCTTAACACCAAAACACAAGTTGATATCTACTTTTTCTGACACTGTTTGCTGAAGAGATTATTCTCTCCTGTAGTGCATACTTGACAGTGTTGTGTAAGATCAATTAATTGCATAAGCATGTGTTTATTTCTTGGCTCTTTATTTGGTTTCATTGGTCTATATCTTTTTATGTATTGCTCTATTTGTCTGTTTTAATTATTGTAGCTTGGTAATATTCTTGGAAATCAAGAAATGCAATGCCTCTAGGTTGTTTCTTGTTTTTCTTTATTTATTTTTTATTTTTTAATTTTTAAAAATTTTTATTTAATTTTTAAATTTGTTTTTACTTTTATAGACTGCATTTTGATTCATTGTACACAAATGGGGTACAACTTTTCATTTCTATGGTTGTGCACATTGTAGATTCATACCATTTATGTAATCATACATGTACATAGGGTAATGATGTCTGTCTCATTCCACCATCTTTCATACCCCCGCCCCTCCTCCCTCTCATTTCCCTCTATGTAATCTAAAGCTCCTAAATTCTTCTCCTACCACCCAGCCCACTACCCCCATTATGTATCATCATTCACTTATCACAGAAAACATTCGGTCTTTGTTTTTTGGGCTCGGCTTATTTCACTTAGCATGATATTCTCCAATTCATCCATTTATCTGCAAATGCCATAGTATTATTCTTCTTTATGGCTGAATAGTATTTCATTGTGTAGATATACCACAGTTTCTTTATCCATTCATCTGTTGAAGGGCATCTCGGTTGGTTCCACAATCTAGTTATTATGAATTGAGTTGCTATAAACATTGATGTGACTGCATTACTTAGTATGCTGATTTTAAGTCCTTTGGTTGTAAACCAAGGAGTGGGATGGCTGGGTCAAAGGGTGGGATTCCAAGTTTTCTGAGGAATCTCCATACTGCTTTCCAGAGTGGCTGCACCAATTTGAAACTCCACGAGCAATATATACAAGTATGCCTTTTTCCCCACATCCACACCAACATTTATTACTGTTCATGTTCTTGATAATAGCCATTCTAATTGCAGTAAGATGAAATCTTAGAATTGTTTTAATTTGCCTTTAATCAAAGCAAGAATCAACAAATGAGATGAATTTCCACTAAAAAGCTTTTTCTCAGCAAAGGATACAATCAATAATGTGAAAAGAGAGCCTATAGAGTGGGAGAAAATCTTTTCCACACTCACTTCAGATAGAGTACTAATCTCCAAAACTTTACACCAAAAATACAAAGAACCCAATCAATAAATGGACCAAGGAACTGGACAGACACTTTACAGAAGAAGATATACAGGTGATTAATAAAGATATGAAAAAGTGTTCAACATCTCTAGTAATTATAGAAATGCAAATTAAAACAACTCTAAGATTTCATCTTACTCCAATTACAATGGCTATTTTTATTTATTTTAAAATAAATTATTCATTTACTTTATTTCATTTTTTACCACTATGGCTATTATAGGTGTTTTGTGCCAAGATCTTCACTTGAATTTATGGATGATCCAAAAGATAAATTTTATAATAACAATGGTTTTCTAATTTCTGTATTTAGGGTTTGACATCTTTGATATCTTGGGGCTTTGTTGACTTTGGACCTCTCCCCTTTCCCCAAGGGTTAGCCGGTTCTTAGAGGTAGTAAGGCACTCACCCTCAAGTGTGCCTTTAATATGTAAAGCAACCAATTCAGAGCACACACCAAATCACTTCCCATGTGGGTTGGCTCTCACATTCTGCTCTAAGGTCCACCTGTCCTAGTCATGCCAGGATCAGATACCAGACAAGTAGGTATAACCTCTATGCCCTAGAGTGCACTGAAATGATCTAAACTAGCCCATTGTAAACCTGCTTACTCTGTTGACTCTAGTTTTTGTTTTCCTTAACATTTACTCCAGTTGTTTACATCCTTGACTGCTATTAGAATCACCTAGGGAGGGAATCAACTTGAAAAAAGCACTCATGCTCAGCCTCCACTTTAGACTTATTAAATCAGATTTCTAGTGATGGAGTCAGAGCTCAAGTATGAGCATTGTATTTTAATTTTTATCAATTTTATTATTTTATTAAATATTTTTTATTTGTTCTAATTAGTTACACATAACAGTAGAATGCATTTTGAAACATCATACATAACTTCTCATTCTTCTGGTTGTACATGATGTAGAATTACACAGGTCATGTCAGCATATATGCACATAAGGTAATAATGTCAGATTCATTCTACTGTCCTTTCTACTCTTCCATTCCTTCACTCCCCTCTGTCTAATCCAAAGTACCTCTATTCTTCCCTAGTGCCTCCCCACCTATTGTGCATTAGCATCTGCATATCAGAGAAAACATGAATGTTTTGTTTTTTTGGGATTGGCTTATTTCATTAGCATGATATTCTCCAGTTCCTTCCATTTACCAGCAAATGCCATCATTTCATTCTTCTTTAAGACTGAGTAATATTCCACAGTGTGTGTATATATATGTATGTATACACACATATATATACATACATACTTAGCACACACACACACACACACACACACACACACACACACACCATAGATTCTTTATCCATTCATCTGTTGAAGGGCACCTAGGTAGGTTCCATAGTTTAGCTATTGTGAATTGAGCTGTTACAAATTTTGATATGACTGCATCACTGTAGTATGCTGATTTTAAATCCTTTGGGTATAAATCAAGGAGTGGCATGATGACTAGGTCAAAGTGCGGTTCTATTCCAAGTTTTCGGAGGATCGCCATACTATTTTCCATATTGGTTACACTAATTTTCAGTCCCACCAGCAATGTATGACTGGAACCCTCCCCCCCCATTATTGACATTTATTGTTGTTTGTATTCTTGATGATTGCCATTCTGATTGGAGTGAGATGGAATATCAGTGTAGTTCTGATTTGCATTTTTATAATTACTATAGATATTGAACAGTTTTTCATATATTTGTTGAATGATTGTATTTCTTCTTCTGTGAAGTGTCTGTCAGTTCCTTAGTTCATTTATTGATTGGGTTATTTGTTTTATTGATGTTAAGTTTTTTCAGTTCTTTATATATCCTGGAGATTAGTGCTGTATCTGAGGTGCATGTGGTAAAGATTTTCTCCATTCTGTAGGCTCTCTCTTCACATTCTTGATTGTTTCCTTTGCTGTGAAGAAAGTTTTAAATTTGATTCCATTTCATTTATTGATTCTTGATTTTACTTCTTATGCTTACTTTAGCAGTCTCGTTAAGGAAGTTAGTTTCTAAGCTGATCTGGTGGAGATTTGGCCTACTTTTTCTTCTATCAGGTACAGGGTCTCTGTTCTAGTGCCTAAGTTTTAAATCCACTTTGAGTTGACTTTTGTACGGGTAAGAGATAGGGATTTAAGTTCATTTTGCTACATGTGGATTTCCAGTTTTCCAGCACCATTTGTTGAAGAGGCTATATTTCCCAATGTATGTTTTTGGCACTTTTGTCTGGTATGAGAACTGTATTTATGTGCACTTGTCTCTGTGTCTTCTATTCTATACACTATGTATCTGTTTTGGTGCCAAAACCATGCTATTTTTGTTACTATGCTTCTATAGTGTAATTTAAGATCTGGTATTGTGATGCCTCCTTGCTAAGAATTGCTTTGGCTATTCTGTGTCTCTTATTTTTGCAAATGAATTTCCTGATTACTTTTTCTAGTCTATGAAGGAAATCATTGGGATTTTCATAAGAATTTCATAACATTTTTGGTAGTATGGCCATTTTGACAATATTAAGTGTGCTTATCCAGAAGCATGGGAGGTCTTTCTTTCTTTAGTGTTCTGTGGTTTTCACTGTAGAGGTCTTTCACCTTTTTTGTTAGATTGATTTCCAAGTTTTTTTTTTTTTTTTTTTTTTTTTTTTTTTTTTGAGGAGATCATGAATGGGATAGTGTTCTTTATTTCTCTTACAGTGGATTTATTATTGATGTATAGGAATGTGTTTGATTTATTGGTATTGATTTTATATCCTGCTACATTGCTAAATTCATTTTTTAGTTCTAGAAGGTTTTTTGGTGTAGTTTTTTGAGTCTCCCAAATATAGAATCATATCATTGGCAAATAGTGATAATTTGAGTTCTTCTTTACGTATTTGTATCCCTTTAATTTCTTTCTTCTGTTTAATTGCTCTAGCAAGAGTTTCAAGGACAATGTTGAATAAAAGTGGGAAAAGAGAGCATCTTTGTCTTGTTCCAGTTTTTAGAAGAAATGCTTTCAATTTTTCTCCATTTAGAATTATGATGGCCTTGGGTTTAGCATATATGGCTTTTATGATGTTGAAGTATGTTCCTACTATAAGTAGTTTTTCTAGTGTTTTGAACATGTAGAAGTGCTGTATTTTGTCAAATGCTTTTTCTGCATCTATTGAGATGATCATATGATTCTTGTTTTTAAGTCTATTGATATGATGAATTACATTTATTGATTTCCATATGTTGAACCAACTCTGCATCCCTGGAATGAACTCCACTTGATTGTGATGCACTATCTTTTTAATATGTTTTGTATGTGATTTGCCAGAATTTTATTGAGAATTTTTGCATCTATTTTTATCAGGGTTATTAGTCTGAAGTTTTTATTCCTTGATGTGCCTTTTTGTGGTTTTAGTAGCAGAGTGATTACAGCCTCATAGAATGAGTTTGGAAGGGTTTCCTCCTTTTCTATTTCATGGAATAATTTGAGGAGTAGTCACGTTAATTCTTCTTTGAAGATCTTATAGAACTCGGCTGAGACTACTTCTCGTCCTGGGCTTTTCTTAATTGGTAGACTTTTAGTTTTCTACTTCTTTACTTGAAATTGTTCTGTTTAACATGTATGACCTCCTGACTCAGTTTAGGTAGGACATATGTCTCCAGAAATTTATCAATGCCTTCAATATTTTCTATTTTATTGCAGTATATAATTTTCATAATGGCTTCTAATTATCTTCTGAATTTCACTTATGTCCATTGTGATATTTTCTTTTTCATCACGTATTTTAGTAATTTGGGTTTTCTTTCTTTTTGTCTTTGTTAGTGTGGCTAGGGGTTTATCAATTTAATTGGTTTTTTTTCAAAGAGCCAACTTTTTGTTTTGTCAACTTTTCCAATTGTTTCTTTTGTTTCAATATCATTGATTTCAGCTCTGATTTTAATTGTTTTCTATTTCTACTGTTTTGGTGTTGATTTGTTATTCTTTTTTCAGGGCTTTGAGATGTAATGTTAGGTTATTTATTTGACTTTTTATTCTTTTAATAAATGAGCTTAATGCAGTGAACTTACCTCTTCATACTGCCTTCATAGTGTTCCAGAGTATGTTGTATTGGTATTCTCATTTACCTCTAATTATTTTTTCATTTCATCCTTGATTTCTTCTACTATCCTCATTCAATAGTATATTATTTAGTCTCCATGTGTAAGAGTAGCTTCTATTTTTTATTTTATCATTGATTTCTAATTTCAGTCCATTATGATCTGATAGAATGCAGGGTATTATCTCCATATTTTTGTATTTACTAAGAGTTGCTTTGGGGCATAAGATATGGCCTATTTTAGAGAAGGATCCATGTGCTGCCAAGAAAAAAGTGTATTTGCTCTTTGATGGATGAAATATCTATATATGCCTATTAAGTCTAAATTATTGATTGTATTATTTATTTCAATAGTTTCATTATTTAGTTTTTGTTTAGAAGATCTGCCAAACAGTGAGAGAGGTGTGTTAAAATCAACCAGTATTATTGTGTTATGGTCTATTTGATTCGTGAAATTGAGAAGGGTTTATTTGATGTACATAGATGCTCCATAGTTTGGAGTATCAATATTTATGATCATTATGTCTTGCTGCTGTATAATTACCTTCAGTACAATGAAATGACCTTCTTTGTCCCTTCTGATTAACTTTGGCTTGAAGTCTACTTTATCTGATATGAGGATGGAAACCCCTGCTTGTTTACATAATCCATATGAGTGATATGTTTTTTCCCATCCTTTTACCTTCAGTCTGTGGACATCTCTGCCTATGAGGTGAGTCTCTTGGAGACAGCATATTATTGGGACTTATTTTTTAATCCAATCTGCAAGTCTATGTCTTTTGATGGATGAGTTTAGTCCATTAATATTCAAGGTTATTATTGAGATATGACTTGTATTCCTGGTCAATTAGGTTTATTTCTGTTTTTCAATTTGATTTAGCTTCTCTTTTGACTATTTCTTTAGTGTAGTTCCTCCCTTTACTGATTTTCACTTTTATTTTTTATTTCATTTCATGAAATTTTTGTTAAGAATATTATGAAGTACATGCTTTCTGGTTGTGAATTCTTTTAATTTTTGTTCATCATGAAATGTTTTTTATTTCATCTTCAAATCTGAAGTTTTATTTTCCTGGATATAGTATTCTTAGTTGCTATCCATTTTCTTTCAGAGCTTGGTATATGTTATTCCAGGACCTCCTAGTCTTGAGGGTGTGGGTTGAGAAATCACCTGAGAACGATATTGATTTCCCCCTATATGTGATCTCAAATTTTTCTCTTGCAAGTCTTAAAATTCTATTCTTATTCTGAACACTAGATATTTTCATTATAATGTGACTTGATGTGGGTATGTTCTAATTTTGCACATTTTGGGTCCCGTAAGCCTCTTGTACTTTATTTTCCAATTTATTCTTTAGATTTGGAAAACTTTCTGATATTATTTCATTGAAAAGATTGTGCATTTCTTTGGTTGCATCTCCATTCCTTCATATACCCCAATAAATCTTAAATTTGTTCCTTTCATTGTATCCCATAATTCTTGGAAGTTCTATTAATGGTTTCTTAACATCTTCTCTTCATGGTCAACTCTATTTTCAAGGTTGTACATCTTGGGGCTGTGGTTGTAACTCAGTGGTAGATTTCTTGCCTAGCATGTGTGAGGCACTGGGTTCTGCCCTCAGCATTACATAAAAATAAATAATCAAAATAAAGGTATTGTAGCCATCTACAACTAAAAATAAAAAAAAAAAAAAACATAGATTTTGTCTTCATTGCCTGAGGTTCTATCTTCCAATTGTCTAGACTACTGGTATACTTTCTATTGAATTTTTAATTTTGCTTATTGTTTTCTTTATTTCAAGAATTTCTGTTTTTTTTTTTTTCAGAATCTCTGTCTCTTTATTGAAGTGATCATTTGCTACCTGTATGTACTTTTTTACATTTTCCTTTAATTCATATATCAGTTTAACTATGTACATTCTAAACTCCTTCTCTGGCATTTCTTCCACTCTGGATTCTGTTATTGGAGAATCTTGGTTAGCTTGGGGCAATTTGTTCCCCTGCTTTTTCACGTTGTTTGTGTGCCTATCTATCTAACTGTATGAATCTGAGGCAGTAGAGTCTCTACGCTGTGGGATTCCAGTACCTCACTGTTTAGGGGGAGACAAATAATAACAACCACGAATAGAAACAATTTATAGCATTAAACCAAATAGTTCCTACTATGACATCTATAAAGTTAATTATCACAATAAACAGAAATGATATGATCAGTTATTGCCTATAATAAAAACAGCAAGTTTGCAAAAGGGTTTACATTTTCAAATGGTGGACTGGGAGAAAACAGAAGTAATTTGGATGTGATGATTATAAGGGAGGAGAAGAGGAGACAGAAGTAAAAGATTAAAGGAAGAGTGCAAGGGAGAACAATAGAGATTGGCTATTAGTAGAAGAAAAGAGAGAATAAAGGGAAACAGGTAGGAGAAAAATATATATAAAGCAAAAATTTAAAAAATTAAAAATAAAAATAAAAGAACAAAAAACAGTAAGAAAATACACTCATCTAACATCCTAGTTCACAAAAAACTAATCCACATAAAATAACTGGCTTCAAAAATGCTAGAGATGAGAAAAAAAAAAAAAAAGAAAACTGTACAAATGTTTGTGTACCATAAAGATCACAATTAAGCAGTGAAAAAGAATTAAAGATTAAAAAAGAAAAGACAGAAAATCATGATGTAAATTTAAACAACTATTTCCATTGGAGTTCAAAATATTCTCAGCTTCTCCTCTCAGCAGTTTTAGGTGAGTTTTCTGGAGTGAGATGCACCACACTCTGGATTGCTGGAGTGAGAGAGGTCATCCCATAGGCAGAGCTCCTGGAGGCAGGGTTTAGGTTTAGGTGGACTCCAGGCTCTTTGCTGAATGCTATTGTTCTGGAGATTTTAAATCAGTACACTTCCAGCACCCAGTGTCTGTGGTCCATGCTGGAAGACTGTACCCCAGGGCTCTCCCCTTGGTTTCACTTGTGTGGTGGGGAAGCCAATTCTTAGTCCCCTGTCACCTGCAGAGCCCATGTTTTCTGGTCTCAGGTTCAGTCTCCAATTTCTCATACCTCTGCCCTTCCAAGTTCCTGGCCAGCTGTGGCTTTCCCAGCTGGTCCTGCAAGCAGTTTGATTGGAGGGGGAAGGGTAGAGTCAGCTGGGTTTCTGTGACCATTTGTCCCCTGTGTAAACCTCTCTCCATGTTTGATTTTCTTCTGTCACTTAAGCACACTCTAAGTGGTGCAGCATGTTTTTACTGGGCATGCATTTCAGGCCAAACTTGGATTTGCCAGGAATCAGCTGTCTTAGTTGCCATTCCCCATGATGCAGCTGCAAAAATGCTTCCTTCCTTTTTCTTCTGTAGGCCACCTGGAGAGAGAGCAGTTTCTTTCTCCACACAAGGATATTGTGCAGCATATTCTTCAGGTTTGTTGGAAAATGTCCTTGGTCTCTAAATGGTCCATACCCAGACATGCCTCAAGCTTCCCCAAAATGTGGGTTTCTTTAATTCCCTTATCCTTCTACTATGCCTATGGAGGGACTTCTCTGACTGGAGTTCCAGCCTGGCTGTGGCAGGGGCTGCGCCACTGGGTATTTTTTCCTTATTTTATTATATCCAACCTCTTCTGTTCCCACTCTGCTTTGATTGTTCAATTTTGTTCAAATAAAGTTCCCTCTCCCCTTTTACTTCACTCACCTTGAAGAGAAGCTGCCTGTTTGCTTTCTTGGTTTCATGCCATGGAGCAACCAGGAGCAAGACATCCTCAATTCTGCCATCTTGGATCTCCCCTAGTATTAGCATTTTAAAAGCACAGTCCAGTTGATGTCTATGTGTACTAGATATTAAGAATTATTGATTTGTCTTTTATTATCTAGCTCTGCCCTTTGGTCTCTGGCCCCTTATTTCATAATACCTTCAAAACCGATGAGACATTTCCTTAACTGGCAAATGCTATCAGAAAAAAAAAGCAACTTCAATGCCTCACTTAACTTTTTGGGTTCCCATATTCCCTTGAAATGTGGGCTTGGTGTCATTCATTATAATTGTCTGGGTTTTGCCAAGTGCTAAGTATATCTATCCCAATTATGAATTCTGGGATGGGGGAAATAAACACAGGACAAGTGTAATGGCTAATTTGAATTGTCAACTTGATTGGATTAATCATCAGCTGATGATTAAGAGACCTCTGGGTGTGTCAGTGAGGGTCTGTGTAGGAATGATTGGAATGTGGGATAATTAACTGAAGTGGAGGCCCTCCCTAAGCATGGGCAGCACCACTCAATAGGATGGAATAGAAGCTGAAAGAACAAGGAAGCAGATGCAGATGCAAGCACCACTCTTCTTGAATAGGTTCTTGAATGCTGCGTTGATCATTTGAGGATATTGTACTCTTACTTCTTCACTCTTCCAAAGTGGACTCTGCCAGTATTCTCCAAGTAGTTTCCAGAACCTTGGTTTCAGACTAGGGTAGCACTGTTGATCTTTCTTGTTCTGGAGCTTTTGTGTCTTGGACTGCACAGCTGCTGGTTCTTCCAGCTCTCCAACCTACAGACAGCCATCGTGGACCATTCAGCTTCTGGTCATGTAAGCCAATCTAATAAATTCCCTTTTTATAATCATACTTCCTGTTGATTCTGTTCCTCTAGAGAACCCTGACTAATACAACAAGTTTGGAGACCCACTGGACCCATTGTGAGTTGGATCTTGGCCAAAGGTCCATTGATCACCTGACCCCCATAAGTTCCTACTTTACCGTAAGGCCACATGACATTTGAGATTGCTCAGAGTCAATGTTAATTCAGAACCTGTGTCTAGTAGTCCTCAAAGGTCTGATCATTGCCTTTTCCCCAAAGAACGGTTGTCCTGGTAAAAGGGTGTAGGTCCCTTTGGGGAAGGATGGGAGAAAGATTAACAGTAAAACTTTTTGGTAGTGTACCAGGGTCCTTCCTCAAGGGGACCTACCTCCTTTTCATTCAAGGAGTTCTGAGTCTGAAAACTGGCTCAATTCTGGCATTTTTTGAGAAACCATGATTCTCTTTTTTTATGATCTAAGGCAGATTTTGTACATTGCTCTTGAACTTTTCTGTTTATATAAGTTGAGTAAGATCTTGGTGGGTTTCCCATCTATTTGACTCTGGAAACATCACAATTAATTAGCAAACACCAGTGGTCTACATGAGAATGTTCTGATCATTTCTTCTCATTTGGTAAGTTCAAGTTACCAATTGTCTTTGGCACTGGAGGGCTGCCACTTGGCCCCTTCCTCCCTAAGATCCAATTATTCCTATTGCATTTAAGTCTCCTGATTGATTGACAGCAGCTCACACAGTAAGGTGTGGCATGCAAAGAAGAGCAACAACAGACCACTTCAAGGATGCTGGTACTCCCCTCACAAACTTCTTTCTTATAGTTTTGGTGAAAGGTACATCCTTTGGACCCTCCCAGGGTGGAGGAGAAGGTCATACATAGCAGATCCACTTCAGCATTCCAATCTCTCTGAGCCTCTGAATCTCTTCATTAACAGTAAACCAAAGGATATCAGGCATTTCCAACTCACTCAGTGGGCTCTATTTTGACCCATACTTCAACCAACCATCCAAACTGTTAGTATCTTTTGTAACACTGCAAACAGCTACATTAAATTTAGAATCTCCGTTTAATGTGCCCATATCAATCAATTCAGCCTGGTCTAATTTTATGTTCTTTCCACCATTATCCCACACCCTTAAAATCCGTTCTCACACATGTTCCCCAGATCTATGAATTAGAAAATTCAAGAGGTGTCTTTAAGTGTAGCACACCTCTTCATAGGTCACTGTGCACATCACTTCTAGGGGTCTGCTTAGACTTGGATCTAATTATAGGCCTAGAGGCAGAAGTGGGTGGTGAGGGAGGGTCCTGAGGAGTATTAGCATTTTCATGCTCAACAAATGAATCATGGAAGATCAGTGGTGTTTCCACACCCAAAGCAGGATTAATTCCCTCTGGGGGAGGTAGATAAAAGAATGCCACAGAGGGTGGGGACAAGGGTGACACTACCATCACTAAGGGTGGAAACTCAACTCCTTCTAGCAAAGTAAACTCATCAGAATGTAGGAGTTCAATGTTTCCAGACTCTTCATTTTCCTCTGATACATCTCTGCCCCAATTTACAGAATCCCATTCTTTTCCAAGCTGTGCTCTCACTTTAACTGCAGACATGTTTTGAGGCTGAGTTAAACTTGCATCTTAATTCTGTCAGTTGCCCAGTAAGGGTTTGTATTTGGTTTTCAGCAACCTCAGCCCTACAAGAGACTACTCAGTGACTACAAGAGAGACCATTGTCCTTCAGAGCACACTGAGAAGCTTTTAGAACTGCTCCTTTTCCTTTGTTACTTTGTTCATTGAAGTCAGAGCGATGGTCCAAAATTGTTATATTCCTTAGTTTAGTATAAATTTACTAAGCTCTTTGCCTCTTACAAGTAGCAAATTAGGAGCATCAGATGCATTTATTTGATGAACCTCTTTAAACGGTTCCCTTATGGGTTATCATTGCTCTCCCTACTATCAGCAGGAATGACTTCAGCAATGTTAGGCCTAATCAACTTAGAGAGCCAACTCCAGAAACCATAAAACCTACTAAGGAAATTTATCCTTATAATTCTGTCTGTCTAGAACCACTCCTGGCACCAAAATCTGTATTAGGTAAAAACAGGACCAACAGGAGACTATTTATATATAAAACTGATAATTAAAAGAATATTCGAATGAGGCCATCATATATCTTCTGTCCTCAGTTTAAGCTATTTTCTGTTCTCAATATCTGCTCACTTCACATCTTGTGTTTATTCTCAAACTCATGGTAGCAGTGCAGCCATGATAGACGTTTCTAATATTCCACTGTGTCCCACCTCGTTTGTCTTCCTCCTTTTCTTCCTCAGGCTTTTTCCTCCAGTGTGTGAAAGCCTGCCCATTTGCACTAGTACAAGCTGTAAGTTCAGAGGGGTTAAAGACCTCTGGGTCAATTTTCAACCAGTGGGAACCATGTGGTGTTGGATAAATAAACCCTCCACACTGTCCTTCAGAGACACTTCCCATTTCTCTGTCTACTTTCCCTTTTCCCCTTCTCTCTTTCTCTGTCTTCAGTCATTACATATCAAATAAACAACATACATTCAAGTTTCTTTTTCTTCAAGAGAGAACCCAAATAAAAACACATTATCCCCACAGGAGCTTAAGACCTTATACCTCACTCATCATTTCATTGAGCCTTTGAAGAACCTACATAATAGCCAACGTGTATATTAGAAAATGTGTAAAGACAACGGAGTCACTGTGTGCAGATGATATATTTCCATATGTGAATTTCTGCTTCATTATAATTCATATTTTATTATAAATTTCTATATTAATGATAATAAATTATAAATTCCATATTGATTGATATCAACTAATCATTTTTCATAACAAAATCCTATCATTCACTTTACTGAATGAGTTTTGATTTTGAGTCACCACATGGTGGCAGTGCCTGCAAGCTTTTCTCTCTAGTGTAGCATGCGATTCATGCATGGCCACTGTGTCATTCCTTACTCGGTGGTTAGAATCCATAGGCTGTGTCTAGAAAATGCAGGCCGATTCACCTCTACAAAGTCTGCCTTTTATGACCTTCACCTTTGCTTTTTGCCCATCTCACTAGGCTGCCTGGAGTCACTAGGCCATGTATCCTAATGTTAAGCTTCCTTGCTCACAGGAGCCTGCAAATATGGGCAGTTTTCCTCCAGCCAAACCAGACTCTGCTGTGGTACAACTGACTATACTCCTTCACCACCTGTTCACCTTCAGGTTACCTCCAAGCTGTGGGTTGTGCCATGTTGTTGGGAGTTTTACAATTAGTTGTGTGAATCTGCGAATGCATAGTCCAGATAGCCAGGCAAGAGCTCACACAGATGAAAATCAAGAGCTCACATGAATGAAAATCACATAGATAGAGGAAACACTCTTTTTCCATAAGTCTGCTTAAAAAAAAAATAAAAAGAACTTTTAAATGCTCTTTGACCCAAATGACCCTAGAAAGAGACACTAGGATTTTGATTGTGAAATTGGTCTACTAACCTGCTAAGACAATGATACTTGAAGTGTGATGAGCCTCGCATGTTGTGGCAACGATTTTACCTAAACCGGAGGTCAGCAAAATAGGCACATGCTCCAAATCTGCCTTCTGCCTACTTTTGTACCTAAAGTTGTATAGGAACACAGTCACACCCTGTCATTTAAATATTGCCCATAGATGCTCTAGGTGAATGGTTGCAACACAGACTCTATGGTCTAAATAATTACTATTTGTCCTTTTAATGAAAATTCTTTGCATAGATAAGGAGGGTGGTGGTGGTGAAGGAGGAGAGGTAGAAGGAGAAGGCCCTCTGCCCTCATGCAGCCCAGCCTTCTCATGAATGTCCCCCCCCCCTTCATCTCCCAACTGTGGGAAGAGGTAAAGGATTAATCTCTTTGCTGCACAAACATGCACATATTCTAAACTGCTTTAGATACCCTGCCAATTGGCTACATATCTATAGAAAGGGAACCCTGTGTTAGGAAGGGTTATGTATCGGGGAAACCTCAGGAATACTGAACAAAATGTCAATAATGAATATCTCTGGATAACAAAATAAAGGTTTACTCAGTTTTACTTTTATTCTCTATTTTATTGTAAAATGATAACCTATACTATGTTCAAAACCATTAAAAATTCTTCTTTAGCAAAACAGAGATTTCCACTAAGAGAAAAATGCTTGAATTAGTTTTGGTTTACATAACTTTGCTTATATTTGTACCACAGATTTTCTTTTTTCTTTCTTTTTTTTTTTTTTTTAATGAAACATAAGCCAACTGGAGAGATGTATTTAGAAGGGAGCCTGTGAAAGCCTTCCGAGATGAGGGGAGAGAAGAGAAAGTTGGTAGGACTGTGTTGATGGAGATGTCACCATGGAGTGTCTTGCTTTTCTGTCCTCTTATCTCTACAGTCTGTTTCTGAGCAGTGGTCTGATTTTTCAGACGTCTTTGTTAACTTTAGCAATGCTGTGAGTTACTTTTAGTTTCAGTTTGACTGCAGTATTCTCTTTGTGGAAGGGGCTGGCTTCTTTAGTTTTGGTTTTATTTTCCAGCTTATATAAGGGAGAGACAGACAAGTGGAAGGAGGCAGACAACTGGAGGGTGAGTTCGAGGCAGCTGAGGACTTCTTGGAGCTGTAGTTCAGTGGGGCAGGTATGTTCCTCTTCCTCCTCCTCCTCCTCCGCCTGTCCCCTTCCTCCTCTCCTTCTCTTCCTCTTCTTTTTTTCTTTTTTACATTCGACTTAGTCGTACTTTTGATTTGATTTCCAAAACGAAGTGACAATTGAAGGATGGCCAGGAAGGGCAGGTAGCCTGCTTTTTAGCCCTCAGGAGTCTTTACCTGGCTTTAGTTCTGGGGAAACTCAGCTTCTCTCTTTGACCAGTGACAGCTTTGAGGTGGCAGCCAGACACACAGAGGACCCTGGTCCCTGAATTCCCAGCATCTTCAACTCAAGACAGAAGCCAGGGGTGAAGAGGGGTGGTGGAGGTGGAAAGAGCCCTGGATGGGAACCCATCTACCATCTGCAGACCTCTATCAGTTCCTTTAGTAACTCTGGAATACACAGGAGAGAATTCCTGCCTAGGAGCTTAAGGCAACTGTAATCTAGAGACTTCACTTTTTGTCTTTCTAGTTGTCACACTTAAGATATCTTTAGAGTGAGAGTTATGTTTCCATGTGGAAACAAATGTAGTTACTGTGGTTTTGACTTTTTTTTCTTTTTTACCAGTACTTTATTTTTATTTCATTAAAAGAAGTTACTTTACCCTGATACATGACCAAATAAATACCTCTGGGTGGTTTACAGATATTATTTCTTTTGATCTCACAGCAAAGTTGCACTATAGGGACAATCATTCCCTTTTTACAAGTGCAAACCCTGAATGTCAAAGGTATTAAGTGTCGTGTGCAAGTTGATACGGCTGGCCAGTAGGAGGCCCAGGATCTGAGTTGTCTGACTCCAGTCTCTGTGACTCTGTGGTCAGCACAGATTGATTTGTAGTGTGTCACAACGTGAGTGGGTTGCCCTTTGAGCTGTGCTTGAGTTAGAAGGCAAAGGGCAGGAACGCTGCTGGGTGCTAAGCCTCATTACTTAGACTGAAGTGTGTTCAGAGTCTGACAAAAAGGATTTCGAGGGACTAAGAAGCACAGCACAAGTAGAAAGATCAAAGGAACTATGGATACTTAATTTGTAGTGCTGACTTTCATTGTTAAAAGTAGTTATGTAGGCAAGATTCTCTCTGTGTGTGTGTGTGTGTGTGTGTGATGTTTGTTTCTTAGAGGGACATCAGAGTCACCTGTAGATGCTTAGACCTGTAATCTACATTTTAACAATCCTTTAGGGTGATTCTGAGGTACACTGAAGTTTGAAAACCATTACTGAACATGATCAAAAGAATAATCATTAATTTGAATTTAGAAGGCCCAGTGATTCATTCATAGCTAACCAGAGACATTTCTAAAGTTGTCTGCAGTAACGGCCACATCATCCTAGACCTGCCTTTAATCTTCACTGCAGAGAGGGTGCCTCCCAATTCCAGGAATTATAACAATTCCGGGAATCATAATGTTGACGCTGGGGGATTATGTGATCCCCACATTAAAGAATCAGAGAAGAGAAACAGCATGTTTGAACTTGATGCGTGCTCTGTTCTGGTGAAAAATTAATTTGCAGTTTTTGTTTCTTAGTAATTAACAGTGTGCAGCTTTTGTTGAGACATATGATCTAATGGATCAATTTGCTTAGTATGACTATTATAACTTAATTGCCATCTAATTTAACAAACATTTACTGAATTCTGCATTGGGATGCATGCTATCCTAGGATATAAACTTCTGTTGTCTCATTTAGTTTTTTTTTTTTTGCCGTGCTGGGGTCATGTCTCATTTAGTTTTTGAACACCTTTCTGCTTGGATCTACTGTTTTACTCATTAGCTCTGTAATTACCCAACTTAGGATTTGCTAGAGGAAACTCCTAGTTTAAGTGAACTCAAGTGAATCTTAGAGCTAGCATTTTAAAAAATTAGTTCATTTTAGTTAGACATAATATTGGAGTTCATTTTGACATGATTATGTAAGCATGGAATAAACTTTGCTCCAATTCAGTCCCCATATTTCTTCTTTGCCTCTCCTCCTCCCTCTCCTGTTCTCTTTTCTCTACTGATGTTCTATTTATTTATGGGTTTAAAAAATAGTGCACTATGATATATACATATAAAGGTAAAATTGACTGTGGCATGTTCAAACAGGAAAGTTTGGTCAGATTCATTCAGCCGTCCCTCCTTTTTCTCATTCATCCTCCTTCCCCCTCAGTCCCCCTTCCTTACTTCACTGATCTCTCTTCTATTTTTGTGGTATTCCCTACCCCTTTTTCTTTTCTTTTCCCTCATTTGATCTAGTTTCTGCATATGAGAGAAAACATTTGATGCTTGCCTTTCTGGAGTTGGTTTATTTGACTTACTGTGATGTTCTCCAGTTTCACACATTTACCAGCAAATGTCATAAACTCATTTTTCTTTATGGTTGAGTAATACTCCATTGTGTATATATATCATATTTTCTTTATCCATTCATCTTTTGATGGACACCTGTGTTGGCCCCATAGCTTGGCTATTGTGAATTGTTCTGCTGTAAATATTAATGTGACTGCATAACTGCAGTATGCTGATTTTAGATCTTTTGGATATAGGCCAAGGAGCGGGAGAGCTAGGTCATATGGTGGTTCCATTCTTATTTTTTGCAGAATCTTCATACTACTTTTCAGAGTGGTTGAACCAATTTGCAGTCCCACCAATGATGTATGAGTGTACCTTTCCCCCTACATCCTTGCTAACATTTATTGTTACTTTTATTCTTGATTATTGCCATTCTGCCTGGATTGAGATAAAATCTCAACATAGCTTTAATTTGCATTTCTCTAAATTGCTAGAGACATTGAACACTTTTTCATTTTTTTGTTGACCATTTGTATTTATTCTTTTGAGAATTATCTGTTTAGTCCTTTTCCCATTTATTGATTGGGTTATAAAGTTTTTTGGGTCTTAAGTTTTTTGAGTTCTTTGTATATTCTGGATATTAATTCCCTGTTAGAGGCACAGTTGGCAAAATCTTCCATTCTGTGGGCTCTCTCTTCTCATAGAGCTGGTATTTTTGAGGGCACTAGGTGCGTCTTGAATATCTGACATTATTATAAAATAATATTTGCAATATTTGACTATGATATTATTTTTAAACATTCCGATTATGAAAAAATACACAGATACCATAGAAAACCATTTCAATATAATGGTAATCAAAAATGTGCCAGGAGATCCATGAAATAATTATTGTACTTTTATTACTTAATTTTTTATATTAAACTCTTACCTAAAATAACTTCAATGAAAACCCATATGCCTTTTACCTAGACTGACCCGATGGGGACACTGGCTTTCTCTCTGTTTACCTAAGTCCGTCTATCTCAGACAGCGCTATGCACTTCTACTCCTTTTCATGGGATAAGTTGCAGAGAACCAGACCTTCCTCAGCCATTTACTTCAGCTGTTATCTGAATTCTGAAGATTCGGGACATTCCCTTGTTTCCTGTTTTTGAAGGGTGACTGCGCACGTGGGGCAGGCCTCATCCTCACAGTTCCCCTCCTCCGCTTTTAGCTCCTGTTCCCATGGCTCTTCTAAACCTGGAGATGAAAGTCACTTGATCACACCGGTGCATTCCAGAGCCCCTTTTGGTTTATGATGGTCATAAAAAACTATCACGTTAGAGATCAAAGAACACAGAGTAACCAAGGTCTTTGAGGAAGATGGTTCTGCCAAATAACTGCCTGCAGCAACATAACAGAAAAAATAGATGGTTGGATCACCCAGGGGTTTGTCTTTTACTTTTTTGCCTGCGTGGTGGTAAAATGTACATAATAAGATTTATATTTTAACAGTTTACAGTGTACGGTTCAGTGACACGAGCGTATTCACATTGTTGTGCAATTCCATGGCTTAACATTTCCAGAACTTTTTCATCATTCCAAACCGAAATTCTGTACATTTAAAATAATTATCGCCTATCAACCTCCCCCACCTCTCCCTGGCTATGGCAATCACTCTTACACTTTCTGTCTGGATGTATTTGACTATTCTAGGTTTCTCCTATAAGTGGAATCCTTTAATATTTTTCTTTCTGGGTCTGGATTACTTCACTTAGCCAGTTCAAGGTTCATCCAACATTGTAGCCTGTGTCAGAATTTCATCCCTTTTATGACTGAATTAGACTCCATTTTTCTATGTACCACATTTTGTTGATCTACTTATCTATTGGAAAGTTGGATTCTTTCCACATGTTGGCTATTGTGAAAATGCTACCATAATCATTGGTGTAGAATTATCTGTTTGATCCTGCATTTAATTTTTATGTGTGCTGTATATACCCAGAAGAGAAATTATTGAATCTAATATTGAATCTGTGTTTCATTTTCTGAGAAACAGCCACACTTTTCTACAGTGTGGCTTTATGTTTCTACTAGCAAAGCACACAGGTCTAACTTACCCACATGCTGAATAACACTTTTTTTTTTTTTTCCTGATGACTGCAACACATTCATTTATTGTTAGGAAGGGCACCTCCCACTCACATGGGTTTTAACATGAATATATCACATCAACGGGGTGCCCTGCCCACAAGCCCCTCTCTCTTCATTGCTGTTTCTGTTACCCTGTAGCCTGGTCAAGCTCCACTCCCAGCAGCTGAAACCTCCCATGTTATCCACCTGGAATGCCATCTTCCGGAAATCCACCAACAACATGCCCACTGTAGACCTCTGCCTCTTCCACAGTGTTTTCTTGGCTTTAGTCCAGCAGACTGGCTAATTGTATTTTGCTTGGAATGTCACAAACCTCCATCCAGCTCATTAGCAAATACATTTTGCTCATTGAGACTTTCTCCTGTTTCCCATAAAACCTGAATAACACTTTTTAAAAAAAATTGTTATTTCATTTCTGATAGTAGCCATTGCAGTGACTGTGTACCACATTGTGGTTTGATTTGCATTTCCTTAGTGTTAAAGCAAGATTAAAATTTTTGAGAAAAAAAAAAAAAAAAAAAAAACAACTAGACATTGCAAATAAAATTATCCTTTCATAAGCTTCAAATCTAAACAAAACAAATTTGGGTCATTTTGGGTAAATGTTTATGTAAAACAGAATCAAAATCTAACCTGTTACTCATAAGCAGCTAACATATAATTATGTGACTAATACTTAGCCCAGAAGAGCAAATTTGTAACTACCACTTATCAAATAACTTCTTCATTATGCTTCTATGTTTTTCAAATAAATACTTGCCTCTGATACTTTGTTATCAGAACACAAACACTAAAACAAACACTGTCTTCAATCTGGTTATTCCCCCAAACATAAATTGCATCTTACTCAGATAAATTCTAAAATTGTATTATATCTCCAAATTTCCTTTTACACTAGTGATTAGTGGAGTTGAGCCTGTGTTCATGTGCTCATGGTCACTTGCACATCTCCTTTGAAGAAATGCCTATTTCAGTCATTTACCCACTTTCAAATTGGGTTTTCTTTTCTTATTGATGAGTTGTAGGAGGTCTTTTTATATTTTGGAGATTAATCCTTAATCAGATAAATGATTTGCAAGTGTTTTTTAACTCCATCTGTGTGGTTTTTCTTTTGTTCTATTGATAGCATTCTTTGATGCACAATAGTTTTCAACTTTGATGAAGTATAGTTTATCTGTTTTTCATTTATTTCCTGTGCTTTGGTATTATACCCAAGAAATCATGTTTATCTGAAATTCAAGTTAGGAAAAACAGACTAGAAAAGTAGGCCCCCAGTCAGGTTAGCCTATTGCTAATAAGATCTTCTCCATCCCCTCCAGTTCAAGGTGGGTGGGGGGATTCAGGATCAGACTACTTCCTCTAGAACAAGACTGTGCCGTGCTAGGGAGTGGTTGTGGAAAGGGCGAGCAAAGACATAGAACTTCCTTCTGTTATAAATGGGGCTTTGTCTTGATTGCACACTATTCCTTTGAATTGTTTTCAGAATTCCTATAAAATTATTTTAGCTTTCTTTTTTTAATAATGTCCATGGAAGGAACAAGAACTTGGCATTTCTTAGTCTGCTATTCTGCTCAATTATCTGGGTTTTTAATCCTGTCTCTGTGACATATTCACTCAGCATTTGTGAAGCTTATTTATCTCATTTGTAAAGTGGGCTGAATAACTCTAACTTGCAGGTACTTTTAAATATCTATGAGGTCAGATACATAAGATATTCATTACAGTTTTTAGCATATTTTTGACCCCCAGTAACATTACATGGGTTTTATTATTACTACTGAAGTAAAACTTCGGCGAAGATAATACCTTATGTTTCATCACAAACAGTAGAGATTTGGGGGAATGATGAAGGAAACCTTCTGAAGTCTGCTCGTGTTTGTTTATGTGTAATCCCATACAAAGTACAGAAGGCTCATCAGTCCTAAGTTGATGGATGCTAGGATAATTCTGAGATAGAAAATGGCTTTGTAATCTTATTTCTACTTGGAGGTTGTTACAGGTTAGCAGGTTGCTATGGCTTCTGGACTGAAAATGTCTGCCCCCATTTGTCTAGTGGAAAATAACAATCAGCAGCTGATGGTGAACCAGGAAGCTATACAGATTCTTGAGAAGATTTCTCAGCCAGTGGTAGTGGTGGCCATTGTTGGACTGTACCGTACAGGAAAATCCTACTTGATGAACCGTCTGGCAGGACAGAATTGTGGTGAGTGGTGTCCTGGGTGGGGCCAGTTGCTTGATTCCAGCTGAATCTCAGCTTCTTAGTGCTGATTCCTATTTACACAAAGGGAGGACCCAACTCCTCTCAGTAAAGGAACTTTCTCGTTCTAATTCTCACCACCGAATTACTACTGTACTGTAATCGTTCCTCATATTCTTTCCTTTATTCTGATTAAGGACAATCTCTCCTACTGGTGCTCAGAGTTGTATCTTTTCTAACATCCACATCTTTTCTAACACTTCTGTAAGTGTTTCTTCTGTCTCATACAAGATATTTTGTTTTCTCTATGTAGTATTTTATCAACATATAAAGATCTTTGAATATTTATCATCTTAAAAATCCTTCCTGAACTTCACCTCCTGTTGCAACTATTCCTGTTTCATTTTGCTTTTTCTTTCAATTACCTTTCAATGCAAAAATATTATTCCAATTTCCTTTTTTCACTTTTTATTTTCTTATGTCTATCTTAAATCCCTAGATCTCTGAGCCCCACCATTTCTTCAAAATGCTCCTTACTTGTGACCTCCATTTTGTCTGGTTCATGGATGCCTCTTTGTCTTCATCTAGAACCATTAAGAGGCATCATTCTCAGTGCAATAGGTGACTGGCAAAGTAAGACATTCTTGAGGAAATAGAGAATGCACCATCTCAGCTGTTGGGGTACTTATAATCCAAGACCTCTAGTATGCGGGCTGTAGGCTGCTTAGAAGATCTGCTCTCAGCATATGTTGCTCTCTGCTCTTTCCTTGCAGGCTTCCCTCTGGGCTCCACCATACAATCTGAAACCAAGGGCATCTGGATGTGGTGTGTGCCCCACCCCACCAAGCCAAAACGCACTCTGGTCCTTTTGGACACTGAGGGACTGGGTGATGTGGAAAAGGTGAGGCAGTGAGTCTCAGATTCTCTGTATGCTGAATTTTTTCCTCATTTTTTTATGACCCTTACATTTTAACTGCTTTGACCTACTATCTGGAAATCAAACTATAGTGAATGAGGAAAACTAGTTGTTTAAATCTTACCTCTACATAAGATAAGATAGGGGTATAATGAATAGAATGTTTTATTTCTTGATGGTAGGGTGAATGCTTTGGCTCAATATAATAAAAGCTTATCTAGCAGCAAAGTTCCAGCCTTCTGGATGGGCATTACTGACAAAGTAAATGCTCTATCCTCAAATAAAACTGTAGTCCCATTGAGGAGACCACATCTAGGCTTCAGATTAAATATAGGCCTGGAAAGAAGCAGGTTGGAAAGAGGACAATGCTGTGCTGTAGTGTAATGCCTGAGTACTGTCAGTTCAATGGGGAACTATGTGGCTGGGATAGCCCTTTGGAGGGATCCTGTGTTGAGACAAGAGAGTTGGGTCTTTATCCCTGGTGCCAATCATTCTTTGGAGGTCTGTCCTGGAAGCCTTTCTCATTGAGTGCTGACCTCTGAGGGCTTATCCATCAGCACTTCCAATAACTGGGGGATAACTTCTTTAATCTTGAAAAGTGATCCAGATCACATATCCCAGCTTCTACCACATAGAATTAAGTATAAGAGTATACTTGATAGGAGGGTAGAGAGGTCATCTGTGGATCAGGAAAATCTCCTGATCCATTTTTCAAACTATGAAATGCAGTTTGTATTTGGGGGTTGGAGTTAGGAGACCCAGATTTGCATTTTTATGGTGAAGCTTATCAGCAACCCACAGAACATTCTGGAAGTCTTTGAGAAATCTATGACTATGCTGGTTCTATCAAAGCATGTTTTTGACATAACACACATTTTAAGATGGATTTTTGATATTTTAGCTTTCTAACAATAGGTGCACTGAGTGATCTGTCCTTTTTATTTTTTGACACAATACCTTTATTTTATTTATTTTTATGTAGTGTTGAGGATTGAACCCAGTGCCTCACATGTGCGAGGCAAGCACTCCACCACTGAGGTACAGCCCCAGCCTGTGATCCGTCCTTTTATGCCTTATGTTGATACCCACTTGAGTATAATGTCTAAATTTTTATACTCTCCATTTTTTGCATAAGGGATTAAATATTTAGTGCTTACTTTTTATGAGCTTTTTAGAAATAAAACTAACAAATAAAATTGTATGTATTTAAGGTGCACAACTTGATTTACTTTGTGAAATGATCTGCACAAATTAATATACATATCACGTCACACAGTTTTCTTTTTACTTTTATAGTGAGAACACGTAAGACCTAGCTTCTTAGCACAATTCAAGTATATGATACAGTGTTAACTATAGTTCCAATGCTATACTTTAGACCTCCAGAACTTATTTATCTTGCATAACTGAAACTTTGCACTTTTTGGCCAATATCTCAGTTTCTCCCACCCTTCAGATCCCAGAACACATCATCCCATTCTCTGATGCTACGGGTTTGCCCTGTTGGACCATTTTACATTCCACACCTGAGTGAGATAATGTAGTATTTTTCTTTTTGCGTGTGGCATATTTCACTTAGCATAATGCCCTCAATTTTCATCCATGTTTTGCAAACAGCAAGATTTCCTTTGCTGTTTTTTTAGGTTTGAATACTCATACTCTACACTTTCTTTACCCATTTATTCCTTGATAAACATTTGTATCTTGGCCATTGTGAAATAATGTTGCAATAAATATGGAAGGGCAGATATCATCTGAGATACTGATATTACTTCCTTTGACTCTCTATATAAAAGTGATATTGCTGGATTATATACTACTTCTATTTCTTGAGGAATTTCCAGAATGTTTTCCCTAATGGCTATACCACTTTACATTCCAAGCAACAGCATACAAGTGCTCTCTTTTTTCTATATCCTCAACAACAGATGTCATCTTTTGTTTTTTAGATAATATCCATCCTAATAGTTATAATAGCTTTTGTGATTTTGACTTTCATTTCCCTGATGATTAGTGATGTTGAATATCTTTTCATGTACCCACTGGCAATTTGTATATAAACTTTTGAGAAATGTATTTTCAAGTCATTTGTTCATATTTATTGGGTTGTTTGATTTACTGTTGAGTTGTATGAGTTTCTTACAAACTTTGAATCTTAACTCCATATCAGATACATGGTTTGATAATATTTTTATCCCATTCTTTAGTTTCCTGTTTGTGTGGCTGGTTGTTTCTCTTGCTTTCAAAAAGATTTTTGTTGGATGCTCTCCAACTTGTTTAATTTTGCTTTTGTTGTCTGCACTTTTGGTGTCATATCCACAAAAACCAATGCCAGACCAATGTTAAGAGGCTTTTGCCTGTTTTCTTCTTGAAATTTTATGATTTATGGCCATTTTTTCCTACAATCTAACTGAAATTTTGTGTCCTTTGACTAACATTTCTCTATGACCCTCTCCCTGCTTTGAACCACCCTTTCAACCACCGTTCCACTCTCCACTTGTATGGATGCAACTTATGTAAGTTTCACATACAAGTGAGATCAGGTGGCATTTGCCTTTTTGTGCCTCTCTTCATTTCACTTAGTTTAATATCCTGCAGGTTCATCTATGTTTTTGCAATGACAGGATTTCCTTGCTTTGATGAATGTGTAGTATTCTAGTGTGTGTGTTTACCTCATATTCTGCATCCATTTATCCCTTGATGAACACTTGGTTTGATTTCATGCCTTGACTTCGTTTCCTTTGGATATACACACGGTAGTAGATTCACTTTCAGTTTTTACATGTAAGTCTCAAGTCTATTTTGAGTTGGTTTTAATCACTCTTCTGCCTACAGATACTCAGTTCTTCTGACATCATTTGTTGAAGAGGCCATTCTTTCCCCATTGTGCGTTCTTGGCATTGTTGTCTAAAATCAGTTGACTATTAAAGCATGGATTTATTTCTGGATGCTCTCTCTGTTCCATGGGTCTAGATGCCCACTTTCACATCATATCATACTGTTTTGAACACTGTAGCTTTGTAATATTTTAAATCAGGAATTGTGATACCTTGACCTTTGTTCTTCTTGCTCAAGATTGGTTTGATTATTCAGTGTCTTTTTTGGTCCTGTATGGATTTTAGAATTTTTCTTTTTGTTTATTAAAGAATGTCATTGTCATAGGCCATTTAAAGCCACCTATCCAATGATGGTATGTGCTTACCTAAATGGTGGTATTTTTTTTTTTCCCCAAAAGTCCTAGTTCTAAGGAGAACACTGATTGCTTTTTAATATTTAGGGTTTGGGGAAATAAAGAAATGAACAGGTTAATCTGCCCACCCTTAAACTGCTATGTAGAATAGTCTAGGCCTGAATCTGTTATTACCTTTGCTCTCTAGGAACAAACTTTATATACTCTTTATATTAGAAGCAATTTCTAGATTTAATTTAGGCAAATGCTGTAATTTACAGAAACTCATCAGCCTGACCTTTAGTGCCTTTCATCAACCTGTGTTAGCAGTCACCACCCAGCATTGTTTCCTGCTCCTACCTGCTTCTCAGTCAAACACAATAACTATTTTCATTTCATAGACCCCCCTGAAACCTAAAATCTCTAGTTTTGTTTCTGTGGGTCTTCCTACCTGCAGCATTATCTTTATTTCGTCTGTCAACATTCTGCCAACTCTTTAATGGTCAGTTTGTGATTTCCAGGAATCCTTCACATGTTTTTCCTCCAACTTTCATAGCTTTATTCTTTCTTGATTGACATGTAGTTTATAATTTAATATTACAGCTCTGGATTTCACTACTTATATAAATTACTAAGATTCAAATTTTTTATTGACATTGTTATCTTTGTTGTATTCATTATTGTGAATACTTGTCATTGCTTTAGTCATTGTAAAGTAACTTGTCATTGTTAAATTTGTTTTTCTAAATCTAAGAACAGTGGGTTCAGTAGCCTTCTCTGTCCAGCTATATCTACTGATATTTATATACATATTATATGGCCTATGGCCAATAAATACATATAGGATGAAGAAATGATAAACACTGATGATTGAAAGCTCCATTGAGAACCCAACAGAGTACTAGTTTTTGTATATATATTATCTTATTTCACTCAATTGAGGGAAAAAATAAGCTATGTGAAGAAGGATATCATCTTATGAAGAAATTATGATCCTAAGAAACATAATTATCAAAGCTGTTATTTGCATTCAAGTCTCTCTTCATTGCATGTGAGTACCTTAGTAAACCCATAAATGAAAGACTGACAGAATCAAGTCTGAAGGAAATGTCTAAAAAGTAACCCCTAAGTCCCTTCTTTAATGTGCTTCCTAGGGTGACCCTAAGAATGATTCTTGGATCTTTGCCCTGGCTGTGCTTCTCAGCAGCACCTTTGTCTACAACAGCATGAGTAGCATCAACTACCAGGCCCTGGAGCAGCTGTAGTATCCTTCCAGAAATTGAACTACCCTGTCATTGAGTTTAGGGGAAGTGAATATTGAGTCATTGTCTTTTGCCCTGTCATTTAGTTGTTTCTGGGGAAGCATAAGGCACGTGGGGGAAAGAGGGTGTTTATAGGACATGGAAATGGTGTTTTTTTCCTTAGTCAAGACCTAGTTATGTGACAGAACTGACAGAATTAATCAGGGCAAAGTCCTCCTCAAATCATGATGAAATAGAAGATTCCACAGAGTTTGTGAGTTTCTTTCCAGACTTTGTCTGGACTGTACGGGATTTCACCCTGGAGCTGAAGTTTGATGGTCGCCCCATCACGGAAGACCAGTACCTGGAGAACGCCTTGAAGCTGATTAAAGGTAACAAAGTGTGGTCTAGGCTCAGGGAGGCTCAGGAAGGTGTGGGATCTGTTGAACACTCTCCATCATTTCTGGGGTTCCATTTGACTTGAGATCGAATCAAAGTCTGTAGAAATGGTGACAGACGTGTAGACTGAAAAGTTCCAGGAACTGAAGTTTACTTAAGAAATGTAAGGCCTACAGTACAGTGAAATTATTCAAAACCAAGTTCTTTTTTTTTTTTTTTTAAATTTGTACTTTGGTATCCTTATTACAATGGATACAGATGTGTCTGTTCACATCTTTTGGCATCTACTTTCCTCTATTTAGGAGAAAAATTGACCTCATAATTGTTAAACATGAAATTATAATCCAAAGCCCATCTCAAGAAAAAATATATATTTCACACAGTTAGATATTCTTTTCAAGAAGAATATAATTTTCAAGTACTAGTGTAGTCATATCATTCATATGAAAACCTTTGTGATCTGGGCATGGCATCTGAAATCCTTGATGCTCCAGAGTCCAGAGCAGAAAACTCTCAAGTTCAAGCTTAATGAGATCTGTCTCAAAATCAAAAGTAAAACGGGCTGGAGATACAGCTCAGTGGTAGTGGCCCCTGTCTGGAGCAGCAGGATCTCGAGTTTGAGGCCAATATGGGCAACTTAGGAAGGTTCTATTTCAAAATGAAAAATAGAAAAGTTGGGGATGTAACTCATGGAGTGGCTCTGGGTTCACTTCACAGTTCTCTTCCTCCACCCAATACCTTATGTTCCAAAAAGATCTGAAGAAGCTTGTTTCTTTTCCATTTATTCTTTTGCAATATTTACTATGATTATCAGAACACTCATTTGACTTTATGTATCATGGCTTTCTCTTAATTCCAACACATGTACTCATGCTATTATTTCAAAAGAGATTGTAGTAATTGGTGTGTATATTGCTTATCTGTAAATTATTTACATGGGTGCATAGCTAAAGAAATTTTGCAAGAAATTCCAATTCTGATTTACTTTTTTGTGCTTTCATTTTTCTCTCCATGCTTTCTCAAAACATTTATTGAAAAATTGATAGGCAGAAAAGCAAACTATCAAATAAAATATAGACTTTTGTCTCAGATCTTAAAATCACATTCCACTTACTTTTGGTCTTTGGAGGTTTTGCTAAAAATAGCTAACACTGTATGAAGTTATTTAAAAAAATAAATTACATTGTGTATATTTAAGGTTTACATTCCAGTATATGAGATGAATACATATAGTAAGGTGATGATTACAGCAAAGCAGATAATGCATCTATCATCTCACATAGTTAATTTGTAATAAAATAGTTAAAATTTATTTAATAAAAATCCCAAATACAGTAGTTTTGTTACCCGTAGTCCTCATGTTCGACATTAGATCTCTAACCTTCTGATTCTTACATATCTTTCTTTTACCTTTGGCCTACATCTCCCATTTCCTCCCCACCCCTGGCAACTACCATTTCATTTTCTTTGTCTATCTGGCTTTTTAAAATATGAATTCTTTTTAGCACTAAAGTAGTTTTCCGTAATGAATCATGGTATCCTTCCTAATGTTGTTATTTCTGATATTGCTCCATTATATCTTATTTGTGTGTCTTCTTTCTGGTTCTACAGCTCATTTTTTATAAGGGATTGAGTTGACCAGAAATTTATATATTTTTTTATTCATTCAGTGAACACATAAATAACAACTCTAAACTGGTACCATGTTCAGGTCTGGGGATATCAGTCTATGTTTTTGTTTTGTTTTGTTTTGTTTTTTTCCACAAGGGTCTAATGTTTCTCAAAATATCTTGTCAGAGTTATATCATTTGCACATTTGGTGTGCAAAGAAGTATTGAATGTTTGTGTTAAAAAAAATCTTTAACAATATACAACACACTGCAAGGATGTAACAACCCCTGTCAAAAAAACTTTAGTTCCCTGTCCCTAGATAATTTCTACTGTATTCTCTGTTTTTCCAATTCCTTAGGGAAAAACCCCAAAGCTGAAAAATCCAATCAGCCCAAGGAATGCATCAGGACTTTCTTTCCAAAACGGAAGTGTTTTGTCTTTTACTGGCCGACAAATGACAAAGAACACCTAGCCAAAATTGAGAATGTCTCAGAAGACCAACTAGATCCTAAATTCCAGCAACAAACAAATAATTTCTGTTCATACATCTACACCCATGCAAAGACCAAGACCCTCAGAGAAGGAATTGTGGTTACTGGGAATCGTGAGTCTTCTCATATTTCTGTGTCAACTAATACATGTTTAATATACTATATAATGTGTTTCCAATGCTTTTGTTTGATTCTATATGTAAATGTGGTAAAATATATTCAAACCTGAAGAAATATGTACATTTTTTAATCAGGTTGCTTGTTAAGGTTTACAAGACCCTCTTTAAAATTTTGTACTTTGTTATTGATATCTGTGGCTTCCACATACCTGAAAAATCCTCCACTGATAATGAAATCACTAACAGTATAAAAACAGGAAATCTTACATGTTAAGTGTTGTTTGCAGGTAGAATATGAAATGCAATTTGGGAATTTAGAGTAGTTCATATAGAAATACTGGCCTGTAAGTCCCTGAAAATCCATTGAAAGTTACAAGTATGGCAACAAATATAATCTGATATACCCTGTCTCATTGGTCAACCTATGTAATCTATTTTCCTTTGACTTTTAATTGGGATGCTATGTTCTCCATATATATTTAGTGTATTAGACGAAGGTGGATATTTAACAGTTTTAACACTGCTACCTAGAGAATCATAAAATGGAGGTTGATAGTAAGACAAAAGTGATGACAGTAGAAAGAGGTAGGCATGTGTGTTTTTATATATATGAGATTTTAGAAACATTGCCTTAGAATCTTGGATCTCATTGAGTTATAGCTTCCTATTTATCACCTAAAATTTCTGGCTTACTCAGGCTTGGGGACTCTGGTGGCGACTTATGTAGATACCATCGCTAGTGGATCAGTGCCTTGTTTGGAGAATGCAGTGACCACTCTGGCCCAGCGTGAGAACTCGGCAGCCGTGCAGAAGGCAGCCCACCACTACAGTGAGCAGATGGCCCAGCGAGTGGAGCTCCCCACAGACACACTCCAGGAGCTGCTGGAGGTGCACGCAACCTGTGAGAGGGAAGCCATCGCAGTCTTCATGGAGCACTCCTTCAAGGATGAAAATCAGGAATTCCAGAAGGAGCTGGTGGTAATTATCTCACTCATTACCTTTTATGATGGTTCCCTTCAAAAATGAAGCCTACTGTTACTTTTATGGACCTCATGGCTCTTTCTCCCTCATTCAAGGATAAAGCACTTTGGATTCTCATGAGGAATATAGTTCCCAAAGACCATATATCCCTCTTCCCCCATACCCAAAACTTGGGGCACATTAACAGAAATCTCAGATGGTTGAAAGAAAACCAAAATAGATATCTTCCATAATACTTTGATGATTGAAGCAAAATCTATATAGATATCCTCCTGCATGCTTCTAATAGTGGTAAATCCTTCTATGGGTGACAAGCCAGCCTGGAACACCTGCAAGTCACCCTCATACTGTTTCCTTTTCCTAGGAACCAAAGTTTCTCTCACCAGACTCTCTTTCTAGACTGTTGTTCATCTTACATTATTCCTTGTATCATTGAAGATTGAATCACAGGAATCCACAGCTGTAAGACACCACGGAGGCTGTGGAATGAAATCCCTTCATCTCACAGATGAGCATTTTGAGGCCCAGGAATGTTAAGAAAGTTTCCTATAGACTTGCAGAGGATCTTCAGGGTTGCATGAATCAAATTTTGTGATTTCTGATTCATCCCAGGTCTTACTCCACTTGAATGTTTTTCTCATCATAAATACAGTTAGATTTCAATGTGGTTCTTTGGAGTTTCATCTCCTCCATTCCTATCTTCTAATGACATCTGTCTATAATTCCATTGCAGAAAATAATAGAGGAGAAGAAGAAATATTTCTTGCTGAAGAATGAAGAGACCTCTGAGAAATACTGCCAGGATGAACTGAATAAGATTTCAAAGGTCCTATTGGAAAGCATTTTAGCAGGAACTTTCTCTGTTTCTGGAGGCCACAAGCTCTACATGGAAGCAAGGGAAAATGTTGAACAGGTGTATTTGCAAGTGCCGAGGAAAGGCGTCAAGGTGAGTAGTAGTGAGATATGGGGAGCTTAGAGAATAGTCAAGGGATCTCTTAAATCTGAGGACAGAGCGCCACTTGTGAGTATTAAGAAAGCATGATGCCTTTATCTCCCTCCCTCTTCCCCAAAGCTGGCGATGGAAACCAGGACTTTGTGCAGTCTAGATAAGTGCTCTACCACTGAGCTACACCCTGACCCCATTTAGGCTTCTAATGTTTCCTATTTATTATATATTCCCGAGAGTGGAAGTGTTCATTTCTCAAGATATTATGGATTTCAGAAATCCAGGAAAGACAGAAAGAACTTAATTTCTTCATCCACATTACATGGAATGTGCCAAGTGCTGGTGATTCACATAGTTCAGTCAGAGCATTTGCTCTCAGGGCTGATCAAAGTAAGAAAGTCAACTAAATGGACAATTACATATTGAGTGATATCATTTATGAGCCAGGGACAACAGGTGACAAAGGTGGTGGCAGGAAACAAGTAATGGCACAACTAACATATCAAACTCTATTGACTATAGACATGGTGATATGCTCTTTTTCTAGAACTTTTAATGTAGTCCTTCAAACAACTTTATGTAATGCCTCTCCTCATGTGGACATTTTACACATCAGAACTTAGAGGCCTAGACAGATTTCATAACTGGTCCAAAGTTCCACCAGTCAGTGGTGGGAGAAAGCAGCAGCATAGACCAGAGGCAGCATTTCACATTGGAAGATAAATGCATGAAAGTATTAGAGGTTGTGGTTTGTACAACTGCATATCATTCAGACTGGCTGGAACCTAGAGTAGGTGGAGGGAAGGAGCACTGGGGGAGGGCTGGAGGGGACAGGAAGAGGAAATATGGAGTGTTTCAGGTCACACTGAGGAACTTGGTCACTTTGCAGGGAACCACTGTGGAATTTTAACCATGAAGCCAAAATGATGGACATATTTGGTTTTAGTTTGTTTGTTTTATTCTATTCTATTTTATTATTTTATTTTATTTTATTTATTTTTTGCTTTGACTGGGGATTGAACACAGGAGTGCTTAACAATCCTGAGTCACATCCCCAGACCTTTTAATTTATTTTTAGATTTTGAGACAGGGTCTTGCTAAGTTGCTTAGGGCCTTGCTAAGTTTCCTAGGTTGGCTTTGAACTTGCCATCCTCCTTCCTCATTCTCCCAAGTCACTGGGATTACAGGTGTGCACCATTGTGTCTGGCTGATATATTGTTTTTACAGAAGTGGTCTCCCAATGAAATCTGACTTCTTTGATTCTTCTTGGTTCCACAGGCAGGTGATGTCTTCCAGAGGTTCTTGCTGTCACAGGCACCAACGGAGAAATCCATCTTGCAGGCAGATAAAGCCCTCACTGATGGGGAGAAGGCCATTGCAGGTACAGGGGCAAGACTCTGCTCCTAGGGAATGGTTAGATTCCTGTAATGCCCTCTGACAGGTCCGACAGCAAGACCTTCCCAAAACTGTGAGCTTCCCCTTCTCTGTGGAATGCATGCTCTGCTGAATGCGTGAAGAGCAAGGGATAGTGGAGGTCAGACCTCAGCCTGAAGGGCAGGACCTTTCCCACCACTTTCTGAAATGTGCGGTTCATAGTGTGGACCTGTGTGCATTCTGTGATTTCCTGCACTGTCTTTCTGATATGGTTTGGTCTCTGAACTCAGTAAAATACAGTATGACTTTTGCCTGTTTCTTTCTTCCTTCTCTAAAACATTCCTGTGACAGAGGAGCGAGCCAAGAAAGAGGCAGCTGAGAGGGAACAGGAGCTTTCGAGACAGAAACTACAGGAACAGCAGCAACGAATGGAGGCTCAAGAGAAGAGTCTCAAGGAAAATATGGAGCAACTGAAAAAGAAGTTGGAGGAGGAGAGAGAAGAGCTCCTGAAAAATCAGAACATCATGTTGGAGCACCACCTGAAGGTGGGTGTGGTGTGCTCAGTAGTGCCTGATGGTCCTGGGGCCCCATAGAATGTGGTGCAGGTTACACTCAGCCCACAGAAGGAAGACCATTACCATTTGTTTCTTGTGATTCATTGCAAGCCCTGAATCCTCTTTTAAAAAGATTTTTTTTTTTTTTGAATTGTGTTTCATATTTAGATTCTGGAGAGTTCAGGTCATCTATAGTTCCTTAAATCCTTAGATTATAAACATGGTTTAAGCTGCTGTTTAAGGAGATTTTAAACTGATCTTATGACAGTAATATCTAGAGTGTGGGACATTCTCTAGGGCAACTGTCTCAGTCTGCAACAAGTCAATGGTATTAAAAAAAGAAAAGAAGAAGAAAGGAGGGGGAGAAGAAGAAGAGAAGGAGAAATCACAGAAGTAAGAGTGAGGGAAACTTCTCTAGATTAGAAGATAGTTCAGGCCTAATAACCAAATAAACATAAACTTTGCTGGGACCCTAATTTGAACAAATGAACATATAGAATATGTGAAACAATCAAGAAAATTTTATTATAGTATAAGCATTTTTGCCAAATAATTAACTTTGTTATATATGATAAAGCCCTTGTGTTTATATAAGACAAATATTAACTTTGTTTAGAGATGCATATTAAGGTGTGTAGTGGTAAAATGATCTAATGTTAAGGTTTTACTTTCAAGTATTTGGTAAATGAATAAACAGCATAAAGAAAACAAAGCAAACAAAAAATCTCATGAGGGCCGGATTAAGCAGATTTCTAACTAGCTGTAGTCAATATGAACAGCAACTGGTTTGCATCACCAAGACCCATGTTATCTGGAGCCCTATTTCTACTCCAAGACCCATGCTGTCTGGAGCCCTATTTCTACTCCAAGACCGTAAGGCAGATCTACATTGACAGAATTAAAAATGAAGGAAGGGACAGCTTCTAAACTTGCTGCAGTTAACTCCAGGTGTAAATAACTACCTGAACTAGCACAAGACACGAGAGGAAATCTCTCATAGTCCGTTTGGAAGTTATAGGGTAATGGATTTCTGGATCAGATAATGTGTTCCCATCATTGCTATTTTATGGTGACCATGCCATCCCAGTGGGACTGAGACTCTTGTACAGTCAGACCAATAGTATTTCTTTTGGCAAGAATGTGAATTTGTTCTCACATCTTGGTTAGCACAGCAGCCAACCTGTAATATTAGGTGGGTGAATTATTAGTAAAGTTGGAAATGGTGATTCTGTATCATGTCTAGGTCCAGCTCAGATGATAGTCTTTGTCACTAAATTATCCTACAGTAATTGAGAAAACATTTTGGGGAGAAAAAAAGACATTTTGATAAAGTTTTTAAACAAAGTATAGCTCAAAGTATCAAAATTATGAAATATTCACAACCCTTTCAACCCTTATTTATTTTAGGTTCAAAAGGATTTGCTTGAGGAAGGATTTAAGAAGAAATCTGAGGAAATGGATGCAAAGATTAATCATCTGAAAAGTATGATTGATGCAACAAAAGAGGATAATGCTCCCTGGATTTTAAAAGTCTTGGACGTATTTGGCAATGGGCTAAATTCAGTATTATCTGTTGGTACCTCTGTTGGTAAAATTGTAAAAGGATTTTCCTCACTATTTAAAAGGAAGTAGCTCTTCTTTAAGGAAATTGTTGATTGTGGTACATGCTTTTGTCTATTTTGGTGCTAATGTTTTTCATTTTCATTCTGTGAAGTTTTAAACATAAAAAGTACCTGCTAGAAGATATCAGTGCCTGATCTGCATTAGATGGAACAAATGCATGGAAACATTGACAGATAATGTTAGCATTAATAAACTTACATTTGTAGTATTATATATGTGCAAGAGGTTCTTTTATGCATTGATTTTAATCACAAAAGTTTGGAAACTATGTAAATGTCATCTACATAAAATTGGTACTATAAATTTTCATATGTGTCAATACTGGAATACTCAGGAAACAAAATGCCATGGAACTCCAGAGCTTAATATAGGATGATCTTGAAGATAAATTGTCAAGTAAAAACAAAGTCCAAAACACAGTATATATTCACACAGTATATATGGTTGATCACTATTAAAAATGCAATTGTCACATGCAAACATACAGTGCACAGATGAAATATCTTTTGAATGTTTAATAAAAAACTAGTATCATTGTCTCCTTCTGGGGAGAACTGGGTGGAATCAGGGGTTGAAAGGACACATATCATTCATTTTGTACCTCATCTTTGGAAAATCATAAAGAAAACTTGTATCTCATTCATTTGGAAAGACATTTAAAAATTAGTTGATGATAATAATGAAAGTGAATTTGACCATTATATGATGAAGCATTTCATTATTTCTAACAATAACATTAGCCAGCTCAAAGATGGATGCAAGTCTAAGATATAAGTACCAGAATCATAAAACTTATATCCTAATTCTGTTTTCATTGTGACCTTGGTTTTTAATCCCCTATATTTGTTTCAGAATTGAGGTATAAACTTTCCTGTGTGTTTGCAAATCTTAACTAGGTTCTCTATCTCTGCTTCCTACTTCTGGATTAGTTTTAAGGTGTTAAAAGCACAATGACAAGCACAGGCCCTGGGTTCAATCCCTAGTACTTAAAAAAAGCAACAACCACCACCAAAAACAAAAACAAAAACAAAAACAAACAAACAAAAACAAAAACAATGACCCCAGGTTAAGAATGTGCACAGATGAAAAGGATCCTGGCATTATTGTAATTTCAGTGGGGGTCTCTGTGGTGGCCAGGGTAGAGGGGACAGTGTCTTTTGGGAACTGGACTCATTGATGGGGAATGGAAGAACCTGACACATGGAGACCAGGTGTTGTCCAGACAGACAAGGTAATGAACTGATGGGCTTTTCCAGGAAGAATTCTGAAGATGGGGAAGAGGATAAAGAGGGATAGAGAGAAAGCGATAAAATGGAAACTAGGTGAGAGGAGTCCCCAAAACTTCCTGATCTTTAGCCTTGATCTCAGCTAATTTTAGTTCCCAAACTCATCATCTGGAAAGGAGGGCAGGATCCAGGTTAAAGGACACTCCAACTTGAAGACAAGGATCAATGGTAAATATTTTCCCAGTTCTCCCACAAGGGTACCTCTGACATGTGCTCGGTACCTCTGCACTGGGGAAATGGGAATGGCCAATCATTACCATACTTTTACCATAGGCAGAAGTAAAGAGATCTCAAAAAGAAAGTCTGAAATCAAAGGAAAATGAGGAGCCAAGATAGCCGTATATGTGCAAAATGATCAGTACATATGGATGGTATGCAACTATTGCAATAACATACTCTAATTGAAAAAAGAGGAGAAAAAATTAACAAAAAATAATTTGGTCAATGTGGGGATATAAGTCAAATATTTTGAAGTCCTTGGGTTATTTTGGAGGAGAGTAAAGGTGAATAACTTTGAATTTGATGATTTAAGGGTGAATATTGTTGTGTACAATGTAATTAATTCAAGAGCAGGGAAAATTTTAAATTTTCCATACAAGAAGATGTAAAAATTATCTTAACATATTTCAGTATTTCAGATAAAAAATAACAGATGAAAAATATCATTATTTTAATATTGTATTAATGTAGTACCTGGCACCCCAAAACAGTAGAATGCTCATTCTTTATAAGCACTCTGAGAATCTTCACCTAAAGTTTACATGTATAAACCACAAAGCGGGATTGGTCGTGCCTCTTGTCAGATCCTCTAGAGGTAGAGCCTCAGGAACAGATTCTTTTCCAAGTGCCTTGTTGAGGGTGCCTTCAGTATAGTGAGTATGAGGGAGGCAGGAAAGGGCAGGAAAATAAAAACAAAGAAAAGATGGTGTTTCAGTTGAAACCAGCTCAGGGCTGATCCTTTGGGAATTTTTGTGGCCCAAATTTCATCTGAATTGGCCCCTCCTTAAGCCAAAGGGGCTAGCCATCGGTACCCCACATCAGTCAGTCATCATCTGTGGGCCATTCAGTAGGGAGAGACTGTATAAGCTCTTAGCAGAGCACTCACATTCAGTCAAGGGAAAGAGGCAGCTCTGAGCCCTCACCAATACAAACCGCTAACAGTAGAGTTATGGGTTCAGTGGCTTGGAAAGGGGTTTTGGGTGAGATTCTAGTAAGAGAGAGCAACAGTGAAAATATCAGCAACTGCACAGTTGCATTGTGCCAAGTCCATGCAGGTCACACCTAGCACCACTGGATTTCCTGCATCCCAGCAGCCAGTGATGTAGACCGAGAATCTTGTCTTAGCCTCTTAGGTTTCAGACTTGTCCTGGTACAATCCACTGCTGATCATATTCCCCAGGAAGCAGATTATAAGATGCACATTTGCATTTAAGGTTTTTATTAGGAAGCACTTTTCAGAGGAACACTCATGCAAGGGTGTAGAAGAAGAGGAACTGTGAAGAACAGGAGCTTAGTTGTGACGCAGCCTCAGTAATGGCTTCATCAACCCCATAGGAAGGCTCTGGAGAGCAGAGGTTCTCCTGGAAGTCAGAAAACTTGGAAAGAAAAGAGACCAATACCCTTGAAGCCTGTGACTTTCTTCAGAAAGAGGTTGAAAATAGAGTTTTTAAAAAATATTAATAAATTTATATTTATTTATTTTTGTTCTTTTTGGTTATACTTGACAGTACAGTGTATTTTGTATCCCACTCTGTGGTTGTATATGTTGTGGAGTTACTCTGGTCATGTATACAAATACAAGGCTAGAAAAGCCATGACCTTTTAATTCTACTGTTTTTTCCTACCCCTTCTCCTCCCTTGTCTTCATTTTCTTTTGTCTAATCCAATGGATTTGTTTTATTTCCCTTTTCCAATCTCCCTTGTTTTGGGTTAGCATCCACAAATCAGAGAGAACTTTCGGCCTTTGATCTTTTGGGATTGGCTTATTTCACTTAGCATGATATTCTCTAGGGTCATCCCTTGACCAGTAAATGTCACAGATTCATTTTTCTTTTTGGTTGAGTAATATTCCATTGTGTATATATACCACGTTATCTTTATCCACTCATCTGTTGAAGGACACCTAGTTTGTTTCCACAGCTTGGCTATTGTGAGTTGAGCTGCTTTAGACATGGATGTGGCTATTTCACTGTAATATGCTGATTTTAAGTTTTTTGGGTATAGACTAAGGAGTGGGATAACTGGATCAAATGGTGGTTCCATTCCAGGTTTTCTGAGGAATCTCCATACTGCTTTCCATAGCGTTGTACCAAATTTCATTCCCACCAGCAATGTGTAAGGGTACCTTTACCCCACATCCTCACGGACATTTATTGTTACTTGTGTTCTTTATAATTACCTTTCTGACTGGAGTGAGATGGGATCTCAGTGTAGTTTTAATTTGCATTTTTCTTGGAGACAGTATGTGTCAGAACCATAGGGTGGATAAGGAAGAAAATGGGAACATGGGAGTGGTGAAAAATGGTGAGCAGAGTGGATATAGACTTCTATGTGATTCAAGAGGCATTTACTGAGACAGAGAAAAGTGATTTAGATAGGGAGAGATTGGATGATTAAAGGCAATGTTCATAAGTGATAATTTTATTTTTAATTTAAAAATGGAGTCATGTGTATTAGTCATTTATTTCTAGAGAAAATGAAGTGATAGGATATGTTTATGTGTAGAAAGAGCCTTATTATAAGAAATTGGCTCATGTAATTATTGACACTAGCAAATCCAAAGTCACCAGACTGAGCCAGCATGCTGGAGACCCAGGAGAGCCATTATTCCATTTCTTGTCTGAAGGCAGTTCATGATGGAACCAGGAGGAGCCAACATTTCAATTACGTTCAAAGTCAGGTTGGTGGGGAATTGTGTATTGCTTGAAGAAGTCAGTATTCTCATTATATTTAAGATTTTTAACTAACAGGTTGGGGAATACTCACATTGACAAATGGAAAATAGTTTGATTAGCTGGTAATGTCCTAGTATGAATGTTAATCTCCTACAGAATGCCCTCACTGAAACATTCAGGTAAATGTTTTGACCAAACATGTGGGTGACTGGGACCCTGCTAACAGAACACATCAAATTAACCAACACAATGTGAATACAGGTAGTTTTACTTTGGTGGAGGAAAATATTTTTGGAAGGGAAGGAATTGAGAAGTCAGCATATTGGGGTGGTCACGTTGAAGTCATGGCAAATGACAAAGGGCAGGGTAAAAGAGGACAGGTACTGAAGACAATCACAAATATGTGCTGAGGATGGCAATGAAAAAGGGTAATGAATGTCAAAGCTTACACAGATATTTTAAAAAGCAAAAAGAAGAAATATGTGGGGAGAAAGAAAGCAAAAAGGTGGGACATCTACATCTGGTTCTGAAATCTGAAGGTTCTCAGGATGTACAGTATCTATTTCAGATGATGGTAAGGGAAGCCATCAAGGGCCCAGCAAATTTCTATTAGAGCCTAAACATGGATGATACATTCAGGGAAGAGTGTGGGATGTAGGGAAGTTTGCTGCTGACAGACCATGTTTGCCCAAGGACACTGAAAAATCATTTGTAAAGATGGAGAAGTGTAGAAGATCAATACAGGTGTAGGCAATGTGATGAGCAGAAGAGGAGCAACATATGTGGAATAATGGAGATTTGGATTCTGTGGTGACAGATAATTGAGCACAAATGTGAGATGAGCTGGGAATGGGCTTGGAATTGTCAGATTGTGCCATTTTACAGACTGAGGGTGACTAGTCTCTTCTCTGTTTAGTTCTTTTCTGACAGCCAGAACCCATGTTGATGGAAGACTCTGGAGCAGCTAGTCTCTTCTGCTATGGGCACATGCTGGGGAGCAAGCAATGACAGTCCCTGTGACCTTCTTTGTCCTTCTCCCTCAGGGGAGGAAAGAAGGCCAGTCACATAGGTATGGAAGCATTTCCTTCAAACTTCTTGAGTTGCAAATTTCTGAAGAGTCATGATCAAATTCAATTAAGGATTCCAAGGTATTTGGGGGAATAGAACAGCATGTTACAGCCTGCTTTTCCTATGACTTGTTTGTTAGTGACTGGCCCTGCTCAAGTTCTCTTAGACTTTAATGAAAATAGATGCCCTGATGAAATAGAGTGGAAAGGAGGAAATAATATGTGTCTATAATATTGTCAAAGAAAAAGAATCTAATGGCCTATATCAGTGCTGATTGCAACCTGTTAAAGTAACTGAGGGTGGTGGCAAGAAGTCAAATTTACGGAAAAATGATTAGACTTATTTCTGAAATCAAAAGAAAGTGAACATTTGGGCTTTCTGCAGAGATGATTAAGAGGCTGAGATTCTCAGTGACACCAGCATGGTGATAGCCTAGAGTTGCAAGGACGGTGCATGACCAACTTTTGACAGCTCAATTTAGTGAAAGCACTGGTGGCCCAGTCAGACTATCCCCTGGTCCCTCACTTCCTGGTGTTCAGAAGCCATACAGGTCTCATTTGCCCTGGATTTTAAAACCATTACGCATTTCGGAAAATTAGACTTCATGGTAGATAATTTCCCAATAATAAGGATAGGTGAGTCCTCAAGTCATTGGAAACTATATGTGAGTTTCACTGAAAATGAGACTGGTGAAACATTTCATACCAATCATGCCAAATTTACTCAAGTCAATATAAGCATTGGGGGTGAATGTTTAAGTCTCTTGCAGGAAAACAAGGCACAATGTTCACAGAGTTACCTAAAACATTAAAGAGTACAACCGTAATTAAAACATGATAGAATTTAGGCTTGTACTTTTGTCTTACCAAAAATCATCTGGAAGTCCTTAACTGCTTGTGTTACCAAAAGCTCAGTCCTTGTTCCCAATGCCAATTTAATGATGAGGACATGGTTTTGATAAAAAGGAAAAAGAAGGTTTATTGCTTTGCTAGCAAAGGAGAAACACAGGGAACTCCAGTCCCAGAGGCTGTGATTCTGCCCCTCAGGGAAAACAGAGGACTTTTAAAGAAGCTCTTTCAAGGCTTCTTTACATTCCGTGTACTCTCACAGGGAGTCCCAGGTGTGCCCTGATGGTGTGTTGAAATTTTCTGGTTAATTTAGGAGATAGCCACTTCCTAGAACTTCTGGTGACATCTCCTTCCTGTGGAGCACAGATAACTCAAGTTAATCTTGTTTTCTGCTCCCAGGTTAGGGAGGGGAAGGGGTAAAGAGAAAAAGAAAAACATGTCCCTTTAAAAATAAGCAGCAAGAGCTATATTCAAAAGGTAAAGCGTACCACTGTTACATTTCCTCACTGTCCAATTCTTCATTCCATTTCTATGGAAAAATGGGTGATGACATCTCCATGTTGCTTCCTGCTGAGAGAGGGTGAAGTTGGGGGAAGTAACCCAAAGTCCTTTTTTTCTGACAGTTGGGGCATGGACAGTTAAGGGTTTTCAGCATCATAGCAGTCCAGAGGTCCATGGTGGCAGTTGGCAGGTGACTGAACAAGGTATCCACAGGGCAATGATCATGCTAGGACAACAGTAAACAAGACAGGAAAGCATTACTTTCTTGCAAATAATTAATACAAAAGCAATTAATATTTTAGTCAGTCTCTGAAACATAGGACAATCTTGTGTCTCTAGAGTTCTTTGTGATAATTAAATATTAGGCATTCCCACAAGAACCCTTAATTTACGGCTTCCAGCTTACTTACTCTTGGTGGAGCTAACACAAGTGTACATTTTAAGTTACATTAAAATAATCATTGTCTTTCTTTTAAATGCCCAGGGATGGCTGTGCTTTGGTTATAAATGTTTTTGCTAGGTGTTTAAGATCAAGCTGGTCAAATTGACCTTGTTCCTACCTATTGTTAAGAGTCAGTTGTGTTTCTTCAGGGGGTCACTCTTGGGGAACTTGAGAGCAGCTCCTTAGCTCCTTTAGTGCTATCTGCCAGGATGGGTCAAGAGTCTTGTTGGCCATGTGGCTTCCCTTGGAAGGATTAGGGATGTCTCCCTTTTCTAACCACCCTCCCTTTTTGCAGCATGTGCACTGGTTGTCATTCTGTTCTCCAGGGTCTCAGTGATCCTACTGATCAGGAAGTCATGTGGCCTAGAGTTGCAAAGTCCTTAAAGAAGACCCCTTATTCCCTGAGTTCAAGCTGACTCAGAGGGCAAGAGCCAAATGTGATTAACTTCCTTAATTTCAGTCTCCAAGTTTTGGTCTTAATTATCCAGCAAGTCAGTTTTACCAGTACTGGGTTTTAAATTTAATGTCTATAACTTTACAGTTATTTACTCCTTATATTTAATTGGGGGTCAGTAGAAGCTCTGGAAGTTAGCTTTATATCCAGTCTGTCCTGTAGGTGATGGCTCATCATCTCAAATTAACTCAGGTATATATTAGAAGTTATACCTCTGTAAGGTACTAAAAGATAACAGCTAAAGTTCACAAGGAAACTGCAAAATTAAATTAATAAGAGCAAAAACATATTGTTTTTATAATACCTCTGAACCAAGAAATATAATTTCCATAATCCCAAATCTTACTTAGTTATATATCTCCTATTTATTTTGAGGTCACAGTAATCTTTTCACCACATTTTTCCTTTGAGCATAATTTTAAATGAGTTTACATCTAACCTACTTTGGAATCATCCTAATAGAAGTAAGGTGAGAGGGAGAGTCTTAAAACTTAGGTGAGGTGGGCTCAACAAATCTTAGGTAAAGTGTTTTATTGTTGAAGTTGATATTTGCCTCTTTCTTAAATATCATTTCACAAAAATTAAAATTTGAGTACTAAAAGTGCACAGCCAAATAGAAAGTCATGGACCAAGCCAATAGCCTTGGTAACTTCCCAACATCTGTACAGCATATAGTTCAACAATTAGCTCCAACACTCTTAATGTCTGTTCAGCGTGGACTCTGATCAATGCCTTTATCCAGAAGCCTTAAGTCCCCAGACTAATATACTCAAGTGGAAAAGTTTTCTGTTAGTTTCTCCCTCACATCACCTGGAGTTCTATCTTTCTCCCTCTTGTTTAAAGCTAATTTTATTTATTTGTTTATTTTTTGTTCTTTGCCACCATCCATTGATTTCATTCTTTCAACTCATGAGACAAGAATACAGAAAGAAAATTGATGAGGCCTACAGCCCACATAGATTTCATTTGTCTGCAGAAACAGTGAACTGAGCCCTGTTCTCAAATGCCAATTTTATTCCCATGGGCAAAGAGTGGCTGGAAAGCAGGGTAGAGGCCATGTCCTCTTGGACCATTTCTCTATAGGCCAGGCAGATTTCTTGGGATTTCCCCCTCGCTTTATCTCAGGACTATTGTCCTTGACCCAAAGCAGGATGATTTGTAGATGCCTGGGGTCAGGCTGAGAAGCAGTACTCAGACTGTCCGCACTGGGTTGAAAGGATTAAAAAAATATATTTTTAAATTATCTTTTGGTGGTCTGCTATACTTGCATATCAGAGGCAGCACCTTTTTGTATCAAGGTTAGTTTTTGACTGGTTAGACTCATTATGCAATTGCATACATTCCTGAACATACAAAATCTTTCACTTATTTTGTCTCTGGCAGACTAACTCCCAACTGCAAGATTGTACAATAATACAGAAAATTCAAAGGCCAGATTGTTACACTGAAACATGATTTTTTTCTTAGATATGTTTATATCTATAGGTGGTCCATTCAGCCTAGATCTTTCCCAAGAAAAAAATTTATAGGATCAACACAGTATTGCTTATGTCTTAAAGGGCCAGAAACAGATACAAACAAAAAACAGAGACAAACAGAGAGGATCCTCAAACCATAGCTGAAAGACAGGAACCTTTAGAATAGACAGACCAAATAGGGGAAAAATCTCCCTAAGTTTCCAACTCCTGTTTAACTGTGACTTCTACACCAGTGGCACTATGGATATCACCATGAAGAGGTACTAGATGGGGAACCAAACGTGTAAACTCAAGGGTCTGGAAGTGCACACTGGGGGACCTTATCAAACGGCCAAGGTATTGTAAATTTACTGCATTCAGTTTCCTTTCTCTCAAAGTAGACCAAGATGAAACAAACCATACAGTTCAGGGAAGGAAGGTGGGAGTTCTCCAAAGCAAAAGGAACTTTGGCAACTGCTGGGATGTTCCCTCGGTCCTTCCCTTTACTTACAGGAATAGCTCCTCTGGTTTGACCTGAGGCACACTCACCTGCCTCCTGACTTTCCAGCAGTCAGCTCTCAAAATGTTTGCCTTACATCCTCAGCATGGAAGTGCAGTTGCTTAGAGTGACAGGCCCGTTCAAGAAAGCTAGAGTGGGGGCTGCTCTCAGGTCCCATCTGGGGTACAAATTTTGTTCAAAAAGCTCAGTTCTCGTCCCTGATGCCAATTCATGCCAATTGAAAAATGGGAACACAGTTTTGGGAAATTTTTTTTGTATTTACATTTTGTTTCGATGGAAGTGAAGTTGATTCCTTTGTTCATTTGCTAGAAAACATACCTCTTGAATTGAAGTCTGATCAATGTCAAAGTGTAAACTTGATCCAAATCATTTTTCCTGAAACATTATGAAACATATTTTTCTTTCCTGACTGTAGGTTTCCATGGGCTGCATAGCTATTTAAGAAAAAACTGTGTCACTGAGATCAAACATGCATAAAACACCGTACTCAGAAGCTGTACATGTGCTGGGTGTTCACAGATGCTAGCATCATTGCAACTCCAGGTGTGGCAGTAGTTTGCCCTCCTTCATTGCTCTCCATTCTCAGAAAGGACACTTTGGGCTGCATGGTACTTGTTGTGGAGCCTCTTCTTTGCACTGTGGGATGTTTAGCAGCATGCCTGCCCTCTAACTGGTTGTTTACAGCAGTACCTGTGTGGTAACCAACCCAGCTGTGACATCCAAACATGTCTCCAAACATCACCAAATGCCTCCTGGGATCAAATGTTTTTAAATTGCCCGATTCTCTGCGGAGAAGACAAAGCAATATGGTCTAATCCTCAGGCTCCTGCTGTATTTCCTTTTTTATTTTTTTGATACCAGGGATTGAATCCAGGTGCACTTAACCAATGAGACACATCTCTAGCCCTGTTTTATTTTTTGTTTTGGGACAGTGTCTCACTAAGTTGCTTAGGACTTTGCTAAATTGCTGAGGCTGGCCTGGAGCTTGTAAACCTCCTGCCTCAGCCTCCTGAGCTGCTGGAATTACAGACATGTGACTCCAATTCTGACTCCTGCTGTTTCTCAGGTCTCTCTTCTTTGTAGTTTTATGGATACATGAGAAAATGTGCGGTGTTTTATTAATATTTTTCAACATTTTGTGTTCAAAGAGTTTACATGTTATCATTCAAAATATTTTCAGTATCAGAAATTTCCTACAATTGTCCTCTCATTTTGATTAAGAATAATATTGTATTAGTCAGGGTTCTTTAGAGGAACAGAATCAATAGGCAGTATGACTATAAAAAGGGGATTCATTAGATTGGCTTATACTACCAGAGGCTGGATAGTCCTCAATGGCCTCCTGTAGGCTGGAGAGCTGGAGGAATTAGTAGCTGCACAATCCAAGATGCTGAAGCCTCAGAACAGGAGAGATCAACAGTGCTGCCCTAGTTCAACACAGAAGGCTTCTGGAAACTCCTTGGAGAATCACTGGCACAGTCTGCTTTGGAAGAGTGAAGGAGCAAGAATCTGATATCCTCAAGCATTTGCAGCAGCAATCAAGAATCTGTTCAAGAAGAATGAAGTTTGTATCTGCTCCTGCTTCCTTATTCTTCCAACTTTCATCCCATCCAAGCCACCATCCTATTGGATGCTTCTGCCCATGCTTAGGGAGGGTGTCCGCTTCAGTTTGCTATCACACATACCAATCATTCCTAAACACACCCTCATTGACACACCCAGAAGCCTCTTAATCTTCAGCATCTCTTAATCCAATCATGTTGACAATTCAAAATGACCTTTACAAATAATCGAACCAAGAATAAAATATAAAACTCTAGTATATACACAAACCAATCTGAGCAAAATTCCAAAATAAGTTGATTTTGTAATTAAATTGTGTATCTTAGAGACATCATTTCTTTCCAGTCACAGAAAAATACATGAAAAGCTAACAAAATGATGATGATGGCGATGATTATAGCCAGAAATTCAAGATGGACCAAAGCTCGCTTTTATGAGTTTGTGTTCTGATTTGTTTTACACATTCACAATGCAGAGAGAAAAACTCATGTGGGATCCTCAGTGAGGTCAAAGTGAATATTTTAAATCATAATTGCATCTGGTCAGTGGGTAAACAGGTACTACATTGACCCTGGCCATGTACTCCTGGCATTGAGGAAGACTTGAGAAGGTATTGAGGGAAACATGCCTACGTTACAGTCGAGGTTATTGTGCTCTTGTATGTCTCAGTTCAGAAATAAGACATCAAATGAATTATACCAACTTCTAGAATTTAAATTGCTCATAAGCATTGTGAAGGATTAGCACCAAGTACCAGGAGTCAGTGTAGAAAGAAAGTCTAGAACCAATTGAGGTTAATCAGTTGGTGCTTTTTCCATCAGGAAAGGAGTTAAGATGAATTTTTACTGAGGACACAATTTCAGTGGAAGTGAGGGATGTGAATTCCAGAAAGGAAAGAGTTTATGTACAAATTCCTAAGTGAGGAAGATCTTGAGGTGTTTGGTCCTGAAGGGAGGGCCAGGTGGTGAAGCTGAGACAAAGGGAGATGGGAAGAGGGGCAGGCAGGAGCCAAGCTGAGTATGATCTTGCAGGCCTTGATGTCCAGGGAGACTCGATATCATTCTTACTGTAATGGGAGACTTAAGAGTTTGTTCTTAAAGACTTTTAAGAATGGTGACATGACTTAATTTGTGTTTTAACAACTCCCATGACTGCATCAAGGTAGGATGAATTGGAAGTGGTAAAAAGTGTTGGTTCCTGGCCAGGTCATCAATGCTTATTACCCCCCCCCCCCCAATTTAGCCTATAAAATGACCTACCTGTTTGTAGAAACACTTGAAAGAGTAAACATCATATCCTTTTTCTTGAACAACAATAATGGGAAGTGCTAGAACTCTTAAACACATTTTCCCCTTTGCTCCCTCCAAATTTTCCATGGTGTTACTGCACAGAACTATTCCCTGTGGGGACAAGAGGTGAGGCTTTACCCCTCCTTGCTCCATCAAACCCTCAGGAGGCAGAGTGAGAGGAAAATAGTTTTTATTCAAGACCAACTTTGATGGAAGACAGAGGAAGCCTTTTTATTTCAAATCACCATCTTCAGAAAACTCAAGACCAAGGGAAGCTTTTAAAGGGAAGCAGTGGTAAGCAGGACAAAGGCAGTAATAGATTATAATAGTAATAGAATGTAGATTTAGCTATGCAGTGTTAGAGAACGTGTGTGCGCGCGTATACGCGTGTGTGTGTCATTTCTGTTCTCAGCCTGAGCAAGGTGGGAAGCTAAAAAAACTTGGAGCTTTAATTTTCAATATGATAAAGTTGTCCTTACTTTCAGAGGGACTGTGTTTCAGCACATCATTATTAATTTTTAAAAGAATCACTTAGTATGCAGGTTTTTCTGGCCAAACAACCCCCAAGGTCATTCAAAGCTACCTGAAGAGGCATTGCCTGTGAACATAGTTCAGATGGAAACAAAGCAACGGAGAGTTACTTGTGAATGATATGGAAAATGATAATGGCAATACAGTGTGGCCCAGGAAGAGGGAGGGAGGAAGAAGGCAAAACATTTATCCTTTCCAATAAATCCTTTCCCAGTGACAAAACAATTCTTGCGAAGGAAGCACTCATCAATTCTAAAATGGCAGTCCTTGGATAAACATTGATCCTTTATAATACAATGACCCCCAGAGGAAGAAGATAAACACTGAGACCCTCCATCCCTTCCCAGTAAAAAAAAGTTTCAAATTTTTACAACCTTTTTCCAGATTGCCCCAAAAGACACATTCTGTTGAATGTGTCATCTATTAGTGTAACCTACAGAATCCCAGACCCCTCCTGTGACTGGTGGCCATTTGCTACCCAGAAAGTGAGGCCCTCCAATGCCTGATTGACTCTGTAGCTAAATAATCCACATTGCTGATATGTGAGGTCTGCTTCCATCTCCTTCATTTGTGTTTACAACTTGTACAATAGGCTAACTTCCAGAAATCAGTTGCTATTCTGTTCTATAGCAAAACAACAACCTGATTTTAAATATCTAAATTTAGATCAGACTGTGTAGCTCTTTTTAAGTGATTCAGTTAATATCCCTCTGGTACTTCTGCAGATTCTCCAGATAGCAGAGTCTTCCACTGGGGGCATCTGTATTTCCCAGGCTAGAAATATTTTATGGCATGTATGTGGTGGCTTGGTTGGGAACATTACCAAAGCCCAAGATCCCTCAAAATGTGTAATTCAATTTCAGCTTCTTGTCTCTTTCCTCCTGAGCTACCTTTTGCCATAAATTTCCAAAAACAAGGATGTCTGGGTGTATGGGAACTCTCACAGTTTTCCATGCAGTGCCCTCTTCTCTTTCATAGCTGAATAGACAATGGGATAATGTGGTCTGAGTAGTGAGACAAAGATTTAGTGTTTAACACCCAGATCCCCAGTTTCTGATAGAAAGGGAATGAGACTCGTTTGCAAAAGTTCATTCACATGTCTATTAGAGGGGGCAATAATATGAAGGATGTGTGTGTGCCAGCAGTAATCTAAGTAATAAAACATTTTGCTAAATTGCTTTGTTGGAGAAACAACCACAGTGGAAAGATCCCTTTCATGGTGATGGAAACAGTCATGTTGTAGGAATGAGTCAAGACTCAGAATGGTCTAGGCATCCTTTAAAAGCACCCAAATATCACAGGAAAGTCACAGAAATCCCTTGGTGATGTGATTTTCCCTTTGTGAAACCATGTAATTTGAGATGATTCAAACATGTTTGAATTAGACAAATGAGTTTTTATTGTGATAAATGATCTTAGCAGAGTGAAGAAGCCCATCATGAAATAGCTTATGAAAGAGAGCTCAGAAGATGAGTTCCCAGGGAAGGGAATCCAGGTCCAAACTGTGTATTCAAGAAGTGCTCTAAGTTCTTTAATATGTCTTCTGAGTCAAGACAGTGTCCCGGAGATCAGGTTTTCTTCATGAGGTTGGCTCTGAGATAAATTTTGGAGAATGAACAAAAGTTAACAGGCCAACAAAAACCAGGGATGTTCCTTAATATATGATAATATAATATATTAATAAAATGAAAGCAACCTGAATGTGTTTTAATGGGCGAATGCAAATGTTATACCCATTGTTATGTAAGAAGCCATTCAAGCATATACAAACACACTGATCTAAAATATATTGTGTGGCAAAAGGATGATAAAGTGGTATGCATAGAAAAGACAAACTGAGAAAAGGATATTCAAATGTGCAATAAACACCTGAAAAAATGTTCAGTTATATGACTCATTAATATCATGGAATGTTACCACTACACATCTGCCAATGAAAATAGAGCTGACAATGTCAAGGTCTGATGATCTTGTGGAGAACCTGGAATGCTTACACACTGCCAGTGCAAAGACGAGATAGCACAATGCTGACTCTTTGGAGAAACTGCTAGTGCTGAACACATGCCTTACAGCAGTGTATACATTAGAATGTGCCAGCCTGTGAACTAAGTGGGAGGTACAGGAATTTTCATAAGTTTTTTTTTTTTTTCCATCATCCCCAAACACTAGATACTACTGAAATGTGTATTAGCACTTGCATGGATAAATATTATAATATGCTCACAGATGGAGTACTTTATATCAATGGGAGTAAGTGATCCTGTAGCCATACACTGCAATGTAGACTAATGTCATGGGTAGAATATTGAAAAACCCTGAATACTATACAGTATATAGTTGATTATTTTATTTAGATAAGGTGCTTAAAGCGTGATAATGCTGCACTCCCACCAAATCTCTCCAAGTTTTATAACCAGCAATAGTGGTAAGAAATAGTCACATCAAAATGTTTTAGAGATAAGGATTAATGGTGAGAAAATGGAAAATAAGTTATGTAACAAGATACTTCTTGTACTTTTGCTTTGAGTTATGAACTGTCATCTGTTGTAAGCAAGTTTACGCACATCACAGGATGCATGAAACTCTTGACAGAACATCTCCTTAATAATAAAAATTAATCAAATGATTCAATAATCAAGTTCTAGCTCATGTGCTTCTTCAATTGTAGTGAGGCAGTTTTGTGTTCATGGTATTCTGATACAATACAAAATCCCCTGCTTTGGACACTTCTGCAATCCTTTCTCCGTTTTCCCTATTTAGTCTACAGGGTGTCTCTCTGGAAACCCCTCTCACCTGTCCCTCTGGGTTTCGATAGTCCTCACAGCATTTTCTTCTTACAGAAACTCTTCAGTGCTGGGGAGGAGGTGGTTGGGTAGAAACCCATTAGAAGTTCTAAGAAAGGAGAGCAAACCTCCCTCCAGGAATACCTGGAATGCTGGGGAAGCAAAAGAGCTAACAAGAGAGTCACATGGTCCCTCAGAGTCCACATGGGCACCAGCAGGTGGGAAGGTGACCAGCACAAGAGGCTTTGCTACATGTGGGTGATCCTGACACCAGTACAAACAGTATGGGTGCTCCTGACAGGAACCTGGCATTCTTGGCACTCAACTGCTTTGTGTAAGTACAGAGTTTTTTGGAACAGATGGATGTGAATTCCTAACATTTTCAGAAAGTATTGTTTTTTAGTTTTGATTGTTCTCATTCCCACCCCAGCTTTTGACTATCTTCCCATAGTCACAAGCCAGCCCTGTGGGCCAGCACCAGGTTCTCAGGATGTTTCCCCGCCTGAGTTAGGCTTGAGAAGACCCATGTTGTAAGATAATCCTGAGGCTGATGTGAGCTCCAGCTTTCCATGACTTGTGGAGGTTTTGCATCTTATTTGAGCTTGGTCTTTGTTTCAGAATTTCTTTTCAGGGAACATGTTTAATATTCCATGCCATTGTAGGCTTGTAACTATGACTTCTTCAACTTAACCTCTCTCCTGGCAATGGGAGTGCAAGTTAGAATCCTCTGTGAGTGAATTCTAATTGCCTTGACTGGGGTCTCAGAGGCTCTGAACCACTCTGGATTCTGTTTCTCACAGTCCCTGACACCTATGGAGGCTCTCTCGCTCTTCTCCTTGGTCTTTTGCATTCTGCTGTCCTGAATAGCCACGTGGCCCATTGCCAGATGTTGGGCTGTTGTGGTAACATTAGTAGCCCCTTGGTGCTTAGAAGTCATTGACCTTGAACTCCAGCCCCACAAATTTGAAAACCTGGTGACAGTCAAAAAAGCTTCTGATTCGATTTTGTCAATGATGTGCACATAGAAAATTGTTCAAACAATATAATATGTCCATTGTCTAGAGAGGTGCTTCCTGTGAAGCAAATCTCAGTCCAGCCTGGACACTATGAGGTCTACAGCAGCATCATTAGCCTTGAAGTGAGGTCTGGGGCAGGATCCTTTGTGGAGTGAGTAGTGATGGGTCAGGGGTTGTAGTTCTGGAGCATGCACAGCTGGCATGAACTGCTCTATGCCTGCCATGCCTCCTGCCTTTTCATAGAAAGTGTTCTAGTCCTGTTCATCTCTCCTGACCCCTCATACAACCCCACTGGCTTCAATATTCCTCATGCCTCCCCAGTCTATGTCCATTAACAAACCCGCTTTTGCTGATAAAGAGAGGAATGTTTCCTGTGCTAAATTCCCAAGTTGTAAAGTGATCATTCCAGAATTGGAGATTCACACTCTCTTTATCCAGCCCATGGGTATGAACTGGAGGAGGCACATTTCAACAGCCACAGATTACTGCTTTCTCTGGAATAATTTAAGGAAAATTACTACTTACATAAAATGATCACCCCAGTTGAACAGTTTGTTTTCAAGGAGTTTATCTCCTCATTCACTCACCAGAATGAAATTCCATCTCTTCTTTTTGACCCTGAAACTTTATTGGGTGCTTGGTTTCTGCTTACACCATGAGCGGTGAGAACAACCAATCAATTGAGCAACCTTTCCTACTAGACCATTTTAATATCAATAACTTAGAGGTAACCAGGTAAGTCCTGCTGTGTGGCTGAATATTGGATGTCATCAGTGTGTATAGAATACTTCTTAGCAGATAAATGACCATTTGAATTGCAACACCTGATACATAAGACTTACCCAGAAAATATTACCTGAAAGAAATGACTTTGTTGAATTTTACTATGAGAAGTCTTAAGCTTATTACTTTTTAATTCCACATTCAGACAAAAGTTAAAATTATGTTTGTGACTTGTCTTTTCAAGGAACATTTTTCCTTTTGGAAATTCAGTTTATTCACTAGTCTTATGAATTCACTTCTCTAGTAGATTAACAAAATTAAGATGCTTTGATTAGCTCGCTCCTTCCTTCCTTCCTTCCTTCCTTCCTTCCTTCCTTCCTTCCTTCCTTCCTTCCTTCCTTCCTTCCTTCCTTCCTTCCTTCCTTCCTTTCCTTTCCTTTTGTACCAGCGGTTGAACCAAGGGGCACTTAACCAGCAAGTGACTTCCCCAGTGATTTTTTAAATATTTTAGTTGGAGAAAGGGTCTCACTAAGGGAGTTGCTTAGGACCTCACTAAGTTGCTGAGGCTATCTTTGAACTCAATCCTCCTGCCTCAGTTACCTGAGTTGCTGGGATTACAGATGTGTACCACTTTGCCCAGTGTTATCTGCTTCTTTCTAATTGTTAGTGTAGGACAAATTTTCTTGAGTCATTTTGTATCCTTTGCAAATGAAGATGGCAATTAGTCATTTCTTTGTGCTTGGTCAATTCTATTAATCTTCATCAGACATCAACATTTTAGGTGCTTTGATTCTCTCTATTGTATATTTGTTTTTCTGTACATTACAATTTTCTCTCAGGTTTAATTTTTTTCTCCTACTTTTGGCCTAGTTTTCTTAGTCCTCGATTGATAGTGGCTTTTATATAGCTTTATGCTTTAATCCTGTGGAGAGCAGCCTGTGTTCTTCTGTGAGTCCACCCATGATGAACAGAACAGGGTTTTTGGGCTGTGCCCAGCTCTGCATCACTTCATTTTGTGAAGCAGTGGCATGCCCTGAGTTGCTCCATTCTGAGCATCAGTGCCAAGGTAGAATGACTGTATACCTTGTTTGTGCAAGTAGAAAACCACCATCTGCCTAGCACCACCATAAAGTATAAACATATCTTTTGACTTATAAGCTGGAGTGAAGGTGTGTAATCCACTTACACTGCTGTTTATTAGCGACCCATAAACTGGCTAATGAACAGATATGTATTTCTCATAGCTGTGGAGGCTGGAAGTTCAAAATCAAGTTATCAGCAGACTCCACTCCTAGCAAGGGTCCAATTTATTGCAGACTTTTTTCTGGTTTCTCTGCTATGGATTTGACACATCCATGAATCCATGTGCTTCTGATTTAATTTTACTCAGAATTCTGAACTGAAACTACTTCAGTTCTCTTCTCCTTTGGAAGGGCTGCTACATTGGTGTCTTTGTGCTTCCCTCACCAAGCTTTGAGTAGCATGATAGTAAACAAGACTCTTCCTGCCTGAGAATTTCCACCAAACTCCAAAGCTGAGTACAGGCACCAAGATAAATGAATGAATAAATAAAATGAAAATTAAAAAAAAAAATAACTTTTTCTAAATAAGTCTGTTGGCTAATCTTTTCTAAAGTTGACTTACTGGAACAAAAAGTTTATTTCATTTGTAAGTCTCATTCCATTGACTTAGGATATCATTTTAACAATATTTTCTCCCAATGTTATATACTTCCAATGGTTGACAGAATATTGTTTTGGAGGATATTTTTCCTTGCCTCAATTACCCACCATAAAACCCAGGAGAAAGACTCCAAATGTGTTTTTCTTCTATAATAAAAGAAGTAATAATTAGAGTCTTCCACCAAAAAAATAAAAAAAATCCATGACATATTGACTTTACTACTGAATTCTACCAAGCCTTTAAATAAGACCTAATATCAACCTTTTTTATTTCCTTGTAAAAGCTGGGGCACTTCCTAACTCATTCACAACACTGACCAGATCCTGATATCAAGGCTAGGCAAGGGTTCACCTGAGAAGACTGCAGCCCAACATCTCTGTTGCAAATTTCTCAAAATTATTAATAAGTCAATTTCAATAGCACGTGAGAATGAGAAGGGCCATTCAAAATGATCAAGTGCCATTTATCCCAGGGATGCAAGCATGGTTGAACATAAGCAATTTGATAGAGTGATATTCTACATTTACTGAATTTAGGACGAAAAAAACCCATATGATCACCTTAATGGATAAAAAAAATAGCTTTCCTTTTTTTTTTTTTTTTGTACTGAGGATTTAACCCAGGGCCTTAAGCATGCTAGAAAATCCCTCTAACACTGAGCTACATCCTCAGTCTTATGATAAAAATTCTTAACAAGTGACATATGGCAGATAGGTACCTTAACCCCAAAAATGCTGTCTGTAAAACACCCACACCTAACATCATACTCAGTGGTGAGAAAGTCAAAGCCTTTTTTCTTAGAGCAGGAACAAGACGCAGGTGCTCATGCTTGCTCTGTGTGTGCATGCCTGTGCTTCAGGAATCAAACTCATAGGCTGGCACTCTACCACTGAGCTCTACTTCTAGTCCCACACTTACTTCTGTTCAACAGTGCACAGAAAAATCTAGCCAGAGAAATGGGGCCAGAGAAAGACAGAAAAGGCATACAAATTAAAAAAGAGGAAGTTAAATTATTCCTGTTTTTGATGACATGATTTCACATAGAAAAATCTAGTGATTTCACTGAAAATTTGTCAAAATGAGTAAATGAATTAGGTAAACTTGCAGGATATGGATTTAACATATAAAAATCAAAAGTGGTTCTATATGCTTACAATGAACTACCTGAAAAGGAAATCAAGAAAATAATCCTATTAACTATAACGACAAAAAATGACATAGTTGAGATCAAATTAAAACAAGAATGTAAAAGACCTATGCACTATCATCTCTAAAGTATTTGTGAAAGAAACTGAAGATGACACAAACAAATGAAAAGAAATCCTGTAGTCATGGATTGGAAGAATTAATATTGTTCTACATTACCCAATGCAACCTAGACATTTAGTGCAATATCAGTCAAAATCATTTTTCAAATAAATAGAAAAAAATACTGGAATTAGTACAAAACCAGGAAAGACTGAATATCCAAAATCATTTTTTTGAGAAACAAAACAAAACAAAGCAAAAGGAAAAACATGCTACAAAGTGTTAGCAATTAATACAAGTAGGTACAGAGTTGGCATGAAAACAGACATGCAGACCAAAAGAACAGATTTAAGAACCCAGAAATAAATCCAAACTTTTGCAGTCAATTGACTTTGGCAAAAGTTGCTAAGAACACAAAATGGTGAAAGGAGTATTTGTATTGATGGTGTTGAGTTACCTGGATAGTCACATGCAGGGGAATGAATTAGATTTTATCTCATACCAGATACAAATATGTAGTCGAAATTGTTGACAGAGTTCAATGTAAGACTCAAAACTATACAAGAATGTATTACAGTTTGGATATGATGTGCATCCCCCAGAACTCCTGTTGATCCAGGAATGTTTAGAAGTGAAGTGATTCAACTGTAAGATCTGCAACCTAATCAATCCATCCTATTAGTTGCACAAACTAAGTGGTAACTGTCGGCAGGAGGAGCCTGACTGGAGGAGGTGGGTCACTGGGGGTGTGCCCTGGAAGAATGCATCTCTCTGTGGCCCTTCACCCATCCCTGCTTTGCTTCCTAACCCCACTGTGGGCTAAGTAGCTTTCCTCTTGGCTCCTTCCTTCATGATGTGATGCCTCATCCTAGGCCTGGAGCAATGGAGTCCACCATCTATGGACTGAGATCTCTGAAACCATGAGCCCCAACTAAATCTTTCCTTCTGTAAACTGTTCTTGTTGGGTGTTTTGGCCACAGTGATCAAAAAGTTAACTGCAAGAGTTTGTAAGGAAATGATGGAGACAAAGGTCCATGACTTTGGTCTGTGCAATCATGTTTTGAATGTGAACACAAAAGAACAGGCAACAAAAGCATAAATAGACAAATGGGATTACTATTCAGCTTCTGCATAGCCAAAGAAATAAGAGAACAAAGAGAAAAACCAGTGGATTGACACACAAGCCATCCATCTGCTAAGGTTAACATCCAAAATATGTCAGAAAACCAAGCAACTGAGTAGCAAAAACAAAACAAAAAACAATTAAAATTGAACAAACTATTGTCATACACATTTCTCAAAGAAGACAGACAAATGCCCACCGCTGCTCATAACTAGGGAAATGCAAATCAAAACTGTAATTAAATTATCTGCTCACACCTATTGGAACAGCTACTGTCACAAAGATGAAAGATAGAAACTGTTAGAGACACTGTGGAGAAAAGGTAGCTCTTGCACACTGTTGGTGAACATGGAAGTTAGCACAGCCATTATGGAAATGAGTGTTCATGTTACAAATGCAGTCCCCCCAAGAAGTTGATTAATCTAGGAAGGTGATTAGATCATGTGCTCTATCCTTGTCAGTGGATTAATCCATTGAGGGATTCATATTTGATGACATTTTTGGGAGGTGGTAAAAAGTATAGGTAGTGGGGCTCAGGTGGAGGATGTAGTTCCCTGAGTGTGTGCCCTGGAAGGGTATATACCATCTCTGTTCCTTACCTTGTGAGCCCTCTCTCTCTCTCTCTCTCTCTCTCTCTCTCTCTTTCTCCCTCTTTCTCTCAGCTTCCCAGCTATATCCAATACACTAAAAGAAATAAGTATGTTGAAGAAATACCTGCACTCTCAAGCTCCTTGCAGTTTTATTTACAATAACCAAGATAAAGAACCAACCTATGTATTAATCAATCAATGGTTGAATGAAGAAAATATGCTACATATAAATGAAGGAATAGTTTTCATCCTTTAAAAAGAAGGAAAGTTTATCATTTGTGACTATATGTATGAGGCTGAGAACATTATTTTAAGTGAAATAATCCAGGCACAGAAAGGCCAGTGTGCCTGGACACAGTGGTGAATGAATGCCTATAATCTCAGTGGCTCAGGAGGTTGAGGCAGGAGGATCTTGAGTTCAAAGTCAGCCTCAGCAACTTAGCAAGGCCCAAAGCAACTCAGCAAGATTCTGTCTCTAAATAAAATATAAAATAAGACTGAAGATGTGGCTCAGTGATTAAGTACCTCTGGGTTCAATCCCTGATACTGAAAAAAAAAAAAAAAAAAAAAAAAGAAAGAAAGAAAGAAAGAAAGATCAGTGTGGTTTGATTGTACTTCTATATGGAAGCTGTAATTACTAGTACTTGTGTTGGATATGAGCTTGGGAGAGATTGGCCAAAGGATACAAAATTTCAGTTAATTAGAAGGAATAGTTGCAAGAGATATATTACATGGTAACTATTGTTAATAACTGTATATTATATTCTTGAAAGTTGCTAACAGAATAGATTTTAAGTGTTCTCACTACAAAAAAAAAACTTGTGAAGTGATACGTGCATTTATTTGCTCAACTGAACCATTCTACAATGTGTGCATATTTCAGAATAACATGTTATACATAATAAATATATGCATTTTTGTTAATTAAAATGTTTTAAATGCAATAATATAATCATTAAAACACTAAAATCAATACATTAATAATGGGTATTAAATATAATAAAACTAACAATGTAACAACACTACAAATTTTAATTTAAAGACTAAAGGACTAAAAAAGCTATTTTATATTCTTCATCTCTGCAATTGTATCTTTCAAAAATTATGAACAAAATAAAACAGAGGACTGGGGTTGTGGTTCAGTGGTAGAGGATTTGCCTAGCACATGTGAGGCACTGAGTTCGATTCTTGGCACCACATAAAAATAAATAAATAACGATATTGTGTCCATCTACAACTAAAAATATTTAAAAAAACAGAAAAAAAGGAAAGAAAAATAAGAGCAGAAGACAGAGGGAATGAGAGGCGGTGGGAATGCAGAAAGAGAAAGAGTGGGGGGAGAGAGACAGACATTTGATCTATTTGGTGAGAGAGAACTTTTTTTCTCTGGGGTTTAAATTTTTACATCATTGGTCTCATTGTCTCAGAAAGTCCAGGCCCCTGTATTTATGTCAGTGGGTTCCATTCTAGAAATGGCAAAATCAGTGGGTTCAGTTCTAGAAATGGCAAAACTCCTTTCAGAACTATAGGAATACCTGTTTTTTTTTTTTTTATGTTGTTCTATGTAGAGTTATGACAGAATTTACATCTTTAAATATTGTTTGCTTCTATTTCATGAAGTAAGCTCCTGGCGACCCAGGAAGAGATTATATTTTTCTAACTGCTCTTGCAGGTAGGTTGTCCTGGTGATTAAGTTTACACATGAGATTTCATCAGAATTACTTGTATGTTGCTTTGTAGGTCTGGTCCAGAGACCTCTGAGCCATTATTCAAGCAGTCACTTTTTTCCCATCCTACTTACTCAGGATACCAGATGTGGTGGCTGTCAGTCTTTGATCTTGCAGATGAATGCACTGCCTTAGTGTGTAGGGAAGGCAGGAATCTGAATCTCTGAATGATCATGTGAAGCAATGCTTCCTCTCATGTCTAAAGGTTTTTTTTTTTGTTTTTTTGTTTTTTTTTTTTTTTTTTAACATATTCAAGTTGTATCAACCATCCCCTAAGAGATCTGCATCTCCAGTACCATCACTTTATTCTATCTCCCTCCCATCAGAGACAAGGAACGCCAACACAGCTGAATACCTCATGGCCTTGAAAGTCCCTTCCTGAGTGTGCAACAAACCCATGACTGGGTCCTCAGTGTTTTTCTTCTTCATCTTCAGTGAACCTTTTCATTGCCTGCATTGGAGCCAGGCTGTTTCCCAGTATTCAGCTCCTACCATTGTGTATTTCCGTTCTGAAATATATTTTCTCCAAAATCTATTTGCTGAACTCTGAGTAAGTAAGATCCACTTGAAGAATAGAAATGTCTGTAAAACCATCTACAATATTTACAAGTAAAATTGACTGTTGCTAGAGTAGGGAACCACACATCGTATTTTTATCATAACTTAAACATCCATTGCTTCTTCCTACATCTTACAATATCTTCCCCATCCATGTACAGACTGGCTGAAGTGAGAACCTTGTTTTGTTCATCTTTACTCCGAATCACTGGCCCACATTTATATCACCCGTATGAGTGATCATGTACCTAAATGTTGCAGGGAAAAGCAGCATAGCTCCAAACAAAGCAAAGCAAAAAGATCATTTGTGAAAACCGATGAACTCATTTCACAAAATCGTAGTATGTTTTAACTGTGAAATTAGGAGGTGCTGGTAATAAGTTCATATAAACATAAACTTTTACATAAAAATGTGATTGGCAGCACTGCGTGGCACATTAAGGAAAAATAAGGGGATTCAAAATTATTATTTTGAAATTTATCTTCTGTTATTGTCTTCAGTTACAGTGCTGGGTAGATGTTATCTTAGATGATGCTATAAAAAGGGATCTGTAACTTCTAGCTATTGGTGCTTAGTTTTTGTAATGTCATTGTCAAAGAATATATTCCACACAATCATACTGATGTAAACAGGAGGGACACTCTTGATGTCTTTTTGAGCAGCTCAGAGCATTCTAGGCAGAGAAATATAGCCAATGAAACTAAGTCAACAACTGTTTTAAGAACACAGTACTTAGTTATTTGCCCTTAGAACCCAGAAGGCAGTAATAGCCAAAGAGTAAATTGATGATATAATTTTGTTCTATGGTTTAACACAGCAGACTTCCTTAAATTAATACATTTTTAGTTTTTTAAATTATTGTTTAAAGTAAAATTTAAATATTAGAGGAAGTTATTTAATCAAAGGTAAAGACAACAAACTGAGATATTTGTGGCATTTGTCAGCATTAAGAAATGCTAATGATTATGCTTCTTTGCTCATTTTCAATAAATAATCCCCTTTTTTCTTTTCTCTTTTCTTTTTCTTTGAAGTTGGTGATTGACCCCAGAGTCTAACACTGTAGCCCTCTAACACTGAAAATCTTCCCATACCAGCCTCAGTTATCACTTTTATTTTGTGTTTTTGTCTTTTACTTAAAGAAAAGATCTAAAATATATAAACTCTAGGTCCCCATGAATTAGATACAATCTGTGTAATTTGTGTGTAAAGCAAGGTCCAACATTTTATATATATATATATATATATATATATATATATATATATATATATCACATTTTCTTCATCCATTCATCTGTCGAAGGGCATCTAGGTTGGTTCTACAGTGTAGCTATGGTGAATTGAGGTGCTATAAACATTGTTGTGGCTGTGTCACTGTAGTATGTTGACTTGAAGTCCTTTGGGTATAGTGGGACAATTGGGTGAAATGGTGGTTCCACTCCAAGTTTTCTAAGGAATCTCCACACTGCTTTCCAGAGTGGCTACAACAATCTACAACCCCAGCAATGTATGAGTGTACCTTTTCCCCCACATCCTCACCAACACATATTGTTGCTTGTATTCTTGATAATAGACATTCTAATTGGGGTGAGATGAAATCTTAGGGTAGTTTTGATTTGAATTTCTTTTATTACTAGAGATGTTGAACATTTTTTTCATATATCTGTTGATTGCTTGTACATCTTCTGTGAAGTGTCTGCTCATTTCCTTCGCCCATTTATTTATTGAGTTATTTGTATTATTGGTGTAAAGTTTTTTGAGTACTTTATAGATTCTAGAGATTAGTGCTCTATCTGAAGTATGTGTGGAGTCTTAAGGAATTCAGGTCCTAGGACTATATAGTTTTACACAGTAGTTAGGTTCATTTTGACAAACTCATACATGCATGGAAATCTATTTCAGTTCTTGGTCTGTCCCTAAGTCCCTAAGAGCTTGCCTATGCTTTTCTCAGGGTTTGAAAGTCATGTTTAGTAGCCTTCCAGTTTCCCCACCCAAAAGCACTTGGAAGGGATGGAGTGTGGCTCCATGAAAGACAGCTTGACTAGAATATGTGGGTTCTGTCTCCAGCATCACAAATGGGAAAAACAAAACCCAAAACAAGACATGTGTGCATGCACGTGCACGCGTGCGCGCGCACACACACACACACACACACACACACACACACTTCCCATCAGCAACAGAAGGCCTGTGGATGAGTCAGTCCCTAAGGACCTCCTGCTGTCTATCAGAGGAATGCCCTGATAACTGAACATCTGGAGTCTGGTGAAGGGTAATAAGGATTAGGTAAGAGCTCTCATGCCCCATCTCATCTCCCCAACACACATGACCAGCATTGGAATATGAAACCATCAAGATGGAAATGTTGGTATGAAATTGTAGGTATTTCTATATCATGAAGGAATCAGAAGAGAGGTAAACAACAATAAAAACAAGTAATTATTCTCCCCTCAGTTAAGTTAGGGCACATGTTATCATGTGTTGGGTTAATGTTTATATACATCCAAAATAATTTTCCAGACAATGACCTCTCCCGCACTTGAAAATTAATGAATAATTGTTGAATTTTTGAAGATATAGCAAATCTATTTCAAGCACCTTCTCAACAATTTTTCATGAAGACAAGTGCACACCCATTCCTGTACTTGGTATTTGGCCATTTCTGAAAGGCCTTGTGCCTTTTCTCAGGTTGTGTCTACAGCTTTCTTACTAGTGCCACCTTCTCACCTGTTGGGCTGAGTTTGAACAACCCAGAATGAACGAGTCTTTAGAAAACTCTTCCACTGTGGAGTAGAAATTGGGGCTGGGAACTGGTTAGAAAGAAAAGAAAAGAAGTAGACCTCTGTCCAAGAGCACTGGAAATAATATAAGGAAGCAGGAAAGCTGAGGAGAGATTTGCACGGTCTCCTTCTGAACTCCTCAATCTCAGATTACATTTTGTCACACAAGCATGCATCCCTCAGAGGGAGGGACTAAGAACATGTAACCAAGCTGCCTCATCCTAGTGAAAGCCTTCTGTGAAGCAAAGCCTCACCCGAGGGGGTATTAGGGAGATTCTGAGGCAAGTTTTCTGTCTCAATGTGAGATTAAAAGCTGCCTCCTCTCTAGAGTGAGACAAGTGGGCAGCAGCTCCAATCCCTAGAACATGGCACAATTGCCATGAGCTTCTAACGCTGTGGTACCTCATGTCATGGTCATGAAAGGGAACAGGCACCTGCTTACTTCTCATAAACAATTACATCCTTGAAAGCCGACTGGTATCATTACTTCATTTCTCATGTAAATTCTTCAAGCCTTTCTTGTTTTTACAGAGAAGAATGATTCCTGTGTTAAATCATGAGGTATTAAGGTGATCATTTCAGTTCAGGCCAATTTACCTGATCGTTGACCACCTCATTGCTGTAGTTGAAATCAGCTTTAAATAGCCATACCTCAGTACTTATTCTGTGCAACGGACTGAACATTTACATTGCTCCAAATTCACACATTGAGACCTGATCTCCAGTGTGATGGTACTAGGAAGCGGGGCCATGGGAAGTGTTCAGGTCATGAGTGTGGAGCCCTCAAGAATGAGATTTAGGGCCCTGTTGAGGTGCCCAAGAGAACAGAATTTTTCACTTCCACCATTTGAGGACATAGCTAGGAACCACAATCTGTGGAGCAGAAGATGGGCCCTTACCAGATACTGCATCTGCCAATGAGTTAATATTGAACTTCCCAGACTCCAGAACTATGAGAAAGAATTATCTATTGCACAGACAAATCCAGACACCTTATGGTATTTTGTTGTAGCCACCCTAAAGGACTAAGGTACCCTGAAATTATTTAAAGCACATTTTCACATGGATAAAATAAGAATTTGGGCTTATTTTATTTGCTCACCAGGAAAACAAAACCTAGAACCAAAAACATCTTGTATGTAAAGAACACTATAAAGCAGATGAGGCAATGGGCTCTTTTCATCTTATAAACAGAAGGAATTTACTTTGATTTTTCATTAAATTAAACAAAACACAAGAATTCAATTGTCTCTGGAACAATTTTTTGGTTGCCTGATATAAATAACAGATATTGTTGAAGCAAGAAAGAAGCAACTGATTTCAGAGTACTGGTTCTATTTCAAAGGGACCCTGAATTACTTCACTTTCAATCTTACATATATCAAACACACACACACACACACACACACACACACGCAGAGTTTCTCTTGTGCCAGGCTAGCTCTTGTGCCAGGCTAGCTCATATGCAGGATAAGGGCACGGAGTCAAGACCTAGACTCCGAGAGTTGGGTGGAAGCAGGCTTGTGGTGAGCAGCCTGCAAACTCATTTACTGGGGGAACAGCTGTATATTTTATAGGTTTCTTGCCCGATCACAATGTGCCATGGGGGATCAGACCACCAGGTTCCTATACTGGTTCCCTTGGTAACACTGAGTCAATTTGGGGCAGCTGTTTACTTTCCTAGGTAGCTGAAGTGGAACGCTCCTTCCCGCAAGTTTTTCACTTGAGACGTTCACTGCTGCCAGCCAAGAAGTAGGATTTCTCCCATCACACACACACACACACACACATACACAAACATTCTAGATCTCTTGTCTGTCACATTACACCCCTCACACTTCTTTCATCTATAGACAGTGTAGAGATATTTTGGTTTAAATCAGATGTATTTCCAAGTCTGAGTCTTGTTCAATGATTTGCTAGCTTTTGAGCTCAGTGGCTTTAAGTACATATGTTACTTATCCTCTCTCTGAATATTTTGCCATTTTGGGTAGAAAGGATAGTTAATACCTCACTGTTAGCTGGGTGCAGGATCATACATCAGTTAATCCCAGTGATATGGGAGGCTGAGTAAGGAAGATTGCAAGTTTGAAGCCAGTCTCAGCAAATTAGCAAGACCCTATCTCAAAAACAAACAAACAAACAAAAACCTCACAATAAAATATAAAAAGGACTAGGGATGTTGCTCAGTGGTTAAGCATCTCTAAGTTCAATCCTGAGTACTGAAATAAACAAACACAAAAATACCTCAGTATCATGAAGCAGTGTTGTGAGATTTGAATGATACATGTAAAAAATGTGGCATGAAAATCAGTTGCAAAATAGATGACTTAATTATTGTTGTTTTTTACTCAGCAAACACAGGACTATTTTAGTGAAGTGGTTGAAAGTGTTGGTTTTGGAGCAAGATGTCTTATTTCCAATTTTGCTTAGCAGCTCTGTTATTTAAATCGATCATAAAAATTCTTCATAACATTGTGGTAAAAGTATTTGTGATAAGAATAAGATGGGATGTTCTATGTAAAGCAGTTGTAACTGGATCAAAATCACGTGAAACAAGAGGGAGCTATCCTCATTTGTATTTATTTTATTTATTAAATATTAAGGGCCAGGACCTGGTTAGGTGCTTTAATATCACAAGTGTATAAAATGAAGATATTCCCTCAGGGGCACTTTTGTAAGTTACATGAGTGAGATGATCCACTGTGCTTCAGTGTGATATTCAAATCAATGGGATCTATAGAATATATAAGGCTTTCTCATCCTCATGATCTCAAAGTGGGCCACAAATGAGGTAAATGGCATTATTTAAAATGAAACAGTAAAGTTTATTTATTATTGTTGTTGTTGCAAGAAGTTTCTAAGATTTCTTCAAATTGGAAGGATCTAATTGAGAAATTGTGTCAAATCCTTCTCTCAGTGGCTGCTCGAAGGAGGAGGTGCACAGTGAGTCGGTTGAACTTGGAGCAACTGCACTGGGGCTCCAGGCGGCTGCTCCAAGGAGGGGCTGCACAGTCAGACAATTAGGTACAGAGCACGGTCCCAGGACCCTAGGCAGATTCTTGGGGGAGGAGCAGCACAGAGAGACGCTTAGGGGCAGAGCGAAGGTTCCAGGACTGCAGGCCTGGAACCTGCAGGAGGGAGGAAGCAGCCTAAGGAGACTCATAGGCGCAGGGTGAGGCTCCCAGGCCCAGGAGGTAGGTTGGGGCCTCTGGGAGCATTGCAGAGAAAGCCTGCCCAACCCAGGTGGTAGTTGTGGATTGAGGGGAACTTTTACGAGGGGAGCTGACCAGAGAGACCTCCCCACCTAATGAGTCTTCCCTGCAGGGTGAGGCTCTCCCACAAGGACAGTAAACTAGAGACACAGGCCCAAACAGGCTTGCCTTAGCCCACAGCCTAGTTCCCCTTTGGATGACCATTGGTCAACAAGTGGGGCGCCTCTGCCCACTAGCAGGGAAAATACCCCACCTGAAGGCCACCACCCCTAGAGAGGGAGCTTCCTTGTGGAGCACTGCATTATCAACTTCCTCCAAGACTTCAGGCTACTGAAGGCTAGGAGGTGATATACTAGAAATCTTCAGGGACACTATAAGTCAATAGAGGAAATCTGCAATATCTCAGTGATACACAGATACCTGAATAATATGAGAAAACAAGGGAAGAAAATGCCCCAAACAAATCTAGATGTTACATCAATAAAACGCAATGACAGCATGACAGAAGAAAAGTCAGAAAGGGAGTTCAGAATGTACATAATTAAAATGATCAGGGAGGCAAACAATGAGATGAAAAAGCAAATGCAGGCATTGAATGATTGCACAATTCGACAGTTAAAAGAGCAAATACAGGAAGCAAAAGATCATTTCAATAAAGAGTTAGAGATATTGAAAAAAAACAAACAAACAGAAATCCTTGAAAGGAAGGAAAAAATAAACCAAATTTAAAACTCCATAGAAAGCATAACCAATAGGATAGAACACCTGGAAGACAGAACCTCAGATATTGAAGACAATATTTAATCTTGAAAACAAAGTTGACCAAAAAGAGAAGATGGTAAGAAATCATGAACAGAATCTACAAGAATTATGGGATATCATGAAAAGCCAAATTTAAGAATTATTGGGATTGAGGAAGGCACAGAGAAACAAACCAAAGGAATGAACTCTATTCAATGAAATAATACCAGAAAATTTCCAAAACCTGAGGAATGAAATGGAAAATCAAGTAAAAGAGGCTTATAGGATTGCAAATACACAAAATTACAACAGTCCCACACCAAGGCACATTATAATGAAAATACCTAACATATAAAATAAAGACAGATTTTTTAAAGGCTGCAAAAGAAAAGAACCAAATTACATTCAGGGGGAAACCAATAAGAATATCAGCAGATTTTTCAATCCAGACCCTAAAAACTAGAAGGACGTGGAACAACATTTTTCAAGCCCTGAAAGAAAATGGATGCCAACCAAGAATTTTATATCCAGCATAACTTACCTTCAGATTTGACGATGAAATAAAATCCTTCCATGATAAACAAAAACTAAAAGAATTTACAAAAAGAAAGTCAGCATTACAGAACAGTCTCTGGAAAATATTCCAAGAGGAAGAAATGAAAAACAACGATGAAAATCAGCAAAGGGAGGAACTATCCTAAAGGAATAGTCAAATAAATGAGAAACCAAGTAATGTCAAAAAAAAAAAAAAATGAATCAAATGGTCGGGAATACAAATCGTATCTCAATAACAACCCTAAATATTAATGGCCTGAACTCATTAATCAAAAGACATAGACTGGCAGATTGGATTAAAAAGAAAAATCCAACAATATGTTGCCTGCAAGAGACTCATCTCATAGAAAGAGATACCCACAGACTAAAGGTGAAAGGATGGGAAAAAACAAACCATGCACATGGACTCAGCAAAAAAGCTGGGGTATCCATCCTCATTTCAGATAATGTGGACTTCAAGCCAAAGTTAGTCAGAAGGGATAAAGAAGGACATTTCATACTGCTTAAGGGAAGCATCAATCAGCAAGACATAACAATCATAAATATCTATGCCCCAAACATTGGCTCATCCATGGAGGTCAAACGAATCCTTCTCAATTTCAGAAATCAAATAGACCACAACACAATAATAGTAGGTGATATTAACACACCTCTATCACCACTGGACAGATCTTACAAACAAAAATTGAACAAAGAAACCATAGATCTCAATAACACAATTAATAATTTAGACTTAGTGGACATTTATAGAATATACCATCCAACCAAGAGTGAATACACTTTCTTCTCAGCAGCACATGGATCCTTCTCTAAAACAGACCATATATTATGCCACAAAGCTACTGTTAGCAAATACAAGAAGATAGAGATACTACCTCATATTCCATCAGATCATAATGGAATGAAATTAGAAATAAATGATAGAGTAAAAAACAGAAACTACTCCAACACCTGGAGATTCAATAACATGGTATTATATGATGAATGGATAACAGAAGACATCAGGGGGAAATAAAAAATTCTTAGAGGTAAACAAGAACAAAGACACACCATATCAAAATCTCTGGGACATTAAGAAAGCAGTACTTAGAGGAAAATTTATTTCATGGAGCGCATTCAATAAAAGAAGAAAAAATCAACAAATAAACGACCTAACACTACAGCTCAAAGACGTAGAAAAAGAAGAACAGTGCAACACCAAAAGTAGTAGAAGACAGAAAATAGTTAAATGAACTCAATTTCATTGAGTTGAAATCAATGAAATTGAAACAAAAGAAACAATAGAAAAAATTGACAAATAAATAGTTGGTTCTTTGAAAAAATAAACAAAATTGATAAACCCTTAGCCACACTAAAAAAGAGGAGAGAGAAAACTCAAATTACTAAAATTCAGAATGAACAACAAAATATCATGACAGACACGAGTGAAATACAAAACATAATCAGAAGCTATTTTGAAAATCTCCACTCCAACAAAATAGAAAATCTCGAAGATATCAATAGGGTTCTAGAGACATATGAATTACCTAAACTAAATCAGGAAGAGATACACAATTTAAATAGACCAATTTCAAGTAATGAAATAGAAGAAGTCATCAAAAATCTACCAACAAAGAAAAGTCCAGGACCAGATGGGTTCTCAGCCAAGTTCTATAAAACCTTTAAAGAAGAGCTCATTCCAATACTTCTCAAAGTATTCCATGAAATAGAAGAGGAGGGAACCCTCCCAAACTCATTGTATGAAGCCCTTATTGCCCTGATACCTAAACCAGACAGAGACACATCGAGGATAGAAAATTTCAGACCAACATCCTTAATGATCATTGACGCAAAAATTCTCAACAAAATTTTTAGGAAATCGAATACAAAAATATATTAAAAAGATAGTGCACCACGATCAAGTGGGTTTTATCCCAGGGATGCAAGTTTGGGTTGACATCCGGAAAGCAATAAATGTAATTCACCATATCAACAGACTTAATGTCAAGAATCACATGATTATTTCAGTAGATGCAGAAAAAGCATTTGATAAAATATAGCACCCCTTCATGCTCAAAACACTAGAAAAAATAGGGATAGTGGGAATATTCCTTAACATTGTAAAGGCTATCTATGCTAAGCCCATGGTCAATATCATTGTAAGTGGTGAAAAACTGAAAGCATTCCCCCTAAAAACTGGAACAAGGCAGGGATGCCCTCTTTCACCACTTCTATTCAACATCGTCCTTGAAACTCTAGCCAGAGCAATTAGACAAACCAAAGAAATTAAAGGGATACGAATTGGAAAAGAAGAACACAAACTATCCCTGTTCGCTGATGACATGATTATATACTTAGGGGAACCAGGAAATTCCACCAGAAAACTTTTAGAACTCATAAGTGAATTCAGTAAAGTAGCAGGTTACAAGATCAGTTCTCATAAATCCAATGCATTTTTATACGTAAGTGATGAATCTTCAGAAAGACAAATTAGGAAAACTACCCCATTCACAATAGCATCAAAAAAAATAAAATACTTGGGAATCAATCTCACAAAAGAGGTGAAAGACCTCTACAATGAGAACTACAGTACACTAAAGAAAGAAATTGAAGAAAACCTTAGAAGATGGAAAGATCTTCCATGTTCTTGGATAGGAAGAATTAATATTGTCAAAATGGCCATACTACCTAAAGTGCTATACAGATTCAATGCAATTCCAATTAAAATCCCAATGACGTACCTTATAGAAATAGAGCAAAGAATCATGAAATTCATTTGGAAGAATAAGAAACTCAGAATAGCTACAGCAATCCTTAGCAGGAAGAGTGAAGCTGGGGGTATCACAATACCAAAACTTCAACTATACTACAAAGCAATACTAAAACAAACAGCATGGTATTGTTACCAAAATAGACAGGTAGATCAATGGTACAGAATAGAGGACATGGACACAAACCCAAATAAATACAATTTTCTCATACTAAACAAAGTGCCAAAAATATGCAATGGAGAAAAAATAGCCTCTTCAATAAATGGTGCTGGGAACACTGGAATTCCATATGTAGCAGAATGAAACTAACCCCCTATCTCTCACCCTGCACAAAACTCAACTCAAAATGGATCAAGGACCTTGAAATCAGACCAGAGACCCTGAATCTTATAGAAGAAAAAGTAGGTCCAAATCTTCAACATGTCAGCTTAGGATCAGACTTCCTCAACAGGACTCCCATAGCTCAAGAAATAAAAGCAAGAATCAATAACTGGGATATATTCAAACTAAAAAGCTTTCTCTCAGCAAAGGAAACTATCAGCAATGTGAAGAAAGAGCCTATGGAGTGGGAGAAGATCTTTGCCATTCATACTTCAGATAGAGCACTAATCTCCAGAATCTATACAGAACTCAAAATCTCTACATCAAGAATACAAATAACCCAGTCAACAAATGGGTTAAGGAAATGAACAGACACTTCACAGAAGAAGATGTACAAGCAATCAACAGATATATGAAAAATGTTCAACATCTCTAATAATAAGAGAAATGCAAATCAAAACCACCCTAAGATTCCATCTCACCCCAATTAGAATGGCGATTATCAAGAATACAAGCAACAACAGCTGTTGGCGAGGATGTGGGGAAAAATGAACACTCATACATTGCTGGTGAGGATGCAAATTAGTGCAGCCACTCTGGAAAGCAGTGTGGAGATTCCTTAGAAAACTTGGAATGGACCAAGCTATCCCACTGCTTGACCTATACCCAAAGGACTTAAAATCAGCATACTACAGAGATGCAGCCACATCAGTGTTCATAGCTGCTCAATTCACAATGGCCAGATTGTGGAACCAACCAAGATGCCCTTCAATTGATGAGTGGATAAAGAAACTGTGGTATATATACACAATGGAATATTACTCAGCTATAAAGAAGAATAAAATTATGGCATTTGCAGGCAAATGGATGAAATTGGAGAATATCATGCTATGTGAGATAAGCCAATCTCAAAAATCCAAAGGACAAATGATCTCCCTGATCAGTGCATGTTGACACTGGGAGGTAAGAATGGAGGAAGGAGGACTGTATAGAGGGAAAAGAGGGGTGGGAGGTGTGGGGGGGGGAGGAAAAAATAACAGAATGAATCAAACACTATTATCCTATGTAACAGTATGACTACACAAATGGTATGCCTTTACTGCATGTACAAACAGAGAAACAGTATGTATCTCATTTGTGTACAATAAAAATTAATTTTAAAAAATCCTTCTCTCAGTGATTTCTTTTATGGTTGTTGAACAAATGCAGGAGTTCAGTACTTTCAGTTCCCTCTTCTTCTGATTTTTCAGTTTCGTTTTTTGTTTACACATTTCCTCTTTAGGTCACTGAAGGAAGCCCGTAAAGTCTCAGGAAGTCAGAGCAGTAAGGTAATAAAATAAAGTGACAGAGGGAGGGGAAAGAGAAAGCAGTGTGGTCAAACTGAGAAGGGAAGGAGCTCGTCAGCAGTCTTTACCTCCTGGAAGCTGCCTTCTTCCCAACTGGAGAGGATCCTCAGTCCAGGTGAGACTGGGGCAGGGATGGGTATGTTTATGAAGTGAATCGATTCTCTCTAAAATGAGTGTCTCCCGGAGATGCTGTTCACGAGCCACTTGTGGGATGGGAGCTCACTTATAATCCTGGGGATATCAAGAGGCAGCATGTGTGCTCACTGCTCCTGCTGTATTGAATTTGTTTCCAGTAAAGGTGCCCATAGAGGGAACTGGGAAGGTTTTAAGATTGTCATGTCCTTCTTGACACTTACATTACCTAATGAAATTCAGATGAAATCTGCTTTATTGACAATTCTCATCGTTCAAGATAATAAAATTTGGCAACATAGAATTTGCCTAAAGGGGCCATTGTCCCAGAGATCAATTTGGGAACTTCTAAAATCTTTGTGCAGAAACTTTTTCTGAGCCAGTCACTGACTGGTTCCCATTTTGTATGTTACGCCTCATGCTGTATAATTGACTAGATGATCAGTTTGACACTAATCTTCAATGGGCAATTGTAAGAGGAAATGGGTCCTGATCAGAGAAAAATGAATGACCTTTTTTGTCACCTACCCCTGAATAAATGGGTAACTAGATTGAGGCAGGACTGGCATTCGGTTAAGGTGGAATGAGTCAGAAGTAACCAACATTATAAAGAGAAAGAATGGAAACTCAGATACTCTTTGACAGGGATTGAGGTACTGACAAAAAAATCACTAAGTTAAGGTATTAGTAATGCAAAAATTTTTTATTCCTTTTAACTTCATAAAAATTTAAAATTATCTGATTACCAAGTTCTGGATAAAGGAGGTGTGCCTGTACTTGTGTATAAAATTCTCCATATGGAGCAGAATTAAGAGAAAAACCAACCTGGATTCTCTAGACTATTTAAGCTTCATTGCTTTAAATGATTAAAAGCCACGTACAGTTGATGTACTTGGAGGTAATAGTCAACATCGAAATTTCCTGCACATGAAAATGATTAATGTTGGAAGAGAAGGAAATGCTTATTACCTGAATTTAATTATTATATTTGAAAAGGAAATCTAGGAAGGACAAACCAGCAACTAACAAGATGGTATTTGAATAGAGGATGAGGGCGGGATGTGATAGAAAGAAAAGAAAAACACCTGAAATGGGAATAAGGAAGTGAGATGAAATGACATTTTTCTAACTACATCTTCTTGCAAGCTCTGACATGTTTTTCCTTCTTTGGTACTGTGGATTGAATCAGGGAAGTTCCACCAGTGAGCTATATGGTCAGCTCTTTTTAACTTTTATTTTGAGACAGAGTCTCCCTATGCTTAAGACTTGAACTTTTAGAATTGTAGTGTTTCATATACTCAAAAAATAAACACATACTGAAAATTAATCAATACACCAACATATGAAGGAGACCCAAATGAAACAGAAAGTAATGAGTGAATCTAAGTGAACTACAAATGAGTTAAGCATACCACAGAAAGCAAAAAATGAAAGAAGTCATCCAAGCGACTTGGGAATATAGTGTTTTGACCATGTGCATTCTAAAGACAAAAGAAGAACTGTCGGGGCTGGGGAGATAGCTCAGCTGGTAGAGTGCTTGCCTCACAAGTGCAAGGCCCAGAGTTCAATCCCCAGTACCGCAAAAAAGAACTGTTTGCCAACAATTTACTCTATTTATCAACAACTTTGAAATTACTTTCTGTGTATGCTAGATTTGAGCAAATAGGTAAACTTATTGTGTGTAATGACAACCAAAATGCTCATAGTTAAAAAAAGGAGTTTAAAAGGATGGAGGGGAAAGACTGAATGAATTCAGTTGTGTTGGATTGGAATCAGAAAGATCAGGAACTCAAGCTATACATAGAACTATATAGATCAAAAATGTCACTTATTTCCACTTTTCCCTTGAAAACAATGATTACAATAGTGAGATTTTATGGGATTAATCTTGAGTTCCCGTGATTTTTTTTCCAACTCAGTAATTAATACTTCTGTTTTTCCCATTTTCCCATTTTTACTCCCTATTTTTTTTTTTTTTCCTTTCAACTGACTTTCTGTCATCACATCCCAAATAAACCACATGCATTCAAATCTTTCTCCTGGAGAAGGAATCTAAATAAAAGCACATCATGCCATGAGCTTTAGACCTTAGGCTTTTTTCATCATTCTGAGATAGGAATTCGGGAATAAAGGACAAGATACTGGGTCTCAAATGAAACACCCATGAACTATTGAGATGTGAAAAGTACCCAGGAAAAATTACAACTCCTGAGCACATGCCCTAGACTTCTGCCCTTGTGTCATGAAGAAGGGAAAACTGGCACAAAATTATGTAGGTCCACTCTGGTTCCAGCTCTAATCCAGCTCCTAGAACTGGGCGTCTAAAAATATCAGCACCCCACACCAACGGGCTGCTTACTGTCTCCCCGTCTGGAGACAGCCTGCACTATCCATTGACTGTGCATTCCCTGCTTTACCCCAAAGACATCTCTCTTGAGATTGTCCCCATTGTCCCTTAAATATGGATCTGCTGTCCTAAATAAACTACTGTCTTTGCTTTTCATTGGCATGTATTGGCATGTACATTTTTTCCTATTTAAAAATGTTTTAAATCCAACGAGATAGTAATTAAAATAGTAAATGATAAATTAATAATAGATATTAAAATATAATAAATACTAACAAATTAACAGTACTCAAATATTAAAGGCGTAAGAATTAGCTAGTCTTATATTCTTTTTCTCTAGAATTAAATCTTTCTAAGCTTGTGAACAATTTAGAAAAGTAAAATAAGAGCAGTTTAAGAGCAGGAGAGGGAGAGAGAGAGAGAGAGTTAGTTTGAACCATTTCTTGGGTGCCCACATCTCACTTTACATCACCAATCCTTGTGTCTGAGGAAGTTAAGGCCACTATATTAGGTCAGCAGTTTCAATTATAGAAATTAACAAATTTCTTTCAGGATTTAAAAAGTATCTTTTTCTGATATTTTACATACTTGAGAGTTATGACAGAATTTTCAGTTTTAAATATTTTATGGTTCTATTTTACAAGATGAGCTCTTGGCAACCCAGACAGAAGTTATATTTTTCTCCCTGTTCTTTCAGCTGGGTTGTCCTGGTGATTAAGTTTATACATGAGATTTCATCAGAATTACTTTTTTATTTTCTTTTGCAGTACTGGGGATTGAACCCAGGGCTTTGTGCTTGAGAGGCAAGCACTCTACCAACTGAGCTATATCCCCAGCCCTCAGAATTACTTTTTAAAAAATGTTTATGTGTTCTACATGACAGTAGAATGAATTTATGCATTTTGATAAATCATACAAAAATGGAGTATAATTTATCATTTTTCTGAATGTACATGTTGTAGGATTACATCCATCATGCAGTCATATATGTACATGAGGTAATAATGTCTGTTTCACTCTACTATCCTTCCTACCCACGTCCCCCTTCCCCTTTCTTAGGGAATAATAGAGTCACTTTAGAATTACTTTTATGTTACTTTGTAGGTCTGGTCCAGAGAACTTTGAGCCATTATTCAAGCATTTGCTCTTTTCCTGTCCTATTTATGCAGGATACCAGATGTGGCAGCAGTCAATATTTGATCTTGCAGATGAATACCGTGCTTTAGCGTATAGGAAACAAAACAGAGAAGGCAGGAATCTGAATCTCTGAATGACCATGAGAAGCAATGCTTCCACTCATGTCTAAGTGGGGAGGGTTAAACATATCTCTCAAGTTGTCATCAGCCTTCTAAGCAACTTGTTCCTCCTGCGACAGGACTTTATTCTCTGTTTCTCCTTCCCATTAGAGAGAAGGAACTCCCAATACAGCTGAGTACATAGTAGCCTTGAAAGTCTCTTCCTGGGTGATCAACAAAGCCTAAAATTTGGGTCCCAAATGATTTTTCTACTTCATCCTCAGTGAGCCTGTTCTACAGCGGCTTTGAATCCAGGCTGTTTCCCAGCCTGTAATCCCTATTTTTGTGAATCTCCTGTTCTAAAATATATTTTCTCTAAAATCATTTTGCTGAACTCTAATTCTTAGATACAATAGAAATATCTCTTCTCTGAAACCAACATACTGCTTACAAGTAAAACTGTTACTTGGGCAGAGACCACATCTTATTTGTATCATCATTTTACCATTCATTGCTTCTTGCTGTATTTTACAATATTTGTACCCATCAAGACATAGACTGGCTGAAGGAAGAAACTTGTTCTGTCCATCTTTAAATACTTAATAGCAATGAGCCCCATATTTGTATTGACAGCATGAGTAAGTGTCCTCTAAGTATTAAAGAAAAAATAGCATTGCTCAATCAAAAATAAAAAATAAGTAAAAGACAATTTATAAAAATTGACCAACTAATTTCACAAAACAATAGTATATTTTAACTCTGAAATTAGGAAGTGATGGAAATGAGCTCACAAAAACACAAATAGTCCAATAAAAATGTTATTGATAGCATTGCCTGACATAGTACAGGAAATGAGGAGATTTGAAAGATTCACTTTGAAATTTATTCTTGTACTTCATTCAAGCAATGGTTGTGAATAACTTATTTTAGCAATTTATTTTTGATGGTGCTACATAAATGAACACCTAGCTGTTGGTACTCAGTTTCTGTCCTGATATTGTCAAAGATTCAATTCTACTCAGACATGAAAATGGGATGGGTACTCTCGACGACTTTTCTAGCAACACAGAACTTTCTAGGCAAAGAAATATACCCAATGAAAGTAAGTTCACAGCTGTTCTAATAACCCAGTGCCTAGTTACATACATTCAGAAGGTAGCATGTATAGCAAAAGATATAATGTGTACAACGAATCAAAATGCAGTTTGTAAAAAATTAAAAGCTAAATAAAAAAAATAATAAAAAAAAATTAAAAAAAGATTTTTGTCCTATAATTTAACACAGTGGAATGATTTAAATTACTACATTGCTTTTTGAATGATTGCTCATACTAAAACTTAAATATGAGAGAAAGGAAGTACCTTAATAGAAGTTTAAAAACAATAAGTAGAGATGGTGTTTGTAGCATTTCTCAGCGTTTTGTTTTTCTTCATACTAGAGATTGAACCCAGGGGCACTTTAGCGCTGAGGCACATCCCCAACCCTTTCTATTTTTATTTTGAGACAGGTCTCACTAAGTTGCTTAGGGCCTTGCTTAGTTGCCGAGGCTGTCCTCAAACTTGTGACCCTTCTGTCTCAGCCTCCTGAGCCACTGGGGTCACAGGTGTGTACCAGCATGTCTAGTGCATTTGTCAGCTTTTAATTGTTCATGGTTCTGACTCTGTTCATTTTCAATAGATAACCACTTTGTGTGTATGTGTGTGCTAAGAATTGAATCCAGAACCTAAAGTTCTAGTCCTCCAACATTAATTATGCTCCCCAGCTCCAGTAAACACTTTTGAATTAATATTTTTGTCATGTTTACTTAAATAAAATACCCCAAATATATAAATTCCAGGTTCTCATGGTCTAGATCTAATCTAGTGAGAAAACTGGTAGAATAAACTTCAAAATAATAGCAATGAATCTGGAATGTAAAGTTGGAGACCACACACCTGTGTATGATTTTATTCATAATGAAAAGTGCTGATGTTAATTATAATAATAGGAGAGAGAGAAAGAGAAAGCTAACAAGAGATGAGCAAGAAAAATTTAAATATCAACCTTCTCCCTCCCAAAAAAGTACCACTGACTCAGGATGTTGAAATACTCTAGCCTCTAGGCACTGTGGTGACATGGTTGACTGTTGTTCTGAATCTATTGTGGGGGCCAAGGACCCCCTAGGCCAACTGGGGAGAAGGGACACACCCAGGGTGTTGAAATCAAAGTCTAGGTGTGGAGCAACAGAGGATGATTCACCAGGCCTTAGTCATTCACTCAAGTTTCCATTTGGGTTTAAATGCAATGAAAAGCTCCCACACAGTTAAATTTTTGAAAAACAATTGCAGACTTTTGATTTTGATTCTCTTCACCCTGACCTTTAACTAGAGACCAAAATCCAATGCTCTGGTAGACAGGTGGCTGGGGAGGAGCTTCCCCTGATTCCTCCCTTTCTCCAACGTTTCCTGACTGTCTCTGTAGGCTGCTGGGAAAACAGTGAGAAAGATGGTCCTTAAGGGAATATACTGATCTTAAGAGATTGTAATTATTTGTCAGTCTTTCAATCAACAGTTAAAAATAATTACCATTTAATTACCATGTGTGAGATCATGCGAGAAAGGTTAGAAGTAAAATGATTGGGTTATGAGACCTCTACTCTAATCAGTGCATTAATGCACTTGAGTGGATTACCTGGGTGGTATCTATAGGCAGGTAGGGTGTGGCTGGAGAAGGTAGGTCACTTGGGGTGTGCCTATGGGTTTGTTGCTGGTAAGTGGAACTGGCTCTTTGCTACTTGGTGTCATGACCTGAGCTGCTTTCCTCCTTTACACGTTTCTGCCATGATGCTCTGTCTCACTGGGCCCAGAACAATGCAATTGGCCTCTATGGACTGAGACCTTTGAATTTATGAGTGCCAAATAAACGTTCTCTCCTCTAATGCATCCCTATGCATTAACAATGAATAAACTGCAAAGGAAATTTTAAAAAATAAGATTTCATTTACAATGGCATCAAAAAATTGAAATATTTGTTAAATTAACCAAGAAGGTGACAGAATTAAAAAAAAAAAAAACACAACATTGCTAAAAAAAATTAAAAGGATATATATGGATATTCCCTAGAGAATGGGAAACAATATTTGTAAATCATGTATCTAATTAAAGATTAATATTCAGACTATATACTGAACTTTAGCAACACAAGACTAACCTGAAGAAAAAATGGCAATGAATTTGAATTAATATTTCTCTAAAGATAATATACAAATATCCAGCAATAACATAAAAAGATACCCAGTATTACAAATTATTATGGCAACACAAATCAACACTACCATGAAAAACCACCTTACACTCAGTAGGAAGGCTATTTACAAAGAATAGAATATAAGGGTTGGGGATGTAGCTTGATGAAAGAGCACTTGCCTATCATGAGTGAGGTCCTGGGTATAATCCCACAGACAAAAAAATTAAATAAATAAATAAATTAAAAAATGAATAAAGGGAGACAAACACACAGTCATACAATAATCAGTGTTGATGAGGAGGATATGGAGAAACTGAAACCCTCTAGCTCTTGGTGGGAACATGAAAAGGTATAACTACTATGAATAATGATATGATGATTCCTTAGAAAACTAAAAAATTTAATTACCATGTGATCCATCAATTCCACCTGTGATTATATTCCTACAAGTATTGAAAGCAGGGTCTCAAAGAGACATTTGTTCACCAATGTTCAGAGCAGCATTATTTGTAATGCGTAAAACACAGAAGCCACTAAATGTCCAGAATTATGCTTGCATTAATAAGCAAACTGTGGTATATGTATATGATAGAATATTATTTAGCCTTATAAATGAAGAATATTCTGACATATACTTCAAACATGAACAGAGCTTGAGGTCATTGTGCCAAGTGGCTTATTTTCCAGTCACAAAAAGATAGTTGTGATTTCACTTATTTGAAGTATTTTGAAACATCAAATCAGAGACAGAAAATAGAATGGTAGTAGCCCAGGGATGGGTAACAGGGATGTGGAATTATATAATTGAAAGGATACAGGTATTAGTTGTGCAAGATGAAAACCATCTTGCAAATGGATAATGGCGATGGTTGCAAAACAGCACAAAGATATTTGAAACCACTGAGAAGTACCTTTAACAAGGTTTTATGTTGTGAATTTTACCACAACTGAAAAAAAAAAAAAAAAACGATAAAAAGAAAGTTCTTTTATATTCATTTTCAATCAGATTTTCAAAAGGAAGTTTCAATTTTCTTCAAGGACCTTCCTGATCAAATAGCATCCATCACAAAGATGGTGGTTTGTAAATACAGAGCAAAAAGAGTTTTGTACCTAAGATTTCATCGCAATTATCATTGGAACAGATTGCTTCTTATTTATCCAAGTTGGAAAATTAAGTACCCACATTTGTTCCTTTTAGATGAAATGATTGCTCTGTAGTCAAAACTGAGGTTTTTCTTTTCTTTTTTTTTTTCTATACACTTATTTTCTTCAGGGATATCAGGATTAACCTAAGGTAATCCAATGTGTATCAGTGTGTATGTACCCAAAGTGTGGTGACTTTTTTTTTTTTTAATACACATTGATTCTTTAATGTTTTTTTTTGGGGGGGGGGCAGGATATCGAGGATTGAATTCAGGGGCACTCGACCACTGAGCCACATCCCCACCTTTTTTTGTATTTTACTTAGAGACAGGGTCTCACTGAGTTGCTTAGTACCTTGCTGTTGCTGAGGCTTTCTTTGAACTCAAGATTCTCCTGCCTCAACCTCCCAAGCTGCAGGGATTACAGGAGTGTGTCACCACAGCTGGTAACACATTGATTCTTAAGTTTGGGAATCTGAGTTTTACAACCTCTCCAAGTGATACTCTTCTGTCTCAAATTCTGAAAATAACTTTCTGAGCAATAGTGAAAAACTTCATTCTGGTAATGTGAAGCTTCAATTTGTGGTTCTTCCATAATAGAGGCATGACAGGCCTGGTTTTTATAAACAAATTCTCCATCAAATTCACATCATCTTTCAGGTCCCTTTAATCTGCTCCTTGAAAAGAGGGATGCAAATCCAGGGATTATAATGTGACAGTAAGGGGCTTATAGTTTCCATATCCATAGAGCCTGAAGGATCTAACAAAGGAAGTGTGAACAAAAGCAGTGTGTTTTCAGCCTATTAATGTCTTATTCCAATGAAAATTTTATCTTTACACTGTGTCTCTTTAATTTTCATTTACAGAATATTTTGAAATACATTATCTTGTGGACCAATCTGTCATGATAGTTTTTGCAGATTAATCTTTACCTACTCAACAATCTGTTACTAAAATATTGCATATTAAACATTGTTGTAATAAAGATTACATCATTCAATTTAAATTTTAAAACAAATTTGAGGTAGGAACAATTATTTTACCTATCACCCTCATAAAACAACTAAAAATATGACTTTGCTAGTTTAAACTCTTTGCTCAGATTACATGGGTAGTTGTGTTAGTCAGCTTTCCAGCACTATAACACAGACCTGAGATGATCAGCTCATAAGAAAACAAGTTTCTTTTGGCTCACAGTTTTGGAGGTTCTGGTCTCTGTCAATTGGTTTCATTTATTTGTTCTACGATGACACTGACACAGCACATCATGGTAAGAGTGTGTGGCAGAGCAATACTGCTCAACTTTTGGACAGGAAGCAGAAGAGAAAAAAGAGGAAGTGACTGGAGTCCCACTGATACCTTCAAGGCACACCCCCAAAGACTTGAAGACCTACCACCAGGTCCCACATGTTCGAGGTATTGCCTTCTCCCCACAGTGCTACCTTGGGGACAAAGCTTTAACACGCGGGTCTCTGAGGCACATTCAACATACAAACTGTAGCAGTAGTAAACGACAGAGCTGAAAAATTTTGATAGTAATAGATACATGCTAAATATTTGGCATTTAAAATACAAAGATATTCAAGTGACTTCAACAGAATGTTCTTACATATTGTTTCAGTAAAAAAAATTGGATATATCATAGAAAGTCACTGATACATAAGGCTAAACAAATTTTTGCAAAGAGATTCATGCAATAATAGTACTTTTAATACTTAACATGCTGTAGTTAAATATTTGTTTTGAAAAAATAATTCTGAATTATAGAGGAAGTTTAAGAGCACATGAAAGTTCAGATATCTTTCTCTTAGATTTATTCCTAGAGGTATTTTGGACATCATTTGTGTGCTTTTGTTTTCCAAATGGAAGCATAAGTTTTCTATTTCTGTTCCTATTCCAATTTTTAGTTGACAAAATAGCAGAGAACATGACCTTTCAACGTTAAAAACGTCACATCAGTATGTGTCTTCTAAGACATCCTCTCACTTTTCCTTCTTGAAACAGACCTTCCTTTTCTTGGATCCCCTCATTCCCAGGGCAACCCTTACTCCATCTCTGGCTCCTGTTGCCATCCCTTCACTATACCTGTGCTAAGTGAGTTGTCCTTGTTCTCCTGCTGACAATTGTGGTGAACTCTCCCGGTATCTAACACCACTGACCTCCCCCTCTCCTGGATGCTCACTCTGTTCACCTTCACTCCAAAACTTCCTGCTCCCAAGGATTCCTCTGTCCCCTTAGGATTTCCTAAACATTGTCTTCTGTGTTCTTAAGTTGAATTAAGTAATCTCCACATGATTCAATTACTAGTATGAAAGTCTTTTGATCCGTATCATTCACATATCCTCTTTCCTCAGGATTATTTTCATTCAATAAACGTTGATTGAGGGCAGGCAGACTGTGTGTCTGGCATGGGTGCCAGGCAGAGAACAAGATGGACTTGGCACTGTCTCCCCAGAACTTAGACTACAGTGTCTGTCTTTATGGTTTGTGACAGTAAGAGACACTTCTAGCTGTCCTCAAGTATCTATTCTTTCCTTTTCCCATACTAAAAAATAGCTGCTTGTACTGTGTCCATGTTTTTCCAGAATACTGAAGGCAATTCCAGATAATTGGTAATGTGATAACTTACAATCTATTTTTTTATGTGGAAGTGATACATTCTTAAAGGAGTAGCTTATCTTTTTCTCCTTTCTCCAATTTACTATTACAGTAAATACGGCATGCCATCTTGGACCTTAACTTGACCCTGATAGTTGGAAGAATATACAAGATGGGGCCTGTGCCTCAGTTCTTTAATGAACAAATCTACCCTATTACATGTGAATGACTAACACTGAGATTTATGCAAGATATTTGTGTGTTTAAATTATTTACAATAATGATGCAATCTTTGTTCTATTTCTCACGGATGAACCTAATCTTTCTTAACTAATACAGTTACGCTAGCATTATACTGAGGGCAAGGTCATAGATTGTAAGTAATTTTATCCCAGGAATAAAAGCAGTGTGGGTGCAAGATAAATGCTTATCCAACTCATTTAGTAAGTAAAAGTATTAATAGGACTGGGTATCAAGGAATAAAAACAGCACACCATTCAAAAGTGCTTGGTGATTGGAACCCTTGTCAGCAAGAGGTCAGTCTGGAACCAATGGATAGTTTGTGGCATGAGGGCCTGATTCTGCAGGAACAAGAGGAGTCCACTCCATCAAACTAATGGATTAGAGAATGCTGTTGGTAAAGAAGAGGAAAGCCCCTGTGTCCTACTGATTAAGGAACACAGGAAGTAATATTCTTGAGAAAGATCATTCTGCCACATGAGTGGTTGCAAAGCATGGTGTAGGGAAGTGACATCTCTGACTTCGATCACAGGGACTCCCCCGATTCACTAGATATGTTGAAGCAAACCACTCAGTCTTTCTGCATGTCATCTTGTACATATGAAAAGTGAGTATGATTAATCTTAACTTTCAAAATTTCTGTAACTATCAATGAGATCAGGTATGTAACACATATGTAACAACTTTGTATAGACTTTTAGTGCATGATAAGTATTGCTTGAATTTTATTTTTATTATAGAAGTAAAACCTTGGACTGGTGTCTGTACAGATTTCTGATAGTGGAAGCCCCATGGGATCTGCATACTATCCTACATTTTGTGCCATAGAAAAATATGGAAATCCCCCAAGGCCCCTGCTGTCATAAGCATGCTTTGATTAAACTTGAGTGAGGGAATGAATTTGTGCTCTTATTTCTATTGTGAGGCCCTTTTACTTTTGTAGATTGCCATGGCGTCTGTACCCATTATGCTGGTCCCACTGTGTCTGGTGGAAAACAAAAATGAGCAGCTAAGGGTGAACGAGAAAGCCTTGAAGATTCTTCACAAGATTTCTCAGCCTGTAGTGGTTGTGGCTATTGTAGGGCCATATCACACAGGAAAGTCCTACTTGATGAACTGTCTCGCAGGAGAAAACCTTGGTGAGTGAGGTCTCCTGGAAGGGCTGTTTACTTCAATCAAGCTCTGCCTCATTTTGTCACCGAATCTTCAGGGTAACAGGGAGGGAGAATCTGAATCTCCTCTCTAACAAATCTAAGTCTCACCAGCAAAATTACAGCCTTGTCAATGTGTCCAATACTTGGGTTTACACCTGTCATTTCAGCTTCCTGTAAAAGGGATATCCTTCATTTCTAACTGTTCAGGGCCTGAGGTCTTACAATGATCTTTGCCCTCCCATGATATTTTCCTTTCCACTGTCTTATTCTTATTAACTAGTCATGTCTTGAGGCTCTCTCTGGACTCCAAATCTCATTATGACTACCACACCAGTGGTTTTTTTTTTTTTTTTAACTCTACCTCAAGCAAAATAATATTTTCTCAATTTACTTTTTCTACTTTCTTCCAACCTCTCTCTTCAGTTGACTCCTCTGTGTTCTTAAAACCTACTATTCCACTGAATTGCTCTTTCTCTTTCAATGTATACCAAAGACCCCATCTTTTCTGATTCAAAATGTGTTTTTTTTTCATCCATTCCCGTCCCTTGCTGGGCATCATCTCTCCTGTTTCACCAACCTGCTCCTAGAAACACTTTCCTTCTTTGTCATCTCTGTACCACACTCTTTTGGCTTCTTCCTATCCCTGGGTCTACTTCTCCGTCTTCTCTTCTCATTCATGGGCTTTACCTCAGAAGGACCTTTAACTTATCTCCAGTGCCTTGAAAATAACAGTATCTTAGTAAATAATTGTTCGATAAATTGCTTTGTCTATTCCTCAGATGATGAAAAGGACTTGATCTAATTTTTATACCTGACTTCCTTTTGAAGTCAGGATGGTTGAACAGCTAAGAATCAAATCTTCCTCATGTGTAGTGTGACTTCTCTCATCCAGTGCACTGGTGGGCCACACAGACAGGAAGGCACATCTTCCTGCAGTGGGAAAAGGAATTAGAAATTACGAATAAACCAAATTTAAAATGTGTGAGAGGCTGACTGTGAAAGATAGAAGGTGATTATATGACACAAAGTTATACATCCTTGATGAACAGAGAAGCATCATCTTTTTTCTTTTTAATAAGTATTGTCATTATAAAGTAAAACATAAATACAAGCAACATACTCACACCCAGTAAAAACATAAATCTCCACACATACACATATACACTTATAGATATACTTGCTTATACTTAATAAATATGTGAAATATATAAAATCAGAGAAGTAGTATCTTGCATCATGGGCTCTTATGATTCTTCAAGTGTGATTTTGTAGCTCAGGAGAGTCTTGGATATCTGCTGAGAGTGTAAGTTGCTCTCTGCTCTTCCCTTGCAGGCTTCCCTCTGGGCTCCACAGTGCAATCTGAAACCAAGGGCATCTGGATGTGGTGTGTGCCCCACCCCACCAAGCCAGACCACACCCTGGTCCTCCTGGACACCGAGGGCCTGGGCAATGTGGAAAAGGTGAGGCAGTCTCAGACAGATCTTTTTTATTCTGATATTTCTTCTTAGCTTTCTGTGATACTTTTTATTTTAACTTCTGTGTTTCATTCTTGAAATCCCAAAATTCTACTCTAGGGAATGAAACTTATCTCTTTGAATTGATACCATATAATATGATATGTTAGATAAAATTGTATTCCTGAGAACTGAATTGAATAGTTTGATCCGTTATAGTAAGTCTTTATGGAGCAGTTGAGCTACAGTCTTAGCCAGGTACTATTGATGAAGTATAGATCCTGCTGTCTTAGAGCCTTCAGTCCTAATGAGGATACCATGTATATAATAAGTCAGCTTGAATGCCATGTGATCACTGCTTGGGTGTGAGTAAACCAAATAAGTTTCCTAGAAAGCAGACTAAGAGACAGATACCAATAGGCAGGAGGTTTTTTAATTGGGGTTTTACTTTGCTTATCCTTACATTTAGGGTAAAATTAATGATAGCGTGTCTCTTTCTTTATCAGTCTCTCCCTCTTTTCCTCCTTCCCTATTTAAAGATTGATTTGGAAATAAGATCTGCAATTCTGTAGGTTTCATTTTGTCCCAAGATTAAGTAGATATTCTATTCTGTCTTTGCTTATGAAACAACATACCAAAGTTACAATCTTTGTGCCCTGATTGTTTTAAGTCCAACTTGTTCTGATCTCAATCACTTTTTAAATAATTAGAATTTTAGAAATGCAGTATATTCATAATATTTTTTCCTTTCCAAATTCCCATATTCTGGATTTGAATTTCAGGATTTTTGTTTCCTCAGAAGGGTAGTAAAACATATCAGAGTTTTGCTACAACTGACTGCTGGCTTCTTCAGTAGTTCAGTCAACACAAAAGCAGCTTTGCCTCTCTTCAAAGCTCTTTGCCATCTTGCAACAGAGCTAACTTTGAAACCCCATCTTCTGTACCTACCCTCGGCTCTGAGCCATCAGACCTAAGAACTCTATGCTTATGTTTGTTTGTTTTGCTTTTCATTTTGTTGCTTTTAAAAATTTTTAAATTTGTTCTAATTAGTTATACATGACAGTAGTGTAATTTCTCATTTTTCTGACTATACATATTGTAGGATCACATTGGTCATGCAGTCATATATGTACATAAGGTAATAATGTCTATTTCACTCTACTATCCTTCCTACTCTCATACCCCTTCTCCTCCCTTCACTCTCCTCTACCTAATATAAAGTAACTCTATTCTTCCCTATCACCCCATGTCAGAGAAAACATTTGACCTTTGGTTTTTTGGGTTTGGCTTATTTCGCTTAGCATGATACTCTCCAACTCCACCATTTATCAGTAAATGCCATAATTTCATTCTTCTTTAAAGCTGAGTAATAGTCCGTCATATATGTATATATACATATATATATATATCACATTTTCTTTATCTATTCATATGTTGAAGGACATGAAGTTTGGTTCCACGGCTTAGCTATGTGAGTTGAGCTGCTATAAACATTGATGTGGCTGTGTCACTGTAGTATGCTGCTTTTAAATCCTTTGAGTGTAAACTGAGGAGTGGGATAGCTGGGTCAAATGGTGGTTCCATTCCAAGTTTTCTGAGAAATCTATATACAACTTTCCATAATGGTTGCACCAATTTGCATTCCCATTCACCAGCAATGTAAGGGTGTAGCTTTTTCCCCCATATCCTCACCAACATTTGCTGTTTCTTGCAATCTTGATATTTACCTTTCTGGTTGGAATGAGATGAAATCTTAGAATAGTTTAGATTTGCATTTCTCTAATAGCTAGAGGTGTTCTTATTTAATTCTAATGTTGATTTGGCTTCTGCAAGTATTTCTATTTGCATACCCCTTCTGTTACATTCACATTTTATGAGACATTTAGCACTCAGATGAAATTTCCAGTTATATTCCATGTCATGCACAGTCTTTTCCTGCTTTCAGTAGCTTTTGTTTTTGTTGACACATTCATTATTTTTCTTCAATATAATGGTTATTCCTTCTACTTTAGATCCATTACTAATATGTAAACCCTTTAAGTATGTTATTATCTTTGTTGCATTTATTTTCAAATTAATGTGTTATCAGATAATCATATAGATTGAAAAAATTGTTGTGTATATGTTAAATAAACAAGGTGAGCAACATTTTTAGTGGCCCACACATATGTAAGCTCTGTGGGTTTGACTTAAGTGCTCAGTGGTGATGAGCACAACGTGTATTATGTAAGCCTCTTATTGTTAAGTGAGCATGTGGTCCCTTACTACTAAGCAACTAGTTGAACATCAGACCCTGCTTTTTCAACATGCATTTCCATATTTCATCCCATTCAGAAAAACAAGGACCCTTTGAGGAAGGTATTGTTAGAATTCTTCCACACATGAGGAAACAATGCTAGTCACAAGAAAACTCCTTGCCAAAGTTGAGATTCAATTTTGTTTTCTTGTTTTTTTTTTTTTTTTTTTTTTTTTTTTTTTTGGCATCAACATTGTGCTGTCTATAATAACAAATGAAAAATAACTGAACAAAAAACTGAATGAATATTGAAGGAAAAGATTGCTCAGTGCTTGTTTTAACATATTTTCCAGGGTGACCCTAAGAATGACACATGGACCTTTACCCTGGCTGTGCTTCTGAGCAGCACGTTAGTGTACAACAGCATGGGCACCATCAATAATGATGCCTTGGAAAAGCTGCAGTATCCTTTGCAGTTTATTGGAAAATTGTGGAGGGAATGGAAGTCAAGCTGAATCCTTTCCCCAGTGACTGAGTTGCCTTTGGTAGAGCAGAGAGGACCCAGAGGAAGGGAGAGTATTCATAATTTTTTAAGGGGAACCTGGGAACTGTGACTGGCAGCTCCTTTTCCTTAGCCAAGTCCTAGTTATGTGATAGAACTAGCAGAACTAATCAGGGTGAAGTTTTCCCCAAGACTTGATGGAGTAGAAGATTCCACAGCGTTCGTGAGTTTCTTTCCAGACTTTGTTTGGACTGTACGAGATTTCACTCTGGAGCTGAATCTACATGGTCACCCCATCACGGAAGACGAGTACCTGGAAAATGCCTTGAGGATGATTCCAGGTATATGAGATGATCTGGGAGGGGGAATGTCTAGTAAGTGTTGATGTCTGGTGAACACTGCCCATCATCTCTGGGGTTGCATTGAACCTCAGACAAGGTCAGGTCTATAGAAATGATAACTGGACTCTGCATTGTTCCTTCGTGATAAGTTCTAGTGACTAGAGTTAACTCATCCAGTGAGAGTAGGGCATGAACGTATACAAAGATTATTCCAAACCAATCTGCACTTAAAATAATCTGTACTTTAACATCAGGTACTAAACCTTTCAAGACACCTGACACTACTCTTTCTTATGCTTCTACCTTTTTGTGGAAAAACAATGAAAAAAAATATGTACCAGTTAATTGTTAGTCATAGAATTACAGTGCAGAACCTATTTTGTTCAGTTATATTTATTCTTCTTTCAGACATTGTTTTAGTCAGATTTTTCACTGCTGTGACTAAAGGACCCGACCAGAACAATCATAAAGGAGGAAAAGTTTGTTTGAGGGCTCACAGTTTCAGAGGTCTTAGTCCATAGAAGGCTGGCTCCATTCCTCAGGGCTTGAGGTGAGGCACAGCGCCATGGTGGAAGAATGTGGCAGAGAAAAGCAGCTCACATCATGATGATCAGGAAGCAGAGAGAGAGAGAGAGACAGAGAGAGAGACTCCACTTGCCAGATACAAATATATACCCCAAACCTATGTCCCAAATGCCCACTTCCTCCAGTGTACCCTGCCTGCCTTCAGTTACCACTCAATTAATCCCATCAGGTGATTAATTCACTGGTTGGGTTAAGGCTCTTGTCACCTAATCATTTCTTCTCTGAACCCTCTTGTACTGTCTACATGCGAGCTTTTGGAGGACACCTCACATCCAAACCATAATAGATATATATTAACTTTTTAGGGAGTGGCTAGTTATGTCTTCCACAAAAGCAACTTTACACTCCAAATAGACCTAAACAGCCCCTTCCAGTTTGAACTTTTTCAATACTTCTGCTGTCTGCCAGAGCCTTCATTTGTGTTTCCTCATCATATCATTCTCTTCATCCTAGCACCTATGATGATACTATTTTCAGTTAATAAACTATTCTAAAGTATTGCATTTAGGTGGGTGAGTGTCTGATAAAATAGAGGCAAATGATATAATTTACATTTTGGTAGTTTATAGTCTTCAAAGTTTATACGCAAACTATATAATCCTATTTGTTGTTTGAATTCTTAACAGTGATTTAAGTTTTCCTTAAAAAGGCGTTATCTGTCTTCTTTTAGTTCTTGCTCTATTGTCTTTATTTGTGGCTTCTCTTCATGCAGTCTTACAGTTGGACGTCCACTATCAGTACTATTAGACCAGATACTGATATGTAACTATCTACCAGTTAAATCACTTCATGAAAGTCTTATAAACTAGATGCTGATCTTGGTTCAGTAGATACCAACCCAAGTTTCTTAACCTGGGCACATGCCTCCAACAATTCATTTACAGAGATACATCACTGATATGAGTTTGATTTCCACTGAGCCATTGAATGAATATATAAAATTGGATCTGTAAGAAGACTCCAAGGAATAATAATTCTAAGTCATGATATGCTTGAGATGTCTTGTCCCTAGATTGTGCTCACTGTGACTCTGTTTTCTCTCTTCCTCAGGTAATAATGCCAAAGCAAAAAATACTAATAAATCAAGGGATTGTATTAGGTGTTTCTTTCCAAACCGGAAGTGTTTTGTCTTTGACCGGCCAAAATACTAAAAGGACCTCCTAGCTCATATTGACGACGTGTTGGAAAATCAACTAAATCCTGAATTCCAAGAACAATCAAAAAATTTCTGTTCTTACATCTTCACCCATGCAAAGATCAAGACCCTCAGGGAAGGAGTTAAAGTCACTGGGAAGCGTGAGTCTATTTTTCTTAAATGATATTTCTGTGTGGTCCAATATTTGTTGAATAATAGTACATGCTATTCGGTTTTTTATTTCTTTTTATACAGAAGTGCATAGAATATTTATCAATATTCATATACCATACGAAAATGTGTATGTGTTCATGTCATAGGACTTACAATTTCTTTACCAAAGCCTCAAACATTATCACTGGTATTAACAGTTCTAACATATATGAAGGGCCTCATTTTGGTTGAAATAGAAGTTATAGGGTTAAAAACAGATTGCATTGCCTTTTTTATGGGAGGTCCTGCGAAAAGGGAGACTACTTGGCAGTTTAAACCAGTCCAAAATAAATATTAGCTTATGATTCCCTGAAAATCCTTTGAAGTGTTAAGAATTAGAAATAAATAATTTTTAGAATACCCTACTTCATTAGTCTACCTGTTTATCTTATTTTTCTCTTCATGTTTACAAAAAAGTTTTTTTTCCTGAAAAACTGATTATTTTATTTTATTTTGATCTTTTAAAAGAGAAAGAAGAATCACAATATTATGGTATTTGTAAATAATCACAATTACTTGAGTGAGTTTGTGGAACCTGCCTAAACCTATCTCTTTTAGCCTCTCATCCACATTGACTTTCATGATCTAATTGCTTCCATCACAGTAACAATTGAAAATTCAGCTTTGTAAAGATCTGAGATCATATTTTTAGAAAATATTTTAGAGCATTATAGTTAACATAGTCATTTGGTTCATCCCAACAAATTCATACATGTATGGAATTCAATTTCAGTTCATGTCTCCTCTCCTTCTTTTCCCATCTCCCTTCCCCCATTCTCCTTCCTCTACTTTACTAATCTTCCTATCACTCACCTATTTATTTACTTTGGATTTGTTCTTTATATTTATGTATAAAGGTGAGATTCCCTGTGGTATAATTATATATGTACTTAGCATGATTTTAAAAAATTCATTCCACATTTCCTCCTTTTCCCATCTCTCTTGTCTTCCTCTCAATTTCTTTTTTCTATTCTATGATCTTCTGTACACTGTTATATATTTAATCCTTCCTCCTTTTTTCCTTCATTTTGCTGTAGCTTCCACATATAAAAGAAAACATTTCATCCTTGATTTTGACATTTGACTCGCTTATTTCAGTTAGCATGGAAATTCCATTTCCATGAATTTACCAGCAAATGATATAATCTTATTTTATTTTTTATGGCTGAGTACAACTTCATTGTGTATATATATCATAATTTCTTAACCCATTCATTTATTGAAGGGTACCTGGTTTGATTCCGTAATTTGTGTTGTGAATTTTGCTACTATAAATATTGAGGGCTGTATTGCTATAGTACGCTGATTTTAATACTTTGAGATAAATACCAAGAAGTGAGATAGCTGGATCGTAACTATGATGATTTTTGATGAAGGTTAATATTCAATGTTTTAAAATGTTATGCCCCAGAGAATAATTAAAATAAAGAAAAAATATGAAATTGTAGGTGTTGATAGAAAAAGTATGCAAGGCATATGTTTGCTTTTCTTTGTCCTTTGGGCTATAATTTAAAAACACCATAAACTGGGAGCATGAAACAACATAAATTTATTTCTCCAAGATTTGTAGACTAGGAATCCAAGATCAGGGTGCCAGCATGGTGGAGTCTGAGAACTCTTGCAGGTTGTAGACTGCTCAGTTCTTGCTGTGTCCTCACTTGGTAGAAGGGACAATTAACTCCCTGGAGTCCCCTGTAAGGACACTAACCCCATTTATGAGAGCTGTTCCCCCATGGTCTAATCACTTCACAGAAGGCACCATCTTCCTAATTCCATCGCCTTCACTGTGAGAATTTCAACATAGGAATTTTGGAGGGACATAAATAATCAGTCCCTTGCATTGTGTGTGGTTTTAAAAACATAATGAATTCAAGAAATAAATAAGCAAAATAAAGATACTGTGTCCACCTACAACTAAAAAAGTTTTGTTTTTTTTTTTTTAAATGTAGGTTATTTCCAAGATGAGAAGGATACAAATCTTGGAATAAAAAAGTGGAGTCTATCTCTTGAATTCTATTGAATGAGAACTTGACATTTTTATGTGTTTTTTGGCCTTATTCAGTGCTGGGGAGTTTGGTGGAGATATATGTGGGTGCCATCAACAGCGGGATGGTGCCTTGTTTGGAGGATGCAGTGACCACTCTGACCCAGTGTAAGAACTCAGCAGCCGTGCAGAAGGCAGCTGACCACTACAGTGAGCAGATGGCCCAGCGAGTGGAATTCCCCACAGACACACTCCAGGAGCTGCTGAATGTGCACACAGCCTGTGAGAGGGAAGCCATCACAGTGTTCATGGAGCACTCCTTCAAGGACGACAAGCATGAGTTCCAGAAGAATCTGGTGGTAATTCACCTTTGCTTATATTCTTCCTGATCTTATCCTGGAATGAGGTTGATATTTTTTGGGGGCTGGGCCATGTTGGCGGCACCAGAATGGCGCCTGATCACATCGGCAGCGAGGAGGTTAATTGACATAAGCACACTCAGGTGATTTTCTCGTCCACGTACACAATGTATGCGCATGTGTTCTCCAGCACTAATTGCCTGCTCTGAGCATCTCACCTAATCTTTGCGTAAGAGGTGTGGCCCTGCTCTCCGCGTCCTGGAGGTGATATAAGCGTAGGCAGAGCGAGACAGAAGCGGCAGCAGCCATTACCAGAAAAGCTAGTAGAAGAAGACACACGCGGGGCAGCAGCCAGAGGGAAAAACACGCTACAGCAGCCGTTAGCAGAAGAAAAGCAGAAGCAGAAGACACGCCACAGCAGCCATTAGAAGCAGCCAGAGGGAAAAACACAGCAGCGAGTAGGGGCAGCTGCGGAAGGCAGATTGCGGAACAGAGAACTGAGACGCATCACTAGGGGACCTTAGGTAGACACACCCTTAGTTCACAGGATGCAGGACTTTAAGGCGTGGCAGGCCTCTCTCCTTCTAAGCTCTAAGAAAAGCCTGTCTTTCTTTCAAAGTTTCTCTCTTAAGCAAAGTTTCTTTCTCTCTGATAAGTGGGGTCTCTCTCTCTCCTCTCAAAGCAAGTAACAAGCAAGAAACAGTCTCTCTCTCTCTCCTCTCAAAGCAAGTAAACCTCATTTCCTCTATCCTCTATAAACAAGCAAGAAATAAGTGCACCAAAGAGAAAGATAGAAGTGCCTCAGTTTCCACTCCACCACCTATAAGACCCGTGCAAGTTGTTGCTGCAGGCGGTGACAAATATCCATGGATTTTGGAACCGCAAAGAGCCAGCGACAGATATTTATTTATTTATTTATTTATATTTGTGCTAGGGATCAAACCCAGGCCTTAAACATGCTAGGCAATCACTCCATCACAAAGCCACAAAAACCCTTAGACTCCACTTTTTTATTCCAAGATTTGTATCCTTCTCATCTCGGAAATAACAGATTTAAAAAAAAACTTTTTTAGCTATAGGTGGACACAGTACCTTTATTTTGCTTATTTATTTTTTTGTGGTGCTGAGGATTGAACCCAGTGCCTCACACATGCTAGGCAAGCACTCTACCACCAAGCCAGAACTCCAGCCCCAATAAGCTAAATTTCTGTGGGTAACAAGACTCGTCAGGCTACTAGTGTTCTCTTTAATTAAAGGCTGACACTTTGTTTTCTATTGCTGCAAAACAAATTATCCTGTACTCAGCAGCCTAAAACAGCATGCATTCATTAGCTCATTTAGGTCAGATCCTCGCGCAGGGTGTGTGGGTGTTCTGCTCAGTATACCACAAGCTGAAATCAAGATGTGAAATGAACTTACTTATCCTTTGGGCACCTGGGAGCACCTTTCATCTTCAAAACGCTAGTGATGCCTTCCATCTTTCCCTCCTTTCTAGTCTCTGATTTCCCTTCTGCTACAGCCAGAGAAAACTGCTTTAATGGGATGATATGGTTAGGTTCAACAGGGTGCTCTGTCCGTTTCCTAAATGAATCCTGTGCAATGCCACATAGTGTAAGCATAGGATTACTATCCATCATACTCACAGACCCAGGGACAATGCAGGATATGGACACTTAGGAAAGAACACTCAGGTGACAGCTTAATTCTGTGACTGGAGGAACTGTCACTGAAAGTTTTTCTTTCAGACTATCTAGAACTGACCTTAACGTGACAAAATTCTCTTATTTCATATTGAGCAAATCCAGCTGGATTGTAATTTGCAAGTAGAAACAAACAAATGCACTGATTCCTATATCCTCACACAATGAAACTGTCACCAAAAGAACTTGTAAAGCATTCAAAACTCTGCTCAGAACACACTTCACTCATTCCTGGGAATTAGGTGTGCCATGCATGTATTTTCATCTGTAGCAACCCACATTTTCTGAGGGAATTATACTTTCAACCATAATTAACATTTAACATTTTATGGGTGATAACTAGGGTTTACATTGCTATTATTCATACTATTACTAAATAAGTCAAAAAGTTTATGTCTTCCAACCCCATCATTTCACATATATTGAGACTGACCCTAAGGGAGATGAGGGACTTTTCAGAGTCACACAGTGAATTGGCCAGATGGGGGAACGAAGCACATCTTCTGACTCCTTTCCATATCCCAGTCCTCTCTGAGGCTGTCAGACTGCATTTTTCCGAGAGGATCCCTGTTGGACCTTCTTTATAACAACTTTTTTTTTTTTTTTTTTTTTTAATTTTACTTCCCTACACTCCCCTTCCAGGACACCATAGAGAGAAAGAAGGAAGCTCTCTTGATGCAGAATGAAGAGGCATCTGTCAAATACTGCCAGGCTCAGTTGAAGAAACTTTCAGAGCCCCTGATGCGAAGAATTTCAAGAGGAGCATTCTCTGTTCCTGGAGGCCGCAGTCTCTACTTAGAAGAAAAGAAGAAGGTGGAACTTGGCTACAAGCAGCTGCCCAGGAAAGGAGTGAAGGTGAGGAGTAAGAGGAGGGGGGAGGGCCAATAGGGTGTGGTCAGAAGGCCTTGTTGCTCCTACTGACACTCTAAGCTCACAGCATCATTTGTGAAGCAAAGGCAGAGAATGGCAATATGTTGACATTTATATCATTTTATATCCCCTATTAGTTAAATACTCTTAAATAAACTGGAAATAGTTTTCCCAGAGAGGATTTAGAACCAGGAATTCGGGTGAAACCAAACATTTCTCTTACTTATTAAAATAAAAAATTAAAAGGTGTTTTAATTTTTTTCTGATAAATACAAAAGATACACTATGAAAGAAATGACTTTGTTCTTGTGAGGCTTAGCACACTTCAGTTGGAAAAATAATAGTCAATGGTGTATGGAGTGATAGGTTTATCATGTTAATGGTAACTGGTGTGTACTGATAGTAGCAGAGAATGATGATGGACATAGTTGTTAGGAAACAGAATATTCTCTTCCCATACCAGGTACAGTTTCTGGTGATTTCCTTGCATTACCCACTTAATTCTCAGAATAATATAAAGTACATATTACTACCTTCCATATTTTATACCCTTGTGAAGTGCAGTGCATAGAAGGCCTAATAAGTGACCTAAGATCATACAATCAGAACTTATAGGGCAGCCTTTAGAAACTCAGAATTCTTTTTTCCTTTTGGAATTCTCCTGCTGTTTTCCATGATGGCTGCACCAATTCACATTCCCCTAGCAGTTCTACAAGGTTCCCTTTTCTCCACCTCCTCAGCAACATTTGTTGTCCTTTGACTCATTGATTATAGTCGTCCTCACAGATGTGCTGTGATCTCATTGTGGTTTTTATTTGTGTCTCACTGGTATTAGTGACGCTGAACACTTTTACAAATATCTGTTTGACATTTGAAATTTTTTTTTAAAACGTTTATTCAGGTCTTTTGCCCATTTTGTAATCAGTTAGTTACTTTTTTACTGTTGAGTTATGATTTTCTAATATGCTTTGTATGTTAACCCCTTATCAGATATATGGTTTGCAAATATTTTCTCCCATTCTATACATTGTCTTTTCCATTCTGAAACAAGAGCAAATAGCCATCAAGCTCATATTAAAATACAGTTGAGTTAGAGTAGAATAGTGATTAGCAGCAGCTGAGAGTAGGGGAAGGGAGATACTGGTAAAATATATAAACATGCAGCTATAGATGAGTAAGTGCTGCACACCTGATATACAAATGTGACTGTAGTTAAAATAATCTATTGTGTACATGAATGTTACTGAGAGTAGATTTCATCATTCTTATGACAATGGAAAATGTAACTATGTGATGTGAGCAACATGAAAATTGGCTTGAGTGTAGGAATTATTAAACAATGTAAACATATATCAGAACATCATATTATATACCTTTGATGTATACAATAGTCAATCTCAACAAAACTAAAAAGAAACTCAGAAGGCAGCCTAGAAAAGCTTCATGGTAGAGGAGGTAGAAGATACAAGTCAAAGAAACTGTAGATATGATCCTAAATAAGAAAGGTTAGAACAGATCCAGGCAGAAGGAAAAGGATGTGCAAATATCACAAACAATGGAGGGGTTATGTGTTTGTAGAACTGTCTCCACATCTGACTGGGGAGGTTGGTGGGCAGTATTCATGGGAGAGGACAATGGGGAGCTAGGAAGAGGCTGCACTAGAGGGTGTTCATGTCTCACCAAAGAGCATGGACTTTTGTTGTGTCCACAGGAGGACAGGAATCACTATGGTATCCTAAGAAGGATGCAAAATTTGAAAGTCCATTTTGTGATCTATTGAATAACAACTTCCTCATCAGAAAACTAGATCTTTATGCCTGGTGTTTTTGTTCCTTCTTGGTTCCCCAGGCAAAGGAGGTCCTTCAGAACTTCCTGCAGTCACAGTCTGCCATAGAAAAATCCATCCTCCATTCAGACAAGGCCCTCACTGATGGAGAGAAGGCCATAGCAGGTACAGAGGGGGCTGCAGCTCTCAGAGGGTGGGGAAGGTTCCCGCACAGGCCTTGACTATCTGGACAGAAAAACGTTCCAGAAACCAGAAGCTTTTTCCTGCTATGGAGCACATGCTCTGCTACCTCTGAGAGCAACAGGGAGGCCAGATAATGAGTTTTCTATCATATTTGGAAATGTACTCTGGCTATCACAGGTAAAGGAAGGATTTGGATATCCCTCTTGCCTTTTCTGAAATCAGTTTGGTTTAAGAACCTAGGATGATAGAGCCCAGGCCTTACTGTTTTTTCTTCCCTCGGTTTCTGAAACAGTTGAACGGGCCAAGAGGGAGGCAGCTGAGAAGGAACAGGAGCTGCTAAGACAGCAGCAGAAAGAGGAGCAGGAAGGGAAAGAAGCTCAAGAGGGAAGCTCAAAGGAACACATTGCTCAGTTGGAGAAGAAGTTGGACAGGAAAATGCAGAACCATTTGAGAAGGTTTGAATGGAATCTAGACCACAAGCTGAAGGTGAGTCTGGACAGGGCCTGGCAGTGCCTGACAGATAATGCGTTGGTTCCTCAGGAAGGGAAAAACCAACATGTCAAGCATGGGCATGATTCCAATGGGAAACTCAAAAGGTATGTGTCCCTCTAACTCCTCACATACACCTGGATCCTCCTGAAGTCTGTAAATCTATGTGACTCCAGCACCTTATATACTGATAGAATTCAGAGTATACACTGTCCCCTAGGGTGATGGATTAAGGTTTGTTGAGTTTATAGGATGGTCTTACTGTGTCCCAGTTGAATAGTGATCCTTAGGATTCATGGCACAACCATCAAAGAGATCAAAATTAGATTCATCTGGATGCATGTGTCAAATTTGATCTGATATAAAATGGAAGATGTTTGAAAGTTCTGAAATTGCTCCATTTATTTCCATAGCCTGATTCTTCCTCTATAACTAGAGTAATTTAAAGTCTTTGTCCCAACCAGGGGCTTAATAACCTGTGTTCTGTGCTAGGTATTTCCCATTATGTGTTAGAAATTCAAAGTCATGCTACTTCAGTGGAACCAATAATCAATTAGATTTCAATCGGCATGCCAAGAGAAATTATTTTCTTAGGATCTTAAAAATTATGAATATGGACGTATATTAATTGCACAAGTTAATGGAATTCACTATGATATTTCCATATGTGGGTAGACTGTGCATTGATCAGGTCTGTAGACCCTTCCTCTACCCTTTTCCTCTCTTCCTTCCTCCCTCCCAGCCCCATTCCTAGTCCCTAATATTCCCTCTTTTACTTTCTTGTCACTGTTTCCACATATGAGATATTTACCCAGGAGTGGGATAGCTGGATTATGTGGTAAATTCTAAGTTTAGATTTTTGGGAAAACTCCATACCATTTTCCACAGTAGCTGTACTACTTTACATTCCTGCCAACCACATGGAAGTATTCCTATTTCTCCACATCCTTTCTAGCATTTGTCATCATTATTGTTTTGACAATAGCCATTCTAACTGGAAGGAGATATAGTTTGAGGGTAATTTTGATTTGAATTTCCCTGATACCTAAAGATATTGAGCACTTTTTAACCTATTTATTGACCATTTGTACTTCTGTTGAGAAATATCTGTTTAGATTATTTGATCATTTCTAATTGGATTACTTGGATATTTTTTGTTGTTAAGATTTTGGAAGTTATTAATTCAATGTCAGAAGAATAGGCCACGAAGATTTTCATGCAAGGTTCCTCTTTAGTGTCGTTTCCTTTGCTGTGCAGAAACTTTTTAATTTGATGTAATCCCATTTCTCAATTCTTGCTTTTGTTTCCTCTGTTTTTGTAACACTGTCTAAAACATCATTGCCTGTGCCAATATCTTAAAGTATTTCTGATATTTTCCTCTAGTAGTTCCTGAACTTCAGGTTTTATACTTCAGTTTTGATCCATTTTGAGTTGTTTATTGTACAGGATGAGAGATAGGGGTCAATTTCATTCTCTTACATCTGGATATTTAGTTTTCCCAGCACCATTTTTTGACAAGTCTGTTCTTCCTTCAGAGTTTTTGTCAGAGTCAGTTCCCTGAGTCAAGACCCTCTCACAAAACAGTCACCCACTGAAGCAGTACAGTGGAAAGTCCATGAAGTCCCAGAGATGAGAATATGCAGGGATCTGAGCCACCCTTGAGCAGCGCAAACTCAGATAAAAGGACCTTTCTCAAGATGACTTCTGGCTTCAGCCCCTTGAGAGTTTGTTGGGAGAAGGAATGGACTTCTCCAGAGCAAACCTAAAGTGTAGACCCCAGGTCTCTTTATCTATTTAGACTGTATGTCTGCAGTGTATTGGCATGTACACTAATGGAGCTGACTGGGACCCTTTATTCTCATCAAGAGGAGACTTCCCAACACCTGACCTCAGTGCTTGGCAGTAGGGACTGGAACATTGTGTTTATCTTGCTATGCCATTGTCCCAAGATTCTGTGTTCACCAGGTGTCCATCTCTCTGTTGCTGAACTCCACTGCTTTCCTAGTGCCACTCACCTCCACATGCAGCTCCACAACTGTGACTTTGTTTCTAGCCCGCAGAGGAGAAGGTGAATGCTGGGTGCATCCATTCTGCAACCATATGATTCATGGCATTCTCTGGGCTGGAAAAATACATTTCTCTAACACAGCCAGGTGGTGCTGAGGAGATCCCACAAAAGTATGAACCATGGATTGTCCCATTATCCAGGTCCAAATGCCTGGAGACATCAAAACACTTTCTAAGGGGGTAAAGAAATAGACACATGTGAATAACTGCCAAGACCAGCATGACTTAATTTAGAAACCAGTGATGGGGGATTAGGAAAACACACAGCATTAAAAGAAAAAGCTGGGATCAGGTGGGGCACTGATCTCTGGTTGAGAACAATGACCCAGAGCTGGCTCGGCACGTTTATTATATAGGTTTTATCATCAAAAGGTTATTTGTGGGAAAGTTTCTTCAAAGTAGGCAGGCTTGAAGTTCACAGCACTGATGAGACATTATGGTTATCTTGCTATGCTCAGAATCCTTTATCCCTGGGAGCTAGTGTCTGAGTTTCAAGATCAAGACTGTAAACTCTGAACCTTTGCACAGTTTCCTTGGGCAGGGTATCACCATAGCAACTGGGCAAACTTAGACTTGTAATTTTGTACAGGGAGTTCCCAGTGCAAACAATGCACCACAACCATGAGGCAATCAAAAACCTTGATCCAAATCACTGCTCCCCACAATTAAATGCTGAAGTTGTTCAATGCAAAACTCTGGCTGTTAGTAATGGGATTTTCAAAACTGAACTGCTGCTCTTTTACAGATCCAAGAAAAACTTCTGAGCGAAGGATTTCAAAAGGAAGCTAAGAAGCTAAGAAAAGAGATAGATCAACTACGAGATGAACTAGAGGAGAGCAAAACCAAAAAACTTGCACTGAACCTTCACTGATCTCACAGATCCTTGATGTAGTTTCCTCTGTGTTAAGGGTAGGAACTGAGGCTGAAGCACTCTGGGATATAGTAAGGAATATATGTGATCTATTACAAGGGAATTCTAAGGAAATAATAAAATGAGGCTTCTTATTTTAATTATATAATACTGTTGCTCATTTCATAGCAGTTTAATTCATGAAAAATTTAAATGAAAAGCAATTTTCAAATAATATCAGGGACTGACATCCCTAGAAATATACCTAATTTTAACTGAATTAAATAATTTAAAGAAATGGGAAACAAATGAGAATATAATGAAATAATTCCTAGAGAAGTTTTGAGTTTTGAGGAAAGCAAAAAGATGAATGCCAATGAAGTAAACATTTGCAATTTGCATTTCAGACACGGTGATATCATAACTAATGATGAACTCTTATGAGAAGAGACAACCACATTTTCTAAAATCAGCAGAGATATGGTAAAAATTTTTATTTTACTGATAATAAAAGTCATGCAAAGTGAAATTATGAAGTTGTGTTTCACTTCATTTATGGGTAGGAAGAGTAATTTTGCCAGGACCCTGAGGTAACAATGGTTTGGTGAAATTGGTGACCTTTCTTATTTGCTATTGAGATTGTGAATGGTTGCTATTATACATTAAAAATTAGAATGTAGATATCTCTGACCTAGCAGTTCCACATTTAGTCATTTTTCTTATAAATCTATTTACCCAAGATGAAATGGACATTGTTAATGGCATATTTGTCACAGGATCATTAAAATGACAAAAGACTGAAAAACAAAACTTTAAAGTCCCTTGGTCAGTGTTAATGTTTTGATCTTAAATGTATCACAGAAGTTCATGTTTTGAGATCATGATATACAATTCAGAAAGGTTTAGAGGTGGAGTTTTGGGCACTGATGAGAGTTGTAATCCATTTGATGGATTAATAATTGAATGGACTGTTAACTGTAGGTAGGTTGTGCATGCCTGGAGGAAATAGGTAATTGAGATCATGCCCTTGTGAATTATATCTTGTCCCTGGCTCCTCAGGTGCCCTCTGTCTTTCTCTTGGCTTCCTGGCTACCATGAGCTGAGCAGCTTTTCTCTGCTATGTCCTTCCAGTGTGACAGTTCCACTTCACCTCAGGCCTAGAGCAGTAGAGTTCACTGACCAATGACTGAACCTCTGAAACCCTGACCAAAATAAACTTTTTTCTCTCTAAGTTATTCTTATTATACATTATGGTCACAGTGTCACAGAGCTGACTAACACAATCAGTGATATGATTTTTTGATATGGTAAACCTTGAGACATACTTTCAGAAGAATACTCTGCATTTTCACTAATATGAAAGGGGAAGCTTCGTTGTTATTAATATGAGAACATCTCCAAGATGTATTGAAAGTGAAAAAGAGGATGCAGAAAGTGTGTGTGTGTGTGTATATATATATGAGACCACTGGATTCAGAACATAATGTATGTGCACATATGTTATTATCTACCTGTGCAAACACACAAAAGAAACTAGTGTCCATGGTCACAATAGATTGGGACTTGGATAGCTGAGGTAAAAAATGAGAAAATACCAAACTTTATATCTTATGTTCTTCCATGCTTTTAACACTTTAGATGAATCTGTCATTTATTCACACAAATACATGGCTGGGAAAGCTTCTAGGACAGGATAAAAGCTTTTGATACTATTAGAAATAGTATAAGTCAGCCCAACAGGAATAGTTTACTCACAAGAACAGGGAACTAGAAAGACCAAGACCTGAATCCTGATTTTGTTTTCATTATGGCCTTTCAATTGTCCTTAAAAGTTTACTCCCCAGTACATGTTCAAATATAACTCTCCTAAGATACTAAACTGGAATGGTCTCTAAATTCCTCCCCCCCATATTTATAAAGATGATGAATTAGAAGGGAAGTTTTTCTTCAGGATTAACTCAACATTTCAGGATTTCTTTTAAGCTGTCTAATGCTTAAGACTTCCAGCCAGAATGAACTCTAAGTCTGTAATTTTGCCAAATACTAGGTATGGGCTGATTAAACACTTGAGTTGTGATCCAGTAGGGCACCAGCTGATCAGGTCCTCACCCTATTCCTCAGTCTCTAGGGCTCTCAAAATGAAGAACATGACTGAAACTAGTGCTGAAGCAGCTCACCGAAGCAGAAGGACCTGTATGTTAGTGTGAAACTGCTTCCTGTCTTCTCTGAAGGACTGGACACTCCATGAGCCTTGAGTTCTTCAAATTTCTCACTCACAGAAACTACTCAGGAATGCCATCACGTGCATCTTTGGTTCCTAACAAAAATAAAATGCTTAAAATAGTAAACAAAGTGCCAGAGTCATGCAAACCTCATTCCTGCCATAGTCCTTCTGTCATTCCAGGCTGGTTCTGCTGACATAAAACCATGCCTTTTATATGAGGATCATATTCTGACAGGTTCTGCTTATTGTCCACAAAGCCACAAGACAGCAAAATGGCAAACACTCCTTATTTGTTCCTTCCTTCTAACGTCCTAACTAAGAGCACACCTGTGCTTTCTTTAGGATCTTAAAGTATTACTTTAGTCATCCTTCAGTTTCCCCAATGAAACCATTGACAACAGAAGTCCTGCCGTTGAGCCAGATTCCAAGGAACTGCTGTTGTCACTTAGAAAAAGACCCTGAATACCGCACATTGGGAGGGACTGGTGAAGGGCAATATGGGGGAAGGCTAGAGTTCTGATGTCCCATCACATCTTCCCAACACATGTGACCAGCAATGGACTGTAAAACCCCTCCATAAGGAAATGTTGACATGAAATTGTAGCTATTTATCATGAAGAGATCAAAAGCAAGGTAATAAAACAATGAAAGCACAACAAAATGATTCTCTACCCGGTTTAAAGTTTAGTCAAAAGTCATCACTTGTTAGGTTAAAGTTTATACATACCCCAAATAAGTTTCTAGGCAAAAGTCCTCTCTTGAAAATCAACATGTATTTGTTAAAAATTTGAAGGTACAATGTGACGCCGTCCAGCAGGGTCAATTTGGCACAGGAGACAAACGAGTAGCGAGACTCTTGAACTGGAAACGGTTTATTGATGATTCAGAAACCCAGGAACCAACCGGTGCTCAAGGAGAGCCGGCTTATATCCCCTCCAGGAGGTGAAGGGTAGGGCTGACGCCAATTATGCGAAGATTAGGTGAGGAGCTAGCTGTCCAATCACGGTAAAGGTCAAAAGGAGCAGGCATGATCAGGAGCACTTAGGAACACCTGTGCGCGCATTGTGTACGTGGACTTAATTGAATACGGCCAATGATAAATCATCTGGGTGTGCTTATGTTAATCAACCTCCTCACCACCGATGTGATCAAAACAACCTCTGGCTGGCTGCCAGGCGCCATCTTGGCGTAGTCCGCATGGCATAGCCCCCAACAATGGTTCTATTTCAAACTCCTTCTCAAATGTTTTTTAGGAAGTCAAGTGCATACCCACCTCCTCTACATAGTATTTGGGCCACTTCTAAAACCCCTTGTGCCTGTTTTCAAATAGTGTCCACTTTGCTAGTGCCACCTTCTTACCTGTTGGTGCCATGTTTGAACAACCCAGATTAAATCAGTGTTTTCAGGAAACTATTCTGTTATTGAGAAGTTAGGGCTGGGAACTTGTTGGAAATACAAAGAAATGAAGCAGACCTCTGTCCAGGAGAACTGGAAATAACATAAGGAAGCAGGAAAGCTGAGGAGAGAGCTACAAGCTCTCCTTCCGGCCTCCTCAGTCTCAGATTACATTCTGTTACACAAACATATAATCTCAGAGAGGAAGTAAGAACATGTAACCAAGCTGCCTGTGTCCCATTGAGAGGCCTCTGTGAAGCAAAGTCTCACTAGAAGCGGATTACAGGGAGGTTCTCAGGCAGGTTTTCTAGCCTAGAAATAAGACCAGAAACAAGATCCACCCCCTGTAGTGAGGGAAGCAGGCAGCAACTCCAGTCCCAGAAACATGGCATGTCTGCTGTGGGCTTCTAGGACTGCTGTAACTTAAGTCGCGTTTATGAAAAAGAACAGGGACCTGCTTACTTCTTTTAAACAATCACATCCTTTAAGGCCTACTGACATCATTATTTCTATCAATCCTTATATCACTTAACCAAACCTTTGTTCTTTAATGTAGAAAAAATTCTTCCTGGGTTAAATCACCAGATCTTAAGATAATCATTTCAGATCAGGTTAATGACATGATGGACTGTTGACCATTCCATGGGTGTTAGCTGGAATCGACTTTTAAATACCTATGGTATATTGTTTATACAAAGCAATGGTTGAATATAGAGCCCCAAATTCACATGTTGAAATCTAACCCCAACGTGAAGGTATTGGGAAGTGAAGCCTTTGGAAGTGATTCGGTGACAAAGGTGGATGCCTCCTGAATGAGAATAGTGTCCTCTTTCTTTAACTAAACAGGTCAGATCTGTACCTTTTTCCTTTACTATGATACTGTCATGGGCTAAGTCACCCTCATCTTTTTCTTGAAGTACTTGTTTTTGCCCAAGTGGCTACTTGCTATCATATTGTCTCTGTCTAATCAATTGTATGCAAAACAATCAGAGTCATCTTTAATCAAGTTGCCTTTGGTACCCTTCTGAAACATCCATTGGACTAATATGAAATTCATACTCTGTAAAGGTCTCATATAATCTAATGTTTCTAATTTCACAAAATTCATCTATGTTTTCTTTGTTGTTATACTACTGACAATGTTAGTTCCTTTTTATTCTTGCAAATTGCAAACCCTTTTCTTTCTCCAGTTGTCTGCATTTTTGATCCTCTGCTGGCAGCAGGCAGAACTGACTTGTTTTCTTCAATGCTCTGCAGGAGTGCTAGTCTTTAAGAGGTCTTCTCTGACCTTGTTGTCTCATGTGGTCCTCTGTTTAAACTTAACACAGTATGAAGACATATTTTAAAATATCTTTACTTATTTATTTTATGTCTTTTCATATGAAAATATAAACCTATAGAATAAGAAATCTGGCTTCTTTATTGCCAAATTTCTATCAATAAGAACACGGGATAAAACATCAGGTACATAAAAAATACTTACATGAATAAAAGAAAAGTAAATCAGAATGCTTATCTTTGTCTCACCGTTTTGGTGATGTGGTTAAAGCTAACTTTAATAAAATTTTTGAGTAGGGTACATGTCTTTGTGTTGCAGACTACCTTGTAGACTAGCACATCCAAATCTTACAATGTTGGCTGGTATGATCCAGTGTAAAGAACTTCTGACAGTGGGAAGATTTAAAAAAGAATAAGAAAAATAGAGGTCAAGTTTCTGAGACTCAAGGGCAGACAACTAGACTGTAGCAGCAGCATCAACCATCCATCCACACTTCTGTCCTGGCACCACAGGGTACTCAGTTCTCTTTTCCTCAACACGGGGCAAATTGGCTAAATGGGATGTGATATTACTGTTGTTAGAAATGTATTAACTGCTGCTGAGATCCTTCAATTAGATGTGATTTACAGTGACTTTGAAACGAGTGAGAAAAGTGATGCAGACAATGTTTTGTGAAACTTTTGAAGATATATTGTCTCACCCATTTCTTCCTTACCCTATTCCTGTCCATAAACATCAGACAACACCTGACTGACCCATGAGGTGTTATAAATTCTCAGTGTCTTAGCATTCATAACTTTAGCACCCCTGAAGGGAAGCTATTTCTACCTGATTCAGTCACTACTGTACCTCCTGATACTTTAACTTATCTGTGTTACCTGAAACATAAGAGTTAATAAATAGTGGTTGATTAAATTGGTTTGTTTTTTCCTCGGATGGTTGAAAGGTCTTGATCTAATTGCAATACCTTCACTGACTTAAACTCTTTTGGAAGTCAGACTGGTTGAACAGGTAAATATCTCCTCATGTGCAGCATGGCTTCTCTCTCATCCAGTGCACTGATGGGCCACATAGACATGAATACATATTTTCTCACAACTGGAAAAGGAATTAGCAATTATGAATACACCAGACTTTAAAAGGAGGGAGAGGGACTGTGATCTATATGAGCTGGTTAGATGGCACAAGGTTGCACATCCTTGTCATGGAGAAAGCACTGCCTTCTATCTTGTGGTACTTGTCATCCAGGGTGGCTCTGTACCCAGGCTGCTTAGGTGATCTGCTGTCACTGTGTGTTGCTTGCTTGCTGTGTTCAGGCTTTCTTCTGCTGGACCCCACAGTGCAATCTGAAACCAAGGGCATCTGAATGTGGAGTGTGTCCCACTCTTCCATACTGAACCACACACTGTCTTCCTAGGATTTTGGTAATATTAAGAAGGTGAGGCCACCAGTCCCAGAGCAGTCCTTTTTATTCTGGCTTTTCTTAGCTCTGTGACATTCTTTGTAATTTAGCTGTTGTGATCCGTTCCTGAAATTTTGGAGTTCAGCTGTATGGAATGAGGCTTCCTTTGGTTTCTTCAAAGATTCTATCATATAATATAGTACTAGGAAAAATCTTTCATTTCTCTCAGAAATTAATTCATTCTCATTAACCTGAGTCATTTCATCCATTTCACTAAAAATTTTATTAATAAGCTGGGCTTAAGATAGTGGCCAAGTACTATAGATGTAGTCCAACAAGGAAAGGCCCTGCCTCAGACAGCCATCAACACTGCTGAGGAGACCATGTGTTTGTATTTAATATACAATACCATGTGATCAGTTCTCTGATGTGAGTAAGCAAGGGAGGTTTCCTAAAAAGGAGAGTAACAGGCATATATTGACAGGTTTTTTTTTTTTAATGGTTTACAATGTCTTTATTTTTAAAATTATTTTTTATTTTTACAGACTGCATTTTGATTCATTATACACAAATGGGGTACATAATTTCACTTCTATGGTTGTGCACAATGTAAATTCATACCATTCATGTAATCATACATGTACATAGGGTAATGATGTCTGTCTCATGCCACCATTTTTAATGCCCCCTCCTCTCTCTCATTTCCCTCTGTGTAATCTGAAGTTCCTCCATTCTTCTCTCACCCTCCACCCCCCACCCCCTTAGATATCATCATCCACTTATCAGGGAAAACATTCAAACTTTGGTTTTTGGAATTGACTTATTTCACTTAGCATGATATTCTCCATTTCCATCCATTTATCTGCAAAAGTCATAATATTCTTCTTCTTTATGGCTGAATAATATTCCATTGTGTATATATACTATATATACTACATTTTTTAATCCATTCATCTGTTGAAGGGCCTCTAGGTTGGTTCCACAATCTACCTATTATGAATTGAGTTGCTATAAACATTGATGTGGCTGAGTCACTGTAGTATGCTAATTTTAAGTCCCTTGGGTATAAACTGAGGAGTGGGATAACTGGGTCAATTTCATCTTACTCCAATCAGAATGGTTATTATCAAGAACACAAACAATAATAGATGGCATGGATGTGGGGAAAAAGGCACACTTTTACATTGCTGGTGGAGTTGCAAGTTGGTGCAGCCACTCTGGAACACAGGAGGTTTTAAAAGATGGTTTTGAGTGTGTTCGTTTTTATTTTGGGGATGGAATGAATGAGAACTTCTATTTCTGTCTCCCCCACCTCTCTCTCTCTCAAATCATTTTTTGGAGATTAAAGTGGAAACAAGATCTCCACTTCAATAGACTTACATTTCTATCTGTGAAGAAGTACAGTCTATCATGACATACAAAACAAAGATACAGACAAGGCACCAAAGCCTATTAATGTTTTTCCTATGTTCAACTTTTGCTCTTACTCAATTGCTTTTTAAAAATCGTTAGAATTTGGAAAGTTGGGCACATTAATAATTTTTCATTTTCAAATTTCCATATTCCAGATTTAGATTAGGGTTTTCATTTTTTCAAGGTATTCCAAGAATCCTATCAGGTTTTGACTACATCCGACTGCAGCTTATTCAGTGTTTTAGGCAACACAAAAACAGCTTTTCCTTTTTATAAAGCTTTACATTCCCCAGCACCAGAGCTTGCTTCGAAGTCACATCTTCTGTACCTAGACACTCTCTGTGCTAGTCAGAGCTAATAACTCTATGTTTATTTTATTTTAATGTTATTTTGTTTCTGTAAGATTTTCTCCTTAGATATTGCTTTTGTTTCTTCAAGCCCATATTTTACATATATTTTATCACTCAAATAAAATTTCCAGGAAATTCCATATTGTACACACACTCCTTCTCTAACTCCCAAAGATTTGGTTCTCTTTTGATACAATATTTTTATCCAATACAATGGCTATTAGTTTTACCACTCAGATCTGTTATTAATATGTAAATTCTTAGAACATATTAGGATCTTTGTAGCCTCTAATTTTAATGTTTGTAATAACTTGAGATAGTCATTTTGAGTGTAGCAATTGCCATGTTTATCTTTGTTTCCCTACAACTAAGCAAAGTATGTAACTTTTAGTACTACCCAATACATGTTTGATTTCATTAAATTTAATTTGAATGCTCATTTGTGACTAATGCAGTGTATATAATATAGCTGCCTTATTGCCATGTGAAAACTTTCTTTTATTATTAAACAACTAATTGCTCATTGGACACTATTTATTATACTTATTTTCTCATTTCATTACATTCATTGAAACAGAGGCCCTTTGAGGAAAATATTGTTTGAATTTTTTTTCATAGAGGAGAAAAAAATGAGTTCACTGAGTTCACAAAAAGTATCAATGTAATCGTCAAAAGCAAGATTTGATGTTAACTCTGTTTTCAAGGTGCTTTGTTTATGTGTTGATTGAATATCAACAATCCAATCAATAAATGGGCCAAGGAACTGGACAGATACATTATAGAAGACATACAGGCAATCAATAAATATATGAAAAGTTTCAACATCCCTAGTAATTAGAGAAATGCAAATTAAAACAACTATAGGATTTTAAGAACACAAACAATAAAAGATGTTGACATAGATGTGGGGAAAAATGCACACTTACATTGCTGGTGGAGTTGCAAATTGGTGCAGCCACTTTGGAAAGCAGTGTGGAGATTCCTCAGAAAACTTGGAATGGACCCACTTTTTGATCTAGTTATCCTAATCCTCGGTTTATACCCAAAGGAATTAAAATCAGCATACTAAAGTAACTCAGCCACATCAATGTTTATAGCAGCTCAATTCGTAATAGCTAGATTGTGGAACCAACCTAGATGCCCTTCAACAGATGAATGGATAAAGAAAGTGTAGTATATATATATATACAATGGAATATTATTCAGCCATAAAGAAGAATAATATTATGACTTTTGCAGATAAATGGGTGAAAATAAAGAATATCATGCTAAGTGAAATAAGTCAATTCCAAAAACCAAAGTTTGAATGTTTTCCCTGATAAGTGGATGATGATATATAATTGGAGGGAGTGGAGGTTTGTGGGTAAGAGAAGAATGGAGGAACTTTAGGTAGAGGGAAATGAGAGGGAGGAGGGGGTTGGGGTATGAAAGATGGTGGAATGAGACAGATATCTTTACCCTATGTACATGTATTATTACATGAATGATATGGATCTATATTGTGCACAACCACAGAAATGAAAATGTGTACCCTATTTGTGTACAATGAATCAAAAAGGAGTCTGTAAAAAAAAATAGAAAATGAACAGAGAAAAGACTTCTAGGTGCTTGTTTTAAAATGCATGTTTTAACTGTGTGATCTTAAGAATGACATGTGGATTGTTACCCTGGACGCGCTTTTGAGCAGCACATTAATCTACAACAGCATGGGCACTATCAATAATGATGCCTTGGAAAAGCTTCCAGTTTATGAAGAAATGTATGGAAATGAAGACCAACCTGCATCCCTTACCTGTGACTGAGTTGTCTTTGGTGGAGCAAAGAGGACCCAGGGAAAGGGAAAGAGTTTGTAATGATTTTGTAGGAAGTGTATGGAAATTGTGGCTAGCAGCTCCTGTTCCTTAACCAAGTCCTAGTTATGTGACAGAACTCACAGAACTAATCAGGGTGAAATCTTTACCAAGTCCTGTTGGAGTAGGAGATTCCACAGAAATTGTGAGTTTCTATTCAGTCTTTGGACTGTTCTGGATTTCAACCTGAAGCTGGAGGTAGATGGTCACCAACCATGAAAAATCAGCTCCTGGAAAACACTTTGAGTCTGATTCCAGGTATCAAGAATGTTGCCAGGTTTGGACAGATGGTAGGAGTTGGGGTCTCCATCATCTCTGGAGTTACATTTGTTCTTGAGACTAGATCAATGTCTTTAGACATGGTGACTGGACTCTGGTTTATAGTTACCTGATATGTTCTGCTGACTGGAATTAAACTCATGCAGGGAGAGGAGGGCCTTAATGAATATATAAATTGTTAAAAAAAAACAATTTTCAGTTAAGATAATTTGTTTCATAACATCCAAATCATAGTTGGAACTGAACTTCTCCAAATACCAGACGTACATGTTTCTTATTGTGCTTCTCCCTTTTTGTGTTGAAGAAATCAATGGGCAAGATAATTGTTAGACATAAAATTGCAATAGAGAACCAGTTTTGCTCAGTTGTATTTATAACAGCATAGGAACCAAGGAATATGTAACCTTTTAGCTATTGGATAGTTATACCCTCTACAAAAATAATTCTATGTCCTAATTAGATTTAGAGCTCTTTTCAGTCTACACTTTTTCAATACATCTGATATCTGCCAGATCATCTATTTTTCATTCTCTATCACATAATTCTCTTTATTCTAACATTAATTTATGCTGATGCTATTTAAGTTAACAAATTATCTTAATATATTGAATTTAGGTGGGTGAGTACCCCCCCAAAATCCATGAATTTATTAAGTAGAAGGAAATTCTTTAAGTTATATTTAGGTAGTGTTTGGTCATTGGAATTTATAGCAAAAAAATACACAATTCTATTTGTATTGTGTGAAATCTTATGAATGGCAATCAAAAGTTTTCTTTAATGAACAAAGTGTCATCTGACCCTTGTCAATTTTGCTCTTATTATTCTCTTTTTGTTGCTCCTCTTCATACAGTCCTATATCAGCAGGCATAGACCAGAGAGACCATTCACTAATTAAGCCATTTGGTAAACATCTGTTTTAGCAGTGTGTTGCTGTCACCAAAAAATCTGGCAATGTAGAGGAACCAATGTATTTTGGCTCACAGTTTTAGTGGTTCAGCCCATAACCAGCTGACTCCATAGCTCTATCCCTGAGGTGAGGCAGAACATCATGGTGGTAGGGGGCCTGGTGGATGAAAACAGCTCAGGAGCTGACAATGAGGAAGGAGAGAGAGAGAGGGGCGGGGGGAGGGACAGAGAGAGAGAGAGAGAGAGAGAGAGAGAGAGAGAGAGAGAGAGAGAGGGCTCTACTCACCTAGGACAAAATTCAAACTCCAAGTGCACAACCCAGTGCGGTATAACCTCCAGCCATGCCTTACATGCCTACAGTTACCACTCAGTTATCATACCATTGGCATTGATTAATTCACTGATTAGGTCATGCCTCTCATAATCTAATCATATGACCTCTGAACATTCTCATATTGTCTCATGAATGAGCTGTTGTGGGACACCTCATTCTAAACCACATTTGATAATCCACATACGATTCTTATTTCTCTGGATATTGGCTCTAAATTTCTTTGCCTTGAAAAATGCTTCCTACTGTTTTATTTCCAGAGATATATCATTGATATGAGTTTTATTTTTACTGAGGCATTGAATGAATTTAAAAAATAGATCTGTAAGAACAAACAACTCCAAAGAACAAAAATCCCCAGTCAAAATTCTTGAGCTGCTTTGTCCCAAAACTGTGCTCACTGCAACTTCATGCTCTTTCTCAGGTGAAAGTCTCAAAGCTAAAAATTCCAACATATCTAGGCATAGCTTTTCAAATTGGATTTTTCATCTTTGACCAGTCAAACTATAAAAAGGAGTTCCTAGCTCACACTGAGGACATGTTGAAATATTAACTAAAAATCATCAATTCCAGGAACAATAAAAAAATTTTCTATTCTTAGATCTTCACCAATGCAAGGACCAAGACCCTCAGGGGAGGAGTCAAGGTCACTGGGAATGGTGAGTCTCCAATTCTCCTCCTAATTGGCAGGTGGAGAGAGACTTCAGGGGGCACACAGGTGACCCTGAGGTATTCCACCTGCTGGTGCTGTGCTCCCATTTGCCAACATCTCCCTTTGGTCCAGGGGTATCCGTGAGGTCAAAATACTTGCCCTGTTTCTCAGAATGTGCTGCTTCTCCTGAGGCATCTACCAGGAGATGGCAAAAGGGAGCCCTGCATGGGAAACTGAGGAGTGCTTTCCACACTCCTCTGAGGAAAGAGAACTGAAGTCCACTCCCCAACTGAGAGACCAATAACCAGATTCCTGGTGTGACATGGAACATGGATGTCAGGTAGCTTCTTTGTCTCACAAATGAAATCCATGGATACAGGATGAGAGCAAAGTAATAGGCTTTATTAGAGTATTAAAAAGCAGAGCTCCCAAAGGGTTGAGGTTCCAAAACAGGGATGCCAATGGATATCTGTTGTCTAGAGGTTTTAAAAGGCATATCTGATGACCCAGTTCAGGTGACTGATGGGGTGAGGGGGTCAATCAAACTCTTCATGTTCTGAACTTAATAAGCCAATCAAAAGTGCATAAGTTTAATGGCCTCTTTACATAATTAAGAGGACCCATCCAACCTTGTGGTTTGGCATGTCTGTTGCAGAGAGGAAGCACTTTAGTAAGGGTAGATTTGGTGGTCAACCATTGGTAAGGGTAGGAGTAGGGTAGCTAAAGAGGAGCGATGTGGTTGAAGTGGTCAGGGGCAGTGACAGGATGTTCTACAGGTCTGATGTCTCCTTCCAGGAAGGCATGATATTCTCCTCCCCTCTTCACCTTCTCTGAGGCCCTTATCCTGTCTGTCTATGGGTCTTCCTGCCTGATATAGGCAGAGGCATTGCTATGGAGTCACCTCTTCCACCTTTCTTCTTCTGTCCTCAGACATTGATTATGTAGTTGTGCCGTAACAGGTATTGAAAAAATAGAAAAGATGCTTCTTAAGATACAATTTCAGTCTTAAAAGATTGTTTATTATATGTTGATTAAAAATAAGTTGATTAATTAAAAAATAATAGAAGAAAGTGGAGGTGGTAGGTAAAACTAATGAGCAAAATGTTGAAATAAAGTGATTGTTCCTTGTATTAGCTACATTCAATTCTCCATATATTTGATAAGGCTGGTTTTACATGGAATAGTTAACTTTCAGTCTCTCTAATCAACTACCAAGTTTAACTGCTAAATGATTTAAGTTTGTTTATTCTGCACTGTTTCTAAACAAATGGTCCAAACAATCAAACAAAAACAGCTACATAAATTACTTTCAAGTTCAGGTTTTTGCTCCATTTCCTTTTGTGAGAATAAAAGAAAAAGTCCTCAGTTTGTTTCAAACTTCCTCTGTAAAGTAGCAACAGAAAAGTGGGAGGAGGAAATGGAGCAACAGTGACTGGCAGCTTTTTCTTGACCATACTGGTCTGCACAAGAGTGGGGCACAAATGCTCACTCACAACTTAATCTTGAGTGTAAAAACCTTAATTTATGATTCAAAGTTGGATCTGAGGGATGGAGAGGCAAGGGAGAAAGTAGCCTGAGAGCCTGATCTACAGAGTTCAGTTGCTGGCTTTGGTTGTTATTACCTTAAAGCTACCATCATTGTAACTGTGGCTTTTAACTCCATATTTTGTTGTCCACATGACTTAAGAGACAGCATTGTTTCAAGAAATTATTAGTCCATGTTTTTAGGCATGTAACATATGAAGATGTAATTTCATGATGTCAATAACTAAAAGGGGTGAGGACTAAGCTCTTAAAGGATAAGTCTTTTGTATGTTATTGAAATGAAGCTGGTATAAGTTCTTATTAGAGTCTTATGGCTTTAAGATATTAAATATGATCCCATTCTTGTGGTTGTACATGATGTGAATATTCACTGTGGCATATTTATATACGAACATAGGAAAACTATGTCTGATTCATTCCGTGGTCTTTCCTATTCCTATCCCCCCTTTTCTTCATTCTCCTTTTCTAATACTTTGAACTGCTATTCTTTCCACCTATCTTGTTGTGTGTTAGCATCCACATATCAGAGAGAATATTTGAACTTTGGTTTTTTGGGGTTGATAGTCTCCATTCCAGATCCATTCATTTACCAGCAAATGCCATAAAGTCATTATTTTTTGTGACTGAGTAATATTCCTTTATGTACACCACATTTTCTTTATCCATTCATCTGTTGAAGGGAATCTAGTTTGGTTCCATAGCTTAGCTATTGTGAGTTGAGCTGCTATAAACATTGATGCAGCTCTATCACTATAGTATGCTTATTTTAACTCCTTTGGAACAGGGTTAAATGGTGTTTCCGCACCAAGTTTTTTGAGGAATCTCCATACTGTATTACATAGAGGTCGCACCCATTTGCAGCCTCACCAGCAATGTATGATTGTACCTTTTCTCCTACATCCTTGCCAACATTTATTGTTGCTAGTATTCTAGATAATTGCCATTCTGACTGAAGTGAGATGAAATCTCAGTGGATACATGGCTTTTTCTCAAACACATATTATTTACATAGATCTATTTCTGAAGAATATTTGAATTCATTAAATGTTGTGTGAGTGTGTACTCTGTTCCCAGCAAAGGGACCAAACAGAGAAGACAGACATGCACTTTATACTTTAGGGAAAAAAAATTAAAGTGACATAAACAGTTAATTACCATCAGTGCGAAGTTGTCTGTCATTTTCCCAATTTTTGGTTGTTAGTGAAATGTACTAGTGAAAGGCAGATGTCCTACAGAGAGATACCATCTAGGACCCTTGATAGTCCCTTAAACTTGGCAGAGTATTTATGTCATGTTCTGTTCCCTAATCATGTATAGACAAATCTGAAAGATGAGTTGAGCATAACTAACCTTAGAATTTATGTAAAAATCATATAAATTATTCATTACACTTTAAAAAATATCTCACAGATAAATCTGTTCTGACATAGTTACACTAGTATCACTTTGAGGACAAAGGTCATACTTGTAAATAATCATATTCCAAGAAGGAAACACAGTTTCTCTTGAAATAGCAATGTTTATCTGATGCATTTTTTCTTGTCTAATTACTAAGTCTTTGATCCATTTTGATTTGATTTTGTGAAAGGCATAAATAGGCATCACCTTTTATCCCTGTACATATGAATATCCAGTTTTCCCAGCACCATTTGCTTAAAAGGCTTTCCTCTAACATACATTTTTAGGACCTTTGTCAAGGATCAGAGGCTATAAGTGTGTGGGTTTCTTTCTGTGTCTTTAATTCCATGTATTCATGTCTATTGATGCCAATACCATGATCTTTTGGTGACTGTAGCTCTGTGGTATAATTTTTTTTTTTTGGGGGGGGGTGCTGGGGATCGAACCCAGGGCCTTGTGCTTACAAGGCAAGCACTCTACCGACTGAGCTATCTCCGCAGCCCCTGTGGTATAATTTGAAATCAGGTATTGTGATGCCTTCTGCATCACTCTTCTTGCTCAGCATTGATTTAGCTATTCTGGATCTCTTATTCTTCCAAATGAATTTTAGGACTGTGTTTTTCAAGTTCTGTGAGGAATACAATTGGTATTTTGATGGGGATTGAATTAAATCTATATATTGTTTTTGGTAGTATAGCTGTTTTGATATTACTTCTGCCTATTCAAGAATGTGGGAGGTTTGTCAATCTTCTCAAGTCTTCTTCAACTCAAGGGAGCAGGACTTTTACCTTTTTCAGACACACCGAGCCAGAATGATCATCATATTCTCCAAACCTCCAAACAAGGCATCATCCCATTGTTGATGGCATCCCCATAGATCTCCATCAGGACTGCCAGTCCTGAATAAGGAATAAACAAGGTATAAATGTCATGTTCTCATTCAATAGGATGTAAGAGTCTGAAATTATTGACATGCATCATTAGGTTGTTTATTTGGGATCTTTCTGAATTTCTTATGTAGGCACTCAACACTTTAATTTTCCTCTTAGAACTGTTTCATAGAGTACCAGAAGTTCTGGTATGTTGGATCACTATTTTTATTTGATTCTAAGAATTTTTAAATTTCACCCTTGATTTTTTTCTATCACCCATTAATCATTCAAAGTGTATCATTTAATGCATTTATATGGTTTTTTGTAGGTTTCTCATTTCATTCCATTATGATCTGATAAGATACAAGGAATCATATAATTTGACAATTGCCATTCTGATTGGAGTGAGATGAAATCTTAGAGCAGTTTTGATTTGCGTTTCTCTAATTGCTAGAGATGTTGAACATTTCTTCATATATTTGTTGATAGATTGAATATCTTCTTCTGTGAAGTGTCTCCTCAGTTCCTTAGTCCATTTATTAAAAAGGTTATTTGGTTTTTGGTGTTAAGTATTTTGAGTTCTTTATATATTGTGGAGATTAGTGCTCTATCTGAGGTGCACGTGGTAAAGATTTTCTCCCATTCTGTAGGCTCTCTCTTCACATTGTTGATTGTTTCCTTTGCTGAGAAGAGGCTCTTTAGTTTGAATTCATCTCACTTATTGATTCTTGATTTTACTTTACTTCTGTGATTTAGGAGTCTTGTTAAGGAAGTCAGTTCCTAAGCCGACATAACTGAGATTTGGGCCTATTTTTTCTTCTATTTGGCAGGTGTAGGGTCTCTGGTCTAGTCTAAATCTTTGATCCACTTTGAGTTGATTTTTGTGCAGGTCGAGAGATAGGGATTTAATTTCATTTTCCTACATGCGGATTTCCAGTTTTCCCAGTACCATTTGGTGAATTGGCTATCTTTTTTCCAATGTATATTTTTGGCAACTTTGTCTAGTATGAGCTAACTGTATTTATGTGAATTTGTTTTTGTGCCTTCCTTTCTGTACCATTTGTCTATGTGTCTGTTTTGGTGCCAATGCCATACCATTTTTGTTACTATGGCTCTGCAGTATATTTTAAGGTCTGGGATGTCTCCTGCTTCACTCTTCTAGCTAAGGATTGCTTTGGCTACTCTTGGTCTCTAATTTTTGCAAATGAATTTTATGATAGCTTTTTCTAGTTCTATGAAGAATGTCATTGGGATTTTAATAGGAATTGTATTAAATTTATATAATAGTTATGGTAGTATGGCCATTTTAACAATATTAATTCTGCCTATCCAAAAGCATGGGAGATCGTTCCATCTTCTAAGGTCTTCTTCAATTTCTTTCTTTAGTGTTCTGTTGTTTTCTTTGTAGAGGTCTTTCACCTCTTTTGTTAGATTAATTCCCAATTTTTTTTTTTTTTTTTTTAGGTTATTGTGAAAGGGATCATTTTTCTAGTTTCTCTTTCAGAGGATTCATCATTGGTGTGTAGAAATACATTTGATTGGGGCTGGGGATATAGCTCAGTTGGTAGAGTGCTTGCCTCGCATGCACAAGGCCCTGGGTTCAATCCTCAGCACCACCAAAAAAAAAAAAAAAGAAATGCATTTGATTTATGGATGTTGATTAGGTTTTCTATTATCATCTTGATGCAATATTGGCAGGTCATATGTAGAAATGTATCCATTTCTTTCAAGGTTCTAATTTATTGGATTATAAATTTTAAAAATAGTTTCTAATGATTCTCTAGATTTCTATTATGTCTGCAGTGATTTTTTTTCTTTTTTATCTCTGTTTTTATTAATTTTGGTCTTCTATTTTTATTTTGGATAGTTCGACTAAGGGTTTGTCAATCTTTTTTATCTTTTCAAACAACCGACTCTTCATTTCCTTGATTATTTTAATCGTTTTTTTAGTCTCAATTTCATTTATTTCAGCTCTGATCTTAATTATACTGGTTTTGGAATTGGCTTGCTCTTTATCAAAGGCCTCGTTGTACATCATTAGGTTATTCATTTGGGATCTTTCTGAATTTCTTATGTAGGCACTCAACACTACAAATTTTCCTCTTAGAACTGTTTTTGTAGTGTCCCAGAGGTTCTGGTATGTTGGATCACTATTCTCATTTGATTCTGAGAATTTTAAAATTTCACCCTTGATTTTTTTTTATCACCCATTAATCATTCAAAGTGTATCATTTAATGCATTTATATGGTTTCTATAGGTTTTTTTTGTAGGTTTCTCATTTCATTCCATTATGATCTGATAAGATACAAGGAATCATATAATTTTTGCATATTTCCTAAGAGTTTCAAATATGGTGTATTTTGGAGAAGTTTCCATGAGCTATTGAGAAGTAATTGTATTTGTTACGGGGCGCAACTTAAGGACAGACCAATCACCACTGAGAAGTCCAAATTTGAGAGTCATTATTAAGCCGGCCACCTGACTATCTCACACAATGCCCCAAAAATAGCTATTGGGAGAACAGCCCTGAACATAGGGTTGTAGGTGTTTTTAATACCCCAAATCACATCAATCAAAAGTGTCTGTTGCTATGATTCGAAATTACAAACTAACATCATAAGATCATCAACAGAGGGGGAAGTGGGTCAAAACAACCCTTACCTAGGTACAAACTAAAAAATGGTTACTAACATCCACACAATCACCGTTCACATGGTACATTGTTTAAGGAGCAATAGGAATCAAAAGAGAGCAATTTTTCTTTATGTAGGAATTACCATTCTGTATTGTTAAACATGTCATGGTAAGCAACAGATCATGGGCACAGAGGCAGGGTGTTCCCATGAGATAAACTAAGCAATTGCGAGGTTTTCAAGATGGCGACCTAGAGGGTGGCTGCATTTCATGTTGCTCCAGGACTCAGATTCAAAAGAGGAGATATTGAGAGACTTGGGACCAACTCAAAGCAGCTGGGTGGGTCTCTCCCGTTGGGGAGGCGTCCTGGATGGGATGGTAGTCCCGGAACGCAGGGAACTTTGTGAAGTAGAGCTGCCGGCGAGACACCCCTCCCCCCGCTGGAGCAGTGAACTCGGACAACTGGGAGCATCGGAGAGGAGGCCGCTCAGCACAGCGCCGGGACTCAGAGCAACCACTGGGGCTCCTGCGGCTGCCCGGGGGAGGAGCGGCGAGGAGAGCTGTGTGGACTCACAGCACCGGGGCCTGCCCTGAGGAGGAGGAGGAGGAGCGTGGCCGCATGGATTTGGAGTGACTGCACCAGAGCTACAGGCGGTTGCCAGAGGAGGAGCTGCGTGGCGAGCTGTTTGGACTCAGACCACTTCTGAACACTGGGGCCTGCCTGGAGGAGTAGGAGAAGGAGGAGGAGGAGCGCGGCGGGTCATTTGGACTCGCAGTGACTGCATTAGAGCTCCAGGCGGCTGCTCAGAGGAGAAGGCGAGTGGTGAGTTGTTTGGACTTAAAGCAATCACTCCTGAACACAGGGGGGCTGCCTGGGGGAGAAGTGCAGTGGGTCACTTGGTCTCGAGTGGCCGCACCAGAGCTCCGGGCGGCTGCCCAGAGGAGGCATGCAGCGGGTCACGTGGATTCAGAGCCACTCAGAGCGACTGCTCCTGAACACCCGGGGGAGTTACTTGAGGAGGAGGAGGAACGGGGAGGGTCACTTCGACTCGGAGTGATTGATTGCCCAGGGCTACGGGTGGTTGGTGGGAGGAGGAGGCACGAAGTGAGTTTCTTGGACTCCTAGTAACCGCACCGGAATACTGGGTGGCTGTCTGGAGGAAGAGGCGTGTGGCGGGTCTCTGGGACTCAGAGCGATTGTTCGGGGCCCCAGGTGGCTGCTCAGAGGAGGGGCCGCATAGCCAGGCAATTAGGTGCAGAGCAGGGTCCCAGGATCTAAGAGGCTTCTTGGTGGAAGAGCCCCACAGAGACATGCTTAGGGGCCGAGCGAAGGTTCCAGGACTGCGGGCAGATTCTCTGAGGAGGGGTAGCCTAAGGAGATTCATCTGCGAAGGGTGAGGCTCCCAGGCACAGGAGGTGGGGCCGGGCCCCTGGGAACATTGCAGAGGAAGGCAGCCCAGCCCAGGCGGTAGCTGTAAATTGAGGGGAACCTCTAGGAGGGGAACTGACCAACGAGACCTCCCCACCCAGTGAGTCTTCCCTGCCGGGTGAGGTTTCCCCACAAGGACGGTAAAACCAGAGACTCAGGCCCAAACAGGCCTTGCCTCAGCCTGCAGCCTAGTTCCCCTTTGGATGACCATTGATCAACAAGTGGAGGCACCTCTGCCCACTAGCAGGGAATATACCCCACCTGAAGGCCACCACTCCTAGAGAGGCAGCTTCCTTGTGGAGCACCACATTATCAACTTCCTCCAAGACTTCAGCCTACTGAAGGCTAAGAGGGGATATATATAGAAATCTTCAGGGACATTGTAAGTCAATAGAGGAAATCTGCAATATCTCAGTGGTCCACTGATACCTGAACAATATGAGAAAACAAGGAAAGAAAATGCTGCAAACAAATCTAGATGTTACATCAATAAAACCCAATGACAGCATGGCAGAGGACTCCAAATACACAAAATTACAACAGACCCACACCAAGGCACATTATAATAAAAATACCTAACATACAAAATAAAGACAGAATTTTAAAGGCTGTGAGAGAAAAGAACCAAATTACATTCAGGGGGAAACCAATACGGATATCAGCAGATTTTTCAATCCAGACCCTAAAAATTGAAGGGCCTGGAACAACATTTTTCAAGCCCTGAAAGAAAATGGATGCCAACCAAGAATCTTATAGCCAGCAAAACTTACCTTCAAATTTGATGATGAAATAAAATCCTTCCATGATAAACAAAAGCTAAAAGAATTTACAAAAAGAAAGCCAGCATTACAGAACATTCTCAGCAAAATATTCCATGAGGAAGAGATGAAAAACAAAGAAGCAAATCAGCAAAGGGAGGAATTATCCTAAAGGAATTGTCAAATAAAGGAGGAAACAAGTTGTGTCAAACAAATAAATAAATAAAATTTAAAAAATGAACCAAATGACCGGGAAACCATATCATATCTCAATAATAACCCTGAATGTTAATGGCCTGAATTCATGAATCAAAAGACATAGACTGGCAGACTGGATTAAAAAGAAAGATCCAACAATATGTTGCCTACAAGAGACTCTCCTCATAGGAAAAGATACCCATAGACTAAATGTGAAAGGATGGGGAAAAACATACCATGCACATGGACTCAGCAAAAAAGCTGGAGTATCCATCCTCATTTCAGACAATGTGGACTTCAAGCCAAAATTAGTCAGAAGGGATAAAGAAGATCATTTCATACTGCTTAAGGGAAGCATAAATCAGCAAGATATAACAATCATAAACATCTATGCCCCAAACATTGGCTCATCCACGTATGTCAAACAAATCCTTCTCAATTTCAGAAACCAAATAGACCATAACACAATAATACTAGGTGATTTTAACACACCTCTCTCACCACTGGACAGATCTTCCAGACAAAAATTGAACAAAGAAACCATAGATCTCAATAACACATAAATAATTTAGACTTAACGTACATTTATAGAATATACCATCCTACCAAGAGCGAATACACTTTCTTCTCAGCAGCACATGGATCCTTCTCTAAAATAGACCATATATTATGCCACAAAGCTAATGTTAGCAAATAAAAGAAGATAGAGACACTACCATGTATTCTATCAGATCATAATGGATTGAAGATAGAAATAAATGAAAGAGTAAAACACAGAAACTATTCGAACATCTGGAGATTAAACAATATGCTATTATATGATGAATGGATAACAGAAGATATTAGGAAGGAAATTAAAAAATTCTTAGAGGTAAATGAGAACAAAGAAACATCATATCAAAATCTCTGGGACACTATGAAAGCAGTACTTAGAGGGAAATTTATTTCATGGAGCGAATTTAATAAAAGAAGTGAAACTCAACAAATAAACGACCTAACACTACAGCTCAAAGCCATAGAAAAAGAAGAGCAGACCAGCACCAAAAGTAGTAGAAGACAGGAAATAGTAAAACTCAGAGCTGAAATCAATGAAATTGAAACAAAAGAAACAATACAAAAAATTGACAAAATAAATAGTTGGTTCTTCGAAAAAACATACAAAATTGATAAACCTTTAGCCACACTAACAAAGAGAAGATGAGAGAAAACCCAAATCACTAAAATTCGGAATGAACAATGAAATATCACAACAGACAGGATTGAAATACAAAACATAATTAGAAGCTATTTTGAAATCTATACTCCAACAAAATAGAAAATTTTGAAGACATCAACAGGTTTCTAGAGACATATGAATTGCCTAAACTGAACGAGGAGGGCATACACAATTTAAATAGACCAATTTCAAATACTGAAATAGAAGAATTCATCAAAAGGCTACCAACAAAAAAAAGTCGGGGACCAGATGGGTTCTCAGCCGAGTTCTACAAAACCTTTAAAGAAGAGCTCATTCCAATACTTCTCAAAGTATTCCATAAAATAGAAGAGGAGGGAACCCTCCCAAACTCATTCTATGAAGTCAATATCACACTGATACCTAAACCAGACAGAGACTCATCAAGGAAAGAAAATTTCAGACCAATATCCTTAATGAACACCGAGGCTAAAATTCTCAACAAAATTTTAGCAAATTGCATCCAAAAACATATTAAAAAGGTAGTGCACCATGATCAAGTGGGTTTCATCCCAGGGATGCAAGGTTGGTTCAACATCAGGAAATCAATAAATGTTATTCACCATATCAATAGACTTAAAATCAAGAATCACATGATTATTTCAATAGATGCAGAAAAAGCATTTGATAAAATACAGCATCCCTTCATGCTCAAAACACTAGAGAAAATTGGGGTAGTGGGAACATTCCTTAACATTGTAAAGGCCATTTATGCTAAGCCCATGGCTAATATCATTCTAAATGGTGAAAAACTGAAAGCATTCCCCCTAAAAACTGGAACAAGGCAGGGATGCCCTCTTTCACCACTTCTATTCAACATCATTCTTGAGACTCTAGCCAGAGCAATTAGACAAACCAAAGAAATTAAAGGGATACGAATTGGAAAAGAAGAACTCAAACTATCCTTGTTTGCTGATGACATGATTATATATTTAGAGGAACCTGAAAATTCCACCAGAAAACTCTTAGAACTCATAAGTGAATTCAGTAAAGTAGCAGGTTACAAGATCAATGCTCATAAATCCAATGCATTTTTATACATAAGTGATGAATCTTCAGAAAGAGAAATTCGGAAAACTACCCCATTCACAATAGCCTCGAAAAAAATAAAATACTTGGGAATCAATCTCACAAAAGAGGTTAAAGAGCTCTACAATTAGAACTACAGAACACTAAAGAAGAAATTAAAGAACACCTTAGAAGATGGAAAGATCTTCCATGTTCTTGGATAGGAAGAATTAATATTGTCAAAATGGCCGTACTACCTAAAGTGCTATACAAATTCAATGCAATTCCAATTAAAATCCCAATGACGTACCTTACAGAAATAGAGCAAGCAATTATGAAATTCATCTGGAAGAATAAGAAACCCAGAATAGCTAAAGCAATCCTTAGCAGGAAGAGTGAAACAGGGGGTATTGCAATACCAGATCTTCAACTCTACTACAAAGCAATAGTAACAAAAACGGCATGGTATTGGTACCAAAATAGAAAGGTAGATCAATGGTACAGAATAGAGGACACGGACTCAAACCCAAAGAAATACAATTTTCTCATACTAGACAAAGGTGCCAAAAATATGCAATGGAGAAAAGATAGCCTCTTCAACAAATGGTGCTGGGAGAATTGGAAATCCATATGCAACAGAATGAAACTAAACCCATATCTCTCACCATGCACGAAACTAAACTCAAAATGGATTAAGGACCTCGGAATGAGACCAGACACCCTGCAGATTATAGAAGAAAAAGTAGGTCCAAATCTTCACCTTGTTGGTCTAGGATCAGACTTCCTTAACAGGACTCCCATAGCACAAGAAATAAAAGCTAGAATCAACCACTGGGATAGATTCAAACTAAAAAGCTTTCTCTCAGCAAAGGAAAGTATCAGCAAGGCGAAGAAAGAGCCTACAGAGTGGGAGAATATCTTTGCCAATCATACTTCAGATAGAGCACTAATCTCCAGAATCTATAAAGAACTCAAAAAACTCTACTCCAAAAATTCAAATAATCCAGTCGACAAATGGGCTAAGGAAATGAATAGACACTTCACAGAAGAAGATCTACAAGCAATCAACAAACATATGGAAAAATGTTCAACATCTCTAGTAATAAGAGAAATGCAAATCAAAACCACCCTAAGATTCCATCTCACCCCAATTAGAATGGCAATTATCAAGAATACGAGCAACAACAGGTGTTGGCGAGGATGTGGTGAGAAAGGTACCCTCATACATTGCTGGTGGGGCTGCAAATTAGTGCAGCCACTCTGGAAAGCAGTGTGGAGATTCCTTAGAAAACTTGGAATGGACCCTCCATTTGACCCAGCTATCCCACTCCTTGGCCTATACCCAAAGGACTTAAAATCAGCATACTACAGAGATACAGCCACATCAATGTTCATAGCTGCTCAATTCACAATAGCCAGACTGTGGAACCAACCTAGATGCCCTCAATTGATGAGTGGATAAAGAAACTGTGGTATATATATACAATGGAATATTACTCAGACATAAAGAATGATAAAATTATGGCATTTGCAGGCAAATGGATGGAAATTGGAGAATATCATGCTAAGTGAGATAAGCCAATCTCAAAAAGCCAAAGGACGAATGATATCGCTAATAAGTGGAGGATGACACATAATGGGGGGGAGGGAAGGGTTAGTGTTAGGGTTAGAGTTAGGGTTAGGGAGAGGGGCAAGTATGGAGGAAGGAAGTACTGTATAGAGGGTAAAGAGGGTGGGAGGGGTGGGGGGAAGGGAAAAAAATAACAGAATGAATCAAACAACATTACTGTATGTAAATTTATGATGACACAAATGGTATGCCATTACACCATGTACAAACAGAGAAACAACATGTATCCCATTTGTTTACAATAAAAAAAAATATTAAAGCTAAGGCATGTAACAAGGTAGAAGCCTAGTGTCCACCTTGGGAGATGAGAAATATGATGTATGATCGGTGCGGGCATTATGAAAGCATGAGGCATCTAATTCAGTCAAGTGGACCAGAGACTCTTCCTAGAGGGAAAGATATCTAATCTTTAGCCTGAAATCCATAACCTGCACAAGTTACAGATGTGAAAATGATAGGAATGGAAATAGGAATTGTGAAAATATGATTCAGTTAAATTATCTCATTAAAAATCTTCAAAAAATTACTAGCTTCATCAAGAACCTTCATAAATACTTTGGTTTGCCAAGTCTTTGCTCCTCTGTTCTTCAGGCAATGGAAGAACAATGCTGTGGCATTTCCTGCTGAGATTTTGGTGATATAGAAATACACCCTGCCGTCAGACACAACATTGAACAAAGGGAGCAGGGAAGGACTCAGCTCTCAGAGGAGTGGGTACATTCCTGTAATGCTCCCCAACAGGAAGATCTTTTGAAAATGATAACTTCCTGTTTCTGTAGAATACTGGCTCCACCAAATCTGAAAATAATAAAGGAGCTCAGCCAGCCAGGCCTTTCCCACCACATTGTGAAATCTCTTCTAGCCGGCTCAGGAGAACACAGCAAGTCCTGACTGCTTTCTTCCTTCTCTAAATCCTCTGTGGAGCTGCAAGAGGGCCAAAAGGGGCAACTGAGAAGGAACAGTAAGTGCTGAGACAAAACCAGAAGGAGCAGCAGCAAAGCATGGAGGCTTGGAGAGAAGCTGTGTTGCCCACATGAAGGAGAAAATGTAGAGGGAAAGAGCAAACCACCAGGGAGAGCCAGCAACAAGGGGAGCACAAGGGGAAAACATGGCTGGACCAGGCCTGGCAAGTGCCTGAGGGACAAAGCCCTGGTTCCTCAGAAAGGAAGGGTAAAACCAGCCAAAGGCATCATGCCAGAGGGATGCAACAAAGGTGTGTGATTCATTAATGCCTCAAAGCCATCGGGATCCTGCAGAAGCCCTTAATTCTACAAGACCCCATCACTTTCCAAAGCTTTGGGCTTAAGAATGTACAGTGATGTCCCCACATGCTGGGACACTACCAGGAGTGATTTTAGGAAGGTCTCATTGTGCCCCAGTTGAACAGGGCCCAAGTCCTATATACCTATTCTTCCTAGGATTATCAGATTTCAATTAGATTTGAAATAGATCTCTTTGATCTTTAAGACATCAAATGGTCAAATGTGAAATACACAATGAAGAAAGCCATAAATCCTTCTTATTTTCTTGTTTTATTTTTTGTAGGAGAACTACACAATTCATCCTGTATAAAACAGTAAAATGCCTTCAAGTTCTAGCCTGGGAGCTTGATGACCAGTTATCTATACAGAGTGCACAGTTTTCTCTATTTTTTAGATGAGCCATAGTACCTTGGTAGAACTAGTACTAGTTAGAGTCACACCTACATCCCCACCCAAAGGTTATCTTTAGGGATAAATACAAGTTCGCAGACCTGGCCTTCCTTCCTCCTTCCCAAACTCAGTGAGATGATTCTGGGTTATATCCCAATCAACTCATCATAAATCGAAAATACGTAAGTGAAATTGTACTTACTCCATCTAAATTATCAACCATCAGAGCTTAACCCAGCCACCTTCCACATGCTCCGAGTGCTCACAGTAGCACACAGCTAGGCAAAACTAACACACAACCTGTCTTTCAATGAAGTATGAATTTGACATTATGTATTGAACACCTGTATGCAAAGGACACAGGCAGCACAGCACAGCACAGGAGAGCATGGGTTGCTGACCCTCCTGGCATCGTGGCTGACTGGCAGCTGGGGCTTGATAGCTGTGATGGCCAAGCACCACAACAGAGCACAAAACCACCAATTCTTGTCCAGAGAAAATCAAAATTCAAAATTCAAAGTACAGTTTCCACTGAATGGCTATTGCAATTGCACCATCATGGTCAAAAACGTTTCAAGTCAAACTCCTTAAACTGGGGACCACGAGTATTTGGGAACAGAGGAGAAATTCATCACGGGATACTCTAGGTGATTGTAGAGAAATAAACAGGTTTACTTGCAGAGGTTGAGTATTAAACATTGACTGGGTAAAAGGATTTCAAAAATGGGCTTTTTCTCCTTTTATAGGCCCAAGATCACCTTAAAAATGAATTTAAAAAGAATTCAGAGGAATTGATATAGAAACAAATTGGCCAAATTAAATGAATGAAAGTAACTAAAAAAAGTGTTTAAGGTTGTTGGGTTTACAGGTCATTGATGAGGCCAACAGTATGTTTATTTCAGAAATGCCACTTCTTGGTAAACTAGAAAGAAACATGAATTCACAAATGAAATAGGCTGAGCTTTTCTGATGAAAAATTATAAAACAATGCCACTTTTGTTATATTGTGGCACATTTTTGAAGTACATGACTTGTTAGTATCATTTCTCTAAAGTTTAGAAATGAAAAATTAATTACCTGAATATATAAGGACTTGTCATACAAAAACAAACAATTTTAACCAAATTGATTTCTTTTTTAAATTTTTTTTTATTGTAAACAAATGGAATCCAACTTGTTTCTCTCATTGTACTTGAAGTAGAGGCATACTATTTGTGTAATCACACATTACATAGGGTAATGGTATTTGATTCAGTCTGCTATTTTTTCCTCCCCCCCCCACACTCCCATCCCTCTTTTCCCTCTATACAGTCCTTCCTTCCTCCAATCTTGCCCCCCTCCCTAACCCTAACCCTAACACTAACCCCTCCCACCCCCCATTATGTGTCATCATCCTCTTATTAGCGATATCATTTGTTCTTTGGTTTTTTGAGATTGGATTATCTCACTTAGCGAGATATTCTCTAATTTCATCCATTTGCCTGCAAATACCATAATTTTATCATTCTTTAAAAATATGGAACGCTTCACGAATTTGCGTGTCATCCTTGCGCAGGGGCCATGCTAATCTTCTCTGTATCGTTCCAATTTTAGTATATGTGCTGCCGAAGAGAGCACTATTCTCGGTTTCTTATTCTTCCAGATGAATTTCATGATTGCTTGGTCTATTTCTGTGAGGTACATCATTGGGATTTTAATTGGAATTGCATTGTATCTCTATAGCACTTTTGGTAGTATGGCCATTTTGACAATACTAATTCTGCCTATCCAAGAACATGGGAGATCTTTCCATCTTCTAAGGTTTCCTTTAATTTCTTCCTTTAGTGTTCTGTAGTACTCATTGTAGAGGTCTTTCACCTCTTTTATTAGATTGATTGCCAAGTATTTTATTTTTTTCGAGACTATTGTGATTGGGGTAGTTTTCTTAACTTCTCCTTCCAAAGATTCATCACTTATGTATAAAAATGCATTAGATTTATGAGCATTGATCTTATATCCTGCTACTTTACTGAATTCACTTATGAGTTCTAGTACGTTTTCTGGTGGAATTTCCTAGTTCCTCTATGTATATAATCATGTCTTCAGCAAATAGGGATAGTTTGAGTTCTTCTTTTCCTATTCGTATCCCTTTAATTTCTCTGTTCTGTCTAATTTCTCTGGCTAGAGTTTCAAGGACAATGTTGAATAGATGTGCCGAAAGAGAGCATCCCTGCCTTGTTCCAGTTTCTAGGGGGAATGCTTTCAGTTTTTCACCATTCAGAATGATATTGGCCATGGACTTAGCGTAGATGGCCTTTACAATGTTAAGGAATGTTCCCAGTACCCCAATTTTTTTCTAGTGTTTTGAGCAGGAAGGGATGCTGGATTTTATCGAATGCTTTTTCTGCATGTATCGAAATAATCATGTGATTCTTAACTTAAGTCTGTTGATATAGTGGATTGCATTTATTGATTTCCGGATGTTGAACCAACCTTGCATCCCTGGGATAAAACCCACTTGATCGTGGTGCATTATCTTTTTAATATATTTTTGTATGCAATATGCTAAGATTTTGTTGAGAATTTTTGCGTCGATATTCATTAAGGATATTGGTCTGAAATTTTCTTTCCTCGATGTGTCTCTGTCTGGTTTAGGTATCAGGATGATATTGGCTTCATAGAATGAGTTTGGGAGCATTCCCTCCTCTTCTATTTTATGGAATACTTTGAGGAGTATTGGAATGAGCTCTTCTTTAAAGGTTTTTCAGAACTGGGCTGAGAACCCATCTGGTCCCAGACTTTTCATTGTTGGCAGGCTTTTGATGACCTGTTCTATTTCATTGCTTGAGATTGATTTATTTAAGTTGTGTATGTCCTCCTCATTCAGTTTAGGTAATTCATATGTCTCTAGAAACTTGTTGATGTCTTCGAGGTTTTCTGTTTTGTTGGAGTATAGATTTTCAAAATAGCTTCTAATTATGTTTTGTATTTCACTCGTGTCTGTTGTGATATTTCCTTTTTCATTCCGAATTTTAGTAATTTGAGTTTTCTCTCTTTTATTAGTGTTGCTAAGGGTTTATCAATTTTGTTTATTTTTTCAAAGAACCAATTATTTATTTTGTTAATTTTTCCGATTGTTTCTTTTGTTTCAATTTCGTTGATTTCGGCTCTGATTTTAACTATTTCCTGTCTTCTACTACTTTTGGTGTTGGTCTGCTCTTCTTTTTCTAGGGCTTTGAGCTGTAGTGTTAAGTCATTTATTTGATTCCTATGTCTTTTGTTGAATGCACCCCATGAAATAAATCTTCCTCTAAGTACTGCTTTCATAGTGTCCCAGAGATTTTGATATGAGGTGTCTTTGTTCTCATTTATCTCTAAGAATTTTTTTATTTCCCCCCTGATGTCTTCTCTTATCCCTTCACCATATAATAGCGTATTACTTAATCTCCAGGTTTGCAGAAGTTTCTGTTTTTTATTCTGTCATTTATTTCTAATTTCAAACCATTATGGTCTGATAGAATACAAGGTAGTATATCTTCTTGTATTTGCTAACAGTAGCTTTGTGGCATAAAATATGGTCTATTTTAGAGTATGATCCATGTGCTGCTGAGAAGAAAGTGTATTCATTTTTTTGTTGGATGGTATATTCTATATATGTCCATTAAGTCTAAATTGTTGATTGTGTTATTGAGATCTATGGTTTCTTTATTCAATTTTTGTTTGGAGGATCTATTCAGTGGTGAGAGAGGTGTTTAAAATCGCCTAGTATTATTGTGTTGTGGTCTATTTGATATCTGGAATTGAGAAGGATTTGTTTGACGTACATGGATGAGCCAATGTTCGGGGCATAGATATTTATGATTGTTATATCTTGCTGATTGATGTTTCCCTTAAGCAGTATGAAATGTCCTTCTTTATCCCTTCTGACTGGTTTTGGCTTGAAGTCCACATTATCTGAAATGAGGATGGATACTCCAGCTTTTTTGCTTTGTCCATGTGCATGGTATGTTTTTTCCCATCCTTTCACCTTTAGTCTATGGGTATCTCTTTCTATGAGATGAGTCTCTTGCAGGCAGCATATTGTTGGATTTTTCTTTTTAATCCAATCTGCCAGTCTATGTCTTTTGATTGATGAGTTCAGGCCATTAATATTCAGGGTTATTATTGAGATATGATTTGTATTCCTGGTCATTTGGTTCATTTTTTAAATTTTATTTATTTATTTATTTGACACGACTTGGTTCCTCCTTTATTTGACAATTCCTTTAGGATAATTCCTCCCTTTGCTGATTTGCTTCTTTGTTTTTCAACTCTTCCTCATGCAATATTTTGCTGAGAATATTTTGTAATGCTGGCTTTCTTTTTGTAAATTCTTTTAGCTTTTGTTTATCATGGAAGGATTTTCTTTCATCGTCCAATTTGATGGTTAAGTTTTGCTGGCTATAAGATTCTTGGTTGGCATCCATTTTCTTTCAGGGCTTGAAAAATGTTGTTCCAGGCCCTTCTAGCTTTTAGGGTCTGGATTGAAAAATCTGCTGATATTCTTAATGGTTTTTCCCTGAATGTAATTTGATTCTTTTCTCTCGTGGCCTTTAAAATTCTGTCTTTATTTTGTATGTTAGGTATTTTCATTATAATGTGCCTTGGTGTGGGTCTGTTGTGATTTTGTATATTTGGAGTCCTATAAGCCTCTTGTACTTGGTTTTCCATTTCATTCTTCAGATTTGGGAAATTTTCTGATATTATTTCATTGAATAGGTTGTTCATTCCTTTGGTTTGTATCTCTAAGCCTTCCTCAATCCCTATCATTTTTAAATTTGGCCTTTTCATGATATCCCATAATTCTTGTAGATTCTGTTCATGATTTCTTTCCATCTTCCATCTTCTCTGTTTGGTCAACTTTGTTTTCATGATTAAATATTTTGTGTTCTATATCTGAGGTTCTGTCTTCCAGGTATTCGATCCTATTTGTTACGCTTTCTATGGAGTTTTTAACTTGGTTTATTGTTTCCTGCATTTCAAGGATTTCTGTTTGTTTGTTTTTTTTCAATATCTCTAACTCTTTTTTGAAATGATCTCTTGCTTCCTGTATTTGCTCTTTTAACTGTTGATTGGTGCGTTCATTCAATGCCTGCATTTGCTCTTTCATCTCCTCTTTTGATGCTTGCATTTGCTTCCCCATTTGCTTCCCTGATTGTTTTAATTATGTACATTCTGAACTCCCTTTCTGACATTTCTTCTGCTGTGCTGTCATTGGGTTTTATTGATATAGTATCTAGGTTTGTTTGGGACATTTTCTCCCCTTGTTTTCTCATATTGGTCAGATGTCAGTGAGACTCTGAGATATTGTAGATTTCCTCTATTGGCTTATAGTGTCCCTGTAGATTTCCAGTATATCACCTCCCAGCCTTCAGTAGCCTGAAGTCTTGGAGGAACTTGATAATGCACTGATTCCAAAGAAAGCTGCCCCTAGCCTTCTACTGGTTCCAGGGCTTGGAGCTGGCTCTGTGTGGAAAGGCTCTCATCGGTCAGACTGCTCTGAGAAGCTGGCTGTGAAAGAAGCCGGCAGCTGGAGGGAGCAGGGCTTCTTGGGGAAGTCTCTGGCTTCCCTGTCCTGGTCCCTGAAGCTGCCTGCATGCCGGAGCTCACTGCTGGCTCCAGGACTGTGAGCTGGTTTTGTGCAGAAAGGCTCTCACTGGGGGGCCTACTTCGAGAAGCAGGCCATGTGGAAGGAGCTTGCTGCCAGAGGGAGCAGGGCTGCCTGGGGAAGACTCTAGCTGCCTTGCCCTGCTCTGAGAAGTTGGCCCTGTCCGAGCCTGCTCCTGGGCCGAGCTCCACGTGGTGGGGGAGACTCACCCCGTGTCTCTATTTTAGTCCGAGTCTCTCAATGCCTCCCCTTCTTTAATCCTGGGTCCTGGAGCAACAGGAGATGCAGTCACCCTCTAGTCTGCCATCTTCGATCGCCTCGTGGAAGGAGACTGCCCCTGGAGGGAGCAGGGCTGCTTGGAAAAGTCTCTGGCTACCCCTCCCTGTCCCAGAGGCTGCCTGTGGGCCGGAGCTCGCCGCTGGTTCTGGGAATTGTGGCTGGCTCTGTCTGTTTTAACTGTTGATTGGTGTGATCATTCAATGCCTGCATTTGCTCTATCATCTCATTGTTTGCTTCTCTGATCATTTTAATTATGTACATTCTGAACTCCCTTTCTGACATTTCTTCTGCCATGCTGTCATTGGATTTTATTGATGTAGCATCTGGGTTTGTTTGGACATTTTCTTCACTTGTTTTCTCATATTGCTCAGGTATCTTCCCCTCTAGTAGTGAAACTCTAAGATATTGCAGAAATCCCCTATTGACTTATAGTGTCCCTGTACATTTCCAATAACTCACCTCCTAGCCTTCAGTAGTCTGAAGTCTTGGAGGAACTTGATAATGCAGTGATCCCTAAGGAAGCTGCCCCTTTAGGGGTGGTGGCCTTCAGGTGGAGTATATTCCCTGCTAGTTGGCAGAGGTGCCTCCACGTTTTGACCAATGGTTAGCCAACGGGGGACTAGACTGCAGGCTAGGGCATGGTTGGTCTGGGCCTGGGTCTCTGGTTCTACTTCCCCAGTGGGAAAGCCTTGCCCAGAAGGGATGCTCACTTGGTGGGGAATTTCTGCTGGGTAGCTCTCCTCTGAGAAGTTCCCTTTGGTTTGGAACTACTGCCTGGGTCGGGGATCTTCGCCCTGTAATGAAGTCTCTCACTGGGCAGCCCTCCTCTGTGAAATTCCCTGGGGTCCAGAACTACCACCTGGGCTGGTAGGGAAGAGTTGGCATGGTGTCCAGATTAAAATCTATGTGGTGAAGGAAAGACTGGATATGGAAAGGGACAAGCAGGATAGTTCAGGTCATAGAATGGAATAAAACAGGAAGCTTTAAGACTATTGAGCAAAAAAAGTGACATGACTCAATTTTTTTTTAAAGACATCCTGTTTATTGCATGGAGATGAGTTAAAGACACTCAGATGTGATCGTAAGTTATTGTGGTAGCCCTGGCAATGGGCCCATCTGAAAGCTGTTTTTAGGAGCTCAATGCCATACGCTTGTAAAACAATAGCAAAATAGGGCTGTGCTGGAAGTCACATGTGGTGTTTCTCCCTTCATCCCTCCACATTGCATGCAATTCCAGATATTCTGTTTTCAAATGACCTAGCAGAATTATTTCCCAGCCAGGACAATGACTTGTCGAGAGAGTGCAGGCCTCTTTGAAACTGCATTTCCTGGAGTGCAATTCAGACTGAAACCGAAAGAAGCATAGAATTATTTGTGTAAATGGACAGTTCTGGGAAATGAGCTTGCTATTCTCTTCTAGCAAAAGAAGAATGGGACTTAAAAAAAAAACCTGAACCCTTAGCACACCCCATCAGGCGTGTTGAAGGACTACAGAACCACTCTTCTTATGGTGCCTCTGCAGACCCTCTTCAGACATCACATTCTTCCCACTGGGGCAATCCGTATTTCACAGGCCAAAAAATTACATGGTGTGTCCAGTACTGCTTCCTGGAAACTTCACCAAAGTCCCAGAACACTCACACGTTTATTTTAATTTCATTAGCACAGCACTGTTCCCCTGTGGTTCATTTTGTTACACAGTTTCTCAAATAAGGGAGTCTGTTCTTTCTCTGTATCTCTCGGTTTGTGCATACAGCCTCCTGCCTTCTAGTAACAGATTGGCTATTGGCACAACATATTATAAAGGGTAAAACAATTATTATTTTACACTTGACCCCCAAATTCTTTATAGAAGTGAATACTCATCTCTATAAAATCCTTGACATGCCTTTGGCGCAAAGGTGGAGAAGACAGAGCTATAATTAGTAGAAGAAATCAACCAGAAAAAATTTATGCCATATATCTTTGATAGAGAATTTTTGTTTCCTTTTTTTGTTTTTGGCATAGGGATTGAACCCAGGGGCACTTAACCACTGAGCCATATCCCAAACCCTTGTTATTATTAATTTTTAAATTTTTTTCCTATTTTTAATTTGTTCTAATTAGTTGTACATGATAGTAGAATGCATGTTGACACATCATACGTAAATGGAGTACAACTTCTCATTCTTTTAGTTGTACATGATGTAGAGTTATCTGGTTGCATAATCATACATGCACATAGGGTAATAATGTTGGATTCATTCCACTATGCTCAGACCCCCTCCCTTCACTTCACTCCCCTTTGTCTAATCCAGAGTACCTCCATTCTTCCAGAGCCCCCCAACCCCTTATTGTGAATTAGCATCTCCATATCAAAGAAAACATTATGGCTCTTGCTAGAGACTTAAGACTTATTGTAAGACAGAGCAATACTGTGAAGATGTAGCGAAAAATTTAAGTAAAACATATCCAGATATGCTTGTGTATTTTTCCTGTGTATATCCTATCATAGTAATCATAATTTGGCCAACCTAATTTAAATTTAAATAAAATAAGTTTCTTGTCTCCTTTTTCTTATTGCTGATTTTTAAAGACAGAGATAAAGGATTTCTCCCAGCTTTGTTCATCTACCCCAGATCATGCAAGAGTAATTTTCTGTACAGTCTGGGTGATTTGACACTTCTGCATCTCACCTGAGTCCCCTAAGGATGGAACTCTCCAGGCAACTTTATTTCAGGCATTCATTGTCTGGAGAACTGATTGGGGATCTAAAACATATAGGGGATTGGTAAACTGTGTATTACATCCATAGTATGTCCCTCAAAGTTGGATTGAAAGGGAAACATATTACCACTTCATATTTCTCTGTAGCAGCAGCTCCTAGTAATCTAGAACAATGTAAATTGAAGCATAGAGCACTTAGCAGAAAATTGAGAGATCTCATGATTTTTTTTTCTTTTTCGATTCCTTATAAGTACATGAGAAGAATTACTGGTTAAGTGTAAGCAATCTAGAATGGGTAGATGAGGGGTAAGAACTTAAATATTGATTATGACCATGAAATCAATGGCAGTAATGAGGGCTATAGCTTAGACTTTCCTATTTTGGGTACTTTTTTGAAAAGTAAATTATGACTCACCAACTATTTGAAGATGTCTTGAAGAAAGGAATGGATTTTCTGTGAGAGATGAGGTGATCTGGGAAAATAGAAAAGGGCCTTCCCAGATACTTGGGTGCCCCACCCATCCCCCCTTGATACTTACCCTTTCTGCACATTCCAATGGCATCTTACAGCAAATATCTCAGGTCCCCCTACCTGAGTTGTCGCTCTCAAAGCACACGTGGCCAGGCCAGCAATGCTGGGGGATCATTGCTCCCAGAAGCAACCCCCACCCAGACAGGGAAGGAAGTTGGAGGAAAAAGTCCCCATCCTAAGGGCCAGATGCCCAGGCAGATTTTACATTGTCTCCTGGAGTTAGCTCAGGGGTCTGAGCTCCTGGTTGACACAAAAGGAACTACTGGCTCTTTCCTCATTCCTTGGCTTCATTTCCTTCCAGTTTTCATTCCCTATCTCCCACTCTGCCTTGTAGAATCACCTTTCTAGTAAGTCCCTCAATCTCAAATCCTGGACTCAGCAACAGAACCTCAGGAAACAGCCTAAAAGCCCCTGTGTTCATTCTAAATTACAGATAAAACACATGGTCCTGTAGGATTATTGTCAGAATAAGAAAATACGTGATTATTAAAAAGCAGTCATGATGCTAGCAACAAGTATAAGATACACACCACAAACAGAAAGACTCCAGGCGGTACCTGGAGTTTGAACCTTAACATGGGTTCATCAGTAGCTCTGTGGTTTTGCATAAGTTACTAAACCTTTGAGGGCCCTAGCTCTTTTAATTTGGGACAGTTAAAATAGGGTACTGCACAAAAGAAGTGAGCACTGTACAGGGAGTTATAGCAAATGTTTACTAAATGACTTCTTTGCCAGCATTCTTTGTGTACTGTGCCAAGACCTTTGTCTTCCTGTAATGAAGTTCTCAGCTACTGAACCAACCATAAAAACAACAAACTTACTCCTATGTGAGTGCAGCTAATATTTCAGTATACTAGACCTATAAAAGTATGTTCTTCCCTACGGGTGATAAATATCGTCACATCTCAAGCTAGTCAAATAACACATACTTGGAAAACTTTCAAAAGCTCTCAAAGTTCCCCTTTAGTAACACTATGCAATTTCTGGGAAATCAGGCCAAATATATCTAAACCTTCCACCAGAGGACGCTCAGAATACCCTCTTTGCAACTACCTAGTCACTGAATTTGCCCTTTGGTTTCGTTTCCTGTAGAGAAGTTTTGAAAACTCCTTCTGATTTTTGGCATGCTTACTTATATTTTATATTCAAATTGTCTGGTAGGAGGCAGGAACTGGGGAAGAAAGGAAATTCCCAGGATTAGGGGAAGATGCTCATCAGAACTCCTCACAGCTAAACTAAAGGACAACTGTTGGAACTAGCCCTTACCAAGCCCTCCTCAAAGCAGCTTTTCTACCAGCTCTAAAAGATATCTGCTCCATATTTTATAGGTAAGTTAAGATCAGGGGTGGGTCAGCGGGGGAAGAGGACAGAAAAGATTTGCAATGTTCAGTTATTTTTAAAAGTATTCCATCCAAGATAGGGCGCAAATTTGCCCAATACGCTACATAAAGAACCTACTAAAGACTAAATTGTGGTGTAGCTAGATAGACAGTAAAATTCGGTGAATGCCTGCTGTGTTTGTTTCCTGCTGAATTAGACACAATACCGGTGGGGACTGAAAGTCTGAAATGTCTTAATATGTTTTTCTTCCTTTGTCCTCCTATGTCCTGTTGGAATTTATAACTGCAACGTAAGTTACCTTTGTGTTTAATAACAGCTAGTTTAAACTGCAGTCTGAAAGTTTCAAGAAATTTTCGTTGTTTTCATGATAAAGAGCAATAAATTAAAATACAATCAACATAAATATTTGCTGGCATTGTGAAGGACAAAAAAAAAAAAAAAAAAAAAAAAAAAATCCAAGCAGGTTGGCTTATGCCTGTAATCCTAGCAGTTTGGAAGGTTGATGTAGGAGGATCATAGGTTCAAAACCAGCCTCAGCAAATTAACCAGGCTATAAGCAACCTAGAAAGACCCTGTCTCAAAAAAAAAAAAAAAAAAAAAAAAAATTAAAACCTGGGAATGTGGCTCAGGGGTTAAGGACCCTTGAATTCAATCAATTTCTGGTACCCTCCCCCCCTCAAAAAAAAAAAAAAAAAAAAAAGAGAGTGAGGAAAGAAGGTTAAAAAAAAAAAAAAAGTTGAAACCGAGAGTGAAAAATGAATGAAGAAGCTTCTTGAAAACAGCAATATTTTGTTATCCATAGTCTTGTACTTCGAGTGTATTTGTTTTTTGAGTGTAGATTTCTTAATTCAGACATAATTTTGACTTGGTTTCATCATCCTTACCACCTGCCCTTGGCAGCCTCCCTAGTCTTATTTTTTTCATTTTTTAAATTTGTCCTAATTAGTTATACATGACAGTAGAATGCATTTTGACACATCGTATACAAATGGAGTATAATTTCTCATTCTTCTGGTTGTTTTCATGTTGGTTTCCATTTCTTCTTTATTGTCTTTGCTGTTACAAATCACTTAATTCAGGAGCTCCCAAACTGACTCAATATTGGTCGGATACCTTTGGTCATTCTTCAGAACTCCTCCCTCCTCTTATTTCCATGCCACACGCTCATGTATCTAATATTTGTTTGATTTCCATGTATCTCCTTGATCATTGGCTTTTCTCTAAAAAGTGAATCGAAAGCAAGCAATAAAAGCAACAATTAGAAACACAAAACCTGAGATAGACTGTCTTGGTTCAAAGAGAATTGTTTCTTCTGAAAAAATACATCACCAGCATTTCTGAGAAATTTCTAATATTTCTTGGCATCTTTCTGCTTTGTACTTTTTTTTCTTCTCCTGCAAACCTTTCTTTTTTAAGGTAGTAGCTGTACTGATCTAAATACGGAATCATTTACTTCCACTTTTTAGGAAATAGGCTTAAAAAGTTGAATGAAATGCCAATGTGATAGCTAATTACAGGGCTGGGAGATCAGAAATAAAATCTTCTGCAAAGCCAAACTTTGGGTTTATTTTCTGTGTTTTGATCCACTCTTAACATTTGCTTTTTCATTTATAAAAGTTGTGGACCTCCACCAGAGTGGGAGAGAATGCATCCCAGAGGAAACACACAGGCTGAGTTGTAAGTGGCAGAGCAGCAGTTATGTGTGTGGTTCAAACACAGTAAATATTCCAAGATGTTCAAGAGATTTGGCTCTTGTGAAAGCACTAAAGATGCTATCCAGCTAGCACCTGGGAACAACATATAAAACACTATTATTAATATCGATTCACAGAGCTAATGCTTTTCATGGGGAAGTTCAAACCCTCAAAGCTGTTCCCTCCTGCTTTAGTAACTTCACCTTAAAGCATGAACGTTTGTATAAATTTGGTTTATAAATATCTGTTTTGTAGCTAATTGTTGTAGATCATCATTGGAATTTTCCCACATCTTTGTAAACTAAATACAATCCTAGCCCCTGTTACATGTAAGTCAGGCAACTAGAATTCTACTAATATAAGGTGCCAATATTTCCTTAGAAGTGGATTGGAATGAAAAGACATCTGCCATCTGAGCTTCTAAATTTATTGTGAAATTGCCTCTTTCTGGGTCTGCTTGCCCTGGGCGTTTCCTGCCTCTGAAACCATGGTGCGGTACAATTTGTGAATGGACTTCCTATTATTTGTTCCCAAGCAGCAATTTCTGTTTTAATTTGTCTTTAATCAGGATGATTGACAGGTCATCAGCTATGAGAAAGAGAGAATGGGTCTTCATGATCATTAAATCCAGCAATAACAACAAAGAAACTGGCAGTTTCTATAGTCTGCTAGTAAAAAGAATCCAGATGTTTTAATTTAAAGATTTCCATGAAAAATGAATTCAAGTAGATAGTGGATTTTTAGCTTCTATGTAAATAATTCTTCCTAAAATGGGAAAAAAAAAAAAAAACCTCTCTTTATGATATGGCAGACAAAACCAAGTATTTGCTTATGTCTCCTGTAGCTTTAAAATATTTTGTAAGACTCCTCAGGTTGCAGGAGTTGACGCCCAGAATAGAAATTAAATTAACATTAATTAAAGGAAAAATTTTTTTCACTCTTGTAGATAGTCATAAAATGATCACACTTCCAAGTTTTGTTTCAGTAAAGGACATTATTAACTAAGTTAAAAAACACTTAAAAATATAACTTATAGTGAACACTTGAATTTATTGGAAAATGCATCATAATGGTATAGAATTATTTAATGCAATGCAGTTTGTACATGGACCTAGATAAGAGAAAAACAAAAATTTATATTTAGCAAATAATGGAAATGAATAATCAAACTAGGGATTTAAGGAGACAAAAACTAAGAAACATGAGTAAATCAAAATCCAGTGGAATGAGTTAGATGCAAAGAATCAGTAGGTAAGATTTAGGAAATGAATTTTTCTATGTGTCCACCAAATATTTGAGAATAAGCAGGGTAACTGATAGTAGGCCTATGACCTACTTACTGTGGTGCTTTCTACTACTTCTTTTTATATTTTGTTTCTCAATGTCTTCAGAAACTTAGGCCATGATGGGGAACAGTTATGTTTTCAGGTTCAATAAGCAAATGGATTTCTCTGCTTCAAGAGTAGAAACTGCTGCCCGTCCCACCTCTTCCCTTGCAGACAAAGTAACATCCCAGACATGGCCTCAGACATGGTCATGCCAGGCCCTATATGCCTCATTGAGAGCAAGGAGGGGCAGCTAATGGTCAAGCAGGAAGCCCTGGAGATCCTGTCAGCCATCACACAGCCTGTGGTGGTGGTGGCCATCGTGGGCCTTTACCGCACTGGCAAATCCTACCTGATGAACAAACTGGCTGGGAAGAGAAAGGGTGAGTGCCACCAGCAAAGCTCTGCTGAGCCCTCTGTCCACTGCACTGTGGGTGTCCAGCATGGGGATGGAGAGAAGAAAGTTAGAGTCAGGGAGGGACAGTGAAAACCAAAGTTTGGGCCACAGCTGAGCCTTTTAACTTGGGGAGCTATAGGACAGCTTTCATCCTTGACATGAACTCTTTTTAAAAATGTTGTCCTTAATGTCTTTCTGGGAGAAATATAATATTTTCCCCACATCAATGCAATAATTTCCATATGTGCAATTATAAACTTTAAAAATATTTGTAGCATATTATTATGAGAAGTATAAAAATTTCCCACTTGTGGATTTTGACCTTATTTCCCCATTTCTGTATAGTAATGGAGATCCATACTTGTATTTTCTGCTGTTTCCTTATCTTGCTTTCCTTAACCCCTAACATAATTATCAAGAAACTACCCAATTTCTAGATCCCCTTCTCTATGATGACCTCTGCACTCTCCTCTGCAGGCTTCTCTGTAGGCTCCACAGTGCAGTCTCACACCAAGGGAATCTGGATGTGGTGTGTGCCTCATCCTGAGAAGCCAGGACACACCCTAGTTCTGCTGGACACTGAAGGCCTGGGTGATGTAGAGAAGGTAAGAACAGATTATTCTTTTATGATTAAACTCTTTATCACTCATCCTTCTTTTATAAGGAGTCTTTCATTTTGTTTTACGTTTTCTTTTTGTTTTTATAAATTTGTACTTCAACTTGACTGGACTATGTTACCCCTCATTATTTCTTTCTACTTTCAATAGTGTTTGGAAGTCTGAAGTGAGAAAAAAAAATATATATATACATATATATATATATATATATGTATACAATTCAGAATCAGTATTAGTAGAACTACACTGATGTTTTGCTTAGTCGTTCCTAGATGCATAAAAATGATGCAAATAAATCACAGTACAATCCTGGTCCTGCACTGATTATGGTTAGTAGTCGGCTCTGGGTGAGATGAACTTCAGTTCAAACCAGGGCTCTGGCACTTGTAGCTCTCTGATGCTGACAAGAAGAGTGAGTCTCCCTAAATTTTTTATATTCTCTTTTGTCTTATCCAACTAATCATTGGGGAAGTAGACACGTGGGTCTTTTCTAGTTATATTTTAATAAGTATTTTGCAACCAGTTTACAGAATAAAATGCATTGGATTTGCACAACTTGACCATTCCCTAAATATTCCTATCATAAGTAATTAAAGCTACTCAAGTAAAGTCACTAAACTCAGACTTGGGAAAAGATGTACACAGTTGTCTCTTCTTAGCTGATTTTTGTACCTAACCAAACACTCTCTTAAATGTCCAGTGTTTTTTTATGTTTTCATTTTGATTTTGATATTGACTTTTGATTTACCAAGATGCTATGCTGGTAAACCCAAATACAACCTTCATTTCCTCTTCTACAAAATGGAGATATTAATTATGAACTCATCTCACAGCACTAGAATTAGACATCTAAGATCAGTAAAGTAAACTCTCTTGTAGATAATAATTATTCAATAAAATAGATATATGAACTGTGCACATAGGTCAATTTTGTTTTGGTATACAGAAAACCTTGATTTTAACTACTCTGGATTCCCCATTAACTTTAACTGCTTGTTTTGCAATTATCTAACTATAAGAAGGACTAGGAGTTAGAAATGTAGCATCAGTATGAATTTATCATGAGAAAACCAGGAAAGTTCATGTGTCTGACAATCATTTGTTCTTTCCCTGCTTAGCATTTGTGTATCAGGATTTTATTTTAATGATTGTTCATGTGGGAATGCCATAAGACATGAGTTAAATTTGTTCTGACTTCTAGGATGATGACAAGAATGATACCCAGATCTTCGTTCTGGCAATCCTTCTGAGCAGCACCCTTGTATACAATAGCATGAGCAAAATTGACCAGGGTGCTATCGACCTACTGCAGTATCCTTTTGTGGTCCAGGGTGGCACCCAAGCCATGGGTGAGAACACCACTCACCAACTGTAGGTCTGTAAGACATTATGTATCTGTAAAAAGAAAATGGGTAAACACTTAAAGTACAGTAAAGAGACCTCATATTCAGTGATGATGAAATGTTGATTTGGTTAAGTGCCAAACAGAAAATAAAGGCTTGGGGAACATGGAATCAAATATGGGCTTAGATGGTATGTTACTTCTGCCAGTATTCCTTAATCATCTCAGCAATGTGACAGAACTGACAGATCTACTCAGATCAAGAGTGTCACCTGACCTTGATGTCGAAGATGCCAATGACATTGTAAGCTTCTTTCCAGACTTGGTGTGGACTCTTAGAGACTTCTACTTAAGCCTGGAAACAGATGGACAACTCATTACAGCAGACGAATACCTGGAGAATTCCCTGAAGACAAAGCAAGGTAAATGGGCTTTGGTTTTGGAACAAGGAATAAAAGAAATGATCTCTTTAGGGTAGAAGGTTAAATATATGGTTTTCCCTATTTATCCATCTAGATGTTTTACAGAATAAGTAATGAATATTATTAATTTTCAATGAACTAATAGGTTCAATGTCAAATTCTATTATTCCCTTGTTTGTGGGAAAAATATTCTTTCCTTTTTTTGATTAAATACTTTTCATCTGGTTGCCTAGGTTTTATGAAGATATATTAATCTGAGTAACACCAGGGTAAAGGATTTGTATTTAAGGAGAATAGATTCATGTGAATGTAAATTTTAAAGAAAATAAATTCTGATTTTCCTTCTCCAGGTAGTGATCAAAGAACTCATACTTTCAATTTGCCCCGTCTGTGTATTCAGAAATTCTTTCCATCAAAGAAGTGCTTTGTCTTTGACCCACCCACTCACAAGAAGCTTTCCCAGCTAGAGACACTGCAGGATGATGAACTGAGTCTTGAATTTGTACAGCAAGTGGCAGAATTCTCTTCCCACATCTTTACAAAGTCCAAAATCAAGACACTTCCAGGAGGCATCAAGGTCACTGGACCTCGTGAGTACCTCTTCCAGGATTTTTCCTCTATTCAACATAACGTGTATCATGTAAGAGAGTTCTTGTGCCAACATTGAGAGATGCATAAGCAATTATCACTGTGCAAATCATATGCATCATGTTTGTAAAGCTATAGTGAATATGAAACACATTTCTAGTATTTGTTTTAGAAGTGCCTCTAAGGTTACATGAAATAGGAACATAATAAAGATAAGATAAAGTTAAAGATGTTGTATCATTCATTCTTCTACTGTTGACATAGATTAGCTCGTATGTGTTGGCAGTATTTATTCAAAAAATATATTGGATTCTTAAGGTATGTCACAATCTTTGAAGACACAAATGAACAATTTATACCTGTTCCTTATAGAAATTAAACATGGTTGATACAAATGTTGATCTGAGGCCCAAATAAACCTCTAAATCTCTAGAATCTCTAAAAATATCTAAGCACACTTCTTGCTATAACTTTCCCTAACAACTCTTATGTTTCAGAACTTCTTATAAATAATCACTATATTATGGAGTAAAGTTGAGTGCAAAGGACATCATGAGTTCAAAGCTGGTCTCAGCAATTTAATGATTCCCTAAGCATCTAGGTGAGACTTTGTCTCAAAATAAAATGTAAGGAGTGCTGGGATTGTGGTTCAGTGGTTAAGCGTCCCCTTGGTTCAATCCCTCATAGAAAAAAAAAAAAGAAAAGATATATATATATATATTTTTATATATATATATATATAAAATCTCTGAACATATGTATATATATGTATGTGTGTGTATTTCATGCATGCATATGCATGACTTTTATATGACCATGTGCTTATTTCTCCATGTAGGATTAAATAATAACATACATCTAGACATTTTTCCTATTTTTATTCTTTCACCCTTGTTTCTTTTTCCTAAGAAGAAAATACTTGCCTTCCTCATCTCACCAGTTCCCAAAGGAATTTGTCTGGGACACTTGGATACAGTTCAGAATGCTGAAAAGTTGAGGGCAATGCATTGTTAAATGAATGTTCTTAGAATTAATTGACATAGATTTTCTCTGCCAAAAGCACAAGCGTCTCTTCTTCCCTCTGTGAAGGTCTAGAGAACCTGGTGCTGACCTATGTCAGTGCTATCAACAGTGGGGATCTGCCCTGCATGGAGAATGCAGTCCTGGCCCTGGCCCAGAGAGAAAACTCAGCTGCAGTACAAAAGGCCCTTGCCCACTATGATGAGCTGATGGTCCGGAAGGTGCAGCTGCCCACAGAGACCCTCCAGGAGCTGTTGGACCTACACATGGCCAGCGAGAGAGAGGCCATAGAAACCTTCACAAAGAACTCTTTCAAAGATGAAGACCAAAGTTTCCAGAAAGAACTACAGGTAATTATTCATTTTTCTGGTTCATGGACATTAGGGTTAATAGAGGAAAAATATTGCTATGAACGATACAATAGAATTTGTTTAAGAAAAGCAATTCTTTATAGATTGGAAAACAATGGTGGTCATAAATGTGGCATGATATACTTTCATTCTGTAAACAAAAAAAGTGTAAATATTCTGGGCCCTTTAGAGTCTGAATTTTTCACGTATGCATATAGATCATCACATTTACCGTTTATCAGCTACGGGATTAATTTGATTGATTTCATTCCTTTAAAACATTTGCAAAGTATTATTTTATTTTTTCATTAATTAAGCAGAGAGAACTGTCCTGTGGATCTACTAAATTATGATTAGAATTAATAACGTAAACTGATATCATTCTAACTAGTTATTCACGCCTACTTTCTGCTTGAAGGTAGAAAAACACTGAAACAAGAAATGTTGGAAATCAGTAGACTGCATATAAAATGAGAGCTTAGGTGTAGGGGTCTGTGGTCAAAGATCACATTTAAGCAGAAATTATAAGAGAGAGGGGTTTCAGGATATTTCATACCCAATAGTAAACATTTTTCATAGTCTCTTGTCCTTGCAACTTTCTCAGGTTTGCTGGAAAGGGTTTATATTTGCTTATATTCCTTGATTTTGCTAGGAAAAGTAGAATCTTTAAAACATAAATTCCAGAAGTACTAAGGTGTTGCTAACATCTCTGTGGGTTCCTGTCCCTTGAAGACCCTACTAGATGCAAAGCAGAAGGATATTTGTAAGCAGAATGAAGAAGCCTCTTCAGATCGTTGCTCAGTTTTGCTTCAGGATATTTTTGGTCCTCTGGAAGAAGAAGTGAAGCAGGGGCTTTATTCTAAGCCAGGAGGCCATCATCTCTACCTTCAGAAGACAGAGGAGCTGAAGACAAAGTACCACCAGCAGCCCAGGAAGGGAACACAGGTATCCCTGATCCTATCTATTAATTGTGGGAATTACTGGGGTCCCTCTAAAAAACCATTGAGGATAAAAGAAAGGACATACCTATAGGAACAGAGCTGAGATTGATAACTCTGCCTCAGACTTACTCTGTCAATGAATGAGCTTGCATGGGAATTTTGTGCCTGGTGTTTAGTTTTAAGTGTGGATACATTCAGAGTCCAAACAGTGTCAGCAGTTCTGCTTCCTTTTGCTTTTCCAGCACCTACTTCCTTATTGTGCTCCATTTTCCTAACTATGCACTTCATTTCAAATAGGCTTGTCTCACATGACAACAAAGAGCTACCTCTGGGTCTAAGATCAACTATCCTTGATGTCCTAAGCCTCTGGGGACAGAGCATGCATGCCTTTCCCTGTACCCATATCTGTCACCCACAGACTGTGTGGGGATGGAATAAGTAACCCTTGGAGGTGTGGGCCGGCTGGAAAAAAAAGGTCTGAAGAATATCAAGAAATAAAGCAAAAGATGTCAGAAAATATTTGAAGCAGGGACGTGACAGATGGAAGAGACCTGATGATTCTGGTCCTAACGAAGGGAAAAATTCCACCAATACTTTATTTATAGTAAAACACACCAGAGGAATTTGGTTCTTCAAAGGTAAACAAGAAGTGAGAGGTTGTAGGGAATTGCCCTGTTGGAGACTCACACTTGTGCAGTAATTCCTCCTCCTCCAGGCAGCTGGTGCTTCAAGGCTACCTAGGTATACTGGTACCTCTTTCACCACAGGGTAGCAGGCCTCTGAATTCAAAGCTATCAAACCCATAAATACCATAGCAGCCATGGGATCTGCCCATTAACAGCAGCTACCTGCAAATGGGCATGTCTTTCTACACCTTCACATGGAAAGATTCCTAGTTGCAGTAGTCAAGCTGTCCAAGGTATGAAGTTCAAAGCAATAATTCATTTGCCACTCCTGATACATATCAGCCTTTAAAACACTCAAATGGCAGTATTTTTCCTCCTGTGAACAAGTTCTTTTCATCTAGTGGCCTTGGGTGCTCTGATTGGCCCAGTCAGTCTCTGGCTCCCATGTGTGGAGAGGCTTGGTGGACCTCTCCATCATGCAGGCAGAGAACTTTCTAAGAGGAAAAGATGCTTGATAGAACAAGTAATATGATTTTATCACTTTGGCTATCACCACTGCAAATTCTAACTTCCTGTTTTTGGGGTTCCTAGGCTGAGGAAGCTCTGCAAAAATATTTAAAGTCCAAAGAGTCTGTGAGTAACGCTGTTCTTCAGACAGACCAGGCTCTCACAGCCAAGGAAAAGGAGACAAAAGGTGAGAAGAAAACAGAAGCAATGCAAGAGAGACAAGAAATGTCCAAATTTGAAATTCATGTGTTCTGGCCTAGCTGGGATCATTCAACTAGAGGAAGACAGGCATAAAGGTTCCTATGGCTTCAGGCAGTATCTGAGTATGGCCATGATCAGCTGCAGTATGATTATGTGGAATGAAAAACGATGCCAGGGAGTTTTCTCTGTGTAACAAATGAGGGTGGGAGGCCCAAGGAAGGGACAGAGTTGTCCTAGAGGGTTTTACGTTTCTTCTTCCTCTTCAGAGGCACGTGTGAAAGCAGAGGCTGCCAAGGCTGAAGCAGAAAGGCTGGAGGCAGGCTCGTAGGCAGAACCAGCAAATGATGGAGCAAAGAGAGAGACTCCATCAGCAGCAAATAAGACAAATGGAGATAGAAAGAGCAAACTTCCTGGCACAACAACAGAGGGAGCAGGAACGTCGGCTGCAGGTATTCATCAATTGCTGAATCTTTGGGTTGTGTTTCTGTCCCTTCCCTATAAAGATGAGAGCATGAAACAGTGGCCATGGGTGAGATGCAAACTACCATGGTGGCTCAGGTCAGGGGCTGTGGAACCGAACGCTGGGCATGTATCCAAGCTCCACCTGTACCAAATGCATGGTTTAAGCAAGTTATCTACTTCCTCTGTGGCCCCTTTTCTTCGTGTTTGGAATGGAAATGTTGGTTATACATATTTTATAAGGGTATTGTGATAATGAAATACATAGTATTCGAGTTTATAATGGTGTTTGGCATAGAGGAATAATATGAATTTTTATGTATAAACTAGGCATTTCTGTCTCACAGTGATTAGCCTTTTCTATCATTTTGTTAATTGCTCTGTACAATCCTTTGCCCTGATCATACCTTGTTACATCAGTTTCCTCTTGCAGTGTCTTTGCTCCTCTGTCACCTCTGGTTCTCCTGGCCCTGAACTCAACAGTGCTTGCTTAGTCAAGTCCTTTAGTTTGTCATCATTCAATAAGCAGGGGTTCTTATTTCTCAAGCACTGTACAAAGCCCTCTGCATTCATTCTCTCATCTAATCTATTTACTGTGAAGCAGCACTGATGTGTCCCCCATTTTATATGAGGTAATCAAGGCCCCAAGGAGATAACTAAATGCCAGAATCTCACAGACTTGTGAGTCATTGTAGGTGTCTTTCAGTGAGTGGGATCCACAGTGGCAGTGCTCCTGAGAACCTGGTGGGGACTTCCTATGTGAGCACCTCATGAGACAGACAAGGTCCCAACCTTTGCCCTGGCTTACCAGGGAACCTGTGGGTACCCGCTTTTCAGTAACTACTCTAGGGCACTTTGGGGATTGCAGCTCTTTCCTGAAGGACATTATGGGAAAACTCTGATGTTTGATCTGCTCAGTCTTTACTTGTACTTCTCCATCCCAAGTGTGGTGACCTGGAACATGTCCCTCATCTAAGACTCAGACACCTCTCCTGAGTGTATGTCAGTCACCTAGACATTGTGCTTTTGGGGCAATTTCTTCTCTTACAAACACAGTTAATATATTCCTAAAAATGGAAATGAGATTGGGAAAGAGATTTGAGGTCAAGATATGATTAAGATTACTCAAAGCGACTGTGTAGTGTAAGAGGGAAGGGAGCATTGGAGTGGAATTCTATAAAGACCAGAATTTCAGGGACTAAACCAATGTTTCTGGAGCTAGAGGAAGAGGAATGTGAATAATTGTAGAAGTAAGCATGAGTGGAAGAAGGAGATTCAGGGACTGTTAATTGTTTCTGAGGATTAAGGGAGGTAAGAAGAAGTCAATGGTTTAGGCAATCAGAATGAAGCAGACCTTACTTTTTGCCAAGTCTTATAGTATCTCTTTTTCACTTAGGAAGAGGCTGAAAGGCTCAGGTTGGCCCATACAGCTGAATTGTCAAGGTTTCAAGATCAGATCCAGCATTTACAAAGGACAATGTCTGAGCCACAAGCTACTCAATGTATCATACTCTAAAGTGCTGAACAACAGAGATTCCCGTTATTTTTTTTTTCATGGAAGACACAAAGGAACAAGAAACTAGGGAATTTGGGACAATCAACATTTAAATAATCCAAACACTTCTACCTAATCTTCCAGTTTGTCTCTAGTTATTGCAAGTTACCTCAGTGTCTAGGTATCGCAAGTTGCCACATGGGCTCAGTTAGATGGAACATTATCCAGGTCCTGAGCTCAGTTTAGCATCACTCCTTCTGCTTGTCATGTGCTGGATGCCATCTGAGGGAGGCACCAATTGTGAAGTGGGAACAATCTACAGTTCTCAACTGGGTGGAGACTGCTATTCTAAGGACCATTGTGCAAATCACCAGCACTGTGTCAACCTTCTGCAAAAAGAAATCCCAAGCTGAAGGAAAACAGTGTTATGAAATGAAGATCTGTAGAGGATGAAAGGAAATACTACTGTGGAAACTGTGTCATAGGCTTAAGGCTGAAGAAAAGTCATTTTCCTTTTTACTCACCCACACTAAGTCATAACTTAGAGCATGTTATAATAGGTAGCAACTTATATTTGACTTTAATATTTTTGTGTTACATATTTATAATACTTTAGAGTTTTTAAATAAGAGGCATAAATAATAATGTGTAATGAGTCAAAATTCCAATGGTGCTCATTTAATTTTACACTTGCTACAATGCTAAAGTTAAATCAACATAGTATATGAGAGCTTGCTGATATTTTTTAAAAGTATTGATTATATGAATACATGTTAGTGCAAAGTTTTAACTATAAAATATTTTTAAGCCGTGACTCTATTGCTTTATTTTTATGTCTCTCAGTAGTTAAAATTCTATGGGAAATGCTTCCGAATTTCCCTCAGAAGATTAGGAATTACTTTAAAACTAGAATTAAAACTCACTTTGCTATACCTTTTCATTTGTTCTGTTTGTTGTGTTTAACTCTAGTAAAAATCTGTTTTAAAAAAATTATAGAAACACTCCACAAAGCTCTGTTTTTTTTTTTGTCCCTCACTTATAACTGTTTGCTTCTGTAAGGGATTTTCTGTTGGGTGATATTATAGGATCTTCAGTTTTTTTAAAGTTCTTTAAAATATGGTTTACTCATATAGAGAAGAAAAACACATTAATGCTAATGTCTGTACTTTTTCTTATGCTTTGAAGTGTTTTATATCGCAGAACTTCTCATATTACAGCAGCAATATTAAATATGTACAACTTCTCTGTTCCTTAGCATTAAAAGTAGTTAGTAACAGCAGCTAATATTTTTTCAGGATTCACCATGTGCCAACTACAGTCACTGTAGTAACTCATGCATTGCTCACAAAATCCTTTGAATATGCAGTATGCTTTATTACACTTATAATTACTTAAAACTATTTTTATGTTCATTAGTGTTATTATTATTAAAGTTATTACTTTTAAGGCCTTGAAGATAATCAAGTCATCTAAAAGCAATGCCATGCTTTGGAACCTACATTAATAATCATCTCGATACTGTCTCTCTTGTCTTTTTAGTGAGTCAGAAATATTAAGTAATATGTTAAAATTTAGAGAAAATTACTAAAAGAATGAAAACCAAAAGCACAGTGTCAAAATAATATGAAAATACTCAATATTAAAAAGCAGAGAAATTGTCAAAAATAAAAGTTAAAAGTGTGGTAATGACTCTTGAATATACAGATCACCGATGGAGCATAATAGAAAGTCCTCCCCCCAAAAATCTGTATAGAAAAAATGGAGGTTAAATATAGACTTTTAAATAGGAACAGACAACTGCCTGGCCACTTAGAAAAAGATAAGTCAGAACCAGTCCTTATAACTTACAGTAACAACACCACCAACAACAAAAAGTTTAAAGTGTAAAGATATAAAACACATTTAAAAATTCAAGGTTGTATTTCTTATGATCCTATAGGAGATGGTCTTTCTGTGATTCAAACCTATTTCCAAATGTCTCTTGATCTCATAATTCATTCAGTTAAAACACATTCTCTTGATCCTTTTCAAAGCAAAATGTTGATAAATTGTGTCCCCTTCTCTGTTTATAAAAATTATAAAATAAGACACATTCAGAGGAGTGCATCACATATGAAGCATACAAATAATATAAATAAAAAAACCATGCCCTAGAAAAATAAATTCAGCAGTGTTAAAACCAAAGGAGTGCATTACAACCTATGACAAACCTGTTAGAGACAACCAGTATCACAACATTTGAATTCCTCCTGGATTTTATCATATACAAGTTATGTATGAAATAATGTAATTTAGTTTGACCTGCTTTCTGTATAAATCAGATTTTATTGCGTGTCATCTTTTGTACTTTGTTTCATTTCTTAAAGATATTAATAAGATTCTTCTAGTTCATTGTGTAGTTGAAAAATGTATATATTGTATAAAGTAAAATCAAGTTTTTTTCATACTATTGATAAATATGTAAATTATCATGTTTATCTTTTATGAAATATTGTTAAGGATATTTTTAAATACATTTATATATGAACACATGTATATGTATCATATATATGTATATATATTCATGTACATGCAAAATTCCCTTGTGTAACAGCCCTAGGAGTGGACTTCCAGGTCATAGAGGAGATGAATCTTGTCCTTCTACATCAGGTTTACCATGACTTCAAAGTTTCTGTAGCAATTTACATACTTCCCAACACAGTATGATGGTCTCCACACCAACGTTTTCACATTTGGTAGTATGGGGGCTATGTGGTATATCTTAATGAGACATTAATCTGCATTTTTCTCATACAAATGAGGTGGAACACCTCTTCCTGTGTTGGTTTACTAGTTTTTTTTTTCGTGTTTTGCAACATCTTTGATGTCTTTCGTATCATGTTCTGCCTTTTTTATTCTTAGAAGATTTTGAAACATAAAGGACATGACTTTCTGTGGGTTGAACGATTGTCAAAGGAATTTCTCCTTCTATGACAACACTTTTCATAGAATTTTTGTGAAAAAAGTTTTAATTTTATTGTAGTCCACAATATTTTACTTTATGGTAGATTGTGTGTTTGTGTATTTCTTTGTGTGTGTGTGTCTTCAGTCACATTTTATTTTGTGTACCTCTATATTTGAGTAAAAACTGAAGGTCTATGTGGTGTGAATTTGGGGTCAAAAGTATTTTTCTGAAGAAGGATGACCTATTTTCCCCAAACAATTTAAGCAGAAGATAGTCTTTGTCTCTAACCTTATGAAGAAACAACTCTATGTTAAATATCAGTATGTGACTGTATCTGGGCCTCTCTTCATTGTTCTTTTGACTTATTTACCCATTCAGGTGCAAGTATAGCAATGCATTATTAACTGAATTTGAATAAGTTTTTCTTCTGCTATACTCAGTCTTTGTACAATGTTCTTCAAAAGTTTCTTGACTCTACTTGAACATTAGCATTTCCACATAAATTTTAGGATCATTCTATACCTACCAGAAAAGTTTGCATTTTCACCAGGATTCCATTGAATCCATTAAAAAGTTTTTTCATCATCTTTATTTTTAAAAAAACTCTGTGTTTACATTGATTTATGAAACTTTATACTGGGTAAAGAATTTGGGGTTGCCATTTTCTATTCAATATCTTAGAGATGTTTGTCAGTTTTCTCTCACTTTTTGTGCTTATTCTAATTAGTTATGCATGCCAGTAGAATGCATTTCTACTCATGTTACCCAAATGGAGAACAACTTTTCAATTATCTGGTTTTATACAATGCAGAGTCACACTGTTCTATATACATACATGTATATAGGGTATACATGTCCATCTCATTCTGCCATTTTCCCCCAAACCCCCTCCCCTTCCCCTCATGCTCCTCTGCCCAATCCAGAATTCTTCCATTCTTCCCTTGCTCCCTCCATCCCATTATGGATCAACATTCACTTATCAGAGAAAACATTTAACCTTTGTTTTTCTGGCATTGGCTTACTTTGCTTAGAATGATATTCTCCAACTTCATCCATTTACTTGCAAATGCCAGAATTTCATTATTTCTTTAAAGTTGAATAATATTCCATTGTGTACATATACCACAGTTTCTTTATCCAGTTATCTATTGAAGGGCATCTAGGTTGGTACCACAATTTAGCTATTGTGAGTTGAGCTGCTATAAACATTGATGTGGCTGCATCACTGTAGTATACTGATTTTAAGTCCTTTGGGTATAGACTGAGGAGTGGGATAGCTGGGTCAAAGGGTGGGTCCTTTCCAAGTTTTCTGAGGATTCTGTATACTGTTTCCAGAGTGGCTGCACCAATTTGCAACTCTACCAGCAATGTAAAAGTGTAAAATGTAAAAACATTTTTGCCACAAACAATGGAGCACCTATGTGCATCAGAAAAACCCTTCTCGAATTCAAGAATCAATTAGACAACACCACAATAGTACTGGTTGACTTTAACACCCCTTTCTGAACACTGGATAGATCCTTCAAACAAAAACTAAATAAAGAAGGTAAAAACTAAAATATACAATTAATAATTAATACTTCAGAGACATATACAGAATATTTCATCCATTAATGCTGGATACACTTTTTGCTCACAACCCCATAGATCCTTCTGTAAAATAGATCATATCTTGGCCATAAAGCAACTCTTGGCAAATGCAAAAAAAGAGAGATAATATCTTGCATTCTATCAGATCATAATGGAATTAAATTAGAAATCAGTGATAGAATAAAAAAGTAGAAGCTCCACTAACACCAGGAGACTAAATTACATGGAATTGAAAGACCAATAGATAGTAGAATGAATTAGGAATGAAATAAGAAATACTTAGAGGTAAATAAGAATTGAAACACAACTCATGAAATCTCTGGGACACTATGAAAGAAGTTCTATGGAACGTCCTTGTGATGACCTCTGTTATTTTCCAAATATAATTCATCATTGTTTATAGAGACACTCAAACACTTTGTAACATTAACACAGATTCCCTTCTCACTTCGTTTTACAATTCATGCCCTCTTCAAGATATAGTTTTACTAGGAATTGCAAACATCGGTGAAACAGTTTTAAGATGAAATTTCCAATAAAAGTGTTTTACCACAGACTTAGCCCATTGAAACAAGGAGATACTGATTGGGTTACAGCTCTCATTTCACCTCTGATAATTCCTGCATTTACACAGGAGACATTAGAGTTCAACTCATATCCAAACCATAATATTCTGTTCCTGTTACCCAAAAGCTCTTGTCCATCTCAATGCAAAATGCATTCAGTACTTTACTAACAATCTCATTTTCTAGCATTGCCCAAAAGTCCAAGTAAAAAGTCTCATTTGAGACTCATGGGAGACTACTGACTGTGAAACTCTATAAAAACCAGAAGCAAGCTACATATATTCAAAAAAGAATGGCACAGTTGACATTTTCATTCTAAAAGGGAGGTATTGGGGCCAAGAAAAGGGAATGGGACCAAAACAAGATCCTAACCTAGCCAGGCAAACAGATCCTTTACCTCCATGTAGAGCATCTAGGACAAATGCTGGCAAAATGGGCACAACAAAGGACTTAGGCAGCCCCATCTTTTCGACCTTGCCAGTTGCAGCGCACATGGTCCCTCTTTTAGCCAGGCTCTCTTCACAGTCAGTAGGTTTTCCTGGCAGGAAGTCCACACTACTGGCATCTCTTAATTGCTGGAGTCTCTCTTCTCGCTTTGGCTTCACATTTGTAGTTAGACCCATTGCCCTCTCAGAGGCAGCCTACAAGGATTCCGACGCTGCTACTACAGTCTTTGTCACTTCTCAGGCCTGCCTTTGAAATCTTGGTGGAAGCCTTCATGACCTGCTGGCCCCAGGATTCTGCGTTCCAGGACACCAGAACCATGTAGGTGATGCCAAGGTCTGCTTCTGACCGGTGTGACGCTCGGCCCTGCTGGATCATGATGGTAGAGGCTCTGTGTTCCTGGGCAACTGAGCATGGTAACGTCTCAGGGAATTTGAAAAATGCAGGCACATTCTTTGCCAGAATATGTCACTAGTGACTTCTAGTTTAATCTTTAATAGAGTCGTCATTCCCTTTTGGAACCTCATGAGCACTGTCCTTATAAACTTATTCTGATCTTCTGAGCTCCCGCCAGAATCACTAGTTAAGAAACTCTTACATTTTAAATCTTCTCCCTGCAAAACAGCCACAAAGTCTCTTGAACCACATGGTCAGGTTAGTCAAGCAACGCCCCCGCTCTTGGTACCAATTCTGTGCTTGTCAGCTTTTCGTCACTCTGACAAAAGTACTTAATGATAACAACTTAGAGGAGGGAAAGTCTATTTTGCCCATGCTTTCAGAGGTTTATTCCATGATAAGCCGACTACATTGCTTTGCCCAAGGTGAGACAAGCATGGTAGAAGAGCACTGCTCCATTCTTTATGGTCAGGAACCAGAGAGTGAGAAAGGCTAAGGAGTCACAGGGAGGTTGTACCCTTCTAGGGTTCATCCCCGGTGATCCACCTCCACTAAACATGCCCCATTGACTACAGTTGCCACCCAGTCAGTCCATTCAAACTAGGATGAATGTACTAGGTTAGAGCTCTCATCATCCAATCATTGAACCTGCGAATACACCTGCATTAGCAAAAGATCTTTTGGGAAACCTCATATCCAACCCATAACAAGGAATTTATACACATACATGCACATGTATGTATTTTTATCATTATGCAAAGAATACAAATGTTATTGACATGAATTCTTTTAAAGTAATGTGGGTGTGGAAAGCAAAGATAAGAAATTAACAAAACATATAAATTTCACAATAATGGGTGGACAAAAGCAACAGGAAGAAGTTTGGATAATCTGATGGTGAGTGGCCCAGGAGAGCTGTTCTCAGGTGGCTCAGAATCTCCATTTGGTCCAGAGACTGCTGTGTGGAGAAAGCATACTCTGGGCATTCCCAGAATGTGCTGCTCCTCCTGATGCTTTCACTTAAGCCTGCAACAAAGACCTCTCCATGGGACACATAGGAGTGTATCTTAGTTAGTTTGCCTTTTCATCACAGTTACCAAAAGACCTGAGGAGGAAATAGAAGAGGAAAGGTATAATTGGGTCATGGCTTCAGAGTTTCAGTGCATAGATAGCCTACTGTACTACTCTGGACCCAAGATGATGTAGAACATGATGGTGGAAACACATGGTTGAGCAAAGCAACTCAGGACATAGTACCAGGAAGTAAAGGAAATCAGCTCTGCTCACCAGGAACAAATGAAAACCATGATGTCATGTCTCAGGTGGCCTATCTCCTCCAGCCATCCACCCCATGCCTATAGTTATGACTCAGGTAATCCACCTCAGTGGATTAATGCACTGATAAGGTTAAAGCTCTTATAATCCAATCACTTCACCTCCAAACTTTCTGATATTTTCTTACTCATGAGCTTTTAGGGGACATCTCCTATCATAGCAGCATCCTATCCTCATATCTGGAATGTGGGCTCATATGCTTTCTGGCACTGAGGGAGCAAATCCCAGTCTCCTTGCAGAGACTCTCCTCTGGGGTCCCTTCTTCCTGCCTATGATTTTCTGTCCTCATGTGATTTCTGAGAGCTCACTGTTAGGGACTGAATACACAGAGAGAAAAATGTTTACTTTTCAGAAACTGAAATTCCAGAATGTGTTTTTTTGCTTTTTTTTGTTAGTCGTCATGCTTAAGATTGTATTGATTCTTCAATAATAAAGAAAAATTCCATCTTATTTATAGTACACATCTGTAAAAGAAATAATAATGTTTATTTTTGTTTGTTTATCCTGCCCTTTTATAAATGTAGTGCACATGCACAAGTTGCATCAGAACAGCCTGTGGTAGTTATTTCAAGTACAGATTCTGGGGTCAGCTTTAATCCCCACTACAAATGTTTTTTTTTTAAATTGCTTCCTTTAAGTTTCTCAACATCTTGTTCAGGCTGGCCCCCTCTGGTGATCCTCCTACTTCTACCTGCAGAGTAGTTAGTATTTCATGTATGTAGCACAGCACATGGCTCTAATGACTTTTATGAACAAGAAAGTCTATTAGAAAATCAGCACTTTTTTTTTTCAAATTTATTTTATCTCTACTGTACTTTTTTTCTGATAAAAAATGAGCTTCACTCAGCTTGGTTTTCTTTATAATTTGCAGCTTTTTAAGATGTGTGAACACACATTAACCCCTTATCGCGCTTGTTCACTGGAGAAATCATATTTTAAATTTGGAAAATTATAATTTATTAAGATCATATTTGCTACTAGTCTGTCTAGTAATGAGCGGAAAAGGAATAATTGCTTTAACCTTACTATTGATAATAAGGTTAGAGTTTAGCAAGGTAAATTCCTTAAGTTCTCATGAGCAATAGAGTTTGACACTTGGTACCGTGTCTCCAATCTGAACTGGAATGGTTCTGGGTTCCTCTTGCCTGATTTACTCTCCATCAGGTCCTGTCTGTCAGTCTCTGCCCATTGCTCCTTTCCTTCATGTAAACAGTTAAAGAAAGCTCTTTTTCTGATCTTGATCCTCTATATACTTTTAAAATTGCTTTCTTGATTTCACTTCTGTATTTGCTCCTACAATTAGAATTCTAACTATGTGTAATAAAGTTAAATTTTTCCCTTGAACTTATTTCCCTGGTAACCCCAACCATTTGTATTCCAGAGCAAGATCTTATTTCTTATTTTACATTAGGATTAATGATATAATGCATGTTATTGAACTGTTGGATTTCAGAACTCTTATAAATATTAAAGCTAGGGGTTTCAAGATGGCGGCCTAGAGGGTGGCTGCGTTCCATGTTGCTCCAGGTCTCAGGATTCAAAAGAGGAGATATTGAGACACTTGGGACCAACTCAAAGCAGCCGGGTGACTCTCACTCGTTGGGAAGGCGTCCCGGATGAGACGGTGGTCCTGGAATGCAGGAAACTTTGTGAAGTAGAGCTGCCGGTGAGACGCCCCTCCCCCCGCTGGAGCAGTGAACTCGGACAACTGGGACCCGTAAAGGAGGCTGCTCGGCACAGCGCTGGGACTTGGAGCAACCACTGGGGCTCCGGCGGCTGCCCAGGGGAGGAGTGGCGACTCCTGTGTGGACTCAGAACACCGGGGCCTGCCCTGAGGAGGAGGAGGAGGAGGAGCATGGCCGCTTGGATTCGGAGTGACTGCACCAGAGCTACAGGCGGTTGCCAGAAGAGAAGCTGCGCGGCGAGCTGTTTGGACTCAGAACGACTGCTTCTGAACACCGGGTCCTGCCCTGAGGATGAGGAGGAGGAAGAGGAGCGGGCCGCTTGGATTTGGGGTGACTACTCCAGAGCTACAGGCGGTTGCCAGAGAAGGGGCTGCGTGGTGAGCTGTTTGGACTCAGACCACTTCTGAACACCGGGGCCTGCCCGGAGGACTAGGAGGAGGAGGAGGAGGAGCGTGGCGGGTCGTTTGGACTCACAGTGACTGCATTAGCGCTCCAGGCGGCTGCTCAGAGGAGAAGGCGAGTGGTGAGTTGTTTGGATTTAAAGTGACCGCTCCTGAACACAGGGGGGCTGCCTGGGGGAGAAGTGCAGTGGGTCACTTGGTCTCGAGTGGCCGCACCAGAGCTCCGGGCGGCTGCCCAGAGGAGGCATGCAGCGGGTCACGTGGATTCAGAGCCACTCAGAGCGACCGCTCCTGAACACCCGGGGGGGTTACTTGAGGAGGAGGAGGAACGGGGAGGGTCACTTCAACTCGGAGTGATTGATTGCCCAGGGCTACGGGTGGTTGGTGGGAGGAGGAGGCACGAAGTGAGTTTCTTGGACTCCTAGTAACCGCACCGGAATACTGGGCGGCTGTCTGGAGGAAGAGGCGTGTGGCGGGTCTCTGGGACTCAGAGCGATTGTTCGGGGCCCCAGGTGGCTGCTCAGAGGAGGGGCCGCATAGCCAGGCAATTAGGTGCAGAGCAGGGTCCCAGGATCTAAGAGGCTTCTTGGTGGAAGAGCCCCACAGAGACATGCTTAGGGGCGGAGCGAAGGTTCCAGGACTGCGGGCAGATTCTCTGAGGAGAGGCAGCCTAAGGAGATTCATCTGCGAAGGGTGAGGCTCCCAGGCACAGGAGGTGGGGCCGGGCCCCTGGGAACATTGCAGAGGAAGGCAGCCCAGCCCAGGCGGTAGCTGTAAATTGAGGGGAACCTCTAGGAGGGGAACTGACCAACGAGACCTCCCCACCCAGTGAGTCTTCCCTGCCGGGTGAGGTTTCCCCACAAGGACGGTAAAACCAGAGACTCAGGCCCAAACAGGCCTTGCCTCAGCCTGCAGCCTAGTTCCCCTTTGGATGACCATTGATCAACAAGTGGAGGCACCTCTGCCCACTAGCAGGGAATATACCCCACCTGAAGGCCACCACTCCTAGAGAGGCAGCTTCCTTGTGGAGCACCACATTATCAACTTCCTCCAAGACTTCAGCCTACTGAAGGCTAAGAGGGGATATATATAGAAATCTTCAGGGACATTGTAAGTCAATAGAGGAAATCTGCAATATCTCAGTGGTCCACTGATACCTGAACAATATGAGAAAACAAGGAAAGAAAATGCTGCAAACAAATCTAGATGTTACATCAATAAAACCCAATGACAGCATGGCAGAGGACTCCAAATACACAAAATTACAACAGACCCACACCAAGGCACATTATAATAAAAATACCTAACATACAAAATAAAGACAGAATTTTAAAGGCTGTGAGAGAAAAGAACCAAATTACATTCAGGGGGAAACCAATAAGAATGTCAGCAGATTTTTCAATCCAGACCCTAAAAGCTAGAAGGGCCTGGAACAACATTTTTCAAGCCCTGAAAGAAAATGGAAGCCAACCAAGAATCTTATACCCAGCAAAACTTACCTTCAAATTTGACGATGAAATTAAATCCTTCCATGATAAACAAAAGCTAAAAGAATTTACAAAAAGAAAGCCAGCACTACAGAACATTCTCAGCAAAATATTCCATGAGGAAGAATTGAAAAACAAAGAAGCAAATCAGCAAAGGGAGGAATTATCCTAAAGGAATTGTCAAATAAAGGAGGAAACAAGTTGTGTCAAACAAATAAATAAATAAAATTTAAAAAATGAACCAAATGACTGGGAAACCAAATCATATCTCCATAAAAACCCTGAATGTTAATGGCCTGAATTCATCAATCAAAAGACATAGACTGGCAGATTGGATTAAAAAGAAAGATCCAACAATAAGTTGCCTGCAAGAGACTCACCTCATAGAAAAAGATACCCATAGACTAAAGGTGAAAGGATGGGGAAAAACATACCATGCACATGGACTCAGCAAAAAAGCTGGAGTATCCATCCTCATTTCCGATAATGTGGACTTCAAGCCAAAGTTAGTCAGAAGGGATAAAGAAGGTCATTTCATACTGCTTAAGGGAAGCATAAATCAGCAAGATATAACAATCATAAACATCTATGCCCCAAACAGTGGCTCATCCATGTATGTCAAACAAATCCTTCTCAATTTCAGAAACCAAATAGACCATAACACAATAATACTAGGTGATTTTAACACGCCTCTCTCACCACTGGACAGATCTTCCAGACAAAAATTGAACAAAGAAACCATAGATCTCAATAACACAATCAATAATTTAGACTTAACGGACATTTATAGAATATACCATCCAACCAAGAGCGAATACACTTTCTTCTCAGCAGCGCATGAATCCTTCTCTAAAATAGACCATATATTATGCCACAAAGCTACTGTTAGCAAATACAAGAAGATAGAGAAACTACCATGTATTCTATCAGATCATAATGGATTGAAGTTAGAAATAAATGAAAGAGTAAAACACAGAAACTATTCCAACATCTGGAGATTAAACAATATGCTATTATATGATGAATGGATAACAGAAGATATTAGGAAGGAAATTAAAAAATTCTTAGAGGTAAATGAGAACAAAGAAACATCATATCAAAATCTCTGGGACACTATGAAAGCAGTACTTAGAGGGAAATTTATTTCATGGAGCGCATTTAATAAAAGAAGTAAAACTCAACAAATAAACGACCTAACACTACAGCTCAAAGCCTTAGAAAAAGAAGAACAGACGAACACCAAAAGGAGTAGAAGACAGGAAATAGTTAAACTCAGAGCTGAAATCAATGAAATTGAAACAAAAGAAACAATACAAAAAATTGACAAAATAAATAGTTGGTTCTTCGAAAAAATATACAAAATTGATAAACCTTTAGCCACACTAACAAAGAGAAGACGAGAGAAAACCCAAATCACTAAAATTCGGAATGAACAAGGAAATGTCACTACAGACACGATTGAAATACAAAACATAATTAGAAGCTATTTTGAAAATCTATATTCCAACAAAATAGAAAATTTCGAAGACATCAACAGGTTTCTAGAGACATATGAATTGCCTAAACTGAACGAGGAGGACATACACAATTTAAATAGACCAATTTCAAGAACTGAAATAGAAGAAGTCATCAAAAGCCTACCAACAAAGAAAAGTCCGGGACCAGATGGGTTCTCAGCCGAGTTCTACAAAACCTTTAAAGAAGAGCTCATTCCAATACTCCTCAAAGTATTCCATAAAATAGAAGAGGAGGGAACCCTCCCAAACTCATTCTATGAAGCCAATATCACCGATACCGAAACCAGACAGAGACTCATCAAGGAAAAAAATTTCAGACCAATATCCTTAATGAACATCGACGCAAAAATTCTCAATAAAATTTTAGCTAATCGCATACAAAAACATATTAAAAAGATAGTGCACCATGATCAAGTGGGCTTCATCCCAGGGATGCAAGGTTGGTTCAACATCAGGAAATCAATAAACGTAATTCACCATATTAATAGACTTAAAGTCAAGAATCACATGATTATTTCAATAGATGCAAAAAAAGCATTTGATAAAATACAGCACCCCTTCATGCTCAAAACACTAGAAAAAATAGGGATAGTGGGAACATTCCTTAACATTGTAAAGGCCATTTATGCTAAGCCCATGGCTAATATCATTCTAAATGGTGAAAAACTGAAAGCATTCCCCCTAAAAACTGGAACAAGGCAGGGATGCCCTCTTTCACCACTTCTATTCAACATCGTTCTTGAGACTCTGGCCAGAGCAATTAGATAAACCAAAGAAATTAAAGGGATACGAATTGGAAAAGAAGAACTCAAACTATCCCTGTTCGCTGATGACATGATTATATATTTAGAGGAACCTGGAAATTCCACCAGAAAACTCTTAGAACTCATAAGTGAATTCAGTAAAGTAGCAGGTTACAAGATCAATGCCCATAAATCCAACGCATTTTTATACATAAGTGATGAATCTTCAGAAGGAGAAATTAGGAAAACTACCCCATTCACAATAACCTCGAAAAAAATAAAATACTTGGGAATCAATCTCATTGTAGAGGTGAAAGACCTCTACAATGAGGACTATACAACACTAAAGAAAGAAATTAAAGAACACCTTAGAAGATGGAAAGATCTTCCATGTTCTTGGATAGGAAGAATTAATATTGTCAAAATGGCCATACTACCAAAAGTGCTATAGAGATTGAATGCAATTCCAATTAAAATCCCAATGGTGTACCTTACAGAAATAGAGCAAGCAATTATGAAATTCATCTGGAAGAATAAGAAACCCAGAATAGCTAAAACAATCCTTAGCAGGAAGAGTGAAACAGGGGGTATTGCAATACCAGATCTTCAACTCTACTACAAAGTAATAGTAACAAAAACGGCATGGTATTGGTACCAATATAGAAAGGTAGATCAATGGTACAGAATAGAGGACACGGACACAAACCCAAATAAATACAATTTTCTCATACTAGACAAAGGTGCCAAAAATATGCAATGGAGAAAAGATAGCCTCTTCAACAAATGGTGCTGGGAGAATTGGAAATCCATATGTAACAGAATGAAACTAAACCCATATCTCTCACCATGCACAAAACTCAACTCAAAATGTATTAAGGACCTCAGAATCAGACCAGAGACCCTGCATCTTACAGAAGAAAAAGTAGGTCCAAATCTTCACCTTGTTGGTCTAGGATCAGACTTCCTTAATAGGACTCCCAGAGCACAAGAAATAAAAGCTAGAATCAACCACTGGAATAGATTCAAACTAAAAAGCTTTCTCTCAGCAAAGGAAACTATCAGCAATGTGAAGAGAGAGCCTACAGAGTGGGAGAATATCTTTGCCAATCATACTTCAGATAGAGCACTAATCCCCAGAATCTATAAAGAACTCAAAAAACTCTACTCCAAGAATTCAAATAATCCAGTCGACAAATGGGCTAAGGAAATGAGTAGACACTTCACAGAAGAAGATCTACAAGCAATCAACAAACATATGGAAAAATGTTCACCATCTCTAGTAATAAGAGAAATGCAAATCAAAACCACCCTAAGATTCCATCTCACCCCAATTAGAATGGCGATTATCAAGAATACGAGCAACAACAGGTGTTGGCGAGGATGTGGGGAGAAAGGTACACTCATACATTGCTGGTGGGGCTGCAAATTAGTGCCGCCACTCTGGAAAGCAGTGTGAAGATTCCTTAGAAAACTTGGAATGGACCCTCCATTTGACCCAGCTATCCCACTCCTTGGCCTATACCTAAAGGACTTAAAATCAGCATATTACAGAGATACAACCACATCAATGTTCATAGCTGCTCAATTCACAATAGCCAGACTGTGGAACCAACCTAGATGCCCTTCAATTGATGAGTAGATAAAGAAACTGTGGTATATATATACAATGGAATATTACTCAGCCATAAAGAATGATAAAATTATGGCATTTGCAGGCAAATGGATGAAATTGGAGAATATCATGTTAAGTGACATAAGCCAATCTCAAAAAGCCAAAGGACAAATGATATCGCTAATAAGTGGAGGATGACACATAATGGGGGGGAGGGAAGGGTTAGTGTAAGGGTTAGAGTTAGGGTTAGGGAGGGGGGCAAATATGGAAGAAGGAAGTACTGTATAGAGGGTAAAGTAGTGTGGGAGGGGTGTGGGGAAGGGAAAAAAATAACAGAATGAATCAAACAACATTACCCTATGTAAATTTATGATGACACAAATGATATGCCTTTACACCATGTACAAACAGAGAAACAACATGTATCCCATTTGTTTACAATAAAAAAAATATTAAAGCTAAGGCATGTAACAAGGTAGAAGCCTAGTGTCCACCTTGGGAGATGAGAAATATGATGTATGATCGGTGCGGGCATTATGAAAGCATGAGGCATCTAATTCAGTCAAGTGGACCAGAGACTCTTCCTAGAGGGAAAGATATCTAATCTTTAGCCTGAAATCCATAACCTGCACAAGTTACAGATGTGAAAATGATAGGAATGGAAGTAGGAATTGTGAAAATATGATTCAGTTAAATTATCTCTTTAAAAATCTTCAAAAAATTACTAGCTACATCAAGAATCTTTATAAATATTTTGGTTTGCCAAGTCTTTGCTCCTCTGTTCTTCAGGCAAAAGAGGTGCTCTGGCATTTCCTGCTGAGATTTTGGTGACATAGAAATACACCCTGCAGTCAGACACAGCATTCAACAAAGGGAGCAGGGAAGGACTCAGCTCTCAGAGGGGTGAGTACATTCCTGTAATGCTCCCCAACAGGAAGACCTTTTGAAAATGATAACTTCCTGTTTCTGTAGAATACTTGCTCCACCAAATCTGAAAATAACAAAGGAGCTCAGCCAGCCAGGCCTTTCCCACCACATTGTGAAATCTGTTCTAGCCGGCTCAGGAGAACACAGCAAGTCCTGACTGCTTTCTTCCTTCTCTAAATCCTCTGTGGAGCTGCAAGAGGGCCAAAAGGGGCAACTGAGAAGGAACAGTAAGTGCTGAGACAAAACCAGAAGGAGCAGCAGCAAAGCATGGAGGCTTGGAGAGGAGCTGTGTTGCCCACATGAAGGAGAAAATGTAGAGGGAAAGAGCAAACCACCAGGGAGAGCCAGCAACAAGGGGAGCACAAGGGGAAAACATGGCTCGACCAGGCCTGGCAAGTGCCTGAGGGACAAAGCCTTGGTTCCTCAGAAAGGAAGGGTAAAACCAGCCAAAGGCATCATGCCAGAGGGATGCAACAAAGGTGTGTAATTCATTAATGCCTCAAAGCCATCGGGATCCTGCTGAAGCCCTTAATTCTACAAGACCCCATCACTTTCCAAAGCTTTGGGCTTAAGAATGTACAGTGATGTCCCCACATGCTGGGACACTACCAGGAGTGATTTTAGGAAGGTCTCATTGTGCCCCAGTTGAACAGGGCCCAAGTCCTATATACCTATTCTTCCTAGGATTATCAGATTTCAATTAGATTTGAAATAGATCTCTTTGATCTTTAAGACATCAAATGGTTAAATGTGAAATACACAATGAAGAAAGCCATAAATCCTTCTTATTTTCTTGTTTTATTTTTTGTAGGAGAACTACACAATTCATCCTGTATAAAACAGTAAAATGCCTTCTTGTTCCAGCCTGGGAGCTTGATGACCAGTTATACACAGTTATATATACAGTTATACTCTATACAGAGTGCACAGTTTGCTCTATTTTTTAGATGAGCCATAGTACCTTGGTAGAACTAGTACTAGTTAGAGTCACACCTACATCCCCACCCAAAGGTTATCTTTAGGGATAAATACAAGTTCGCAGACCTGGCCTTCCTTCCTCCTTCCCAAACTCAGTGAGATGATTCTGGGTTATATCCCAATCAACTCATCATAAATCGAAAATACGTAAGTGAAATTGTACTTACTCCATCTAAATTATCAACCATCAGAGCTTAACCCAGCCACCTTCCACATGCTCCGAGTGCTCACAGTAGCACACAGCTAGGCAAAACTAACACACAACCTGTCTTTCAATGATGTATGAATTTGACGTTATGTATTGAACACCTGTATGCAAAGGACACAGGCAGCACAGCACAGCACAAGAGAGCATGGGTTGCTGACCCTCCTGGCATCGTGGCTGACTGGCAGCTGGGGCTTGATAGCTGTGATGGCCAAGCACCACAACAGAGCACAAAACCACCAATTCTTGTCCAGAGAAAATCAAAATTCAAAATTCAAAGTACAGTTTCCACTGAATGGCTATTGCTATTGCACCATCATGGTCAAAAACGTTTCAAGTCAAACTCCTTAAACTGGGGACCACGAGTATTTGGGAACAGAGGACAAATTCATCATGGGACACTCTAGGTGGTTGTAGAGAAATAAACAGGTTTACTTGCAGAGGTTGAGTATTAAACATTGACTGGGTAAAAGGATTTCAAAAATGGGCTTTTTCTCCTTTTATAGGCCCAAGATCACCTTAATAATGAATTTAAAAAGAATTCAGAGGAATTGATATAGATACAAATTGGTCAAATTAAATGAACGAAAGTAACTAAAGTGTTTAAGGCTGTTGGGTTTACAGGTCATTGATGAGGCCAACAGTATGTTTATTTCAGAAATGCCACTTCTTGGTAAACTAGAAAGAAACATGAATTCACAAATGAAATAGGCTGAGCTTTTCTGATGAAAAATTATAAAACAATGCCACTTTTGTTATATTGTGGCACATTTTTGAAGTACATGACTTGTTAGTATCATTTCTCTAAAGTTTAGAAATGAAAAATTAATTACCTGAATATATAAGGACTTGCCACACAAAAACAAACAATTTTAACCAAATTGATTTCTTTTTTAAATTTTTTTTTTATTGTAAACAAATGGGATCCAACTTGTTTCTCTCATTGTACATGAAGTAGAGGCATACTATTTGTGTAATCACACATTACATAGGGTAATGGTGTTTGATTCAGTCTGCTATTTTTTCCTTCCCCCCCACACTCCCACCACTCTTTTCCCTCTATACAGTCCTTCCTTCCTCCAATCTTGCCCCCCTCCCTAACCCTAACTCTAACCCTAACACTAACCCCTCCCACCCCCCATTATGTGTCATCATCCTCTTATTAGCGATATCATTTGTTCTTTGGTTTTTTGAGATTGGATTATCTCACTTAGCGAGATATTCTCCAATTTTATCCATTTGCCTGCAAATGCCATAATTTTATCATTCTTTAAAAATATGGAACGCTTCATCCTTGCGCAGGGGCCATGCTAATCTTCTCTGTATCGTTCCAATTTTAGTATATGTGCTGCCAAAGAGAGCACTATTCTGGGTTTCTTATTCTTCCAGATGAATTTCATGATTGCTTGGTCTATTTCTGTGAGGTACATCATTGGGATTTTAATTGGAATTGCATTGAATCTCTATAGCACTTTTGGTAGTATGGCCATTTTGACAATATTAATTCTGCCAATCCAAGAACATGGGAGATCTTTCCATCTTCTAAGATCTTCTTTAATTTCTTTCTTTAGTGTTCTGTAGTTCTCATTGTATAGGTCTTTCACCTCTTTTGTGAGATTGATTCCCAAGTATTTTATTTTTTTTTGAAGGTATTGTGAAAGGATAGTTTTCCTAATTTCTCTTTCCAAAGATTCATCACTTATGTATAAAAATGCATTAGATTTATGAGCATTGAAATGATATCCTGCTACTTTACTGAATTCACTTTTGAGTTCTAGTACGTTTTCTGATGGAATTTCCTAGTTCCTCTATGTATATAATCATGTCTTCAGCAAATAGGGATAGTGTGAGTTCTTCTTTTCCTATTCGTATCCCTTTAATTTCTCTGTTCTGTCTAATTTCTCTGGCTAGAGTTTCAAGGACAATGTTGAATAGATGTGCCGAAAGAGAGCATCCCTGCCTTGTTCCAGTTTCTAGGGGGAATGCTTTCAGTTTTTCACCATTCAGAATGATATTGGCCATGGGCTTAGCGTAGATGGCCTTTACAATGTTAAGGAATGTTCCCAGTACCCCAATTTTTTCTAGTGTTTTGAGCAGGAAGGGATGCTGGATTTTATCGAATGCTTTTTCTGCATGTATCGAAATAATCATGTGATTCTTAACTTAAGTCTGTTGATATGGTGGATTGCATTTATTGATTTCCGGATGTTGAACCAACCTTGCATCCCTGAGATAAAACTCACTTGATCGTGGTGCATTATCTTTTTAATATATTTTTGTATGCAATATGCTAAGATTTTGTTGAGAATTTTTGCGTCGATATTCATTAAGGATATTGGTCTGAAATTTTCTTTCCTCGATGTGTCTCTATCTGGTTTAGGTATCAGGATGATATTGGCTTCATAGAATGAGTTTGGGAGCGTTCCCTCCTCTTCTATTTTATGGAATACTTTGAGGAGTATTGGAATGAGCTCTTCTTTAAAGGTTTTTCAGAACTGGGCTGAGAACCCATCTGGTCCCAGACTTTTCATTGTTGGCAGGCTTTTGATGACCTCTTCTATTTCATTGCTTGAAATTGATTTATTTAAGTTGTGTATGTCCTCCTCATTCAGTTTAGGTAATTCATATGTCTCTAGAAACTTGTTGATGTCTTTGAGGTTTTCTGTTTTGTTGGAGTATAGATTTTCAAAATAGCTTCTAATTATGTTTTGTATTTCACTCGTGTCTGTTGTGATATTTCCTTTTTCATTCCGAATTTTAGTAATTTGAGTTTTCTCTCTTTTATTAGTGTGGCTAAGGGTTTATCAATTTTGTTTATTTTTTCAAAGAACCAATTATTTATTTTGTTAATTTTTCCGATTGTTTCTTTTGTTTCAATTTCGTTGATTTCGGCTCTGATTTTAACTATTTCCTGTCTTCTACTACTTTTGGTGTTGGTCTGCTCTTCTTTTTCTAGGGCTTTGAGCTGTAGTGGTAAGTCATTTATTTGTTGATTTCTACTTCTTTTGTTGAATGCGCCCCATGAAATAAATCTTCCTCTAAGTACTGCTTTCATAGTGTCCCAGAGATTTTGATATGAGGTGTCTTTGTTCTCATTTATCTCTAAGAATTTTTTTATTTCCCCCCTGATGTCTTCTCTTATCCATTCATCATATAATAGCGTATTACTTAATCTCCAGGTTTGCAGAAGTTTCTGTTTTTTATTCTGTCATTTATTTCTAATTTCAAACCATTATGGTCTGATAGAATACAAGGTAGTATATCTTCTTGTATTTGCTAACAGTAGCTTTGTGGCATAAAATGTGGTCTATTTTAGAGTATGATCCATGTGCTGCTGAGAAGAAAGTGTATTCATTTTTTGTTGGATGGTATATTCTATATATGTCCATTAAGTCTAAATTGTTGATTGTGTTATTGAGATCTATGGTTTCTTTATTCAGTTTTTGTTTGGAGGATCTATTCAGTGGTGAGAGAGGTGTTTAAAATCGCCTAGTATTATTGTGTTGTGGTCTATTTGATATCTGGAATTGAGAAGGATTTGTTTGACGTACATGGATGAGCCAATGTTCGGGGCATAGATATTTATGATTGTTATATCTTGCTGATTGATGTTTCCCTTAAGCAGTATGAAATGTCCTTCTTTATCCCTTCTGACTGGTTTTGGCTTGAAGTCCACATTATCTGAAATGAGGATCGATACTCCAGCTTTTTTGCTTTGTCCATGTGCATAGTATGTTTTTTCCCATCCTTTCACCTTTAGTCTATGGGTATCTCTTTCTATGAGATGAGTCTCTTGCAGGCAGCATATTGTTGGATTTTTCTTTTTAATCCAATCTGCCAGTCTATGTCTTTTGATTGATGAGTTCGGGCCATTAATATTCAGGGTTATTATTGAGATATGATTTGTATTCCTGGTCATTTGGTTCATTTTTTAAATTTTATTTATTTATTTATTTGACACGACTTGGTTCCTCCATATTTGGCAATTCCTTTACGATAATTCCTCCCTTTGCTGATTTGCTTCTTTGTTTTTCAACTCTTCCTCATGCAATATTTTGCTGAGAATATTCTGTAATGCTGGCTTTCTTTTTGTAAATTCTTTTAGCTTTTGTTTATCATGGAAGGATTTTCTTTCATCGTCCAATTTGACGGTTAAGTTTTGCTGGCTATAAGATTCTTGGTTGGCATCCATTTTCTTTCAGGGCTTGAAAAATGTTGTTCCAGGCCCTTCTAGCTTTTAGGGTCTGGATTGAAAAATCTGCTGATATTCTTAATGGTTTTTCCCTGAATGTAATTTGATTCTTTTCTCTCGTGGCCTTTAAAATTCTGTCTTTATTTTGTATGTTAGGTATTTTCATTATAATGTGCCTTGGTGTGGGTCTGTTGTGATTTTGTATATTTGGAGTCCTATAAGCCTCTTGTACTTGGTTTTCCATTTCATACTTCAGATTTGGGAAATTTTCTGATATTATTTCATTGAATAGGTTGTTCATTCCTTTGGTTTGTATCTCTAAGCCTTCCTCAATCCCACTCATTTTTAAATTTGGCCTTTTCATGATATCCCATAGTTCTTGTAGATTCTGTTCATGATTTCTTTCCATCTTCCATCTTCTCTGTTTGGTCAACTTTGTTTTCATGATTAAATATTTTGTGTTCTATATCTGAGGTTCTGTCTTCCAGGTATTCGATCCTATTTGTTACGCTTTCTATGGAGTTTTTAACTTGGTTTATTGTTTCCTGCATTTCAAGGATTTCTGTTTGTTTGTTTTTTTTTCAGTATCTCTAACTCTTTATTGAAATGATCTCTTCCTTCCCGTATTTGCTCTTTTAACTGTTGATTGGTGCGTTCATTCAATGCCAGGATTTGCTCTTTCATCTCCTCTTTTGATGCTTGCATTTGCTTCCCCATTTGCTTCCCTGATTGTTTTAATTATGTCCATTCTGAACTCCCTTTCTGACATTTCTTCTGCTGTGCTGTCATTGGGTTTTATTGATATAGTATCTAGGTTCGTTTGGTACATTTTCTCCCCTTGTTTTCTCATATTGGTCAGATGTCAGTGGGACTTTGTGATATTGTAGATTTCCTCTATTGGCTTATAGTGTCCCTGTAGATTTCCAGTGTATCACCTCCCAGCCTTCAGTAGCCTGAAGTCTTGGAGGAACTTGATAATGCACTGATTCCAAAGAAAGCTGCCCCTAGCCTTCTACTGGTTCCTGGGCTTGGAGCTGGCTCTGTGTGGAAAGGCTCTCATTGGTCGGACTGCTCTGAGAAGCTGGCTGTGAAAGAAGCCGGCCGCTGGAGGGAGCAGGGCTTCTTGGGGAAGTCTCTGGCTTCCCTGTCCTGGTCCCTGAAGCTGCCTGCATGCCGGAGCTCACTGCTGGCTCCAGGACTGTGAGCTCTTCTGTGCAGAAAAGCTCTCACTGGGGGGCCTACTCTGAGAAGCAGGCCATGTGGAAGGAGCTCACTGTCAGAGGGAGCCGGGCTGCCTGGGGAAGACTCTAGCTGCCTTGCCCTGCTCTGAGAAGTTGGCCCTGTCTGAGCCTGCTCCTGGGCCGAGCTCCACGTGGTGGGGGAGACTCACCCCATGTCTCTATTTTAGTCCGAGTCTCTCAATGCCTCCCCTTCTTTAATCCTGGGTCCTGGAGCAACAGGAGATGCAGTCACCCTCTAGTCTGCCATCTTGGATTGCCTCGTGGAAGGAGACTGCCCCTGGAGGGAGCAGGGCTGCTTGGAGAAGTCTCTGGCTACCCCGCCCTGTCCCAGAGGCTGCCTGTGGGCCGGAGCTCACCACTGGTTCTGGGAATTGTGGCTGGCTCTGTCTGTTTTAACTGTTGATTGGTGTGATCATCCAATGCCTGCATTTGCTCTATCATCTCATTGTTTGCTTCTCTGATCATTTTAATTATGTACATTCTGAACTCCCTTTCTGACATTTCTTCTGCCATGCTGTCATTGGATTTTATTGATGTAGCATCTGGGTTTGTTTGGGACATTTTCTTCACTTGTTTTCTCATATTGCTCAGGTATCTTCCCCTCTAGTAGTGAAACTCTAAGATATTGCAGAAATCCCCTATTGACTTATAGTGTCCCTGTACATTTCCAATAACTCACCTCCTAGCCTTCAGTAGTCTGAAGTCTTGGGGGAACTTGATAATGCAGTGATCCATAAGGAAGCTGCCCCTTTAGGGGTGGTGGCCTTCAGGTGGAGTATATTCCCTGCTAGTTGGCAGAGGTGCCTCCACGTTTTGACCAATGGTTAGCCAACGGGGGACTAGACTGCAGGCTAGGGCATGGTTGGTCTGGGCCTGGGTCTCTGGTTCTACTTCCCCAGTGGGAAAGCCTTGCCCAGAAGGGATGCCTCACTTGGTGGGGAATTTCTGCTGGGTAGCTCTCCTCTGAGAAGTTCCCTTTGGTTTGGAACTACTGCCTGGGTCGGGGATCTTCGCCCTGTAATGAAGTCTCTCACTAGGCAGCCCTCCTCTGTGAAATTCCCTGGGGTCCAGAACTACCACCTGGACTGGTAGGGAAGAGTTTGGCATGGTGTCCAGATTAAAATCTATGTGGTGAAGGAAAGACTGGATATGGAAAGGGACAAGCAGGATAGTTCAGGTCATAGAATGGAATAAAACAGGAAGCTTTAAGACTATTGAGCAAAAAAAGTGACATGACTCAATTTTTTTTAAAGACATCCTGTTTATTGCATGGAGATGAGTTAAAGACACTCAGATGTGATCGTAAGTTATTGTGGTAGCCCTGGCAATGGGCCCATCTGAAAGCTGTTTTTAGGAGCTCAATGCCATACTCTTGTAAAACAATAGCAAAATAGGGCTGTGCTGGAAGTCTGACATGTGGTGTTTCTCCCTTCATCCCTCCACATTGCATGCAATTCCAGATATTCTGTTTTCAAATGACCTAGCAGAATTATTTCCCAGCCAGGAAAATGACTTATCGAGTGAGTGCAGGCCTCTTTGAAACTGCATTTCCTGGAGTGCAATTCAGACTGAAACCGAAAGAAGCATAGAATTATTTGTGTAAATGGACAGTTCTGGGAAATGAGCTTGCTATTCTCTTCTAGCAAAAGAAGAATGGGACTTAAAAAAAAACCTGAACCTTTAGCACACCCCATCAGGCGTGTTGAAGGACTACAGAACCACTCTTCTTATGGTGCCTCTGCAGACCCTCTTCAGACATCACATTCTTCCCACTGGGGCAATCCGTATTTCACAGGCCAAAAAATTACATGGGGTGTGCAGTACTGCTTCCTGGAAACTTCACCAAAGTCCCAGAACACTCACACGTTTATTTTAATTTCATTAGCACAGCATTGTTCCCCTGTGGTTCATTTTGTTACATAGCTTCTCAAATAAGGGAGTCTGTTCTTTCTCTGTATCTCTCGGTTTGTGCATACAGCCTCCTGCCTTCTAGTAACAGATTGGCTATTGGCACAACATATTATAAAGGGTAAAACAATTATTATTTTACACTTGACCCCCAAATTCTTTATAGAAGTGAATACTCATCTCTATAAAACCCTTGACATGCCTTTGGCGCAAAGGTGGAGAAGACAGAGCTATAATTAGTAGAAGAAATCAACCAGAAAAAATTTATGCCATATATCTTTGATAGAGAATTTTTGTTTCCTTTTTTTGTTTTTGGCATAGGGATTGAACCCAGGGGCACTTAACCACTGAGCCATATCCCAAACCCTTGTTATTATTAATTTTTAAATTTTTTTCCTATTTTTAATTTGTTCTAATTAGTTGTACATGATAGTAAAATGCATGTTGACACATCATACGTAAATGGAGTACAACTTCTCATTCTTTTAGTTGTACATGATGTAGAGTTATCTGGTTGCATAATCATATATGCACATAGGGTAATAATGTTGGATTCATTCCACTATGCTCAGACCCCCTCCCTTCACTTCACTCCCCTTTGTCTAATCCAGAGTACCTCCATTCTTCCAGAGCCCCCCAACCCCTTATTGTGAATTAGCATCTCCATATCAAAGAAAACATTATGGCTCTTGATAGAGACTTAAGACTTATTGTAAGACAGAGCAATACTGTGAAGATGTAGAGAAAAATTTAAGTAAAACATATCCAGATATGCTTGTGTATTTTTCCTGTGTATATCCTATCATAGTAATCATAATTTGGCCAACCTAATTTAAATTTAAATAAAATAAGTTTCTTGTCTCCTTTTTCTTATTGCTGATTTTTAAAGACAGAGATAAAGGATTTCTCCCAGGTTTGTTCATCTACCCCAGATCATGCAAGAGTAATTTTCTGTACAGTCTGGGTGATTTGATACTTCTGCATCTCACCTGAGTCCCCTAAGGATGGAACTCTCCAGGCAACTTTATTTCAGGCATTCATTGTCTGGAGAACTGATTGGGGATCTAAAACATATAGGGGATTGGTAAACTGTGTATTACATCCATAGTATGCCCCTCAAAGTTGGATTGAAAGGGAAACATATTACCACTTCATATTTCTCTGTAGCAGCAGCTCCTAGTAATCTAGAACAATGCAAATTGAAGCATAGAACACTTAGCAGAAAATTGAGAGATCTCATGATTTTTTTTCTTTTTCGATTCCTTATAAGTACATGAGAAGAATTACTGGTTAAGTGTAAGCAATCTAGAATGGGTAGAAGAGGGGTAAGAACTTAAATATCGATTATGACCATGAAATCAATGGCAGTAATGAGGGCTATAGCTTAGACTTTCCTATTTTGGGTACTTTTTTGAAAAGTAAATTATGACTCACCAACTATTTGAAGTGTCTTGAAGAAAGGAATGGATTTTCTGTGAGAGATGAGGTGATCTGGGAAAATAGAAAAGGGCCTTCCCAGATACTTGGGTGCCCCACCCATCCCCCCTTGATACTTACCCTTTCTGCACATTCCAATGGCATCTTACAGCAAATATCTCAGGTCCCCCTACCTGAGTTGTCGCTCTCAAAGCACACGTGGCCAGGCCAGCAATGCTGGGGGATCATTGCTCCCAGAAGCAGCCCTCACCCAGACAGGGAAGGAAGTTGGAGGAAAAAGTCCCCATCCTAAGGGCCAGATGCCCAGGCAGATTTTACATTGTCTCCTGGAGTTAGCTCCTGGTTGACACAAAAGGAACTACTGGCTCTTTCCTCATTCCTTGGCTTCATTTCCTTCCAGTTTTCATTCCCTATCTCCCACTCTGCCTTGTAGAATCACCTTTCTAGTAAGTCCCTCGATCTCAAATCCTGGACTCAGCAACAGAACCTCAGGAAACAGCCTAAAAGCCCCTGGGTTCATTCTAAATTACAGATAAAACACATGGTCCTGTAGGATTATTGTCAGAATAAGAAAATACCTGATTATTAAAAAGCAGTAATGATGCTAGCAACAAGTATAAGATACACACCACAAACCAGAAAGACTCCAGGCGGTACCTGAAGTTTGAACCTTAACATGGGTTCATCAGTAGCTCTGTGGTTTTGCACAAGTTACTAAACCTTTGAGGGCCCTAGCTCTTTTAAATTGGGACAGTTAAAATAGGGTACTGCACAAAAGAAGTGAGCACTGTACAGGGAGTTATAGCAAATGTTTACTAAATGACTTCTTTGCCAGCATTCTTTGTGTACTGTGCCAAGATCTTTGTCTTCCTGTAATGAAGTTCTCAGCTACTGAACCAACCATAAAAACAACAAACTTACTCCTATGTGAGTGCAGCTAATATTTCAGTATACTAGACCTATAAAAGTATGTTCTTCCCTACGGGTGATAAATATCGTCACATCTCAAGCTAGTCAAATAACACATACTTGGAAAACTTTCAAAAGCTCTCAAAGTTTCCCTTTAGTAACACTATGCAATTTCTGGGAAATCAGGCCAAATATATCCAAACCTTCCACCAGAGGACGCTCAGAATACCCTCTTTGCAACTACCTAGTCACTGAATTTGCCCTTTGGTTTCGTTTCCTGTAGAGAAGTTTTGAAAACCCCTTCTGACTTTTGGCATGCTTACTTATATTTTATATTCAAATTGTCTGCTAGGAGGCAGGAACTAGGGAAGAAAGGAAATTCCCAGGATTAGGGGAAGATGCTCATCAGAACTCCTGACAGCTAAACTAAAGGACAACTGTTGGAACTAGCCCTTACCAAGCCCTCCTCAAAGCAGCTTTTCTACCAGCTCTGAAAGATATCTGCTCCATATTTTATAGGTAAGTTAAGATCAGGGGTGGGTCAGCGGGGGAAGAGGGCAGAAAAGATTTGCAATGTTCAGTTATTTTTAAAAGTATTCCATCCAAGATAGGGTGCAAATTTGCCCAATACGCTACATAAAGAACCTACTAAAGACTAAATTGTGGTGTAGCTAGATAGACAGTAAAATTTGGTGAATGTCTGCTGTTTGTTTCCTGCTGAATTAGACACAATACCGGTGGGGACTGAAAGTCTGAAATGTCTTAATATGTTTTTCTTCCTTTGTCCTCCTTGTCCTGTTGGAATTTATAACTGCAACGTAAGTTACCTTTGTGTTTAATAACAGCTGGTTTAAACTGCAGTCTGAAAGTTTCAAGAAATTTTCGTTGTTTTCATGATAAAGAGCAATAAATTAAAATACAATCAACATAAATATTTGCTGGCATTGTGAAGGACAAAAAAAAAAAAAAAAAAAAAAAAAAATCCAAGCAGGTTGGCTTATGCCTGTAATCCTAGCAGTTTGGAAGGTTCGTGTAGGAGGATCATAGGTTCAAAACCAGCCTCAGCAAATTAACCAGGCTATAAGCAACCTAGAAAGACCCTGTCTCAAAAAAAAAAAAAAAAAAAAAAAAAAAAAAAAAAAAAAAAAATTAAAACCTGGGAATGTGGCTCAGGGGTTAAGGACCCTTGAATTCAATCAATTTCTGGTACCCCCCCTCCAAAAAAAAAAAAAAAAAAAAGAGAGTGAGGAAAGAAGGTAAAAAAAAAAGAAGTTGAAACCGAGAGTGAAAAATGAATGAAGAAGCTTCTTGAAAACAGCAATATTTTGTTATCCATAGTCTTGTACTTCGAGTGTATTTGTTTTTTGAGTGTAGATTTCTTAATTCAAACATAATTTTGACTTGGTTTCATCATCCTTACCACCTGCCCTTGGCAGCCTCCCTAGTCTTATTTTTTTCATTTTTTAAAATTTGTCTTAATTAGTTATACATGACAGTAGAATGCATTTTGACACATCGTATACAAATGGAGTATAATTTCTCATTCTTCTGGTTGTTTTCATGTTGGTTTCCATTTCTTCTTTATTGTCTTTGCTGTTACAAATCACTTAATTCAGGAGCTCCCAAACTGACTCAATATTGGTCGGATACCTTTGGTCATTCTTCAGAACTCCTCCCTCCTCTTATTTCCATGCCACATGCTCATGCATCTAATATTTGTTTGATTTCCATGTATCTCCTTGATCATTGGCTTTTCTCTAAAAAGTGAATCGAAAGCAAACAATAAAAGCAACAATTAGAAACACAAAACCTGAGATAGACTGTCTTGGTTCAAAGAGAATTGTTTCTTCTGAAAAAATACATCACCAGCATTTCTGAGAAATTTCTAATATTTCTTGGCATTTTTCTGCTTTGTACTTTTTTTTTCTTCTCCTGCAAACCTTTCTTTTTTAAGGTAGTATCTGTACTGATCTAAATACAGAATCATTTACTTCCACTTTTTAGGAGATAGGCTTAAAAAGTTGAATGAAATGCCAATGTGATAGCTAATTACAGGGCTGAGATCAGAAATAAAATCTTCTGCAAAGCCAAACTTTGGGTTTATTTTCTGTGTTTTGATCCACTCTTAACATTTGCTTTTTCATTTATAAAAGTTGTGGACCTCCACCAGAGTGGGAGAGAATGCATCCCAGAGGAAACACACAGGCTGAGTTGTAAGTGGCAGAGCAGCAGTTATGTGTGTGGTTCAAACACAGTAAATATTCCAAGATGTTCAAGAGATTTGGCTCTTGTGAAAGCACTAAAGATGCTATCCAGCTAGCACCTGGGAACAACATATAAAACACTATTATTAATATCGATTCACAGAGCTAATGCTTTTCATGGGGAAGTTCAAACCCTCAAAGCTGTTCTCTCCTGTTTTAGTAACTTCACCTTAAAGCATGAACGTTTGCATAAATTTGGTTTATAAATATCTGTTTTGTAGCTAATTGTTGTAGACCATCATTGGAATTTTCCCACATCTTTGTAAACTAAATACAATCCTAGCCCCTGTTACATGTAAGTCAGGCAACTAGAATTCTACTAATATAAGGTGCCAATATTTCATTAGAAGTGGATTGGAATGAAAAGACATCTGCCATCTGAGCTTCTAAATTTATTGTGAAATTGCCTCTTTCTGGGTCTGCTTGCCCTGGGCGTTTCCTGCCTCTGAAACCATGGTGCCATACAATTTGTGAATGGACTTCCTATTATTTGTTCCCAAGCAGGAATTTCTGTTTTAATTTGTCTTTAATCAGGATGATTGACAGGTCATCAGCTATGAGAAAGAGAGAATGGGTCTTCACGATCATTAAATCCAGCAATAACAACAAAGAAACTGACAGTTTCTATAGTCTGCTAGTAAAAAGAATCCAGATGTTTTAATTTAAAGATTTCCATGAAAAATGAATTCAAGTAGATAGTGGATTTTTAGCTTCTATGTAAATAATTCTTCCTAAAATGGAAAAAAAAAAAATAAACCTCTCCTTATGATATGGCAGACAAAACCAAGTATTTGCTTATGTCTCCTGTAGCTTTAAAATATTTTGTAAGACTCCTCAGGTTGCAGGAGTTGACGCCCAGAATAGAAATTAAATTAACATTAATTAAAGGAAAAATTTTTTTCACTCTTGTAGATAGTCATAAAATGATCACACTTCCAAGTTTTGTTTCAGTAAAGGACATTATTAACTAAGTTAAAAAACACTTAAAAATATAACTTACAGTGAACACTTGAATTTATTGGAAAATGCATCATAATGGTATAGAATTATTTAATGCAATGCAGTTTGTTCATGGACCTAGATAAGAGAAAAACAAAAATTTATATTTAGCAAATAATAGAAATGAATAATCAAACTAGGGATTTAAGGAGACAAAAACTAAGAAACATGAGTAAATCAAAATCCAGTGGCATGAGTTAGATGCAAAGAATCAGTAGGTAAGATTTAGGAAATGAATTTTTCTATGTGTCCACCAAATATTTGAGAATAAGCAGGGTAACTGATAGTAGGCCTATGACCTACTTACTGTGGCGCTTTCTACTACTTCTTTTTATATTTTGTTTCTCAATGTCTTCAGAAACTTAGGCCATGATGGGGAACAGTTATGTTTTCAGGTTCAATAAGCAAATGGATTTCTCTGCTTCAAGAGTAGAAACTGCTGCCCGTCCCACCTCTTCCCTTGCAGACAAAGTAACATCCCAGACATGGCCTCAGACATGGTCATGCCAGGCCCTATATGCCTCATTGAGAGCAAGGAGGGGCAGCTAATGGTCAAGCAGGAAGCCCTGGAGATCCTGTCAGCCATCACACAGCCTGTGGTGGTGGTGGCCATCGTGGGCCTTTACCGCACGGGCAAATCCTACCTGATGAACAAGCTGGCTGGGAAGAGAAAGGGTGAGTGCCACCAGCAAAGCTCTGCTGAGCCCTCTGTCCACTGCACTGTGGGTGTCCAGCATGGGGATGGAGGGAAGAAAGTTAGAGTCAGGGAGGGACAGTGAAAACCAAAGTTTGGGCCACAGCTGAGCCTTTTAACTTGGGGAGCTATAGGACAGCTTTCATCCTTGACATGAACTCTTTTTAAAAATGTTGTCCTTAATGTCTTTCTGGGAGAAATATAATATTTTCCCCACATCAATGCAATAATTTCCATATGTGCAATTATAAACTTTAAAAATATTTGTAGCATATTATTATGAGAAGTATAAAAATTTCCCACTTGTGGATTTTGACCTTATTTCCCCATTTCTGTATAGTAATGGAGGTCCATACTTGTATTTTCTGCTGTTTCCTTATCTTGCTTTCCTTAACCCCTAACATAATTATCAAGAAACTACCCAATTTCTAGATCCCCTTCTCAATGATGACCTCTGCACTCTCCTCTGCAGGCTTCTCTGTAGGCTCCACAGTGCAGTCTCACACCAAGGGAATCTGGATGTGGTGTGTGCCTCATCCTGAGAAGCCAGGACACACCCTAGTTCTGCTGGACACTGAAGGCCTGGGTGATGTAGAGAAGGTAAAAACAGATTATTCTTTTATGATTAAACTCTTTATCACTCATCCTTCTTTTATAAGGAGTCTTTCATTTTGTTTTACGTTTTCTTTTTGTTTTTATAAATTTGTACTTCAACTTGACTGGACTATGTTACCCCTCATTATTTCTTTCTACTTTCAATAGTGTTTGGAAGTCTGAAGTGAGAAAAAAAAAATATATATATATATATACATATATATATATATGTATACAATTCAGAATCAGTATTAGTAGAACTACACTGATGTTTTGCTTAGTCGTTCCTAGATGCATAAAAATGATGCAAATAAATCACAGTACAATCCTGGTCCTGCACTGATTATGGTTAGTAGTCGGCTCTGGGTGAGATGAACTTCAGTTCAAACCAGGGCTCTGGCACTTGTAGCTCTCTGATGCTGACAAGAAGAATGAGTCTCCCTAAATTTTTTATATTCTCTTTTGTCTTATCCAACTAATCATTGGGGAAGTAGACACGTGGGTCTTTTCTAGTTATATTTTAATAAGTATTTTGCAACCAGTTTACAGAATAAAATGCATTGGATTTGCACAACTTGACCATTCCCTAAATATTCCTATCATAAGTAATTAAAGCTACTCAAGTAAAGTCACTAAACTCAGACTTGGGAAAAGATGTACACAGTTGTCTCTTCTTAGCTGATTTTTGTACCTAACCAAACACTCTCTTAAATGTCCAGTGTTTTTTTATGTTTTCATTTTGATTTTGATATTGACTTTTGATTTACCAAGATGCTATGCTGGTAAACCCAAATACAACCTTCATTTCCTCTTCTACAAAATGGAGATATTAATTATGAACTCATCTCACAGCACTAGAATTAGACATCTAAGATCAGTAAAGTAAACTCTCTTGTAGATAATAATTATTCAATAAAATAGATATATGAACTGTGCACATAGGTCAATTTTGTTTTGGTATACAGAAAACCTTGATTTTAACTACTCTGGATTCCCCATTAACTTTGACTGCTTGTTTTGCAATTATCTAACTATAAGAAGGACTAGGAGTTAGAAATGTAGCATCAGTATGAATTTATCATGAGAAAACCAGGAAAGTTCATGTGTCTGACAATCATTTGTTCTTTCCCTGCTTAGCATTTGTGTATCAGGATTTTATTTTAATGATTGTTCATGTGGGAATGCCATAAGACATGAGTTAAATTTGTTCTGACTTCTAGGATGATGACAAGAATGATACCCAGATCTTCGTTCTGGCAATCCTTCTGAGCAGCACCCTTGTATACAATAGCATGAGCAAAATTGACCAGGGTGCTATCGACCTACTGCAGTATCCTTTTGTGGTCCAGGGTGGCACCCAAGCCATGGGTGAGAACACCACTCACCAACTGTAGGTCTGTAAGACATTATGTATCTGCAAAAAGAAAATGGGTAAACACTTAAAGTACAGTAAAGAGACCTCATATTCAGTGATGATGAAATGTTGATTTGGTTAAGTGCCAAACAGAAAATAAAGGCTTGGGGAACATGGAATCAAATATGGGCTTAGATGGTATGTTACTTCTGCCAGTATTCCTTAATCATCTCAGCATTGTGACAGAACTGACAGATCTACTCAGATCAAGAGTGTCACCTGACCTTGATGTCGAAGATGCCAATGACATTGTAAGCTTCTTTCCAGACTTGGTGTGGACTCTTAGAGACTTCTACTTAAGCCTGGAAACAGATGGACAACTCATTACAGCAGACGAATACCTGGAGAATTCCCTGAAGACAAAGCAAGGTAAATGGGCTTTGGTTTTGGAACAAGGAATAAAAGAAATGATCTCTTTAGGGTAGAAGGTTAAATATATGGTTTTCCCTATTTATCCATCTAGATGTTTTACAGAATAAGTAATGAATATTATTAATTTTCAATGAACTAATAGGTTCAATGTCAAATTCTATTATTCCCTTGTTTGTGGGAAAAATATTCTTTCCTTTTTTTGATTAAATACTTTTCATCTGGTTGCCTAGGTTTTATGAAGATATATTAATCTGAGTAACACCAGGGTAAAGGATTTGTATTTAAGGAGAATAGATTCATGTGAATGTAAATTTTAAAGAAAATAAATTCTGATTTTCCTTCTCCAGGTAGTGATCAAAGAACTCATACTTTCAATTTGCCCCGTCTGTGTATTCAGAAATTCTTTCCATCAAAGAAGTGCTTTGTCTTTGACCCACCCACTCACAAGAAGCTTTCCCAGCTAGAGACACTGCAGGATGATGAACTGAGTCTTGAATTTGTACAGCAAGTGGCAGAATTCTCTTCCCACATCTTTACAAAGTCCAAAATCAAGACACTTCCAGGAGGCATCAAGGTCACTGGACCTCGTGAGTACCTCTTCCAGGATTTTTCCTCTATTCAACATAACGTGTATCATGTAAGAGAGTCCTTGTGCCAACATTGAGAGATGCATAAGCAATTATCACTGTGCAAATCATATGCATCATGTTTGTAAAGCTATAGTGAATATGAAACACATTTCTAGTATTTGTTTTAGAAATGCCTCTAAGGTTACATGAAATAGGAACATAATAAAGATAAGATAAAGTTAAAGATGTTGTATCATTCATTCTTCTACTGTTGACATAGATTAGCTCGTATGTGTTGGCAGTATTTATTCAAAAAATATATTGGATTCTTAAGGTATGTCACAATCTTTGAAGACACAAATGAACAATTTATACCTGTTCCTTATAGAAATTAAACATGGTTGATACAAATGTTGATCTGAGGCCCAAATAAACCTCTAAATCTCTAGAATCTCTAAAAATATCTAAGCACACTTCTTGCTATAACTTTCCCTAACAACTCTTATGTTTCAGAACTTCTTATAAATAATCACTATATTATGGAGTAAAGTTGAGTGCAAAGGACATCATGAGTTCAAAGCTGGTCTCAGCAATTTAATGATTCCCTAAGCATCTAGGTGAGACTTTGTCTCAAAATAAAATGTAAGGAGTGCTGGGATTGTGGTTCAGTGGTTAAGCGTCCCCTTAGTTCAATCCCTCATAGAAAAAAAAAAAAGAAAAGATATATATATATATATTTTTATATATATATATATATAAAATCTCTGAACATATGTATATATATGTATGTGTGTGTATTTCATGCATGCATATGCATGACTTTTATATGACCATGTGCTTATTTCTCCATGTAGGATTAAATAATAACATACATCTAGACATTTTTCCTATTTTTATTCTTTCACCCTTGTTTCTTTTTCCTAAGAAGAAAATACTTGCCTTCCTCATCTCACCAGTTCCCAAAGGAATTTGTCTGGGACACTTGGATACAGTTCAGAATGCTGAAAAGTTGAGGGCAATGCATTGTTAAATGAATGTTCTTAGAATTAATTGACATAGATTTTCTCTGCAAAAAGCACAAGCGTCTCTTCTTCCCTCTGTGAAGGTCTAGAGAACCTGGTGCTGACCTATGTCAGTGCTATCAACAGTGGGGATCTGCCCTGCATGGAGAATGCAGTCCTGGCCCTGGCCCAGAGAGAAAACTCAGCTGCAGTACAAAAGGCCCTTGCCCACTATGATGAGCTGATGGTCCGGAAGGTGCAGCTGCCCACAGAGACCCTCCAGGAGCTGTTGGACCTACACATGGCCAGCGAGAGAGAGGCCATAGAAACCTTCACAAAGAACTCTTTCAAAGATGAAGACCAAAGTTTCCAGAAAGAACTACAGGTAATTATTCATTTTTCTGGTTCATGGACATTAGGGTTAATAGAGGAAAAATATTGCTATGAACGATACAATAGAATTTGTTTAAGAAAAGCAATTCTTTATAGATTGGAAAACAATGGTGGTCATTAATGTGGCATGATATACTTTCATTCTGTAAACAAAAAAAGTGTAAATATTCTGGGCCCTTTAGAGTCTGAATTTTTCACGTATGCATATAGATCATCACATTTACCGTTTATCAGCTACGGGATTAATTTGATTGATTTCATTCCTTTAAAACATTTGCAAAGTATTATTTTATTTTTTCATTAATTAAGCAGAGAGAACTGTCCTGTGGATCTACTAAATTATGATTAGAATTAATAACGTAAACCGATATCATTCTAACTAGTTATTCACGCCTACTTTCTGCTTGAAGGTAGAAAAACACTGAAACAAGAAATGTTGGAAATCAGTAGACTGCATATAAAATGAGAGCTTAGGTGTAGGGGTCTGTGGTCAAAGATCACATTTAAGCAGAAATTATAAGAGAGAGGGGTTTCAGGATATTTCATACCCAATAGTAAACATTTTTCATAGTCTCTTGTCCTTGCAACTTTCTCAGGTTTGCTGGAAAGGGTTTATATTTGCTTATATTCCTTGATTTTGCTAGGAAAAGTAGAATCTTTAAAACATAAATTCCAGAAGTACTAAGGTGTTGCTAACATCTCTGTGGCTTCCTGTCCCTTGAAGACCCTACTAGATGCAAAGCAGAAGGATATTTGTAAGCAGAATGAAGAAGCCTCTTCAGATCGTTGCTCAGTTTTGCTTCAGGATATTTTTGGTCCTCTGGAAGAAGAAGTGAAGCAGGGGCTTTATTCTAAGCCAGGAGGCCATCATCTCTACCTTCAGAAGACAGAGGAGCTGAAGAAAAAGTACCACCAGCAGCCCAGGAAGGGAACACAGGTATCCCTGATCCTATCTATTAATTGTGGGAATTACTGGGGTCCCTCTAAAAAACCATTGAGGATAAAAGAAAGGACATACCTATAGGAACAGAGCTGAGATTGATAACTCTGCCTCAGACTTACTCTGTCAATGAATGAGCTTGCATGGGAATTTTGTGCCTGGTGTTTAGTTTTAAGTGTGGATACATTCAGAGTCCAAACAGTGTCAGCAGTTCTGCTTCCTTTTGCTTTTCCAGCACCTACTTCCTTATTGTGCTCCATTTTCCTAACTATGCACTTCATTTCAAATAGGCTTGTCTCACATGACAACAAAGAGCTACCTCTGGGTCTAAGATCAACTATCCTTGATGTCCTAAGCCTCTGGGGACAGAGCATGCATGCCTTTCCCTGTACCCATATCTGTCACCCACAGACTGTGTGGGGATGGAATAAGTAACCCTTGGAGGTGTGGGCCGGCTGGAAAAAAAAAGTCTGAAGAATATCAAGAAATAAAGCAAAAGATGTCAGAAAATATTTGAAGCAGGGACGTGACAGATGGAAGAGACCTGATGATTCTGGTCCTAACGAAGGGAAAAATTCCACCAATACTTTATTTATAGTAAAACACACCAGAGGAATTTGGTTCTTCAAAGGTAAACAAGAAGTGAGAGGTTGTAGGGAATTGCCCTGTTGGAGACTCACACTTGTGCAGTAATTCCTCCTCCTCCAGGCAGCTGGTGCTTCAAGGCTACCTAGGTATACTGGTACCTCTTTCACCACAGGGTAGCAGGCCTCTGAATTCAAAGCTATCAAACCCATAAATACCATAGCAGCCATGGGATCTGCCCATTAACAGCAGCTACCTGCAAATGGGCATGTCTTTCTACACCTTCACATGGAAAGATTCCTAGTTGCAGTAGTCAAGCTGTCCAAGGTATGAAGTTCAAAGCAATAATTCATTTGCCACTCCTGATACATATCAGCCTTTAAAACACTCAAATGGCAGTATTTTTCCTCCTGTGAACAAGTTCTTTTCATCTAGTGGCCTTGGGTGCTCTGATTGGCCCAGTCAGTCTCTGGCTCCCATGTGTGGAGAGGCTTGGTGGACCTCTCCATCATGCAGGCAGAGAACTTTCTAAGAGGAAAAGATGCTTGATAGAACAAGTAATATGATTTTATCACTTTGGCTATCACCACTGCAAATTCTAACTTCCTGTTTTTGGGGTTCCTAGGCTGAGGAAGCTCTGCAAAAATATTTAAAGTCCAAAGAGTCTGTGAGTAACGCTGTTCTTCAGACAGACCAGGCTCTCACAGCCAAGGAAAAGGAGACAAAAGGTGAGAAGAAAACAGAAGCAATGCAAGAGAGACAAGAAATGTCCAAATTTGAAATTCATGTGTTCTGGCCTAGCTGGGATCATTCAACTAGAGGAAGACAGGCATAAAGGTTCCTATGGCTTCAGGCAGTATCTGAGTATGGCCATGATCAGCTGCAGTATGATTATGTGGAATGAAAAACGATGCCAGGGAGTTTTCTCTGTGTAACAAATGAGGGTGGGAGGCCCAAGGAAGGGACAGAGTTGTCCTAGAGGGTTTTACGTTTCTTCTTCCTCTTCAGAGGCACGTGTGAAAGCAGAGGCTGCCAAGGCTGAAGCAGAAAGGCTGGAGGCAGCTCGTAGGCAGAACCAGCAAATGATGGAGCAAAGAGAGAGACTCCATCAGCAGCAAATAAGACAAATGGAGATAGAAAGAGCAAACTTCCTGGCACAACAACAGAGGGAGCAGGAACGTCGGCTGCAGGTATTCATCAATTGCTGAATCTTTGGGTTGTGTTTCTGTCCCTTCCCTATAAAGATGAGAGCATGAAACAGTGGCCATGGGTGAGATGCAAACTACCATGGTGGCTCAGGTCAGGGGCTGTGGAACCGAACGCTGGGCATGTATCCAAGCTCCACCTGTACCAAATGCATGGTTTAAGCAAGTTATCTACTTCCTCTGTGGCCCCTTTTCTTCGTGTTTGGAATGGAAATGTTGGTTATACATATTTTATAAGGGTATTGTGATAATGAAATACATAGTATTCGAGTTTATAATGGTGTTTGGCATAGAGGAATAATATGAATTTTTATGTATAAACTAGGCATTTCTGTCTCACAGTGATTAGCCTTTTCTATCATTTTGTTAATTGCTCTGTACAATCCTTTGCCCTGATCATACCTTGTTACATCAGTTTCCTCTTGCAGTGTCTTTGCTCCTCTGTCACCTCTGGTTCTCCTGGCCCTGAACTCAACAGTGCTTGCTTAGTCAAGTCCTTTAGTTTGTCATCATTCAATAAGCAGGGGTTCTTATTTCTCAAGCACTGTACAAAGCCCTCTGCATTCATTCTCTCATCTAATCTATTTACTGTGAAGCAGCACTGATGTGTCCCCCATTTTATATGAGGTAATCAAGGCCCCAAGGAGATAACTAAATGCCAGAATCTCACAGACTTGTGAGTCATTGTAGGTGTCTTTCAGTGAGTGGGATCCACAGTGGCAGTGCTCCTGAGAACCTGGTGGGGACTTCCTATGTGAGCACCTCATGAGACAGACAAGGTCCCAACCTTTGCCCTGGCTTACCAGGGAACCTGTGGGTACCCGCTTTTCAGTAACTACTCTAGGGCACTTTGGGGATTGCAGCTCTTTCCTGAAGGACATTATGGGAAAACTCTGATGTTTGATCTGCTCAGTCTTTACTTGTACTTCTCCATCCCAAGTGTGGTGACCTGGAACATGTCCCTCATCTAAGACTCAGACACCTCTCCTGAGTGTATGTCAGTCACCTAGACATTGTGCTTTTGGGGCAATTTCTTCTCTTACAAACACAGTTAATATATTCCTAAAAATGGAAATGAGATTGGGAAAGAGATTTGAGGTCAAGATATGATTAAGATTACTCAAAGCGACTGTGTAGTGTAAGAGGGAAGGGAGCATTGGAGTGGAATTCTATAAAGACCAGAATTTCAGGGACTAAACCAATGTTTCTGGAGCTAGAGGAAGAGGAATGTGAATAATTGTAGAAGTAAGCATGAGTGGAAGAAGGAGATTCAGGGACTGTTAATTGTTTCTGAGGATTAAGGGAGGTAAGAAGAAGTCAATGGTTTAGGCAATCAGAATGAAGCAGACCTTACTTTTTGCCAAGTCTTATAGTATCTCTTTTTCACTTAGGAAGAGGCTGAAAGGCTCAGGTTGGCCCATACAGCTGAATTGTCAAGGTTTCAAGATCAGATCCAGCATTTACAAAGGACAATGTCTGAGCCACAAGCTACTCAATGTATCATACTCTAAAGTGCTGAACAACAGAGATTCCCGTTATTTTTTTTTTCATGGAAGACACAAAGGAACAAGAAACTAGGGAATTTGGGACAATCAACATTTAAATAATCCAAACACTTCTACCTAATCTTCCAGTTTGTCTCTAGTTATTGCAAGTTACCTCAGTGTCTAGGTATCGCAAGTTGCCACATGGGCTCAGTTAGATGGAACATTACCCAGGTCCTGAGCTCAGTTTAGCATCACTCCTATTGCTTGTTATGTGCTGGATGCCATCTGAGGGAGGCACCAATTGTGAAGTGGGAACAATCTACAGTTCTCAACTGGGTGGAGACTGCTATTCTAAGGACCATTGTGCAAATCACCAGCACTGTGTCAACCTTCTGCAAAAAGAAATCCCAAGCTGAAGGAAAACAGTGTTATGAAATGAAGATCTGTAGAGGATGAAAGGAAATACTACTGTGGAAACTGTGTCATAGGCTTAAGGCTGAAGAAAAGTCATTTTCCTTTTTACTCACCCACACTAAGTCATAACTTAGAGCATGTTATAATAGGTAGCAACTTATATTTGACTTTAATATTTTTGTGTTACATATTTATAATACTTTAGAGTTTTTAAATAAGAGGCATAAATAATAATGTGTAATGAGTCAAAATTCCAATGGTGCTCATTTAATTTTACACTTGCTACAATGCTAAAGTTAAATCAACATAGTATATGAGAGCTTGCTGATATTTTTTAAAAGTATTGATTATATGAATACATGTTAGTGCAAAGTTTTAACTATAAAATATTTTTAAGCCGTGACTCTATTGCTTTATTTTTATGTCTCTCAGTAGTTAAAATTCTATGGGAAATGCTTCCGAATTTCCCTCAGAAGATTAGGAATTACTTTAAAACTAGAATTAAAACTCACTTTGCTATACCTTTTCATTTGTTCTGTTTGTTGTGTTTAACTCTAGTAAAAATCTGTTTTAAAAAAATTATAGAAACACTCCACAAAGCTCTGTTTTTTTTTTTGTCCCTCACTTATAACTGTTTGCTTCTGTACGGGATTTTCTGTTGGGTGATATTATAGGATCTTCAGTTTTTTTAAAGTTCTTTAAAATATGGTTTACTCATATAGAGAAGAAAAACACATTAATGCTAATGTCTGTACTTTTTCTTATGCTTTGAAGTGTTTTATATCGCAGAACTTCTCATATTACAGCAGCAATATTAAACATGTACAACTTCTCTGTTCCTTAGCATTATAAGTTGTTAGTAACAGTAGCTAATATTTTTTCAGGATTCACCATGTGCCAACTACAGTCACTGTAGTAACTCATGCATTGCTCACAAAATCCTTTGAATATGCAGTATGCTTTATTACACTTATAATTACTTAAAACTATTTTTATGTTCATTAGTGTTATTATTATTAAAGTTATTACTTTTAAGGCCTTGAAGATAATCAAGTCATCTAAAAGCAATGCCATGCTTTGGAACCTACATTAATAATCATCTCGATACTGTCTCTCTTGTCTTTTTAGTGAGTCAGAAATATTAAGTAATATGTTAAAATTTAGAGAAAATTACTAAAAGAATGAAAACCAAAAGCACAGTGTCAAAATAATATGAAAATACTCAATATTAAAAAGCAGAGAAATTGTCAAAAATAAAAGTTAAAAGTGTGGTAATGACTCTTGAATATACAGATCACCGATGGAGCATAATAGAAAGTCCTCCCCCCAAAAATCTGTATAGAAAAAATGGAGGTTAAATATAGACTTTTAAATAGGAACAGACAACTGCCTGGCCACTTAGAAAAAGATAAGTCAGAACCAGTCCTTATAACTTACAGTAACAACACCACCAACAACAAAAAGTTTAAAGTGTAAAGATATAAAACACATTTAAAAATTCAAGGTTGTATTTCTTATGATCCTATAGGAGATGGTCTTTCTGTGATTCAAACCTATTTCCAAATGTCTCTTGATCTCATAATTCATTCAGTTAAAACACATTCTCTTGATCCTTTTCAAAGCAAAATGTTGATAAATTGTGTCCCCTTCTCTGTTTATAAAAATTATAAAATAAGACACATTCAGAGGAGTGCATCACATATGAAGCATACAAATAATATAAATAAAAAAACCATGCCCTAGAAAAATAAATTCAGCAGTGTTAAAACCAAAGGAGTGCATTACAACCTATGACAAACCTGTTAGAGACAACCAGTATCACAACATTTGAATTCCTCCTGGATTTTATCATATACAAGTTATGTATGAAATAATGTAATTTAGTTTGACCTGCTTTCTGTATAAATCAGATTTTATTGCGTGTCATCTTTTGTACTTTGTTTCATTTCTTAAAGATATTAATAAGATTCTTCTAGTTCATTGTGTAGTTGAAAAATGTATATATTGTATAAAGTAAAATCAAGTTTTTTTCATACTATTGATAAATATGTAAATTATCATGTTTATCTTTTATGAAATATTGTTAAGGATATTTTTAAATACATTTATATATGAACACATGTATATGTATCATATATATGTATATATATTCATGTACATGCAAAATTCCCTTGTGTAACAGCCCTAGGAGTGGACTTCCAGGTCATAGAGGAGATGAATCTTGTCCTTCTACATCAGGTTTGCCATGACTTCAAAGTTTCTGTAGCAATTTACATACTTCCCAACACAGTATGATGGTCTCCACACCAACGTTTTCACATTTGGTAGTATGGGGGCTATGTGGTATATCTTAATGAGACATTAATCTGCATTTTTCTCATACAAATGAGGTGGAACACCTCTTCCTGTGTTGGTTTACTAGTTTTTTTTTTTCGTGTTTTGCAACATCTTTGATGTCTTTCGTATCATGTTCTGCCTTTTTTATTCTTAGAAGATTTTGAAACATAAAGGACATGACTTTCTGTGGGTTGAACGATTGTCAAAGGAATTTCTCCTTCTATGACAACAATTTTCATAGAATTTTTGTGAAAAAAGTTTTAATTTTATTGTAGTCCACAATATTTTACTTTATGGTAGATTGTGTGTTTGTGTATTTCTTTCTGTGTGTGTGTCTTCAGTCACATTTTATTTTGTGTACCTCTATATTTGAGTAAAAACTGAAGGTCTATGTGGTGTGAATTTGGGGTCAAAAGTATTTTTCTGAAGAAGGATGACCTATTTTCCCCAAACAATTTAAGCAGAAGATAGTCTTTGTCTCTAACCTTATGAAGAAACAACTCTATGTTAAATATCAGTATGTGACTGTATCTGGGCCTCTCTTCATTGTTCTTTTGACTTATTTACCCATTCAGGTGCAAGTATAGCAATGCATTATTAACTGAATTTGAATAAGTTTTTCTTCTGCTATACTCAGTCTTTGTACAATGTTCTTCAAAAGTTTCTTGACTCTACTTGAACATTAGCATTTCCACATAAATTTTAGGATCATTCTATACCTACCAGAAAAGTTTGCATTTTCACCAGGATTCCATTGAATCCATTAAAAAGTTTTTCATCATCTTTATTTTTAAAAAATCTCTGTGTTTACATTGATTTATGAAACTTTATACTGGGTAAAGAATTTGGGGTTGCCATTTTCTATTCAATATCTTAGAGATGTTTGTCAGTTTTCTCTCACTTTTTGTGCTTATTCTAATTAGTTATGCATGCCAGTAGAATGCATTTCTACTCATGTTACCCAAATGGAGAACAACTTTTCAATTATCTGGTTTTATACAATGCAGAGTCACACTGTTCTATATACATACATGTATATAGGGTATACATGTCCATCTCATTCTGCCATTTTCCCCCAAACCCCCTCCCCTTCCCCTCATGCTCCTCTGCCCAATCCAGAATTCTTCCATTCTTCCCTTGCTCCCTCCATCCCATTATGGATCAACATTCACTTATCAGAGAAAACATTTAACCTTTGTTTTTCTGGCATTGGCTTACTTTGCTTAGAATGATATTCTCCAACTTCATCCATTTACTTGCAAATGCCAGAATTTCATTATTTCTTTAAAGTTGAATAATATTCCATTGTGTACATATACCACAGTTTCTTTATCCAGTTATCTATTGAAGGGCATCTAGGTTGGTACCACAATTTAGCTATTGTGAGTTGAGCTGCTATAAACATTGATGTGGCTGCATCACTGTAGTATACTGATTTTAAGTCCTTTGGGTATAGACTGAGGAGTGGGATAGCTGGGTCAAAGGGTGGGTCCTTTCCAAGTTTTCTGAGGATTCTGTATACTGTTTCCAGAGTGGCTGCACCAATTTGCAACTCTACCAGCAATGTAAAAGTGTAAAATGTAAAAACATTTTTGCCACAAACAATGGAGCACCTATGTGCATCAGAAAAACCCTTCTCGAATTCAAGAATCAATTAGACAACACCACAATAGTACTGGTTGACTTTAACACCCCTTTCTGAACACTGGATAGATCCTTCAAACAAAAACTAAATAAAGAAGGTAAAAACTAAAATATACAATTAATAATTAATACTTCAGAGACATATACAGAATATTTCATCCATTAATGCTGGATACACTTTTTGCTCACAACCCCATAGATCCTTCTGTAAAATAGATCATATCTTGGCCATAAAGCAACTCTTGGCAAATGCAAAAAAAGAGAGATAATATCTTGCATTCTATCAGATCATAATGGAATTAAATTAGAAATCAGTGATAGAATAAAAAAGTAGAAGCTCCACTAACACCAGGAGACTAAATTACATGGAATTGAAAGACCAATAGATAGTAGAATAAATTAGGAATGAAATAAGAAATACTTAGAGGTAAATAAGAATTGAAACACAACTCATGAAATCTCTGGGACACTATGAAAGAAGTTCTATGGAACGTCCTTGTGATGACCTCTGTTATTTTCCAAATATAATTCATCATTGTTTATAGAGACACTCAAACACTTTGTAACATTAACACAGATTCCCTTCTCACTTCGTTTTACAATTCATGCCCTCTTCAAGATATAGTTTTACTAGGAATTGCAAACATCGGTGAAACAGTTTTAAGATGAAATTTCCAATAAAAGTGTTTTACCACAGACTTAGCCCATTGAAACAAGGAGATACTGATTGGGTTACAGCTCTCATTTCACCTCTGATAATTCCTGCATTTACACAGGAGACATTAGAGTTCAACTCATATCCAAACCATAATATTCTGTTCCTGTTACCCAAAAGCTCTTGTCCATCTCAATGCAAAATGCATTCAGTACTTTACTAACAATCTCATTTTCCAGCATTGCCCAAAAGTCCAAGTAAAAACTCTCATTTGAGACTCATGGGAGACTACTGACTGTGAAACTCTAAAAACCAGAAGCAAGCTACATATATTCAAAAAAGAATGGCACAGTTGACATTTTCATTCTAAAAGGGAGGTATTGGGGCCAAGAAAAGGGAATGGGACCAAAACAAGATCCTAACCTAGCCAGGCAAACAGATCCTTTACCTCCATGTAGAGCATCTAGGACAAATGCTGGCAAAATGGGCACAACAAAGGACTTAGGCAGCCCCATCTTTTCGACCTTGCCAGTTGCAGCGCACATGGTCCCTCTTTTAGCCAGGCTCTCTTCACAGTCAGTAGGTTTTCCTGGCAGGAAGTCCACACTACTGGCATCTCTTAATTGCTGGAGTCTCTCTTCTCGCTTTGGCTTCACATTTGTAGTTAGACCCATTGCCCTCTCAGAGGCAGCCTACAAGGATTCCGACGCTGCTACTACAGTCTTTGTCACTTCTCAGGCCTGCCTTTGAAATCTTGGTGGAAGCCTTCATGACCTGCTGGCCCCAGGATTCTGCGTTCCAGGACACCAGAACCATGTAGGTGATGCCAAGGTCTGCTTCTGACCGGTGTGACGCTCGGCCCTGCTGGATCATGATGGTAGAGGCTCTGTGTTCCTGGGCAACTGAGCATGGTAACGTCTCAGGGAATTTGAAAAATGCAGGCACATTCTTTGCCAGAATATGTCACTAGTGACTTCTAGTTTAATCTTTAATAGAGACGTCATTCCCTTTTGGAACCTCATGAGCACTGTCCTTATAAACTTATTCTGATCTTCTGAGCTCCCGCCAGAATCACTAGTTAAGAAACTCTTACATTTTAAATCTTCTCCCTGCAAAACAGCCACAAAGTCTCTTGAACCACATGGTCAGGTTAGTCAAGCAACGCCCCCGCTCTTGGTACCAATTCTGTGCTTGTCAGCTTTTCGTCACTCTGACAAAAGTACTTAATGATAACAACTTAGAGGAGGGAAAGTCTATTTTGCCCATGCTTTCAGAGGTTTATTCCATGATAAGCCGACTACATTGCTTTGCCCAAGGTGAGACAAGCATGGTAGAAGAGCACTGCTCCATTCTTTATGGTCAGGAACCAGAGAGAGAGAAAGGCTAAGGAGTCACAGGGAGGTTGTACCCTTCTAGGGTTCATCCCCGGTGATCCACCTCCACTAAACATGCCCCATTGACTACAGTTGCCACCCAGTCAGTCCATTCAAACTAGGATGAATGTACTAGGTTAGAGCTCTCATCATCCAATCATTGAACCTGCGAATACACCTGCATTAGCAAAAGATCTTTTGGGAAACCTCATATCCAACCCATAACAAGGAATTTATACACATACATGCACATGTATGTATTTTTATCATTATGCAAAGAATACAAATGTTATTGACATGAATTCTTTTAAAGTAATGTGGGTGTGGAAAGCAAAGATAAGAAATTAACAAAACATATAAATTTCACAATAATTGGTGGACAAAAGCAACAGGAAGAAGTTTGGATAATCTGATGGTGAGTGGCCCAGGAGAGCTGTTCTCAGGTGGCTCAGAATCTCCATTTGGTCCAGAGACTGCTGTGTGGAGAAAGCATACTCTGGGCATTCCCAGAATGTGCTGCTCCTCCTGATGCTTTCACTTAAGCCTGCAACAAAGACCTCTCCATGGGACACATAGGAGTGTATCTTAGTTAGTTTGCCTTTTCATCACAGTTACCAAAAGACCTGAGGAGGAAATAGAAGAGGAAAGGTATAATTGGGTCATGGCTTCAGAGTTTCAGTGCATAGATAGCCTACTGTACTACTCTGGACCCAAGATGATGTAGAACATGATGGTGGAAACACATGGTTGAGCAAAGCAACTCAGGACATAGTACCAGGAAGTAAAGGAAATCAGCTCTGCTCACCAGGAACAAATGAAAACCATGATGTCATGTCTCAGGTGGCCTATCTCCTCCAGCCATCCACCCCATGCCTATAGTTATGACTCAGGTAATCCACCTCAGTGGATTAATGCACTGATAAGGTTAAAGCTCTTATAATCCAATCACTTCACCTCCAAACTTTCTGATATTTTCTTACTCATGAGCTTTTAGGGGACATCTCCTATCATAGCAGCATCCTATCCTCATATCTGGAATGTGGGCTCATATGCTTTCTGGCACTGAGGGAGCAAATCCCAGTCTCCTTGCAGAGACTCTCCTCTGGGGTCCCTTCTTCCTGCCTATGATTTTTCTGTCCTCATGTGATTTCTGAGAGCTCACTGTTAGGGACTGAATACACAGAGAGAAAAATGTTTACTTTTCAGACAACTGAAATTCCAGAATGTGTTTTTTTGCTTTTTTTTGTTAGTCGTCATGCTTAAGATTGTATTGATTCTTCAATAATAAAGAAAAATTCCATCTTATTTATAGTACACATCTGTAAAAGAAATAATAATGTTTATTTTTGTTTGTTTATCCTGCCCTTTTATAAATGTAGTGCACATGCACAAGTTGCATCAGAACAGCCTGTGGTAGTTATTTCAAGTACAGATTCTGGGGTCAGCTTTAATCCCCACTACAAATGTTTTTTTTTAAAATTGCTTCCTTTAAGTTTCTCAACATCTTGTTCAGGCTGGCCCCCTCTGGTGATCCTCCTACTTCTACCTGCAGAGTAGTTAGTATTTCATGTATGTAGCACAGCACATGGCTCTAATGACTTTTATGAACAAGAAAGTCTATTAGAAAATCAGCACTTTTTTTTTTTCAAATTTATTTTATCTCTACTGTACTTTTTTTCTGATAAAAAATGAGCTTCACTCAGCTTGGTTTTCTTTATAATTTGCAGCTTTTTAAGATGTGTGAACACACATTAACCCCTTATCGCGCTTGTTCACTGGAGAAATCATATTTTAAATTTGGAAAATTATAATTTATTAAGATCATATTTGCTACTAGTCTGTCTAGTAATGAGCGGAAAAGGAATAATTGCTTTAACCTTACTATTGATAATAAGGTTAGAGTTTAGCAAGGTAAATTCCTTAAGTTCTCATGAGCAATAGAGTTTGACACTTGGTACCGTGTCTCCAATCTGAACTGGAATGGTTCTGGGTTCCTCTTGCCTGATTTACTCTCCATCAGGTCCTGTCTGTCAGTCTCTGCCCATTGCTCCTTTCCTTCATGTAAACAGTTAAAGAAAGCTCTTTTTCTGATCTTGATCCTCTATATACTTTTAAAATTGCTTTCTTGATTTCACTTCTGTATTTGCTCCTACAATTAGAATTCTAACTATGTGTAATAAAGTTAAATTTTTCCCTTGAACTTATTTCCCTGGTAACCCCAACCATTTGTATTCCAGAGCAAGATCTTATTTCTTATTTTACATTAGGATTAATGATATAATGCATGTTATTGAACTGTTGGATTTCAGAACTCTTATAAATATTAAAGCTAGGGGTTTCAAGATGGCGGCCTAGAGGGTGGCTGCGTTCCATGTTGCTCCAGGTCTCAGGATTCAAAAGAGGAGATATTGAGACACTTGGGACCAACTCAAAGCAGCCGGGTGACTCTCACTCGTTGGGAAGGCGTCCCGGATGAGACGGTGGTCCTGGAATGCAGGAAACTTTGTGAAGTAGAGCTGCCGGTGAGACGCCCCTCCCCCCGCTGGAGCAGTGAACTCGGACAACTGGGACCCGTAAAGGAGGCTGCTCGGCACAGCGCTGGGACTTGGAGCAACCACTGGGGCTCCGGCGGCTGCCCAGGGGAGGAGTGGCGACTCCTGTGTGGACTCAGAACACCGGGGCCTGCCCTGAGGAGGAGGAGGAGGAGGAGCATGGCCGCTTGGATTCGGAGTGACTGCACCAGAGCTACAGGCGGTTGCCAGAAGAGAAGCTGCGCGGCGAGCTGTTTGGACTCAGAACGACTGCTTCTGAACACCGGGTCCTGCCCTGAGGATGAGGAGGAGGAAGAGGAGCGGGCCGCTTGGATTTGGGGTGACTACTCCAGAGCTACAGGCGGTTGCCAGAGAAGGGGCTGCGTGGTGAGCTGTTTGGACTCAGACCACTTCTGAACACCGGGGCCTGCCCGGAGGACTAGGAGGAGGAGGAGGAGGAGCATGGCGGGTCGTTTGGACTTACAGTGACTGCATTAGCACTCCAGGCGGCTGCTCAGAGGAGAAGGCGAGTGGTGAGTTGTTTGGACTTAAAGTGACCGCTCCTGAACACAGGGGGGCTGCCTGGAGGAGAAGCGTGGTGGGTCGCTTGGTCTTGAGTGGCCGCACCAGAGCTCCGGGCAGTTGCCCAGAGGACCCGTGCAGCGGGTCACGTGGATTCAGAGCCACTCAGAGCGACCGCTCCTGAACACCTGGGGGGTTATCTGGAGAAGGAGGAGGAACGGGGAGGGTCACTTTGACTCGGAGTGATTGATTGCCCAGGGCTACGGGTGGTTGGTGGGAGGAGGAGGCACGAAGTGAGTTTCTTGGACTCCTAGTGACCGCACCGGAATACTGGGCGGCTGTCTGGAGGAAGAGGCGTGTGGCGGGTCTCTGGGACTCAGAGCGATTGTTCGGGGCCCCAGGTGGCTGCTCAGAGGAGGGGCCGCATAGCCAGGCAATTAGGTGCAGAGCAGGGTCCCAGGATCTAAGAGGCTTCTTGGTGGAAGAGCCCTACAGAGACACGCTTAGGGGCGGAGCGAAGGTTCCAGGACTGCGGGCAGATTCTCTGAGGAGGGGTAGCCTAACGAGATTCATCTGCGAAGGGTGAGGCTCCCAGGCACAGGAGGTGGGGCCAGGCCCCTGGGAACATTGCAGAGGAAGGCAGCCCAGCCCAGGCGGTAGCTGTAAATTGAGGGGAACCTCTAGGAGGGGAACTGACCAACGAGACCTCCCCACCCAGTGAGTCTTCCCTGCCGGGTGAGGTTTCCCCACAAGGACGGTAAAACCAGAGACTCAGGCCCAAACAGGCCTTGCCTCAGCCTGCAGCCTAGTTCCCCTTTGGATGACCATTGATCAACAAGTGGAGGCACCTCTGCCCACTAGCAGGGAATATACCCCACCTGAAGGCCACCACTCCTAGAGAGGCAGCTTCCTTGTGGAGCACCACATTATCAACTTCCTCCAAGACTTCAGCCTACTGAAGGCTAAGAGGGGATATATATAGAAATCTTCAGGGACATTGTAAGTCAATAGAGGAAATCTGCAATATCTCAGTGGTCCACTGATACCTGAACAATATGAGAAAACAAGGAAAGAAAATGCTGCAAACAAATCTAGATGTTACATCAATAAAACCCAATGACAGCATGGCAGAGGACTCCAAATACACAAAATTACAACAGACCCACACCAAGGCACATTATAATAAAAATACCTAACATACAAAATAAAGACAGAATTTTAAAGGCTGTGAGAGAAAAGAACCAAATTACATTCAGGGGGAAACCAATAAGAATGTCAGCAGATTTTTCAATCCAGACCCTAAAAGCTAGAAGGGCCTGGAACAACATTTTTCAAGCCCTGAAAGAAAATGGAAGCCAACCAAGAATCTTATACCCAGCAAAACTTACCTTCAAATTTGACGATGAAATTAAATCCTTCCATGATAAACAAAAGCTAAAAGAATTTACAAAAAGAAAGCCAGCACTACAGAACATTCTCAGCAAAATATTCCATGAGGAAGAATTGAAAAACAAAGAAGCAAATCAGCAAAGGGAGGAATTATCCTAAAGGAATTGTCAAATAAAGGAGGAAACAAGTTATGTCAAACAAATAAATAAATAAAACTTAAAAAATGAACCAAATGACTGGGAAACCAAATCATATCTCCATAAAAACCCTGAATGTTAATGGCCTGAATTCATCAATCAAAAGACATAGACTGGCAGATTGGATTAAAAAGAAAGATCCAACAATAAGTTGCCTGCAAGAGACTCACCTCATAGAAAAAGATACCCATAGACTAAAGGTGAAAGGATGGGGAAAAACATACCATGCACATGGACTCAGCAAAAAAGCTGGAGTATCCATCCTCATTTCCGATAATGTGGACTTCAAGCCAAAGTTAGTCAGAAGGGATAAAGAAGGTCATTTCATACTGCTTAAGGGAAGCATAAATCAGCAAGATATAACAATCATAAACATCTATGCCCCAAACAGTGGCTCATCCATGTATGTCAAACAAATCCTTCTCAATTTCAGAAACCAAATAGACCATAACACAATAATACTAGGTGATTTTAACACGCCTCTCTCACCACTGGACAGATCTTCCAGACAAAAATTGAACAAAGAAACCATAGATCTCAATAACACAATCAATAATTTAGACTTAACGGACATTTATAGAATATACCATCCAACCAAGAGCGAATACACTTTCTTCTCAGCAGCACATGAATCCTTCTCTAAAATAGACCATATATTATGCCACAAAGCTACTGTTAGCAAATACAAGAAGATAGAGAAACTACCATGTATTCTATCAGATCATAATGGATTGAAGTTAGAAATAAATGAAAGAGTAAAACACAGAAACTATTCCAACATCTGGAGATTAAACAATATGCTATTATATGATGAATGGATAACAGAAGATATTAGGAAGGAAATTAAAAAATTCTTAGAGGTAAATGAGAACAAAGAAACATCATATCAAAATCTCTGGGACACTATGAAAGCAGTACTTAGAGGGAAATTTATTTCATGGAGCGCATTTAATAAAAGAAGTAAAACTCAACAAATAAACGACCTAACACTACAGCTCAAAGCCTTAGAAAAAGAAGAACAGACGAACACCAAAAGGAGTAGAAGACAGGAAATAGTTAAACTCAGAGCTGAAATCAATGAAATTGAAACAAAAGAAACAATACAAAAAATTGACAAAATAAATAGTTGGTTCTTCGAAAAAATTAACAAAATTGATAAACCTTTAGCCACACTATCAAAGAGAAGACGAGAGAAAACCCAAATCACTAAAATTCGGAATGAACAAGGAAATGTCACTACAGACACGATTGAAATACAAAACATAATTAGAAGCTATTTTGAAAATCTATATTCCAACAAAATAGAAAATTTCGAAGACATCAACAGGTTTCTAGAGACATATGAATTGCCTAAACTGAACGAGGAGGACATACACAATTTAAATAGACCAATTTCAAGAACTGAAATAGAAGAAGTCATCAAAAGCCTACCAACAAAGAAAAGTCCGGGACCAGATGGGTTCTCAGCCGAGTTCTACAAAACCTTTAAAGAAGAGCTCATTCCAATACTTCTCAAAGTATTCCATAAAATAGAAGAGGAGGGAACCCTCCCAAACTCATTCTATGAAGCCAATATCACCGATACTGAAACCAGACAGAGACTCATCAAGGAAAAAAATTTCAGACCAATATCCTTAATGAACATCGACGCAAAAATTCTCAATAAAATTTTAGCTAATCGCATACAAAAACATATTAAAAAGATAGTGCACCATGATCAAGTGGGCTTCATCCCAGGGATGCAAGGTTGGTTCAACATCAGGAAATCAATAAACGTAATTCACCATATTAATAGACTTAAAGTCAAGAATCACATGATTATTTCAATAGATGCAAAAAAAGCATTTGATAAAATACAGCACCCCTTCATGCTCAAAACACTAGAAAAAATAGGGATAGTGGGAACATTCCTTAACATTGTAAAGGCCATTTATGCTAAGCCCATGGCTAATATCATTCTAAATGGTGAAAAACTGAAAGCATTCCCCCTAATAACTGGAACAAGGCAGGGATGCCCTCTTTCACCACTTCTATTCAACATCGTTCTTGAGACTCTGGCCAGAGCAATTAGATAAACCAAAGAAATTAAAGGGATAAGAATTGGAAAAGAAGAACTCAAACTATCCCTGTTCGCTGATGACATGATTATATATTTAGAGGAACCTGGAAATTCCACCAGAAAACTCTTAGAACTCATAAGTGAATTCAGTAAAGTAGCAGGTTACAAGATCAATGCCCATAAATCCAACGCATTTTTATACATAAGTGATGAATCTTCAGAAAGAGAAATTAGGAAAACTACCCCATTCACAATAACCTCGAAAAAAATAAAATACTTGGGAATCAATCTCATTGTAGAGGTGAAAGACCTCTACAATGAGGACTATACAACACTAAAGAAAGAAATTAAAGAACACCTTAGAAGATGGAAAGATCTTCCATGTTCTTGGATAGGAAGAATTAATATTGTCAAAATGGCCATACTACCAAAAGTGCTATAGAGATTGAATGCAATTCCAATTAAAATCCCAATGGTGTACCTTACAGAAATAGAACAAGCAATTATGAAATTCATCTGGAAGAATAAGAAACCCAGAATAGCTAAAACAATCCTTAGCAGGAAGAGTGAAACAGGGGGTATTGCAATACCAGATCTTCAACTCTACTACAAAGTAATAGTAACAAAAACGGCATGGTATTGGTACCAATATAGAAAGGTAGATCAATGGTACAGAATAGAGGACACGGACACAAACCCAAATAAATACAATTTTCTCATACTAGACAAAGGTGCCAAAAATATGCAATGGAGAAAAGATAGCCTCTTCAACAAATGGTGCTGGGAGAATTGGAAATCCATATGTAACAGAATGAAACTAAACCCATATCTCTCACCATGCACAAAACTCAACTCAAAATGTATTAAGGACCTCAGAATCAGACCAGAGACCCTGCATCTTACAGAAGAAAAAGTAGGTCCAAATCTTCACCTTGTTGGTCTAGGATCAGACTTCCTTAACAGGACTCCCAGAGCACAAGAAATAAAAGCTAGAATCAACCACTGGAATAGATTCAAACTAAAAAGCTTTCTCTCAGCAAAGGAAACTATCAGCAATGTGAAGAGAGAGCCTACAGAGTGGGAGAATATCTTTGCCAATCATACTTCAGATAGAGCACTAATCCCCAGAATCTATAAAGAACTCAAAAAACTCTACTCCAAGAATTCAAATAATCCAGTGGACAAATGGGCTAAGGAAATGAGTAGACACTTCACAGAAGAAGATCTACAAGCAATCAACAAACATATGGAAAAATGTTCAACATCTCTAGTAATAAGAGAAATGCAAATCAAAACCACCCTAAGATTCCATCTCACCCCAATTAGAATGGCGATTATCAAGAATACGAGCAACAACAGGTGTTGGCGAGGATGTGGGGAGAAAGGTACACTCATACATTGCTGGTGGGGCTGCAAATTAGTGCCGCCACTCTGGAAAGCAGTGTGAAGATTCCTTAGAAAACTTGGAATGGACCCTCCATTTGACCCAGCTATCCCAGTCCTTGGCCTATACCTAAAGGACTTAAAATCAGCATATTACAGAGATACAACCACATCAATGTTCATAGCTGCTCAATTCACAATAGCCAGACTGTGGAACCAACCTAGATGCCCTTCAATTGATGAGTAGATAAAGAAACTGTGGTATATATACAATGGAATATTACTCAGCCATAAAGAATGATAAAATTATGGCATTTGCAGGCAAATGGATGAAATTGGAGAATATCATGTTAAGTGACATAAGCCAATCTCAAAAAGCCAAAGGACAAATGATATCGCTAATAAGTGGAGGATGACACATAATGGGGGGGAGGGAAGGGTTAGTGTAAGGGTTAGAGTTAGGGTTAGGGAGGGGGGCAAATATGGAAGAAGGAAGTACTGTATAGAGGGTAAAGTAGTGTGGGAGGGGTGTGGGGAAGGGAAAAAAATAACAGAATGAATCAAACAACATTACCCTATGTAAATTTATGATGACACAAATGGTATGCCTTTACACCATGTACAAACAGAGAAACAACATGTATCCCATTTGTTTACAATAAAAAAAATATTAAAGCTAAGGCATGTAACAAGGTAGAAGCCTAGTGTCCACCTTGGGAGATGAGAAATATGATGTATGATCGGTGCGGGCATTATGAAAGCATGAGGCATCTAATTCAGTCAAGCGGACCAGAGACTCTTCCTAGAGGGAAAGATATCTAATCTTTAGCCTGAAATCCATAACCTGCACAAGTTACAGATGTGAAAATGATAGGAATGGAAATAGGAATCGTGAAAATATGATTCAGTTAAATTATCTCTTTAAAAATCTTCAAAAATTTACTAGCTACATCAAGAATCTTTATAAATATTTTGGTTTGCCAAGTCTTTGCTCCTCTGTTCTTCAGGCAAAAGAGGTGCTCTGGCATTTCCTGCTGAGATTTTGGTGACATAGAAATACACCCTGCCGTCAGACACAGCATTCAACAAAGGGAGCAGGGAAGGACTCAGCTCTCAGAGGAGTGGGTACATTCCTGTAATGCTCCCCAACAGGAAGACCTTTTGAAAATGATAACTTCCTGTTTCTGTAGAATACTGGCTCCACCAAATCTGAAAATAACAAAGGAGCTCAGCCAGCCAGGCCTTTCCCACCACATTGTGAAATCTGTTCTAGCCGGCTCAGGAGAACACAGCAAGTCCTGACTGCTTTCTTCCTTCTCTAAATCCTCTGTGGAGCTGCAAGAGGGCCAAAAGGGGCAACTGAGAAGGAACAGTAAGTGCTGAGACAAAACCAGAAGGAGCAGCAGCAAAGCATGGAGGCTTGGAGAGGAGCTGTGTTGCCCACATGAAGGAGAAAATGTAGAGGGAAAGAGCAAACCACCAGGGAGAGCCAGCAACAAGGGGAGCACAAGGGGAAAACATGGCTGGACCAGGCCTGGCAAGTGCTTGAGGGACAAAGCTCTGGTTCCTCAGAAAGGAAGGGTAAAACCAGCCAAAGGCATCATCCCAGAGGGATGCAACAAAGGTGTATGATTCATTAATGCCTCAAAGCCATCGGGATCCTGCAGAAGCCCTTAATTCTACAAGACCCCATCACTTTCCAAAGCTTTAGGCTTAAGAATGTACAGTGATGTCCCCACATGCTGGGACACTACCAGGAGTGATTTTAGGAAGGTCTCATTGTGCCCCAGTTGAACAGGGCCCAAGTCCTATATACCTATTCTTCCTAGGATTATCAGATTTCAATTAGATTTGAAATAGATCTCTTTGATCTTTAAGACATCAAATGGTTAAATGTGAAATACACAATGAAGAAAGCCATAAATCCTTCTTATTTTCTTGTTTTATTTTTTGTAGGAGAACTACACAATTCATCCTGTATAAAACAGTAAAATGCCTTCTTGTTCCAGCCTGGGAGCTTGATGACCAGTTATCTATACAGAGTGCACAGTTTGCTCTATTTTTTAGATGAGCCATAGTACCTTGGTAGAACTAGTACTAGTTAGAGTCACGCCTACATCCCCACCCAAAGGTTATCTTTAGGGATAAATACAAGTTCGCAGACCTGGCCTTCCTTCCTCCTTCCCAAACTCAGTGAGATGATTCTGGGTTATATCCCAATCAACTCATCATAAATCGAAAATACGTAAGTGAAATTGTACTTACTCCATCTAAATTATCAACCATCAGAGCTTAACCCAGCCACCTTCCACATGCTCCGAGTGCTCACAGTAGCACACAGCTAGCAAAACTAACTCACAACCTGTCTTTCAATGAAGTATGAATTTGACGTTATGTATTGAACACCTGTATGCAAAGGACACAGGCAGCACAGCACAGCACAAGAGAGCATGGGTTGCTGACCCTCCTGGCATCGTGGCTGACTGGCAGTTGGGGCTTGACAACTGTGATGGTCAAGTACCACAACAGAGCACAAAACCACCAATTCTTGTCCAGAGAAAATCAAAATTCAAAATTCAAAGTACAGTTTCCACTGAATGTCTATTGCTATTGCACCATCATGGTCAAAAACGTTTCAAGTCAAACTCCTTAAACTGGGGACCACGAGTATTTGGGAACAGAGGACAAATTCATCATGGGACACTCTAGGTGGTTGTAGAGAAATAAACAGGTTTACTTGCAGAGGTTGAGTATTAAACATTGACTGGGTAAAAGGATTTCAAAAATGGGCTTTTTCTCCTTTTATAGGCCCAAGATCACCTTAATAATGAATTTAAAAAGAATTCAGAGGAATTGATATAGATACAAATTGGTCAAATTAAATGAACGAAAGTAACTAAAGTGTTTAAGTCTGTTGGGCTTACAGGTCATTGATGAGGCCAACAGTATGTTCATTTCAGAAATGCCACTTCTTGGTAAACTAGAAAGAAAACATGAATTCACAAATGAAATAGGCTGAGCTTTTCTGATGAAAAATTATAAAACAATGCCACTTTTGTTATGTTGTGGCACATTTTTGAAGTACATGACTTGTTAGTATCATTTCTCTAAAGCTTAAAAATAAAAAATTAATTACCTCAGTATATAAGGACTTGCCACACAAAAAGAATTTTAACCAAATTGATTTCTTTTTTTAATTTTAATTTTTTTTTTGTAAACAAATGGGATCCAACTTGTTTCTCTCATTGTACATGAAGTAGAGGCATACTATTTGTGTAATCACACATTACATAGGGTAATGGTGTTTGATTCAGTCTGCTATTTTTTCCTTCCCCCCCACACTCCCACCCCTCTTTTCCCTCTATACAGTTCCTCCTTCCTCCATTATTGCCTCCTTCCCACCCAACATTATGCATCATCATGCACTTATCAGTGAGATCACTTGTCCATTGTTTTTTTTGAGATTGGCTTATCTCACTTAGCATGATATTCTCCAATTTCATCCATTTGCCTGCAAATGCCATGATTTTATCATTCTTCATGGCGGAGTAATATTCCATTGTATATATATGCCACATTTTCTTTATCCATTCATCAATTGAAGGGATTCTAGGTTGGTTCCACAATCTGGCTATGGTGAATTGAGCTTCTATGAACATTGATGTGGCTGCATCTCTGTAGTATGCTGATATTAAGTCCTTTGGGTATAGGCCAAGGAGTGGGATAGCTGGGTCAAATGGTGGTTTCCATTTTTCTAGGGAATCTCCACACTGCTTTCCAGAGTGGCTGCACTAATTTGCAACCCCACCAGCAATGTATGAGTGTACCTTTTTCCCCACATCCTCGCCAATACCTATTGTTGCTTGTATTCTTGATCATTGCCATTCTAATTGGTGTGAGATGAAATCTTAGGGTAGTTTTGATTTGCATTTCTCTTATTACTAGAGATGTTGAACTTTTTTTCATGTATCTGTTGAATGCTTGTAGATCTTCTTCTGTGAAGTACCTGTTCATTTCCTTAGCCCATTTGTTGATTGGGTTGTTTGTATTCTTGGTGTAGAGTTTTTTAGTTCTTTATAGATTCTGGAAATTAGTGCTGTATCTGAAGTATGAGTTGCAAAGATTTTCTCCCACTCTCTCGGTTTTCTCTTCACATTGCTGATACTTTCCTTTTTACGATAAAGCTTTGAAGTTTGAATCTATCCCAGTTATTGATTCTTCTTTTATTTCTTGTGCTATGTGAGTCCTGTTAAGGAAGTCTGATCCTAAGACGACATGTTTAAGATCTGGACCTACTTTTCTTTTTTAAGATGCAGGGTCTCTGGTCTGATTCCAACGTCCTTGAGCCATTTTGAGTTCAGTTTTGTGCAGGATGAGAGAGAGGGGTTTAGTTTCATTCTGCTGGATATGGATTTCCAGTTTTCCCAGCACCATTTGTAGAAGAGGCTATCTTTTCTCCATTGCATGTTTTTTGGCACCTGGTCTAGCATGAGAAAACTGTATTTATTTGGGTTTGTGTCCATATCCTCTATTCTGTACCATCAATCTACCTGTGTATTTTGGTGCCAATACCATGCTGTTTTTGTTACTATTGTTTTGTAGTATTGTTGAAGTTGTGGTATTGTGATACCCCCTGCTTCACTTTTCCTGCTGAGGATTGCTTTAGCTATTTTGGGTTTCTTATTCTTCCAGATGAATTTCAGGATTGCTTGCTCTATCTCTGTAAGGTACGTCTTTGGGATTTTAATTGGAATTGCATTGAATCTGTATAGCACTTTTGGTAGTATGACCATTTTGACAATATTAATTCTGCCTATCAAGGAGCATGCGAGATCTTTCCATCTTCTAAGGTTTTCTTCAATTTCTTTCTTTAGTGTTCTGTAGTACTCTTTGTAGTGGTCTTTCACCTCTTTTATTAGATTGATTCCCAAGTGTTTTATTTTGTTCGAGACTATTGTGAATGGGGTAGTTTTCCTAACTTGTCTTTCTTGCATCACTTATGTAAAAAATGCATTAGATTTATGAGCATTGATCTTATATCTGGCTACTTTACTAAATTCACTTATGAGTTCTAAATTTTTCTGGTGGAATTTCCCAAGTTCCTCTAAGTATATAATCATGTCATCAGCAAATAGGGATAGTTTGAGTTCTTCTTTTCCTATTCGTATCCCTTTCATTTCTTTGGTCTGTCTAATTGCTCTGGCTAGAGTTTCAAGGACAATGTTGAATAAAAGTGGTGAAAGAGGGCATCCCTGTTTTGTTCCAGTTTTTAGCAGGAATGCTTTCAGATTTTCACCATTAAGAATGATATTGGCAGGGTTAGGGATAAGGAAGGTGGTGAGAATGGAGGAAGGAAGGACTGTATAGAGGGAGAAGAGGGGTGGGAGGGGTGGGGGGATGGGAAAAATAATAAAAGAATGAATCAAACAACATTGCCCTATGTAAATTTATGATTTTTAATAATTCAAAAAAAAAAAAGAATGATATTGGCCATAGGCTTAGCATAGATATCCTTTACAATGTTACAGAATGTTCCCACTATCCCTATTTTTTCTAGTGTTTTGAGCATGAAGGGGTGCTGTATTTTATCAAATGCTTTTTCTGCATCTATTGAAATAATCATGCGATTCTTGACTTTAAGTCTATTGATATGGTGAATTACATTTATTGATTTCCGGATGTTGAACCAACCTTGCATCCCTGGGATAAAACCCATTTGATTGTCATGTGCTATGTTTTTATATATTTTTGTATGCGATTTGCTAAAATTTTGTTGAGAATATTTGCATCAATGTTCATTAAGGATATTGTTCTCAAATTTTCTTTCCTCGATGTGTCTCTGACTGGTTTAGGTATCAGGGTGATATTGGCTTCATGGAATGAGTTTGAAAGGGTTCCCTCCTCTTCTATTTCATGGAATACTTTAAGAAGTATTGGAATGAGCTCTTCTTTAAAGGTTTTGTAGAACTCAGCTGACAACCCATCTGGTCCCAGACTTTTCTTTGTTGGTAGGTTTTTGATGAGTTCTTCTATTGCATTACTTAAAATAGTTCTATTTAAATTTTGTATATTCTCCTGGTTCAGTTTAGGTAATTCATTTGTCTCTAGAAACCTGTTGATGTCTTCGAGATTTTCTATTTTTTTTTTTTTTTTTTGGAGTATAGGATTTCAAAATAGCTTCTAATTATGTTTTGTATTTCAATCCTGTGTGGTGTGATATTTTCGTGTTCAATATGAATTTTAGTAATTTCAGTTTTCTGTCTCCTGTTTGTTAGTGTGCCTAAGGGTTTATCAATTTTGCTTATTTTTTCAAAGAACCAATTTTTTATTTTGATAATTATTTCAGGTGTTTCTTTTGTTTCAATTTCTTTGATTTCAGCTCTGATTTTAACTATTTCCTGTTATCTACTACTTTTGGTGTACTCTGTTCTTCTTTTTCTAGGGTTTTGAGCTGTAGTGTTAGGTCATATTTTTTTACTTCTTTTATTGAATGTGCTCCATGAAATAAATTTTCCTCTAAGTACTGCTTTCATAATATCTCATAGATTTTGATATGATGTATCTTTGTTCTCATTTACCTCTAAGAATTTTTTAATATCCCTCTTGATGTCTTCTGTTATCCATTCATCGTTCAATAGTGTATTATTTAATCTCCAGGTGTTGGAGTAGTTTCTGTTTTATATTCTGTCATTTATTTCTAATTTCAATCCATATGACCTGATGGAATAGAAGGTATTATCTCTTTCTTCTTGTATTTGCTAACAGTAGCTTTGTGGTATAATATAAGGTCTATTTTAGAGGACGATCTATGTGCTGCTGAGAATAAAGTGTATTTGCTCTTTGTTGGATGGTATATTCTATAAATGTCCATTAAGTCTAAATTATTGATTGTGCTATTGAGATCTATAATTTCTGTGTTCAATGTTTGTTTGTAAGATCTGTCCAGTGGTGAGAGAGGTGTGTTAAAGTCACCTAGTATTATTTTGTTGTTGTCTATTTGTTTCTTGGAATGGATGAGTCACTGTTTGGGGCATAGATATTTATGATTGTTATGTCTTGCTGATTGATGCTTCCCTTAAGCAGTATGAACTGTCCTTCTTTATCCCTTCTCACTAACTTGAGCTTGAAGTCCACATTATCTAATATGAGGATGGATACTCCAGCTTTTCTGCTGAGTCCATGTGCATGTTATCCTTTCCTCTTTAGTCTGTGGGTATCTCTTTCTATGAGATGAGTCTCTTGCAGGCAGCATATTGTTGGATCTTTCTTTTTAATCCAACCTACCAGTCTATGTCTTTTGATTGATGAGTTCAGGCCATTAACACTCAGGGGTATTATTGAGATATGATTTGTATTCCCGGTCATTTGGCTCATTTTTTTTTTTTTTCAACATGACTTGGTTTCTCATTTATTTGGCTATTCCTTTAGGGTAGTTCCTCCCTTTGGTGATTTACATCATTGTTTTTCATCTCATCCTTTTGGAATATTTTGCTGAGAATGTTCTGTAGTGCCAGCTTTCCTTTTGTAAATTATTTTAGCTTTTGTTTATCATGGAAGGATTTTATTTCATCATCAAATCTGAAGGTAAGTTTTGCTGGGTACAAGATTCTTGGTTGGCATCTGTTTTCTTTCAGGGCTTGAAAAATGTTGTTCCAGGCCCTTCTAGCTTTTAGGGTCTGGGTTGAGAAATCTGCTGATATCTGTATTGGTTTCCCCCTGAATGTAACTTGATTCTTTTCTCTTGCAGCCTTTAAAAATCTGTCTTTTTTTTGTATGTTAAGTATTTTTATTATAATATGCCTTGGTGCGGGTCTGTTGTAATTTTGTATATTTGGAGTCCTATAAGCCTCTCGTACTTGATTTTGCATTTCATTCTTCAGATTTGGGAAATTATCTGATATTATTTCATTGAATAGATTGTTCATTCCTTTGGTTTGTTTCTCTGTGCCTTCCTCAATCCCAATAATTCTTAAATTTGGCCTTTTCATGATATCCCATATTTCTTGTAGATTCTGTTCATGATTTCTTACCATCTTCTTTGTTTGGTCAACTTTGTTTTCAACATTAAATATTTTATGTTCAATATCTGAGGTTCTGTCTTCCAGGTGTTCTATCCTATTGGTTATGCTTTCTTTAGAGTTTTTAATTTAGTTCATTGTGTCCTTCATTTCAAGGATTTCTTTTTTTTTTTTTTTTTTTTTTTTTTTTTTTTTTTTTTTTTTTTTTTTACAGAATCTCTAACTCTTTATGGAAATGATCTTTTGCTTCCTGCATTTGCTGCTTTAATTGTTGAGTGGTGTGATCATTCAAAGTCTGCATTTGCTCTATCATCTCATCATTTGCTTCTCTGATCATTTTAATTATGTACATTCTGAACTCCCTTTCTGACATTTCTTCTGCCATGCTGTCATTGGATTTTATTGATGTAGCATCTGGGTTTGTTTGGGACATTTTCTTCCCTTGTTTTCTCATATTGCTCAGGTATCTTCCCCTCTAGTAGTGAAATTCTAAGATATTGCAGAATTCCCCTATTGACTTATAGTGTCCCTGTACATTTCTAATAACTCACCTCCTAGCCTACAGTAGCCTGAAGTCTTGGAGGAACTTGATAATGTAGTGATCCATAAGGAAGCTGCCCCTTTAGGGGTGGTGGCCTTTGGGTGGAGTATATTCCCCGCTAGTCGGCAGAGGTGCCTCTTCGTGTTGACCAGTGGTCAGCCAAAGGGGTAGTTGACTGCAGGCTAGGGCATGGTTGGTCTGGGCCTGGGTCTCTGGTTCTTCTTCCCCAGTGTGAAAGCCTTGCCCAGAAGGGATGCCTCACCTGGTGGGGAATTTCCGCTGGGTAGCTCTCCTCCAAGAAGTTCCCTTTGGTTCGGAACTACCGCATGGGTCAGGGATCTTCACCCTATAATGGAGTCTCTCGCTGGGCAGCCCTCCTCCGTGGCATTCCCTGGGGTCCAGAACTACCACCTGGGCTGGGGAGCGTCACTCTGTGTGGAAGTCTCTCAGTGGGTAGCCATCCTCTGTGATGCTCCCAGCTGTCTGGGTTCACTGCTCCAGGGGGAAGTCTTGCTGTGCAACTCTTCTCCACAAAATTCCCTGTGTTCCGAGACTACCACCCCAGCTGGGAACCTCTCCCATTGGGAGAGACTCACCCCATGGCTCTCCATACCTCCTTTTCTTGAATCTTGAGACCTGGAGTGACTTGAAATGCAGTCATCCTCTAGTCTGCCATCTTACAACCTCCAAATTGATTTCCTAATGGAAGAAATAAGAATGAGATGTAATGGAAGAGAACAAATTTCTAATGCATCAAAAACACTGAAACCTGTAGAATTAAATAATCAGGAAATATGTAAAATTCAAATGAAAAAACTGAATGTTTTTAAAATACACAAAAATTTATAAAATGTTCATTAATAAAAGTGTTAATGTTACATCAATATATACATTTAACATAATTAAAATAAATATACCAAAATAATTTAGGATAAGTACATTTATTTTATAATTTTTCTGAAAAAGAAATAAGCAAAAATCATCCAGTGCAATTCTGAAAACAAAATGTGATGAACAAAGGAGGACTAGTTGAATCATACATTAAAGCATCCCAGCTATTAGCAAAGTGGACAGGAATTTGACTATTCAAATATTAAAAAATGAATCTCCAAAGTTTATAATCAACACAAAGTCAAATATAAATTCAGCAAAAATCTGATGTTTCATATTAGTTTAAAGCTATGAACATTTATGACCTTAAGGAATAGGTTCTTTTTGAAATTTATATTAATATAAATTTCAGATCAATCAAGATATGAACATGAGAAATAAAACTTTAAAATTATTTAAAAAAATATTGTAATTGGCTGCCCTTTTTGGAAGTGTAACATAATGGATATGCACAAAAGAGGACAATGATAAGTTCAACTCTATAAAAAGGAATTCACCATAGAAAAATGAATAACAAAGAAATATGGCAAATAGAGGAATATATTTTAATTTATGTCATAAAGCGCTGTAATTCCTTAAGCCATTTGGATTTACTACATATGTGAGTGAAAAACCAATCACCTTCAAAATGATGGTCTACATTAAAGAAAAAATAGTGATGTTTAATGGCACTAATAATATTGGAAGAACAAATGACTTTTCTGTATTCAAATATGACCTACTCAAAAAATAAAAGAAATTAAGAAAACAATTCCCCTATGATAGTATGAAAAAAGCTTAGTAATAAATTTATTCAAGGATAAAAATGACATGTACACTGAAAACTATGAAACACTGATGCAAGAAATTAAAGACAATACACATAAATGAAAAGGCATCTCATGCTTATGGTCAGAAGTATTAACATTGTTAAAATTTCCTTACTATCTAAAGCAATCTATAGAGTCAAGGTCATCTCTAAAATCCCAATGGTATTATTCATGGTAATAGAAAAAAATCCTAAAATTCCTATGAAACCACAAAAGACCTCAAATAAATTCTGAAATTGAAGAAAGTTGGAGGAATTATACATATACATATATATATATATATATATATATACACACACACACATACATACTGATTTTAAATTGTATTGCAAAGTGAGAGTAGTCAAAACAGTCTGGTACTGGCATAAAAACATACACATATAGCAGTGGAATAGAAAGAAATACAAACCTATGTGGTGAACTAATTTTCACCAAGGGCATTCAAAAGAGTGGATAAAATATAATCTTCTAACAAATGATGCTTTTAATTTGGGCTTCCACCTGCAGAAGAATGAAATGGGACCATTATCTTACATAATACAAGATAATCAACTCAAAGTGGATAAAAGACCTAAACAAAAGACCTGAAACCACAAAATTCTTTAAAGTCAAAAGAGGAAAAATTCTTTGACACTGTCTTTGGCAATGATTTCTTGAATTTCGAACCAAAACCTCAGGCTATACAAGCAAAAATTAACAAATGTGACTACATTAAAGTAAAAAACTTTATATACAAAAGGAAGCAATAAGTAATCAATACAATGACAGGCAACCAATAGATTGAGAAAAGTATTTGAAAACTGTATGTCTGAAAAAGAATTTACATCCAAGATTTAAAGAAGTCATATGATTCAATAGCAAGAAAACATAATGGGCTTGGAAGACACTATGCTAAATTAAATAAACCAGACACAGAAAGAAAAATATTGTATGATCTCACTGGTTATCAAGTTCAGAATTGGGGGGAGAGTAGATGAAAGGATGCAAAGTAACAAAGAAGTAGGATGAACAAATCAAATGCTCTAATGAACAAGACTATAATTAATAATAATTGTGGAATCAACCTAGATGCCCTTCAACAGAAGAATGGAAAAAGAAACTCTTATATATACACAATGGAATACTATTCAGCCATAAAGAAGAATATATCATGGCATTGGCAAATAAATGGATGGAATTGGAGAATATCATGCTAAGTGAAATAGGTCAAGCCCAAAAAACGAAAGTCTGTTTTCCCTGATAAGTGGAGAATGATCTATAATGAAGGTCGGGGAGTGGGAAGTGAGAGAAGAATGGGGGAACTTTAGATTATGTAGGAGGAAATGAGAGGGAGGGGGGTATGAAAAATGGTGGAATGAGACAGACATCATTACCCTATGTACATGTATGATTACACAAATGGTATGAATCTACATTGTGTACAACCATAGAAATGAAATGATGTACCCCATTTGTGTACAATGAATCAAAATGCAGTCTGTAAAAAATTAAAAGATAAATAAAAAAATTAAAAAATAGTAATCTATTCTATTTAGGATACAATTATTTATTGTATTTAGTAAATTAAAGATGCTCTTGTCAAGGAAGGGGAATGGGTAGCTATGTGAAATGATGGGTATGTTAATTTGTTTCAACATAATAGCCATTTTACTATATCTGTGTATCATGTCATATACCTTAATATACACAATAAAATTTGTTGAAATAAAAAGTGTAAATCTAGACACATGTAAAATATTTTTAATGTTTATTGAAACTTATCAAAGTAAAAATGGCTTCATTTGTTATGTTTGTATTTGTCTATGATTATAAAAGTGGAATCATTAAGATAATAAAATAAGATTTTTTTAAAAAAATCACTGTATGTAAAGCACAGGTTTATTTTTTGGTGATGGGGTAAATATTTTTAGGTTTTCATCTGAGTAAGTACATAATTATATCTTTATTTTTCTTAAAATGCAAACATTGCACATATTTAACATATAAATTCTGAATTAGTTTTCATCTTAGTTAACATTTCCATGATTATCATATATTAGCAACATTGGATTACCTAGAAAGGGATGAGGCTGTGGAATTTGTTGTTTCATACAAAATACTGGCTAAGATTCAATTTTCACTGGAACTCTGGGAATTTTTTTCTTTTGCTTTTTTTTGTTGTTGTTTTTTAGGGTGGTAGTGGTGGTAAAGGAGTTGTAGCATATTTCCTGATATATTAAAATGAACTGTATTTGGTCAGGAATATAATTATTGATCTCTTAATATTTTTTCCATTTCAAAGTTATCTTACTTTCATTTCTATCCTTACTCACAGGAAATGAAGTTTCAAGTTTTGTGTGAAATTGACATTTGATATTGTATTTTCTTAAGACAAAGTGTCAAAGGATTCATAATTTGATTTGTGAATGTTTGATCAGTCAAAATAAAAAGTTTAGATTAGGGCAATAGGAGAGACAAGTGGCATCCACAGTAAGAGTCTACACAAGCATGGCACTGGAAGGATCAATATGAAAGGCATTTTGCATTCACAGTAGCTAGTCTTCATTTAAGGCTTTAAATCCCACCCCCTGCAGCAAAATATTTCTAGATATCCTTTTGGTTGGCATCTACTCAGGGTTTCCTTCTTGTCAGCAGACAGCACTACACCTGCAGGTACTCAGAGAAGATGCTCCATTCTCATGTTAATCCTATATAGATATTCCCCACCATCCATGTTTCAGAAAATAGCCAGGGGTGGGAAACAGAAATGAGAATTTATTCACCTACCAGGATTGTGATAGTGGAGTAACCTTAACTGCATTTAAATGAGAGGCAATTTTTACTGCAAAAATACTGTCTACACACCTCCTAACATGTGAGCAATTCATAAATATGAATAATTCATTTCTTGCTTATGTAACTCAAATTGGATGTAGAAATACGCTGTAGGCTATGCATTAGGTTTAAGCCTATTTTGCAAGCACTTTTCAATTGTGATTGACTTGACAACAAACCACTAGCTGGAGTTTGCAGTCCTCATCATAAAATGTAAACACAACTTCTGGAAACCTGTACTGTCTTTTGAAAATTCTGTTATAGTACATATACCGTCCTTTTCAACTGCATTCCATTTACAAAGCAAGTCATGTGGTTGATCTCAAATAAATGTGATAGGGAAATATCATAATTTCCTGAGAACAAGAAATAAATATTATATATATAATATTATATATATAATCAAATCCACCACATGAAGGTCTGGACTTAGCCAGCTCAAAAATGGTACCTGAATACAGTTAATGGCAACTCATTACTTGTTGCAACTGATCAGGATCCTATTCACTGGTGAATCTGTTGTATCCTTACTTACATAAATAGTAGTATCTCTAAATGAAAGCCAAGGACACAGCTTTAATCTCTTTAACATCAATCAAGATGGACACTAAATGGGATGGTGATCAAACTGTGCTGCCCTTATATTAAGAATACCTATTAGCTACAACTGAGTTGAGTAGATAACAGAATCCCAGACCATGTTTACTTTCCTACAAGATGTGACAATAATGTCCTGGTTCTAAGGATATTTAACATTGTGTATATCATATTAATAATGACCTCAAATAAATGCATTAAAGGTTGAACTGAGAGAAGATCCTCCCCATTTGAAAAATTGTAGTGTTGGGAAGAACAACAGACAGTGGCAAACGCCAAAGTTTGGTGGGGAAATCTTACAGAGATGAAAAATCTTTTCACAGCCCTGGACAGTTGCCTTTGTCAATAAACAGCATGCTAAGGAGCTATTTCCTCTCATGGAGAATTCAAATTACTTTCAGAGAGCCCTACTCTCAACAAGGAAGAGGCAGGTATTGATCCATTCCTGGTCACCATCAATGAAAATAATAGAGTCTAAGAAAAACAGTGTTTATTCAAGCCCAAATCTGAAGTGTCAGTGCATAAAAAAATTCCAACCTCAAAGCCCATGGCAGAATGTCCAAGTGTCTATCATGAAGAGAACTTGTACTAGATGTAGATTGAATGGAAATTTCACGTTACAGAACGAGAAAGGGAACTCTTTCTTTACACTTTAATTCAACTCAGTTCTTCAGTCTCCCTTGACTGATGTTAAAGTTTGGTTCTGGAACATCCTCCCAAAAGTTTATGGTGTTGACGTCTTGGTACCCAATGCAGCAATGTTCAGGAGTGGAGATTTGGGAAAATGATTGGATCATGCGGGTCGAACATTATCAGTGGGTCAGTAACATAATTTGGTGTTATTATTGGGAGGTGGTGGAAACTGTACGAGGTTGAGACTAACAGGAGGGACTCGTTCTCTGGGGGAGGGCAGGGTATATCTTGTCCCTAAATTCTTCCTTCCCTTCTGTTTCCTGGCTTTCATGAGGCAAACAACTTTCCCCTACCATGTCCTTTAACCATGATGTTTCTGCAACAAAACAAGTCCCAAAGCAAAGGAGCCAGTTGACCTTTGAAATCATGAACTCAAATAAGTCTTTTCTTCTCTAGGTTATTTTCTAAGGTTTTTGGTCAAAGCAATGGATACCTCACTACCAAAGTGGTGGTAGCAGAAAATGTATTGAAATAAAAATTAAATTTCATTAATTTGTTTTGATTCATTCTGTATTGGGCAAGTGATTAGAAAAAAATAAACCTCCAGGAACTTCCCAAGTAAGAAAAGCTTCCATGTGAAGGAGCGGTGTATGATATGCCATAATCCCACTAACAGAACAGAAAAGGAATAGTCTAAAGAATGAACAGCTCTGTTGCCAGAGTTCCATATTCTCCTTCAACAACTGGCTGCCCTAGAAAATATCTTTGTCTATAATTCTCACCATTGTGGTGATGATGGCTTAGGCTACAGGAACAGAATGGACAACTGACAGCAGATTTTGAATAAAGGGGACACTGAAAAAAATGTTAGAAAAAAGCAAAAATAAACAGGATTGGAGGATTCACCTACACGCCCTAGTCAGAGCAGGATGATGTCAGGCCAACAGGGCAGACCCTCAGAGCCCACTGAAGCACAGGGACAACATAGAGAGGAGAGTGTGTAGTCTAGCTGACAGACCCAGGAAACGCCTGCTGCAGGGAGGACACACCCTGGTGTTAGCTGTGAAGAGGTGCTCTCTGCTCCTCCATCTGGGCAGTGCTGAAAGGTTGTAGAGGTTGGAGGGAAGGCTGGAAGTGGCCTCTCCTGATGTAGGCTGCTGTCCAGATCCCAAAGGCTTAGGGATCCTGCAGCACTGGATGAAAATCACTGATTCTGCTATGGTGCTAATCTTTGGCAAGCAACAGGGTCAGACAGTTGAATGCTAAAATCTTGTGTGGATCCTGTTTTCTCCTGTGACATAGCAGCTATGGATCAACCCTCTCTTCCCACCTCTGTACCAAAGTCTGTTAAGCGACAAATTTAAAAGTTCTTCCACTTAAAATGAACAATCCCTGAGAAGTGGTAAAAATGTGTAAAGGGGAGCCTGTGAGGGTGGCCTGGAGACAGGGCACCTTGTCCACTTGCAGACACACTCAGTGGTCATCTGGCCCCACCAACTGACTCTCCTGAGTGATTCTGACTGTCTCCAAAAGAACGAGGGACATTCCCTTCAGTCTGTGTGCAAAATAGTGAATCTATGTATTTTATTTTATTTTTTGTGGTGCTGGGGATTGAACCAAAGGCCTTGTGCATGCAAGACAAGCACTCTACCCACTGAGCTGTGTTCCCAGCCCAGTGGACCTGTTTCTAGGGGACACAGAATGCCCAGGAGTGGGGTGGTACCAGTGGTGATATCAGTGATGAAACATAAAACTCATTTACCTGAGGGCCAGTGTAGCCTCGCGGACAGGTAAACAGTGGACTCAATCTGTGAAGAGAAGTGTATAGCACCTTCAGAGACTTATGAAGAAATGTGAAAGGTGTCAGAATCAAAATGGAGTCACTCGCTCAACTATAACAAAGAGTTAAAAAACCAGGGGGTGATGGAGGGAAGGTCTCTACCCATGACATCCTGAAAGTAAGTATCACAACAGACAGTCAGAACCACATCCTTGCTCAGAGAACACCACCCACTCACTCAGAAACAGTATTTATAGAAGCACAGCTGCCCAGCCCATGTTCAACCTCAAACAGACACCACTCTTGACATCAATCATTGTTGCCAAGGATGACTGTTTTACAACACGTGAGGTAATCCTCCTTGTTTTTGCTTTATAAACTCTCCCTGCCTTAGAAGGGGTAGGGGAAGTGTGATCAAGGGGTGTGGAGTTGTAGTTAGAAGTGAGAATCTCCGGGTGCTATTGCACAGTAGGGTGATTGTAGATAACCACAGTGAAGTGTACATTTCCAAGAGCTGGAAGCAAGGGTTTGGGGAGTTTTTACCATATAGAAATGATGACTGTTTCAGGAGATAGACATGCTTTAATATGATTTAAATATCACACAATGTTTTAATGTTTCACCACATCACTTTATCCTGTCACTGTGCAATTTGTTATTAGGTATCACTTAGAAAGAAATTTAATTTAAATAAATGTTTCTAAAAACTTCCTTTGCTTCAACTTCTTTGAAGAACTCATTGCTTACTAAGGCAGCTGCCTTCCCATTGAGATGCTCTGGCAGTCCCATCGCCCACAGTACTATTACTAATAAATATCATTATTCTTTGGAGACTCTACCTTCTGTTGTTCGTTTTTCTTTTGTTCTTCTCATTCTATTTCTTTATCTTTCCTTCTATTTTGTTTTGTTTTGTTTCTTTCTGGTTGATAGACCATTGAGGAAGACCACAAATTTCCTCCAGCCTCATCCCAAACTCCCTTTTCCTGCCTACTTGACAATGGTGCAAAACCACAACAGTTAATTTAGCAACACATGAGTGTGTGCTTTCATATTCCATTCTCCTCACCAAGCCCTTATTTGGATGGCTCTAATATTCTGTTGGGTTTTTAGCTTCTAAGTAAATTGGTTTTAAGAGAAACAAAGTTCAGGAAGAAAATCAAGCAGTGAGCGAATACAACTCAACTTGCACATTTACTGCTGAGCCTGAGCCAGGTAAGTTCACTACTAACCTTGGTCTTCTCTACACATATTGCTCTCAATTTACAACTGCCAACTGCCTTGTTTATGTGTTATTCTTATTTACAATTCCATGAATACCATGCAGCTGTGTTATGTGGAAAAGTTCAGTTTTACTCTCCTAGAACAAATGTTAAAAACAGCTAAGAGGTCTAAGCCTGTTGTTGTGTCCTGAACAGTTTAAACACATGTGGTCCCTTCAAGAACTGAATCAGAATATCCATGAATCTGTATAGAATTCAGGTTTGGGGCAGTTTCAACTGTTCCTCCACATACCTCATGGACAGTACCTGTTGATTGTCTGCATGACGTAATGGAACGATCTGATTCTATTCATTGGATTTCAAAGCTTTTTGGCATGGGTACCTCAGTCCTGCATTGCAGTCAAGGGGAAAAAAATGAAAACAAAAAAAAAACAAAAAAAAACAAAAAAAAAACAATTCAGTAAGCTTGTCAACTTTGTCCTAATGCTTTGTTTTATTTTTTCCTATTTCCATTTTTATTGGTATATTTTAGTCATACATAATGATGGGATTTGTTGTTACATATTTGTGCATGCACACAATTTAACAATATAATTTAGCTAAAATCACTCTCCAGCCCTTTCCCCCCATTTCCCTGTTTCCCAGCCCCACGTCCCTTTGATTTTCATGAGATTTCTGTCCCCCTACTTTTTTTTTTCCTTTTTCCTCTCCAGCTTCCACATAAGAGAGAAAACATAACAGCCTGTCCTACTGAATTTGCCTTATTTCGCCTAACAAAATGGTCCTAAGCTCCATGCATTTTCCTGCATGTGACATAATTTCACTTTTTATGGTTGAATAAAACACCTTTGTGCACATACCACATTCTTTTCATCCATTCATCCTTTGTTGGACAACATAATGGTTCTACAGTTTAGCTACTGTGAGTTGTGCTGCTATGAACATGGGTATGTATGTATCACTATAGTATGACTTTAATTCTTTATGATAAAGTGGCATAACTGGGTCATATGGCGGTTCCATGCCTAGTGTTTTGAGGAACCTCCATACTGATTTCCATAGTGGTTATACAACCCCACCAAAGTGCAAAAGTATTTATTTTTGTCCACATTCTCTCCAGCATTTATTACTGTTTGTATTCTTGAAGACTGCTGTTTTGACAAGCGTAGGAGAAAATAACAGTGTCGTTTTAATTTGCATTCCCTCAATTTCTATTGCTTTCTTAAACATTAACTCTAAGGAAAAGGACTCTTTAATAATTCTGTTTCCAACACAGCAGTTATATGTTCATCTTTATACTCCCATAAATTCTGTTCCTCAACAATGTCAGAAAAAAAACCCCAGAAATTGTAAAGAGGAAGTCTATTAAGAAAACAACTAGTGTTTTTGTTTTTTCTAACAAAAACAAGAATCAATAAGTGGTACAGTACCAAATTAGAAAGGTCCCTCTAGAACAAAGGAAACAAAATTGTGGAGAGTCCACAAGAATGAGAGAAAATTTTTTGCCACTTACTCTTCTGACAGATTAATACCCAGAACATACAAAGAATTTAAAAACTATACACCAAAAAGCAAATTACAGTAGGGTTGAGGAAGGTGGTCCAGGGAAAGGCAGGGAGATACCCAACAAAATCAAATTAGAGGAAGCAAAAATTGGGGGCTCCTGGTTTCAGATATCTCAGTCCATACATGCCCTCTCTGTTGCTCTGGTCTCAAGGTGAGGCAGAACATCATGACAGAAGGGTGTGGCAGAGGAAAGTTGCTCTCCTTATGGCAGCTGGAAAGTGGAGAATGAGGAGAAGACCTGTGGGGATCACCAACCTTTCCAGGACATGCTCCCAGGGACCTACATCTTCCTGCCATGCCCCACCTACCTACAGCTGGTACCAAGTCAGTCTATTCTAATAGAATGGACTGACTGATTAGGTTACAGCTCTTATAATCCAGTCATTTCAGCTCTAACCTTTCCACAGAACTTTTGGGGGAACACTTCATCTCCAAACCATAACAGGGAGGAACTGGGGAATTAAATGGACTATGCTATGCTGTGTGCATGTATGATTATATAATACTGAATCCCACTTTTATTCATAATTATAGTGTATCAATTAAAAAACTAAAGAGAAAAGACACCAGTGGGGCAGAGGATGAGTATCCAGGGGAGAGAGGTGTGAAGGGCAAAGGAAAGCACTGGGAACTAAATGAAGCAAAGTTTTATGTGCACACATTAATATGGCACCATGAGCCTGCTGCTATATGTGATTACACTACGTAAATAAACACTTCCCAGAAAGAGCTTCTGAAGAACCAATCTACAGCTTTGGGAGGTCTTGCCATGTGAAACAGTGGGTACAGCAATGGCTAAGTTGTTCAGCAGACCCTGGCCTTGAACTGAGATAGAGGCAAATCCTCTCCAGAGTCGGCAGGAAGGCAGTAGGTTGTAGCCTCGAGCAGGGCACAGCTGGCATGAACTTCCAGGATGGCCCTTCCTCACACCTTATTCATGGAATGGTATCAGCTCCTGTTCCTTCTCCTGGCCCACCTCACACTCTAAACCCCACTGACTTTATCATTTACACCACCCCTTGTATCAGTTGACAAATGCTTGTTTATTGATTCACAGAGAAATCTCCAGAATCACCACCTGGCCAGGAGATTCTTCCAGATAAGGGCAATTGAACATGCTCCTTAGTCACCCATGGGTCAAACTGGGATCCACATCCAAACACACAGCATGCTGCTTATAGTGAATTAGCTGAAGTAAATTATAGGAATAAGTAACACCCTGCACAAGCTCCAACCTGCTATTGTCATCTATAATTTGTGAGCAGGATAAAGCCCCTTTCTGACTCCAGTGGCTGCCATAACCCTGTTTTCTCTTCCAGTCAGGGATCCAGGACAATCTCTCATTCTAAGCAGCATTTTCTCTCTAAATGCCACCATGCACATGGTTATAAAAAGAACTGATCTGTGCCCAATCAAACCCTTGCAAAATAACAACTGGTCTACCAAGGTACTGACCATTGAAGAGTCATACCCAATATTACAGAAGTTACCCAGAAATTGTGTGTGTCTTGAAATGAATCTTTTCCTTTTTAAATGAAAAAAACTGAATTTCTATCTGTATGTATTTTTATTATTAATAAAATACTTCATTGAAAATAAATTCATGATCCAAGATGGCGGACTAGAGGGTGACTGCAACTCTAGTCACTCCAGAACCCAGGATTCAAAAAGCGGAGGCATTGAGAGACTCGGACTAAAATAGAGCCTCGGGGTGAGTCTCCCCCACTCGGTGAAGTGGTGAAGTGGTGAAGCGCTGCCCGGGCGGCAGGCCTGGATTCAGGTGGCTTATTAGAGTAAGGCAGAGCAGCTAGAATCCTCCCCAGGCGGCTCTGCGCACTCCGGCGGTGGGCTCCTCCCACAGGGCCAATTCTCCAGCATCTCGGAGCAGGCCCCCCAGTGAGAGCCTTTCTGCACAGAACCAAGCTTCAGTTCACTGAACCAGGGCAGCGAGTTCCTGCCCGCAGGTTGCTTCAGGGACCAGGACAGGGCAGCCAGGGACTTCCCCAAGCAGCCCGCAGCCCGGCCCCCTCCGGCAGGAAGCGCCTTTCCAGGCTAGCTTCTCGGAGCAGACCGCCCAGTGAGAGCCTTTCCACACAGAGCCAGCCACAAGTCCCCAAGCCAGTGGTGACCTCTGGCCCGCAAGCAGCCTCTGGGACCAGGGTAAGGCAGCCAGAGACCTCTCCAGGCGGACCTGCCTCCCCGGTCCCCTGGTCACAGGCTTTTTCCATGGGGCGAACCAAGATGGTGGACTAAGGGTGACTGCATCTCCAGTCGCTCCAGAACCCAGGATTCAAGAAGGGGAGGCATTGAGAGACTTGGACTAAAATAGAGCCTTGGGGTGAGTCTCCACGACCAGGTGAAGTGGTGAAGGCTGCCCGGGTGGCAGGCCCGGATTCGGGTGGCTTATTAGAGTAAGGCAGAGCAGCAAGAGTACCCCCCAGGCGGTCCTGCCCACTGCAGCGGGGGGCTCCTCCTACAGGGCCAGATTCTCCAGCAACTCAGAGCAGGCCCCCCAGTGAGAGCCTTTCTGCACAGAAACAAGCTTCAAGTCCCTGAACCAGGGCAGCGAGTTCCTGACCACAGGTTGCTTCAGGGACCAGGACAGGGCAGCCAGGGGCTTCCACAAGCAGCCCGCAGCCCAGCCCCCTCTGGCAGCCCCCTCTGGCGGGAAGCGCCTTTCCAGGCTAGCTTCTCCAGCAGACGCCCCAGTTAGAGCCTTTCCACACAGAGACAGCTCCAAGCCCTGGAACCAGTAGAGGACTAGGGGCAGCTTTCTTGGAAGCACTGCATTATCAAGTTACTCCAAGACTTCAGGCTACTGAAGGCAGGAAGGTGATACACTGGAAATCTACAGGGACAATATAAGCCAATAGAAGAATTCTGCAATATCACAAAGTCCCACTGACATCTGACCAATATGAGAAAACAAGGGAAGAAAATGTCCCAGACAAACCTAGATACTATATCAATAAAGCCCAATGACAGCACAGCAGAAGGAATGTCAGAAAGGGAGTTCAGAATGTACATAATTAAAACAATCGGGGAAGCAAATGAGGAGATGTAAGAGCAAATGTACGCATTAAATGATCGCACCAATCAACAGTTAAAGGAGCAAATATGGGAAGCAAGAGATCATTTCAATAAAGAGTTAGAGATATTGAAAAAAAAAAACCAAACAGAAATCCTTGAAATGAAGGAAACAATAAACCAAGTTAAAAACTCCATAGAAAGCATAACCAATAGGATAGAACACCTGGAAGACAGAACCTCAGATATTGAAGAAAAAATATTTAATCTTGAAAACAAAGTTGACCAAACAGAAAAGATGGAAAGAAATCATGAACAGAATCTACAAGAATTATGCGATAACACGAAAAGGCCAAATTTGAGAATTATTGGGATTGAGAAAGGCTTAGAGGAACAAACCAAAGGAATGAGCAATCTATTCAATGAAATAATATCAGAAAATTTCCCAAATCTGAAGAATGAAATGAAAAACCAAGCACAAGAGGCTTATAGGACTCCAAATATACAAAATTACAACAGACCCACACCAAGGCACATTATACTGAGAATACCTAACATGCAAAATAAAGATAGAATTTTAAAGGCCGCGAGAGAAAAGAATCAAATTACATTCAGGGGGAACCATTAGGAATATCAGCAGATTTTTCAATCCAGACCCTAAAAGCTAGAAGGGCCTGGAACAACATTTACCAAGCCCTGAAAGAAAATGGATGCCAACCAAGAATCTTATACCCAGCAAAACTTACTTTCAGATTTGACGATGAGATAAGATCCTTCCATGATAAACAAAAGATAAAAGAATTTACAAAAAGAAAGCTGGCATTACAGAACATTCTTAGCAAAATATTCCATGAGGAAGAGATGAAAAACAAAGATGCAAATCAGCAACGAGAGGAACTAGCCTAAAGGAATAGCCAAATAAAGGGGAAACCAAATCATGTCAAAAAACAAAAATGAGTCAAATGACTGGGAATACAAATCATATCACAATAATAACCCTGAATGTTAATGGCCTGAACTCGTCAATCAAAAGACATAGAATGGCAAAATGGATTAAAAAGAAAAATCCAACAATTTGCTGCTTGCAAGACACTCATCTCATAGAAAGAAATACCCATAGACTAAAGGTGAAAGGATGGGAAAAAACATACCATGCACAGGGACACAGCAAAAAAGCTGGAGTATCCATCCTCATTTCAGATAATGTGGACTTCAAGCCAAAACTAGTCAGAAGGGATAAAGAAGGACATTTCATACTGCTTAAGGGAAGCATAAATGAGCAAGACATCACAATCATAAACATCTATGCCCCGAACATTGGCTCATCCATGTACGTCAAACAAATCCTTCTCAATTCCAGAAATCAAATAGACCACAACACAATAACACTAGGCGATTTTAACACACCTCTCTCACCACTGGATAGATCGTCCAAAGAAAAATTGAATAAAGAAACCATAGATCTCAATAACACAATCAACAATTTAGACTTAACTGACTTATACAGAATATACCATTCAACAAAGAACGAATACACCTTCTTCTCAGCAGCACATGGATCCTTCTCTAAAATAGACCATGTCTTATGCCACAAAGCTACTTTTAGCAAATACAAGAAGATAGAGACACTACCTTGTACTCTATCAGATCATAATGGACTGAAATTAAAAATAAATGACAGAATAAAAAACAGAAACTTCTCCAATACCTGGAGATTAAATAATACACTATTATACGATGAATGGGTAACAGAAGACATCAGGAGGGAAATAAAAAAATTCTTAGAAGTAAACGAGAACAAGGACACATCATATCAAAATCTCTGGGACACTATGAAAGCAGTACTTAGAGGAAGATTTATTTCATGGGGTGCATTCAACAAAAGAAGTAGAAATCAACAAATAAACGACTTAACACTACAGCTCAAAGCCCTAGAAAAAGAAGAGCAGATCAACACCAAAAGTAGTAGAAGACAGGAAATAGTTAATATCAGAGCCGAAATCAACCAAATTGAAACATAAGAAACAATCGGAAAAATTAACAAAATAAATAGTTGGTTCTTTGAAAAAATAAACAAAGTTGATAGACCCTTAGCCACACTAACAAAGAGAAACAGGGAGAAAACACAAATTACTAAAATTCAGAATTAACAAGGAAATATCACAACAGACACGATGGAAATACAAAACATAATTAGAAGCTATTTTGAAAATCCATACTCCAACAAAACAGAAAACACCGAAGACATCAAGAAGTTTCTAGAGACATATGAATTACCTAAACTGAACAAGGAGGACATACACAACTTAAATAAATCAATTTCAAGCAATGAAATAAAAGAGGTCATCAAAAGCCTACCAACAAAGAAAAGTCCAGGACCAGATGGGTTCTCAGCTGAATTCTACAAAACCTTTAAAGAAGAGCTCATTCCAATACTCCTCAAAGTATTCCATGAAATAGAAGAGGAGGGAACCCTCCCAAACTCATTCTATGAAGCCAATATCACCCTGATACCTAAACCAGACAGAGACACATCAAGGAAAGAAAATTTCAGACCAATATCCTTAATGAACATTGATGCAAAAATTCTCAACAAAATTTTAGCAAATCGCATACAAAAATATATTAAAAAGATAGTGCACCATGATCAAGTGGACTTCATCCCAGGGATGCAATGTTGGTTCAACATCCGGAAATCAATAAATGCAATTCACCATATCAACAGACTAAAAGTTAAGAATCACATGATTATTTCAATAGATGCAGAAAAAGCATTTGATAAAATACAGCATCCCTTCATGCTCAAAACACTAGAGAAAATTGGGGTAGTGGGAACATTCCTTAACATTGTAAAGGCCATCTACGCTAAGCCCATGGCCAATATCATTCTAAATGATGAAAAACTGCAAGCATTCCCCCTAAAAACCGGAACAAGTCAGGGATGCCCTCTTTCACCACTTCTATTCAATATCGTTCTTGAGACTCTAGGGAGAGCAATTAGACAAACCAAAGAAATTAAAGGGATACGAATTGGAAAAGATGAACTCAAAATATCCCTGTTCGCTGATGACATGATTATATATTTAGAGGAACCTGGAAATTCCACCAGAAAACTCTTAGAACTCATAAGTGAATTCAGTAAAGTAGCAGGTTACAAGATCAATGCTCATAAATCCAATGCATTTTTATACATAAGTGATGAATCTTTGGAAAGAGAAATTAGGAAAACTACCGCATTCACAATAGCATCGAAAAAAATAAAATACTTGGGAATCAATCTAACAAAAGAGGTGAAAGACCTATACAATGAGAACTACAGAACACTAAAGAAAGAAATTGAAGAAAACCTTAGAAAATGGAAAGATCTTCCATGTTCTTGGATAGGCCGAATTAATATTGTAAAAATGGCCATACTACCAAAAGTGCTATAGAGATTCAATGCAATTCCAATTAAAATCCCAATGGTGTACCTTACAGAAATAGAACAAGCAATTATGAAATTCATCTGGAAGAATAAGAAACCCAGAATAGCCAAAGCAATCCTCAGTAGAAAGAGCGAAGCAGGGGATATCACAATACCAGAACTTCAACTCTATTACAAAGCAATAATAACAAAAAACGGCATGGTATTGGTACCACAATAGACAGGTAGATCAATGGTACAGAATAGAGGACATGGACACAAACTCAAATAAATAAAATTTTCTAATACTAGACAAAGTTTCCAAAAATATGCAATGGAGAAAAGATAGCCTCTTCAACAAATGGTGCTGGGAAACTGGAAAACCATATGCTACAGAATGAAATGAAACCCCTATCTCTCACCCTGCACAAAACTCAACACAAAATGGATCAAGGACTTCGGAATCAGACCAGAGTCCCTGCATCTTATAGAAGAAAAAGTAGGTCCAAACCTTCAACTTGTTGGCTTAGGATCAGACTTCCTTAACAGGACTCCCATAGCAGAAGAAATAAAAGCTAGAATCAACCACTGGAATAGGTTCATATAAAGCTTTCTCTCAGCAAATGAAACTATCAGTAATGTGAAGAGAGACCCTACAGAGTGGGAGAATATTTTTGCCAGTCATACTTCAGATAGAGCGCTAATTTCCAGAATCTATAAAGAACTCAAAAAACTCTACACCAAGTATACAAATAATCCAATCAACAAATGGACTAAGGAAATGAACAGATACTTCACAGAAGAAGATGTACTAGCAATCAACAAACATATGAAAAAATGTTCAACATATCTAGTAATAAGAGAAATACAAATCAAAACTACCCTAAGATTTCATCTCACCCCAATTAGAATGGCGATTATCAAGAACACAAGCAGCAATAGGTGTTGGCGAGGATGTGGGGAAAAAGGTACACTCATACATTGCTGGCGGGGATGCAAATTAGTGCAGTGTGGAGATTCCTCAGAAAGCTTGGAATGGAACCACCATTTGACTCAGCTATCCCACTCCTTGGCCTATACCCAAAGGACTTAAAATCAGCATACTACGGAGATACAGCCACATCAATGATCATAGCTGCTCAATTCACAATAGCCAGATTGTGGAACCAGCCTAGATGCCCTTCCGTTGACGAATGGATAAAGAAACTGTGGCATATATATACAATGGAATATTACTCTGCCATGAAGAATGATAAAATTATGGCATTTGTAGGCAAATGGATGAAATTGGAGGATATCATGCTAAGTGAGGTAAGCCAATCTCAAAAAACTAAAGGACGAATGATCTCGTTGATAAGCGGATGAGGACATATAAGGGGGTGTAGGAGGGTTTAGTGTTAGGGTTAGGGTTAGGTTTAGGGTTAGGGATAAGGAGGGTGGTAAGAATGGAGGAAGGAAGGACTATATAGAGGAAAAGAGGGGCGGGAGGTGTGGGAGGAAAAGGGGAAAAAATAACAGAATGAATCAAACAACATTGCCCTATGTAAATTTATGATTTTTAATTAAAATAAAAAAAAGAATAAAAAAATAAAGAAATTAAAAAGCAAAAAAAAAAGAAAATAAATTCATAATACAAAGAGCCCAGTAAAATTTTAATAGTAGCCACTAATTCCTTCAATTAGCTAACAATTCTGTAAACTTAGAGTGTATATTCCTCTGAGGTTTTATTATGATGTGCTTGTAAGTACTGTTTACATATCAAATCATACAAAATGGATCTAAAAGTAAATCATTCTTAGCCAGTATTTCCAAATTTACCTTAAGACAATAAATTCACTTTAATCTATAAACAATATTGACAGGTAGAAAATTTAGTTCCCTCACATATAAACTTCACAAAAAAGATTCAATTTTCCCTGGAACAATTTTTTGTTTGCTTGAGAGAAACAGATTTTATTGGTCTGAAAGAAAGCAGCTGATTTTCTAGTATTATTCCTATTTCCAAGCAGCCTGGCACTCCTTTCACTTTTATCCTCACTGATAAGAGGAAATCTTGTGTTGAGAACTGGAACCTAGAGTTATTTCACAGAAAATTTGAGGATAACTTTATGATTTATCATTTACAAAAACAGGAAGCAGACAGGTTAAAAAAGTTACAGAAGATGAAACCAGACAAAATTGATGAGTCCTTGTCAGTTTGTCTCAGATTGTAATTAACTACAGTGACAACCTCATTGATACACAGACTAACAGTATTTGAATCTGAGCCCTTATTAGTGATCACCTGTGAAAGAATTTTATTTTGTGGTTGGGGTTTAAATTATCCAATGATTTAAAAATGACTCCAAATACCATGAGATGACTGAGATACAGGACAGGTCCCAGGTCTGATTTTATAACAAACATTAGATTCATAAACTTTACAAGAGTAGACAGACACAGTCTATATTCTACTATGTCTAGTTAGTCTGTTCAACATTATGATTGTGCTGTTTATCCATTTTGTTTGGTGTAACAAGAAGTTGGCGATTTTCATTAGCAGAAATCTTTCATTTAACCAAAATACCATGATTTGTTTTATACTTTGGAGCTATTATAAATATTCCTGCTGTTATTATTCTGAGTAAGTTTTGTGTTTGCACATGAGAACATATCTGTCAGATGTATAGTTAGGCATCAAGTGGCCAAAGAGTCTGTTTATTCAACCTAGGAGATAATTCAAAACATTAAGTTGGCCAATGTGCACTTTAACCCCAAATTGCAACACTTTCTGAACAGAAATAGCTATCAGGAAGGGATAATAATTTGTGGATACTTAATGATTTTATCTCAAGTGAATCTGTTAATTTGGAAATGGTGCGCCCTGGAAACCAGCAAACTAATGACTGGAATAATCTTTACTATACCTAACACTTGTGATTAAACAGATTCTGTAACTATCCAGAGAAGCAGGAGCAGATACCTAGAGGAGAGGAGGACGAGGACGAGAGAGAACTGAGTGACTGGGGTGGGACAAAGCGGGCAGACTCTGCCAAACTTCTCTGAAATGTGAGGGAAGTCCTCTTAATAACTAGAATGCAGGCTATTCTGGGCCCTTGCCCTTCAGAGAGCCCTCGGGGAGCTTGTGATCAAGGAATTCACAGCCTCGGACACTCTGGTTTCCACATCTCTCTCTCTCTGTATCCAGACTAATGCTGATTCTGAAGGCTTTGGAGGAATAATAAGAAGTAGGAAAAATGTGAAGGAATACCTTTTATCAACAGAGTCTTACTGATCTGTTACTAAAGTCAACAATTAAAAACTTCTTAATCTGCAATTGACCATCTCTAACAAACTTTAAAAACACATAGGAGGGGCACTTTTTCCCCTAAAGATTAATAAGAATCTATTTGAGTACTTCATTATCACAAATCAGATATCGTAGACCACAGAGGGAGGCTAAATTTTCTCTTTTTAAACTTCAGAATAGGATCCTGGTACGAACAGAGAAGATGTTCTTTCCAGTCCTTCTCACTGAATCTGTTACCTATGGAATGAGGAATGACCCAGACTCCAGGGCTATATGCACAGGTAGTGTCTTCACCATCATTGATGTGACATAAATAAAGAATGCTCTTTTAAGTGTGTCCGAGGAACAGAGACATAACCATCTGAGAAAGTAATGTTTAAACCCACATTGGCAACTAAAACTTGGTATTCTGTAAACTCTATAGTTAGAATCATTTCTACTCTCCCCTCCCATGTACTCAATCAGCTCTATCTACCTCAGATTAACTATAACATCAAAGAGATATTTTGTCTCATTACCCAAACTTCCTTGCCCACAACCTCTTCCCCAGGGAGGCAGGAGGTCATAGCAAGTTATAAGTATAGCCTACCATATAGAGATACATGTAGTATGTGTGCACTGAAGGTCAAAAAATACTCTGACTGTGTGGCACTATTCTGTGGAAAACTCTCCCAATGAACAGACATGTAAAATGTTAAAGTATTGTTCATTTTCGGGGCTCACTTGTTTTCTCTAATTATTTTATTTTTAAAAAATCATTTACTTATCAAATCATTACTGAACAAAAAGGAAAATAAAAACTTGATCCACATTGAGTTGAGTTCAGTGCAGGGTGAGAGACAGGTTTAATTTCTTTTTACTGCATATGGATTTCCAGTTTTCCCAGCATCATTTATTGAACAGTCTAGCCTTTCCCATTGTATGTTTTTGGCTCTTTTTTCTAGTATGACGTAACTGTATTTATGTGGGTTGTCTCTGTGTTTTCTATTCTGTAACGCCATGGGTCTGCCTGTCTATTTTGGTGCCAATAATATGCGTTTTTGTTACTATTGCTCTATAGTATAGTTTAAGGTCTGGTATTGTGATACCTCCACAATGGAATATTATTCAGCCATAAAGAAGAATAATATCATGGCATTTGCAGATAAATGGATGGAATTGGAGAATGTCATGCTAAGTGAAAAAAGCCAATCCTAAAACCAAAGGCTGAATGAGAAAAAGTGGATGATGATATATAATGGAGGTGGCGGGGAAGGGGATAAAAGAATGGAGGAACTTCAGATTACATAGAGGAAAATGAGAGGGAGAAGGATATGAAAAATGGTGGAATGAGAGAGATATCATTACCCTATATACATGTATGATTACACTAATGGTGTGAATCTACATTGTGCACAACCACAGAAATGAAAAAATGCACCCCATTTATATACAATGAATCAAAATGCAGTCTGTAAAAATTAAAAAATTTTAAAAAATTGAAAATCATGGAAAATATATATTCCTTTTATTTTTATTGTAAACAAATGGGATACATGTTGTTTCTACATGGAGTAAAGGCATACCATTTGTGTAATCATAAATTTACATAGGGTAATGTTTTTTGATTCATTCTGTTATTTTTTTCCTTCCCCCACCCCTACCACCCCTCTTTTCCCTCTATACAGTCCTTCCTTCCTCCATTCTTGCCCCTCTCCCTAACCCTAACCCTAACCCTAACCCTAACATTAAGCCCTCCCACCCCCCATTATGTGTCATCATCTGTTTATCAGAGAGATCATTCATCCTTTGGTTTTTTGAGATTGACTTATCTCACTTAGCATGATATTCTCCAATTTCATCCGTTTGCCTGCAAATGCCATAATTTTATCATTCTTTATGTCTGAGTAATATTCCATTGTGTGTGTGTATATATATATATATACACACCACAGTTTCTTTATTCATTCATCAATTGAAGGGCATCTAGGTTGGTTCCACAATCTGGCTATTGTGAATTGAGCAGTTACGAAGATTGATGTGTCTGTATCTCTGTAGTGTGCTGATTTTAAGTCCTTTGGGAATAGGCCAAGGAGTGGGATAGCTGAGTCAAATGGTGGTTCCATTCCAAGCTTTCTGAGGAATCTCTACACTACACTAATTTGCATCCCCACCAGCAATGTATGAGTGTACCTTTTTCCCCCACATCCTCGCCAACAGCTGTTGTTGCTTGTATTCATGATAATTGCCATTCTAATTGGGGTGAAATGGAATCTTAGGGTGGTTTTGATTTGCATTTCTCTTATTACTAGAGATGTTGAACATTTTTTCATGTTTGTTGATTGCTTGTAGATCTTCTTCTGTGAAGTGTCTGTTCATTTCCTTAGCCCATTTGTTGATTGGATTATTTGTAATCTTGGTGTAGAGTTTTTTGAGTTCTTTATAGATTCTGAAGATTAGTGCTCTATCTGAAGTATGTGTGGCAAAGATATTCTCCCACTCTGTAGGCTCTCTCTTCACATTGCTGAATTTGTCCTTTGCTGAGAGAAAAGCTTTTTAGTTTGAATCTATCCCAGTTATTGATTCTTGCTCTTATTTCTTGTGCTATGGGAGTCCTATTGAGGAAGTCTGATCCTAAGCCGACATGTTGAAGATCTGGACCTACTTTTTCTTCTATAATCTGCAGGGTCTCTGGTCTGATTCCGAGGTCCTTAATCCATTTCGAGTTGATTTTTGTGCAGGGTGAGAGAGAGGGGTTTAGTTTCATTGTGTTGCATATGGATTTCCAATTTTCCCAGCACAATTTGTTGAAGAGGCTATCTTTTCTCCATTGCATATTTTTGGCACCTATGTCTAGTATTAGAAAATTGTATTTATTTGGGTTTGTGTCCGTGTCCTCTATTCTGTACCATTGGTCTACCTGTCTATTTTGGTACTAATACCATGCCGTTTTTGTTACTATTGCTTTGTAGTATAGTTGAAGTTCTGGTATTGCGATACCCCCAGCTTCACTTTTCCTGCTAAGGATTGCTTTAGCTATTCTGGGTTTCTTATTCTTCCAGATGAATTTCATGATTGTTTGCTCTATTTCTGTACGGTACGTCATTGGGATTTTAATTGGAATTGCATTGAATCTCTATAGCACTTTTGGTAGTATGGCCATTTTGACAATATTAATTCTGCCAATCCAAGAACATGGGAGATCTTTCCATCTTCTAAGATCTTCTTTAATTTCTTTCTTTAGTGTCCTGTAGTTCTCATTGTATAGGTCTTTCACCTCTTTTGTTAGATTGATTCCCAAGTATTTTATTTTTTTTTGAAGGTATTGTGAAAGGATAGTTTTCCTAATTTCTCCTTCCAAAGATTCATCACTTATGTATAAAAATGCATTAGATTTATGAGCATTGAAATGATATCCTGCTACTTTACTGAATTCACTTATGAGTTCTAAAAGTTTTCTGGTGGAATTTCTTGGTTCCTCTAAGTATATAATCATGTCTTCAGCAAATAGGGATAGTTTGAGTTCTTCTTTTCCCATTCATATCCCTTTAATTTCTTTGGTCTGTCTAATTGCTCTGGCTAGAATTTCAAGGACAATGTTGAATAGAATTGGTGAAAGAGGGCATCCCTGCCTTGTTCCAGTTTTTAGGGGGAATGCTTTCAGTTTTTCACCATTTAGAATGATATTAGCCATGGGCTTAGCATAGATAGCTTTTACAATGTTAAGGAATGTTCCCACTATCCCTATTTTTTCTAGTGTTTTGAGCATGAAGCGATGCTGTATTTTATCAAATGCTTTTTCTGCATCTATTGAAATAATCATGTGATTCTTGACTTTAAGTCTAATGATATGGTGAATGGTGAATTACAATTATTGATTTCCTGATGTTGAACCAACATTGCATCCCTGGGATGAAGTCCACTTGATCATGGTGCACTATCTTTTTAATATGTTTTTGTATGCCATTTGCTAAAATTCTGTTGAGAATTTTTGCATCAATGTTCAGTAAGGATATTGGTCTGAAATTTTCTTTCCTCTATGTGTCTCTGTCTGGTTTAGGTATCAGGGTGATATTGCCTTCATACAATGAGTTTGGAGGGTTCCCTCCTCTTCTATTTCATGGAATACTTTGAGAAGTATTGGAATGACTTCTTCTTTAAAGGTTTTGTAGAACTCGGCTTTGAACCCATCTGGACCTGGACTTTTCTTTGTTGGTAGGCTTTTGATGACTTCTTCTATTTCATTACTTGAAATTGCTCTATTTCAATTGTGTATGTCCTCCTGGTTCAGTTTAGGCAATTCATATGTCTCTAGAAACCTGTTGATGTCTTTGAAATTTTCTATTTTGTTGGAGTATAAACTTTCAAAATAGCTTCTAATTATGCTTTGTATTTCCATTGTGTCTGTTGTGATATTTCCTTGTTCATTCCAATTTTTAGTAATTTGGGTTTTCTCTCTTCTTCTCTTTGTTAGTGTGGCTGAGGTTTATCAATTTTGTTTATTTTTTCAAAGAACCAACTATTTATTTTGTCAATTTTTTCTATTGTTTCTTTTGTTTCAATTTCGTTGATTTTGGCTCTGATTTTAACTATTTCCTATCCTCTACTACTTTTGGTGTTGGTCTGCTCTTCTTTTTCTAAGGCTTTGAGCTATATTGTTAGGTCATTTATTTGTTGAGTTTTACTTCTTTTATTGAATGCGCTTCATGAAATAAATTTTCCTCTAAGTACTGCTTTCACAGTGTCCCAGAGATTTTGATATAATGTTTCTTTGTTCCCATTTACCTCTAAGAAGTTTTTAATTTCCTTCGTGATATCTTCTGTTATCCATTCATCATATAATAGCATATTGTTTAATCTCCAGGTGTTGGAGTAGTTTCTGTTTTTTACTCTGCTATTTATTTCTAATTTCAATCCATTATGATCTTATAGAATACAAGGTAGTGTCTCTATCTTCTTGTATTTGCTAACATTAGCTTTGTGGCATAATATATCCAACCAATGACTTCTAAGTAATGAACACTTGAAATATTATAGTCTCTAATTATTTTATGTGTCAAGGACCCTTAAGCCAATGGTAAAAGATACATAAATAAATTTTCATATGTCTAACTTGGGAGGACCTAGGGAAGAAAATCTGCATGGAATTGCTGAACCCTGAGTACTGGAAATATGTCCTTTCCATTTCCCTTCACTTACGCACCTTCTGCTACACACTGATGCTGGACTGTCTGCTCTAACAAATCTCGAAAAACAAGGATTCCTATGACTTTTGAATTTGGTGTCCTACTCAGGTTCACTGAGTTGGTGACTATATATCTAGTGTGAGTCACATTTTAAGAAGAACCTTATGCCTCCACTGATTTTATCAAGCAAAGACCCAATATCCATCTGGCTCTTACCTTCGGACCTACACATAAAAGTTAAAAACAAAAAATGCAATCATAAAAATATCTCATACAGATAGAATTATATCTCATACAGATAAAATTCCTAGAATTTTTCTGTTCTTCACAAAAGAAGCTAAATCTACTTGTAATACATACTGAAATATGTGGAAGGTGGATATTGTGTCATGTGCACCTTGTATACCCAAAAAGAAAAGGAATAAAGGAAGGGAAATAATATAAATTACATGATCCTATGCCCAAACATGTTGCAAAGGTGATTTATTAGAAATGCATTTTTTATACATGTAGTTTATTTTATTTTGATGTCCATAATTTATTTCATTAATTATTATTTTAATTGTACATATTTATGTATTGAGTGAGGTCATTAGACACATGTATACAATGTGTGATCGTCAAATCAAGGTACTAAGGACAGAAAAGCATTATTATCTCTACAACAACCTGTTTTCATTTGCCAGTTCACTCCCCAATGTCTGCATTCAGAAGTTTTTTAGTTATCTTTTTGATTGCCATCTGGTTGGGATTTCTCCCTTGTCAACAGACACAACCATACTTATTGGTACTCAAAGAATTGCTCCATCCTCCTTGGTTTGACTTCTGTGAACATTTTCTATAATATTCCAGAAATTTCCAAGATAAAGAAAAGCAGGATGAGGGGATGGTTTTCAAGATGGCAGACTAGAGGGTGGCTGCATTTCATGTTGCTCCAAGACTCAAGATTCAAAAAGATTCAAAAGAGGAGTTATTGAGAGACTTGGGACCAACTCAAAGCAGTGAACTCGGACAACTGGGAGCATCGTAGAGGAGGCTGCTCAGCACAGCGCTTGGACTCAGAGCAACCACTGGGGCTCTGGGCGGCTGCCCAGAGGAGGAGCTGCGAGGAGAGCTGTTTGGACTCAGAGTGACTGCTCCTGAACACCGGGGCCAGCCGGGAGGAGGAGGAGGAGGCGGAGGAGGAGGAGGAGCGGCCTCTTGGACTCGGAGTGACTGTACCAGAGCTACAGGCGATTGCCAGAGGAGGAGCTGCACGGAGAGCTGTTTGGATTCAAAGCGACCACTCCTGAATGCTGGGTGGGCTCCCTGGAGGAGGAGGAGGAGCACTGCAGGTCACTTGGACTCGCAGTGACTGCATCAGAGCTCCAGGCGGGTGCTTGGAAGAGGAAGTGAGTGGTGAGTTGTTTGGACTCAAAGTGACCGCTCCTGAACACTGGGGGGCTGCTCAGAAGAGGAGGAATGGGGTGGGTCACTTAGACTCCGAGTGACTGCCCAGGTCTATGGGCGGTTAGCAGGAGGAGGAGGCACGCAGTGAATTGCTTGGACTCCTAGTGACCACTCTGGAACACTGGGCAGCTGTCCAGAGGAAGAGGCATGCAGCGGGTCACTGGGACTTGGAGCAATTGTACGGGGCTCCAGGTGGCTGCTCACAGGAGGGGCTGCATAGCCAGCTCATTAGGTGCAGAGCAGGGTCCAAGGACCTAGGAGGCTTCTTGGTGGAAGAGCCACACAGAGACACGCTTAGGGGCGGAGTGAAGGTTCCAGGACTGCGGGCAGATTCTCTGAGGAGAGGCAGCCTAAGGAGACTCGTCTGAGGAGGACGAGGCTCCCAGGGCCAGGAGGTAGATCTGAGCCCCTGGGAACGTTGCAGAGGAAGGCAGCCAAGCCCAGGTGGTAGTTGTAGATTGAGGGGAACCTCTAGGAGGGGAACTGACCAGCGGGACCTCCCCACTGGGTGAGTCTTCCCTGCCGGGTGAGGTTATCGCACAAGGATGGTAAAATCAGAGACACAGGCCCAAACAGGCCTTGCCTCAGCCGGCAGCCTAGTTTCCCTCTGGATGACCATTGGTCAACAAGTGGAGGCACCTCTTTTCCACTAGCAAGGAATATATCCCTCCTGAAGGCTACCACCCCTAGAGAGGCAGCTTCCTTGTAGAGCACCGCATTATCAACTTCCTCCAAGACTTCAGCCTACTGAAGACTAAGAGGGGATATACTAGAAATCTTCAGGGACATTATAAGTCAATAGAGGAAATCAGCAATATCCCAGCGGTCCACTGATACCTGAACAATATGAGAAAACAAGGAAAGAAAATGCTGCAAGCAAATCTAGATGTTACATCAATAAAACCCAATGACAGCATGGCAGAAGAAATGACAGAAAAGGAGATCAGAACGTACATAATTAAAATGATCAGGGAAGCAAACATTGAGATGAAAGAGCAAATGCAGACATTGAATGATCGCACCAATTGACAGTTAAAAGAGCAAATACAAGAAGCAAAGGATTATTTCAATAAAGAGTTAGAGATATTGAAAAACAAACAAACAGAAATCCTTGAAATGAAGGAAACAATAAACCAAATTAAGAACTCCATAGAAAGCATATCCAGTAGGATAGAACACCTGGAAGACAGAACCTCAGACATTGAAGACAAAATATTTAACCTTGAAAACAAAGTTAAACAAACAGAGAAGATGGTAAGAAATCATGAACAGAATCTACAAGAATTATGGGATATCATGAAAAGGCCAAATTTAAGAATTATTGGGATTGAGGAAGGTTTAGAGAAACAAACCATAGGAATGAACAATCTATTCAATGCAATAATATCAGAAAATTTCCCAAATCTGAAGAATGACATAGAAAATCAAGTACAAGAGGCTTATAGGACTCCAGATATACAAAATTACAACAGATCCACATCAAGGCACATTATAATAAAAATACCTAACATACAAAATAAAGACAGAATTTTAAAGGCCGTGAGAGAAAAGAACCAAATTACATTCAGGGGGAAACAAATACCTATATCAGCAGATTTTTCAATCCAGACTCTAAAAGCTAGAAGGGCCTGGAACAACATTTTTCAAGCCCTGAAAAAAATGGATGTCAACCAAGAATCTCATACCCAGCAAAACTTACCTTCAAATTTGACGATGAAATAAAATCCTTCCGTGATAAACAAAAGCTAAAAGAATTTACAAAAAGAAAGCCAGCATTACAGAACATTCTCAGCAAAATATTCCATGAGGAAGAGATGAAAAACAAGGAAGCAAATCAGCAAAGGGAGGAATTATCCTAAAGGAATTGTCAAATAAAGGAGGAAACAAGTCGTGTCAAATAAATAAATAAATACATAAAATTTAAAAAATGAACCAAATGACCGGGAAACCAAATCATATCTCAATAATAACCCTGAATGATAATGGCCTGAATTCATCAATCAAAAGACATAGACTGGCAGATGTGATTAAAAAGAAAGATCCAACAATATGTTGCCTGCAGGAGACTCACCTCATAGAAAGGATGGGGAAAAACATATCGTGCACATGGACTCAGCAAAAAAGCTGGAGTATCCATCCTCATTTCAGATAATGTGGACTTCAAGCCAAAGTTAGTCAGAAGGGATAAAGAAGGACATTTCATACTGCTTAAGGGAAGCATAAATCAGCAAGATATAATAATCATAAATATCTATGCCCCAAACATTGGATCATTCATGTATGTCAAACAAATCCTTCTCAATTTCAGAAACCAAATAGACCATAACACAATAATACTAGGTGATTTTAACACACCTCGCTCACCACTGGACAGATCTTCCAAACAAAAATTGAACAGAGAAACCATAGATCTCAATAGCACAATCAATAATTTAGACTTAACAGACATTTATAGAGTATACCATCCAACCAAGAGCGAATACACTTTCTTCTCAGCAGCACATGGATCCTTCTCTAAAATAGACCATATATTATGCCACAAAGCTAATGTTAGCAAATACAAGAAGATAGAGACACTACCTTGTATTCTATCAGATCATAATGGATTGAAGTTAGAAATAAATGACAGAGTTAAAAACAGAAACTATTCCAACATCTGGAGATTAAACAATATGCTATTATATGATGAATGGATAACAGAAGACATCAGGGGGGAAATTAAAAAATTCTTAGAGGTAAATGAGAACAAAGAAACATCATATCAAAATCTCTGGGACACTATGAAAGCAGTACTTAGAGGGAAATTTATTTCATGGAGCGCATTTAATAAAAGAAGTAAAACTCAACAAATAAATGACCAAACAGTACAGCTCAAAGACAGACCAGCACCAAAAGTAGTACAAGACAGGAAATAGTTAAACTAGGAGCTGAAATCAAAGAAATTGAAACAAAAGAAACAATACAAAAATTGACAAAATAAATAGTTGGTTCTTTGAAAAAATAAACAAAAGTGATAAACCTTTAGCCACACTAACAAAGAGAAAGAGAGAGAAAATCCAAATTACTAAAATTTGGAATGAACAAAGAAATGGCACAACAGACATGAGTGAAATACAAAACATAATTAGAAGCTATTTTGAAAATCTATACTCCAACAAAATAGAAATCTTGAAGACATCAAGAGGTTTCTACAGACATATGAATTACCTAAACTGAACCAGGAGGACATACACAATTTAAATAGAGCAATTTCAAGTAATGAAATAGAAGAAGTCATCAAAAGCCTACCAACAAAGAAAAGCCCAGGTCCGGATGGGTTCTCAGCCGAGTTCTACAAAACCTTTAAAGAAGAACTCATTCCAATACTTCTCAAAGTATTCCATAAAATAGAAGAGGAGGGAACCCTCCCAAACTCATTGTATGAAGGCAATATCACCCTGATACCTAAACCAGAAGAGACACATAGAGGAAAGAAAATTTCAGACCAATATCCTTAATGAACATTGACACAAAATTCTCAACAAAATTTTAGCAAATGGCATACAAAAACATATTAAAAAGGTAGTGCACCATGATCAAGTGGACTTCATCCTAGGGATGTAAGGTTGGTTCAATATCAGGAAATCAATAAATGTAATTCACCATATCAATAGACTTAAAGTCAAGAATCACATGATTATTTCGATAGATGCAGAAAAAGCATTTGATAAAATACAGCATCCCTTCATGCTCAAAACACTAGAAAAAATAGGGATAGTGGGAACATTCCTTAACATTGTAAAGGCCATCTATGCTAAGCCCATGGCTAATATCATTCTAACTGGTGAAAAACTGAAAGCTTTCCCCCTAAAAACTGGAACAAGGCAGGGATGCCCTCTTTCACCAATTCTATTCAACATTGTCCTTGAAACTCTAGCCAGAGCAATTAGACAGACCGAAGAAATTAAAGGGATAAGAATAGGAAAAGAAGAACTCAAACTATCCCTGTTTGCTGATAATATGATTATGTACTTAGAGGAACCAAGAAATTCCACCAGAAAACTTTAAAAACTCATAAGTGAATTCAGTAAAGTAGTGGGATATAAGATCAATGCACATAAATCTAATGCATTTTTATACATAAGTGATGAATCTTTGGAAAGAATAATTCGGAAAACTACCCCATTCACAATAGCCTCGAAAAAAAATAAAATACTTGGGAATCAATCTCACAAAAAAGGTGAATGACCTATACAATGAGAACTACAGAACAGTAAAGAAGGAAATTGAAGAAAACCTTAGAAGATGGAAAGATCTCCCGTGTTCTTGGATAGGAAGAATTAATATTGTCAAAATGGTCATACTACCCAACGTGCTATACAGATTCAATGCAATTCCAATTAAATTCCCAATGATGTACCTTACAGAAATAGAGCAAGCAATTATGAAATTCATCTGGAAGAATAAGAAACCCAGAATAGCTAAAGCGATCCTTAGCAGAAAGAGTGAAGCAGGGGGTATCGCAATACCAGATCTTCAACTCTACTACAAAGCAATAATAACAAAAATGGCATGGTATTGATACCAAAAAAAAGGTAGATCAATGGTACAGAATAGAGGACACGGACACAAACCCAAATAAATACAATTTTCTCATACTAGACATAGGTGCCAAAAATATTCAATGGAGAAAAGATAGCCTCTTCAACAAATGGTGCTGGGAGAACTGGAAATCCATATGGAACAGAATGAAACTAAACCCATATCTCTCACCATGCATGAAACTCAACTCAAAATGGATTAAGGACCTCGGAATCAGACCAGAGACCCTGCAGATTATAGAAGAAAAAGTAGGTCCAAATCTTCACCTTGTTGGTCTAGGATCAGACTTCCTTAACAGGACTCCCATAGCACAAGAAATAAAAGCTAGAATCAACCACTGGGATAGATTCAAACTAAAAAGCTTTCTCTCAGCAAAGGAAAGTATCAGCAAGGCGAAGAAAGAGCCTACAGAGTGGGAGAATATCTTTGCCAATCATACTTCAGATAGAGCACTAATCTCCAGAATCTATAAAGAACTCAAAAAACTTTACAACAAGAATACAAATAATCAAATCGACAAATGGGCTAAGGAAATGAATAGACACTTCACAGAAGATCTACAAGCAAACAACAAACATATGGAAAAATGTTCAACATCTCTAGTAATAAGAGAAATGCAAATCAAAACCACCCTAAGATTCCATCTCACCCCAATTAGAATGGCAATTATCAAGAATACAAGCAACAACAGGTGTTGGCGAGGATGTGGGGAGAAAGGTACACTCATACATTGCTGGTGGGGCTGTAAATTAGTGCAGCCACTCTGGAAAGCAGTGTAGAGATTCCTTAGAAAACTTGGAATGGAACCACCATTTGACCCAGCTATCCCACTCCTTGGCCTATACCCAAAGGACTTAAAATCAGCATATTACAGAGATACAGCCACATCAATGTTCATAGCTGCTCAATTCATAATAGCCAGATTGTGGAACCAACCTAGATGTCCCTCAATTGATGAATGGATAAAGAAACTGTGGTGTATATATATATAATATATATAATATATATATATATTATATATATATACACATACATACATACACACACACAATGGAATATTACTCAGCCATAAAGAATGATAAAATTATGGCATTTGCAGGCAAATGGATGGAAATTGGAGAATATCATGCTAAGTGAGACAAGTCAATCTTAAAAAACCAAAGGATGAATGATATCGCTAATAAGTGGATGATGACACATAATGGGGGCAGAGAGGGGTTAGTGTTGGGGTTAGTGTTAGGTTTAGAGTTAGGGTTAGGGAGGGGGGCAAGAATGGAGGAAGGAAGGACTGTATAGAGGGAAAAGAGGGGTGGTAGGGGTGGGGGGAAGGGAAAAAATAACAGAATGAATCAATCAATATTACCTTATGTAAATTTATGATTACACAAATGGTATGCCTTTACGCCATGTACAGAGAAACAACATGTATCCTGTTTGTTTACAATAAAAAAAGAAGAAAAGAAAAAGAAAAGCAGGATGAGAATCTAGTCATCTGAGAAGACTGAATTGTTGGGGGAAGCTGCAATTTTATGGAAGAGAGACAGGAAACTTTCTTAGCTAGTTTTTACTATAATAGTATTGCATGATTACACACAATATAAGCAAACGGATTATAAGAGCACCTACCTATTTCCTGCTCATGTGGCTCAAATTGGCTGTAGAAGGTAAGCTGCTGGTTCTGGGCTAGGTTCAAGTCAAAGCTCTGTGTCCTTTCCATTTGTGATTTTTTAAAAAAATAATTTATTTATTTTGATTCATTGTAAACAAATGGGGTACAGCTTGTTTTTCTGGTTGTACATGAAGCAGAGTCATGCCACTTGTGTAATCATATATGTACACAGGATAATGATTCATTTGTGATCGTTTTAGAAGAATAATCCCAAAGTGAGGTTTTTATTCCTTTTTCTGGGATGCAAGTAGTAATAATAAGGCTGATAAGAATAAAATGTCTTAAAAACTCTGTTCCTTGCTCATACAGTTCCTTGGCAAACTAAGTCACATGGTCGATCTCAGGATTCCAGTGGGAAAATATAATCATTCTATGAGATCAAGGAGAAAGCTGAATATTCAAATCTATTTTGAAGAGTCTGACCTGCTCAGCAATGGCTTGAGGATATGTGAATGCATCTGATAACTACATATTACCTATTGTGTCTCATCAGGGATTCTGGTAACTGATTAATCAGGGTGGAACCTTGCTTATGTCATATGCAAAATAACATCTTGAAGACTAAAGTACTTACTCTTGTTTCTCTGGCCTTATTTAGGATGGACACTAAAATACTAGAAGACTGAGGTCAGGGATCAGAGGGCTAACTATGCTTGCTTTACCATCAGGCAAAGACTGAGTCGAGAAGCTAATGGGATCATTGAGAACTCGTAATACTTGAATGGGGCACCCCAATAACATCATGTTCATTCTAATGACATTCGACTTTGGGTATATCACACTAATTACCTGGATAAGTAGCACTAGGACTGACTTGAGAGCCTCTCATTACCTTTGGAAGAAAAGTTCAGTGGTAGAGCGCTTGCCCAGCACATGTGAGGCACTGGGTTTGAGCCTCAGCATCACATAAAAAGAAGTAAACAAAATAAAGGGAAAAAAAAAAGAAGTCTCATTTCTTAAGGTTTCCACGTTCTCCTTCTGGCTTCTGTAGAAATTATAGCTTACTTTACAATTCTCATCATGATGATGTAGCTTAGGCTACAGGAACAGAATCAGCAGCTGACAGCAAATGAATATTTTGAAGAAAGGGGACACTAAAAAAAAAAGTTAGAAAAAGGCAAAAATAGAATAAACTGGATGATTCACCTTCACTCCCTAATCAGAGCAGGACCGTGTCAGGCTCCCAGTGCAGTTTCTCTTTCCCTCAAGCCTGGGGTCTAGCTGACAGACCCTGCTGTGTAAGTGCTGCTCTCTGCTGCTCCATCTGGGAGGTGGCTGTTTCACCCCAGTGCTCTGAAAGGCAGTAGAGGGAGGGAGGAAGGAGGTTGGGCACTGTTGACACAGGCAACTGTCCAGATCCCAGGGGCTTAGGGATGCAGCAGCACTGAATGAAATACACAATGGAATATTATTAAGCCATAATGAAGAATAAAATTATGGCATTTGCAGGTAAATGGATGCAGTTGGAGAATATCATGCTAAGTGAAATAAGCCAATCCCAAAAACCAAAAGGCCGAATGATCTGTCTGATAAGTGGATGATGATACATAATGGAGGATGGGAGGGAGGCGAGAATGGAGAAAGGATGAATTGTATAGAGGAAAAAGAGGGGTGGGGGGAGGGGAAAGAAAAGTGACAGAATAAGACACATCATTACCCTATGTACATGTATGATTACACAAATGCTGTGACTCTACTTTGTGTACAACCAGAGAAAAAGCAGTTGTACCCCATTTGTGTATAATGAATGAAAATAAATTAATAAAAATAAAGAAAGAAAAGAAAATCACTGATTCTGCAATGGTGTTAGTCCTTGGCAAGTACCAGGGACAGATAGTTGGATGCTGAGGTCTCGTGTGGATCCTGCTTTGTCCTGTGATAAGTAGCTATGAAAAGCCTCTTTGCCTACCTCCGTACCAAAATCTGTCACCTTCATTTTGGGAGATCTTTGGCCTTCAAGGAATTCAGAGAAAGAGTTGCCATTCGAAAAAAATTTATCTACCTTTCCAGTGGTACTGGGGAGGGCATGGAGTGAGTGCTTTCAAACAGTGAAATCTGGTATTAAGTCACAAATTTAAAAGTTCTTCCATTTAAAATGAACAACCCCGACAGGTGGTGCAAATGGTAATGGGGAGCCTCTGAGGGTGGCCTGGACAAAGTGCACAGTGTCCACGTGCAGACACACTCAGTGGGCATCAGGCCCCACCCACTGACTCTCCCCAAGTGCTCCTAACTGTCCGCAGAAGGCTGAGGGGCTTTCCCAGCAGACTGTGCAAGTCAGTGGACTTGTTTCCTAGGGGACTCAGAATGTCTGGGAGTGGGGTGATAACCCTGGGGAGTGCGGTGGCCCCATCACTGATGAGGTAAGATGCCAATGCCTAATTCAATGGTACCTCCTTGAGCAGGGGAAAGGAGTGCTGATCTATGAGAAATGGCAGAGCAACTTCAGATTCTGGTCTTCCCCCAAACGCCAAGCCTCATCTCACAAACTCTGTTTTCTGCTTCTTCAGAAACAGTGTGGGGCCTCAATGGTTAATGCAGGAAGAAGTCAAAACCAACAGGATATTGCAAGTATAGTTTCATTTTCAGTTCTATTCATCTTAACTGCCTCTTTGGGTGGTTGCAATATCCTGTTTGGTTTTCGGCTTCTAAGAAGAACAGTTGGTTTTCAGAGGAGCCAGGTGTGGAGGAAAGGCAAGCTGTGAGCAGAGGCAACGGAGAACTTGTCTGCTGATTGCAGAGCCCCTGCCAGGTGAGTTAGCTGTGGAACCACTCGTGAACTTGTCCCCCAGTTAAAAAGGTCAGCGAAATCTCCAAGGAAAACTTCACTCTGGGTTGCACTGGAGAGTGCAGGGAGACCTGGGAGGCCACTGGGAGTGGTCTTGTGGCCTTTGTCCCAAAGGGCTCTGTGCTGCTGCAGCTCACCTCATCTCTTTGGTGCAGAAGGGGCAGGGAGGGGAAGGTGTGCACCCTACTCCTGTCCTCAGTGGTCTCCTGACTTATTCCCTATTCCTGTCCTCAATGCAGGTGATGAGAACCTTCACTTTATCTCATTTTCCTGGAGGTCTTACCTTATTCCCTGCTTATTTTTTTTCTGAGAACTTGTCATTATCAGATCACAGTTGATTAATGTCGTTATCTGTTTCTCACTAGAATAGAGATCCTTAAGACAGGAATTTGCAGTCATTTAGTACACTCTTTGATAATGGATCTCTAGTCCAGCACTTGGCAAGTACTCAAAAAATATTCCTTGAATTAATGAGAGAACAATTTCTTTTGTAATACCTACACAGTTTTTCTAACCAGTGTTCATCTCTACCACTACTCATTCTGCCTCCACTTACCCCAAAATGTTAATATTCTCAGGGCTCTGTCTTCAGTGCTTTGCTTTCCTCATTCTGTTCTGAAAATACTCAGGCAATGCTTTCTCTTTCTCTTTCCACATTTTTTTTTAATTGGTGCATTTTAGTTGTACATAATGATGGGATTTGTTGTTACATATTTCTACATGCACACAATATAATAATATAATTTGGTGAATATGATTCCCCAGCACTTCTCTTGACCCTCTGAGTTTGACTTATTTTGCTTAACATAATGGTCTCATATTCTATTCATTTTCCTGAAAATGACATAGTTCATTCATCTTTATGACTGAATATAGCTCCAGTGTGCATACCTATGCCATTTGCTTTATTCATTTGTTTGTTAATGGATACCTAGGCTAGTTCCATAGTTAGACTATTGTGAATTGTGCTGCTATAAACATGGGTACACATGTATCTCTATAGTATGTTGACTTTAATTCTTCAGGATAAATACCAAGAAGTGGTATGGCTGGGTCATATGGCGGGTCCATGTCAAGTCTTTTGAGGAAACTGCATACCGGTTTCCACAGTGGTTTTACAAATTTATCCCCACCAAAAATATCAAAGTGTTCCTTTCTTTCCACACCCTCTCCATATTTGTTATCATTTGTATTCTTGATGACTGCCATTCTGACTGGTGTGAGATGAAATCTCAATTTAGCTTTGATATGTATTTTCCTAATTGCTAATGATATTGAACATGTTTTTGTGTATTTAGCCATTTGTATTTCTTCTTTTTAGAAGTGTCTGTTTATTCCATTTGCCCATTTATTAATTAATTTTTTGTATTTTTTAAGTTTTTATTTTCTGGCTATTAATCCTCTGTTGAAATTGTAGCTAGCAATGGTGTTCTCTCATTCATGGGTTCTTTCCTCACGGTCATAGCTGTTTACTTTTGTGGGAAGAAGCTTTCAAATTTGATGTCATCCCATTAACTCTTAGTCTTATTACCTGAGATTTAGGGGTCCTACTGAGAAAGTCATTGATTGTGCTGATATGCTGAAGTGTTGACCCTATGTTTTCTTATAGGAGTTGCATAGATTTTGGTCTAATTCTTAGGTCTTTGATGCATTTTCAGTTGATTTTTGTGCAAGGTAAGAGGTAAGGTTCTAGTTTCATTATTCTACATATGGATAATCAGTTATCACAGCACCATTTGTTACAAAGGTTGTCTTTTTTCCAATGTATGTTTTTGGCACCTTTGTTAAGGACCAGTTGACCTTATCTCTGTGTTTGTTTTTGCGTCTTTTAATCTGCACCATTGGTTAACATAACTGCTTTTATGCCAGTATCAGACAGTTTTTGTAACTATAACTATGTAGTATAATTTAAAGTCAGGTATTTTGATGCCTCCAGCATTGATTTTTTTTCTTTCCCTTAGAATTGTTTTAACTATTCTGGGTCTTTTATTCATTAAATGAAGTTTAGGACTGTTTTTCATAGTTCTGTGAAGAATGTCTTTGGTGTTTTGATAGGGACTGCATTGAATTTGTATACTGCTTTTGGTTGTATGGCCATTTTCACAATATTATTATAATTAATTAATTATAATTATTATAATTTTCATAATTAATATTGTCTACCGATCCATGAACATGGGAGTTCTTTCCATCTTCTGAAATCTTCTTCAATTTCTTTCTTTAATGTTCTATAGTTTTCATTGTAGAGGTCTTTCACCTCCTTTATTAGTTTTATTCCAATTTTTTTTATTCCAATATTTTTAGATTAGTGTCAATGAAATTATTTTTCTGGTTTCTTTTTCAGCAGATGCATTGTTGTATATAAGAAATATATTGACTTTTTCATGTTGATTTCATAACTTGCTCTTTTGCCAAATATGTTTATTAGCTCTACCAACCTTTTGGTGGAGTGTTTTGGATCTTCTAGGTATAGTATCATATCATCTGCAAACAGTGATATCTGATTTCTTTCATCCCTCTTTTTATCCCTTGTATTTCCTTCTCTTTTCAGGTGACATTTTTTGAGTCCTTATAGGAAGTATAAGAATGTACATAAGTCATCTATACCAGGACTTGACATGCTAGATAGTGTTTTTTCTTTAAAAAACATACAACAAGTAGGAAGCTAACATAAACATTCCAAAAACAGAGAATTGACATGCAGGTGCCTTGAATTGCCAGCACAAATGACTTCAAGATCTTGTGATTCACTGAGTGACTTTTCTGAATTACAGGTTTCCATGGCATCTGAATCTATTATGAAGGCCCCCATTTGTTTAGTGGAAAACACGAATGAGCAGCTGACAGTGAATTCAAAAGCCTTAAGGATTCTTGACAAGATATGTCAACCTGTGGTGGTGGTGGCCATTGTAGGGAAGTTTCGTACGGGGAAATCTTACCTGATGAATCAACTTGCAGGACAGAACCATGGTGAGTGTGGTCCTGGGTCAGGAGCCATTGTGTAGAGCTAGAAATAAGACAAGCTGATCTCCCTTTCTCTAGGATCATATTAAGGAAAAGGCCAATCACTCCTACTAAAGAAAATTTCTAATACTTCCCAGCATATTTATAACCTCTAATCTACCCCAAAGTATCTCATGCTTTTCTCCATTGATAAAGAATTCCCCAACCTTATCAAAATATCTGCTTCACTGTTCTTCCTATCCCATCCACTCTCACCTAATCAGGATCAGAGCTCAAGCAATTGCTCTGTTTCTTTCTCCTGCATCCTTTTGTCCAATCCATGTGGCTATTGGATAAAGCATGCAAATACAGTTAGGTATGTCATTTTAACAATGGATAGGCAGAGTGATGCATAGTAGGATCCCTCAATATCAAAATATCCAAATTGAGCTAGTTGTCCATTTTTTTTCTCTATTTCATAGCAAATCTTTGACAAATTAGCATGCTGCTCTTTACTTAGTCTTTTGCAATATGCAAACTATAACAAAGTACCTAAAACATATAGAGTTAACAAATATAAGTGAACAATTATATAATCACTATTTAAATCAGGAAGTGTAACTTTTCCAACATTCAAAAGCCCAAATTATACCCTCTCACACTGTCACCAAAGTGTATCAATATTTTGGTTTTCAGGGCACACTTCTATTCTTTCTTCTAAATAATGGTTCTATGGTCTTTTAGACTTTCTAAAAAATAACTTGGTTTGGCCTTCTTTTGATTTATATAAAAGGACTGTGGTGTATGTATTCTTGTGGGTCTTACTTCCGTTGCTAAACAAGAAGTTTATGAGCATCCTGTTTGTCATACATATCTGTAATTTGTTCGTTTTTACTACTTTGTAGCATGCTAATATCTGAGGATACCACAATTTATTTATCCATTTTTTGTTGACAAGCAGAGGTATTATTTCTAGGTTTTATCTTTAATGAATAAGGTAGTCATAAATATTCTCATATTTGTATCCTGGTGAACACATACAAAGACTTCCCTTGTTCAACAATAAGTTGAACTCAACCTGAAGCCAGAGGGCACTGGAGCTCTTCCTGATCAGATAAACATACAAAGGAAGACACAGGTTGGTAGAGTTTACACAAACTTTGTAATGTGAAAAAATTTGAGCACTTGAAAGACTGAGGTGAATTGGGGACACAGAGTGGTTTTTTGAGAAAGATAACACTTGAATTCCTTACCCTTGTGAAATGGTAGCAAACACTATCCTTGCTCAACACTTTCTGCTCCTACAAATTTAACCAACATAACCTCTGGCAGCTTTACCTCTCTGCAGTCACTCTATGTTGCTTTCTCCTCTTCCTTCACAGGCTTCCCTCTGGGCTCCACAGTGAGGGCTGTAACCAAGGGCATCTGGATGTGGTGTGTGCCCCACCCCACCAAGCCAGACCACACCCTGGTCCTCCTGGACACTGAGGGCCTGGATGATGTGGAAAAGGTGAGGCAGAGAATCCATAATGCTCTTTACATGTGTCATTCTTAATTTGTCACCTTAATTCAACATCTGTGACATATTCCTGCACTTGTAATCCAATTATGAATAATGAGGATAAATTCCATTTCCACAAACTTTCCTAGCAATCTAAAATACCTTGGCTACTTCAGTTTTTTTTTTTTTTTTTTTTTTTTCAGTCAAATAATCTGACAAGAACAATTTTAGGAGGAAAACTTTATTTGGGGGCTCACAATTACAGAGGCCTTTGTCCATAGATAGCTGACTCCATTCCTCAGAGATCTGGGTGATGATCAGGATGCAGACAGAGAGACTCCACCCACCAGATACAAAATATATGACCACAGGCATGCTCCCAGGGACCCACTTTCTCCAGTCACACCCTACCCACCTTCAGTTACCACTCAGTTCATCCCTTCAGGGGATTGATTCACTACCTTGGTTAAGGCTCTCATAACCCAAACATTTCTCCTCTGAACTTGCTTGCATTGTCTCACATATGAACTTTTGAGAGACACTTCACTTCCAAACCATTACATTGGTAAATTAGTACAAGATCTTCATATTTTTAATACTGGAATGTGTAATTTAATTTAATGAATAAACATCAAACAGCAGAAGTCCAGGTTCTGTGCTAAGTACTACAAATATATCAGTCAATACAAAAAAAGATTTAGAACCTGGTTGTATAGGCAAGAAATATGGAATGAGATCAGTACAAAGACACACTTGCAAAAAGTGGGAAATGGATCCAATCATTAGAGTTAAGGAAAGCTTCCTGAAGAAAACTATAATCTTTGGGGTCAATGGGTTTGGTAACTTTAAAGTAGAGGCCATGAAAATAGGTTTTTGATTAAGAATCCATACATGCAGTCTTCAGAAAAAACTCCAGCTTTATCATTAAGAATGTGGTCCAGTCTCTGAGTTCTGCACATGAAATATTCACTGACAAAAAGCAGGAGCTAGACCCAACAAAAATATAGCAAATGGAAAATTTTTAGGGATTTCATCTTTATACAATTAGTTTTTTTTTTGACATTTTAAACTGATTTATTTGTATTAATAAAATCACTGAGTAATGCTGCCATCTTCCTATGCTAATAGAAAAGGACCTCTTTAATCAAAACCACAGAATAATGAAATTTTCAGGGACATAATAATCTTTCGAGAGAATCTTATCTAATGTATCTTTTTTTTAATTTTTTTTAAATTTTATTGTAAACAAATGGGATACATGTTGTTTCTCTGTTTGTGTAGGGTTACAATTAGTTTTAGTTGATTTTTTTTCTCCTAATTTATATTAGTTAGAATCTAATTGAAAGTAGCAGCAGTAGATCTTGGGCTTCCCTACTGTAAATTTGATGGTGGGTGGGGCTGGACAGGGAAGGAAAGAATAGACTTAGAAATTCAGAATTTAAAAATTCAGTTTTACCATTCTTAGTTGTCCTCTCAGTATAACACCAATATGGACTATTGATCTGCAACATGTTGTAGTTTGCATAAAACCTTTTCTTTATATCTAATAGCAATTCTCAAGAGATGAAAACATAACAAAATGTAAACTGATGGAGCAGAAGCATTTTATAACTTGTAATAGGATTTGAGTAGGATCTGAATCTATTTCAAAGTCTTTTAAGTCTTGCCAAGGATCTTGTTTGAGGCCTCTTTTCACTCTGGTCAGCACACTCACTGCCTCAGTGAATTAAAAGAACTCTCTGCTCTAACAACTTTCATTAGATGCTGCTGGCCTTCCATTTGCTGGATCCCTGCATCTCCACAAGTCCATATTCTGTCAAATATTTAAAATAGTTAATGACTTCTTGCTTTGAATTCCCAGAGCAAATATTCACACCCATGAGCCTCCCCAACACATGGCTTTCTTTCTCCTTTTTCTTTTTTTATTAACTTTGGTTTCCTCTCCTCACAGATTGTCATTTGGGCTGTGTTTCATATTGTTATGTGTATCTACACCTCCATAAAGTGATACTCCTGTGAGCAGGGACTGTCATATGAAACTTTGTATGTACAAAACCAAATTCAGGGTCTGGCATTTTGTCAGATGTCAAATAAAGTGTTATTGAACTTAATTGAAAAGTGCTTGCATCCTTAGTATAGCCATGATTAAAATGAAATGTGTAATGAGTAATTGTCCACATATTATGAGACACCTACTATGTTCTAGGCATTTTATTAACTATTTTATGCACATTGAGAATGACCTTCATTTGTCTTCATAGCTAAACAAACTAATATTCTGAGAGGGACCAATATAAATATCAGAAATGAGATTTAATGAACAGCTAATTGAATGAATGAATGAAGACTGGACTCCTAAGTCCCTTGCTCTCATGTGCTTCCTAGGGTGACCCTAAGAATGACTCCTGGATCTTTGCTCTGGCTGTGCTTCTCAGCAGCACCCTTGTCTACAACAGCATGGGTACCATCGACCACCAGGCCCTGGAGCAGTTACAGTATCCTTCCAAAAACCGAACAATCATGTCTCATTCAGTTTAAGAGAATGCAACTGAGACTCTTTCTTCTTTCTTCTAACTTGATTCTCTTGGTTGAGTAAGAGTGGATATAGGGAAAAAAAAAAAAAAAAAAAGGGACGTTTACAAAATTTGTTTCTAAGAGAGATCCGGAAATTGTAGTGCATCTCGTTCCTTAGCTAAGATCCCAGCTATGTGACTGAACTCACCCAACTAATCAGGGCAAAATCTGAACCCACACCTGATGAAGTAGAGGATTCCACTGAGTTCGTAAGTTTCTTTCCAGACTTTGTTTGGACTGTTCGAGATTTCATGCTGGAGCTGAAGTTGGATGGCCACCCCCTCACAGAAGATGAGTACCTGGAGAATGCCTTGAAGCTAATTTCAGGTATGGGAGGGTGAACTTCCTGGATGGAGGTTCAATAAGGAAGTGGGATCAACTGAGCCCTGTCCTTAGGTGCTCCATGTATATGTTTATTTGAGACTGGATTGAGGCTCTTTCTAATGGTGATTGACGATTGACAGGAGGGTACAGTTTTCATTTATTATTTAATAAAAATCTTCAGAGACTAAGATTTATATTCACTAAAGAAATTTATGGTTCAATGTTGTGACCAGTAATTTTAGAAAAATCAGTACCAAGAAAAATTGTGAGGCTTACAATCAATGCTACCCACTCCAAGGCTCATATATTTGTTACTTATTAAGTTTAACTTGCCCTTCTATCTTGAGGAAATAGTGTTTATTAAAGTAGAAATGAGTAAACCTAGAATCCAAGGAAATATGACTGAATTTAAAAAAATATTTCACTCAGTATAACAAAGTAGATACTGACATCTTTCAGAAAAAAGATATTTATATAATAATTGGTTCATGGGGAAAGACCAGTGATACTTAATTCCAGCAATACTGTCTAATCCTTATTTTGCCTTCTTGACAACATCACCTTCTTCATCCCACAGCATTATTTTGGTATAATATTAATATTATAAATTTATCACATGGATTATATTTAGCAGATAAGTACTACCCATGTTTATTCATTCTTTGAATAGCTGATTTATGCCACAGAATCTCTGTAAGACAAAGTCAAGTCCAAAATAATCTGACATCAAGAAGTATAAATGACATTGAAATTCACTTTACTTTGGAGTTTTCTGCTAAAGGAATTCTAAACTAATTATGGTGTGTGGAATTGGGGCCTTGATGTTGAAGCACTTTCTCTGCAGTTCTTGGTATCATCTCTCCACCTCATGTTACTTTTTCCAGCAACATTTTGTCCTTATTTCTAGCATTACATTACTTAAGAGCCGCATCTCATTTCTGACATGGGCCTGTAATATCAGAAAACTCTTTCTGAAAATTTTTGTAATTAATCAATCATTTCAAACTTTCAATAAATAATTTATCACCACTATACAAGGGTTAAGGAGATCATTTATAGGTTTATCCACTTGAGGTGATTAGTTTCCCTTCCTATCCCTAAGTACTTTCTTGACTCTCAGTTCTGATGAAAAAAATGGTGTTCATGTTTACATAACACTGCTTTTTATGATTGAATGAAGGAAGATCAAGTATTTGGGAGCTGCAGTTAGTCAAAGCTTCTTAGAAAAGTTCTCAGTCCCTTTGCCTGCAGACTTGTCTCCTCAATGAGTGTTGTTTTAACAGGAGAGAATCAGAAAATCCAAAATTCCAACATGTCTAGAGAGTGTATCAGATATTTCTTTCCAAAACGAAAGTGTTTCGTCTTTGACCGGCCTACGAATGACAGAAACCTATTATTCCACATTGATAAAGTTTCACAAAATCAACTGGAAAGGACTTTTGTGGTGCAGTCAAAAAACTTCTGTACCTATGTCTACACCAATGCCAAAACCAAGACCCTGAGAGGGGGAATCATTGTCACTGGAAATCGTGAGTTTCTTTTGTCTGAAAGCATCTCTTTGAGGTTTAGTATGTGTAACAATGCTATGATTCTTTTGTGAGGTTGTCAGTAATCCTGTTTGCTTTTGTAAGGAATGTGGAGCAAGCATTCATACCACACACAGAAATGCATTTTACTTAAAGTGTCCATATCTGAGGACTTGTTGAAGCTTAACAAATGTCACAATATATGTATACTAAGGATACTATCAGAAGCTACTCCTAAGGAGAGAAAATCTCCAAGCTGAGGGAAAGTCCCATAGAATTAAATGTTTCTCAGTGAGAATAAATAAGAAAATTTATGAATTGAAACTAATGAGAAAATAACCAGCAAGTAACGAGTCCCATGCCAGCTGATTGTGTGTTTGTGAAACAAATTTGAGCAGTCTTGGTTTCAGGAAGATGTGGTCTATGCAATCCTTCATTCCCCGTGTGGTTCAAAACTCTATATTGCTTTCTGTAACCTTATGATGATATTTTTTACAAGGAAAATAGCATTTTATTTTAATTCAGACTCACAAATTATGTAATTTACTTTCTTTAATAAATTCTTTTAAATTTTATTTAAATAGGAAAGTATTTTTTAGGAAACACTAAAAACATCTTCATTGTAATCAGTAATTGTGTAATGGGGTGAATTTGAGAATGAAGAAAGGAATGTAAAGAAAAAACAATGCTATTAAATCGTAATTAATTCATAGAGGAAATGAAAAAGGAAGAACAGAAAGTACAGTAGGAGAAGAAGAAAACATTGAGATATATAGAGTTTTTTTGTGATTTTCATAATGCCAATGCTTAGAGATTGTAACAATGATGAGTAAGAATTTGCATGTATTCCATGTCACTCAGGGTTGGGGACTCTGGTGGAAACCTATGTAAACGCCATCAACAAAGGAACCATTCCTTGTTTGGAGAATGCAGTGACCACTCTGGCCCAGTGTGAGAACTCGGCAGCCGTGCAGAAGGCAGCCGACCACTACAGTGAGCAGATGGCCCAGCGGGTGGAGTTCCCCACAGACACTCTCCAGGAGCTGCTGGAGGTGCACGCGGCCTGTGAGAGGGAAGCCATCGCAGTCTTCATGGAGCACTCCTTCAAGGACGACAAGCATGAGTTCCAGAAGAAGCTTGTTGTAATTGTCTTTGTATTTATCCTCCCTGATTCCTCTCCTTCTGGAATGAGACCTAAACTCCGCCTTTAGATTCCAGAGTTTGCATCTCTCTCATCATCGAAAGGACCTGTTTGTTTATTTATTTGTTTGTTTGTTTTTGTGGGCAACAGGGCTATTCAGGCTACTTGCATCCTTTCTCCAAAAGATGGCACTTACTTTTTATTGCTGCAAAACAAATTATTAAATGATGAGCAGCTTAAAGCAACATGAATATATTAGCCCACAGTCAGACCTCTGCACAGGGTGTGTGAGCGCTCTGCTCAGTGCACCACACATTGAAACCTAGGAGTCAAATGGCCTTAGCTCTCACCTTGGTGCTCTGGGGAAACTCTCTTCACCCTCGAGCAAGCAAGGACCCTTCAAACCTTTCTCTAGTCACTCTGATTTCCTCTTCTGCCACAGTCAGAGAAAACTGCTTTTAAAAGGTTTGTGTGATTCGGTGCTGCCCTATGGAGTACTCTCCATTTCTTAAAGTCAACCTGTGCTGTGTAACACATTGAAATCAAAGGATTAATATCCTTCATATTCACAGGCCCAGGGACAAGGCAGGGTATGGACACCAAGGGAGAAAACTCTCAGGGACTGCCTAATGCTGCTGACCAGAGGCACCTTTGCTGGAAGTTTGTCTTTCAGTCTATCTGGGATGACACAACAGTGAAAAAAACTCTTAGGAATCCACTGAATTGTAATTTACATGTACCAGCAATCAAAAAATCTATTCCTCTATTCTCACACATTCACACCCTCACCAAAAGAATTTATGAAGGGTTCAAAATTCTGTTCAGAGTACACTCAACTCATTCCTTGGGGAATTATTTTTCATGTGCATAATTCCAACCATAGAAGCCCACATTTCCGGTCATATATACTTCTAGTCTAAATTTAGCTTTTTATTAGAGACTGTTAGGGTTGGATGCCCATTATTAATACTATAGCTGAATAAATCATCAAGTTTTATGTCTTCCAACTCCATGGTTTTACAGAGATTGAACTTGACCAGGAGGGAGTTAAGGTAATTTTTGGTCTCAGAGAACTGACCAGATGTGTGGCTGAAGGACATCTCCCAACTCCTTTCCACGTCTCAGACCACTCTGAGGCTGTCTGATTGCTTAATGCAGGAGACCCTTTGGACTTTCCTTATAACAGCTTCTCTTTATTTCACTTCATTTCACTTTACTTTCATTTGTATTTCCCTTCCAGGACACCATAGGGAGAAAGAAGGAAGCTCTCTTGTTGCAGAATGAAGAGACATCTGTCAAATACTGCCAGGCTCAGCTGGAACAGCTTTCGGAGACCCTAATGCAAAGCATTACAAGAGGAGAGTTCTCTGTTCCTGGAGGCCACAGTCTCTACTTAGAAGCAAAGAAGATGGTGGAACAACACTTCAAGCTAGTGCCAAAGAAAGGAGTGAAGGTGAGGAGTAAGTGGTGAGAAGGCCTTTGTTGCTTCTTCTGAAACTATAAGGTCACAGCACCGTTTGGGAAACAAAGGCAGAGAATGGCAATATGTTGACATTTATATCATTCGATATGCCCTGTTAAGACTCAAGTGACCTGGAAATAGTTCTTCCTAGAGGGGATTTAGAACCAGAAATTCAGGTGAAACCATCCACTTTTTTATTTAACCAAAAGGTTAGTTTTTTTTGTGTTAACTGGAAGATACAATAAGAAGGAAAAAACATTGTTCTCATGAAATTTATCATACTTGAAATGGGTAAAATAGCATTCAGTTGGATATGGTGTATTAATACCATATGACAATGGTAACTGGATGTGCTGATAGTAACAATGAGGATGATGATGAGCTGTTGTTAACAGACATTGAACATTCATTTCCCATGTCAGGTACAGTTTCAGGTGATTTTGTTGCAATACCAGTTTAACTCTCAGAATAATGTAAACTAGGTACTACTGTCTTCCACATTTATGCAGTAAAGAAATGTAGTGCATAGAGGATCTAATAAGTGGCATAAGATCACACAGTGAGCCAGTGACAGACCTCGCAGGGCAGCCTTCAGAAACTCAGAATTCTTTTCTTCTTTGGGAGTCCTCCTGCTGTTTTCCTTGATGGCTGCACCAATTCACATTTCCCCAGCAGTTCTACAAGGTTCCCTTTTCTCCACCTCCTCGGCAACATCTGTTGTCCTTTGACTCATTGATTATAGTGGTCCTCACAGATGTTCTGTCATCTCATTGAGTTTTTCATTTGTGTTTCACTGGTATTAGTGATGCTGGACACTTTTACAAATATCTTTCTGACATTTGAATTTCTTCTTTGGAAAATATGTCTACTTAGGTTCTTTTACCATGTTTTAAACAGCTTACACGCACACTCATGGCGTGTGTGTGTGTGTGTGTGTGTGTGTGTGTGTGTGTGTATTTAATATTGAATGGTAAGAGTTTCTATTATATTTTGGAATTCACCCCTTATCAGATATATAGTTTGCAAATATTTTCTCCAATTCTCTATCTTGTATTTTTCATTTTGTTAATAGTTTCTGGGCAGAGAAGAAACTTTAGTTTGATGCAGTCTCACTTATTATTTTTGCTGTGTTGCCTATGACTTTATTTTAAATTCAAGAAACCATTGAGAAGGCATGTGTCAAAACTTAGGGTCTTCCCCCTAAGTTTTCTTATAGGGTTTTTACAGTTTTAGGATTTATGCTTAAGTCTTTGATGCATATTAGTTCATTTTCACATAAAGTATAAGATTGTGTTCCAATTTCATTCTTTCCTGTCTCTCTAGTCTGTTCCACTGGTCTTTATGTCTGCTTTTGTGCCAGTACAATGTAGTTGTGATTACTAAGTAATACAGCTATGTATATCGTCCATGTTGCAGAACATTACTCGGTCATTAAAAAAAAAGTCTGCCAATGATTACAACATGGATTACCCTAAGGATATTACACTAAATGAAATGAGCCAAACCCAGGAAAACAAATGTTGCACGATTAATCTTCAGTGATGCCACAAAACCCAACCAACCAAATAATGGCAAAAAGCCATCCAGCTCATATTAACATAGAGTTATTCAAGAATGGTGATAAGCAGGATCTGAGAGTGGGAAGGAGATATACTGGTCAAATATATAAACATGCAGCTATAGATGAGTAAGTGTTGTACTCCGGGTGTACAAGTGTGACTGTAGCCAAAATAATCTATTGTGTACCTGAATGTTACTAAGAGAGTAGATCTGGTCATTCTCATGACTATGGAAAATGTAACTGTGTGATGTGATCAACATGAAAATTGGCTTGATTGTAGGAACCATTTAACAATGTAGACAAATATCAAAACATCATGTTATCCACCTTCAATGTATACAATTTTATTTGTCATTCTCAACAAAGCTGAAAAGAAACTCAGAAGGCAGCCTAGCAAAGCTTCCTGGTACAGTAGGTTGGAGATACATGTCAATAAACTGTAGATGTAATCCAAGTTATGAAAGGATAGAACTGGTCCGGGCAGAACAAAAATGATGTGCAAATACAAAAAAAAAAAAAAAAAAAAAAAAAAAATGGAGGGGATATGTATTTGTAGAACAGCTCTTATATCTGGTTTGGGTGGCTGGTGGGCAGCATTCATGGGAGAGTAGGCTGGGCAGCTAGGAAGGGGACTGCTATAGAGGGTTTTCATGTCTCACCAAAGAGCATAGACTTTGGTTGTGTTCACAGAAGGAAAGGAATGACTGTGGGATTCTAAGAAGGATGCAAAATTAAGAGTCAGTTTTGTGTGTTGAATAATATCTTCCTCATCTGAAGAACAGATCTTTGATGCCAACAGTGTTTTTACTCCTTCTTGATTCCCCAGGCAAAGGAGGTCCTTCAGAGCTTCCTGCAGTCACAGTCTGCCATAGAAAAATCCATCCTGCAGTCAGACAAGGCCCTCACTGATGGACAGAAGGCCATAGCAGGTACAGGGGTGGCTGCAACTCTCAGAGGGTGGGGGAGGTTCCTGTACAGACTTTGACTGACTGGACCAGAAAACCTTCCTGAAACAAGAAGTTTCTTCATGCTTTGGAATACATACTCTACTAAATCTGAGAGCAATAGGGGAGTTCAGAAGTGAGTTTTCTATCACATTTGCACACATACTCTGGATGTCATGGTTACTTGGTGAATTGAGAGATTTTCCTCTACCCTTTTCAGGAATCAGTTTGTTGTGTGAACTTAGGAGTCTATAATACAAGTCTGTTGTTTCTTCTCTCTTTTAAAACCTTCGTGGTGCAGCTGAGCGAGCCAAGAGGGAGGCAGCCGAGGAGGAACAGGAGCTGCTAAGACAGCAGCAGAAAGAGCAGCAAGAAAGGATGGAGGCCCAAAAGACAAGCTTCCAGGAAAACATGATGCAGCTTAAAGAGAAGCTAGAGAGAGAATTTGAGAACTTACGGAGAGAGCAGGAAAGAGTGCTGCAGCACAAGCTGAAGGTAAGTCTTACTGGGCCTGGCAGTGCCTGGCAGACAAGGTCACTTTCCTCAGAATGGGAAAAAAAAATGGTAAGTACAGACAGCATTCCAGAGGGAAATTCAAAAAGTAAATGTTTCACTGACACTGACACCTCAAGTGCACCTGAATTCTAATAAAGCCTATAAATCTGTGAAACTCCATAGAGTATTTATAGTCTTTGTGTAGTGATAGTCTATAATTGGTACATATAATGTCCCCCAAGGTTGATGGATACTTGTTGAGTGCCCTAATTGAGTGGATTCTGGCACAACCATCATAGAGACCAGAAACAGATCTATCTTGTCTGTATGTATCACATTGGGCCTGATATAAATTAAGGACAATGAAAGATCAGAAATTATTCCACTTGCTTTCCTGTCTTCTGGATTCATCTATAAAAGTAGACTCAAACAAACCTGTGTCACAAACAGGAGTTTGATAACCAGTGTTCTCCACCAGGTCTGCATTTCCCATTACTTGTTAGAGAATTGTGGCCATGCCACCTGGTTGGAAGTGAGAATTAATCAGAATTCAACCTGCATTCTCCCCCACACAGCATTCTTTGTGCTACAGTGAAATTCCTGTCCACCTCCAGTGAGTGGAGAGGAAATCTCACAAGTGTGTAAACCCTGAGTACTCCTACTCTTCAGGTCAAAGGTCTGGAAATATCAAGGAATGTTCTAAGATGATAGAGAAATAGACACTCAAGGTTAACTGCTGAACTTGTTAAATACACAACTCTGTTAGTAACTGGGGATTCTCAAAAGCGATATTTTCAAAGATTCTTGATACAGTTAGTACTAATTTCCTTGGTTTACCCCCTTGGCCTGGAAAACGAATCAGTGCAGGGGTGATGACAATCAATTCTTTCAGATTTGACTGAGGACCTTCCGATATCACATTATGGAATGAGGTTTCCTGTATCTTAATAGCATAATTGTCTGACTCTTTTATAAATACTTGTTAAATACACAACTCTGGCAGTTAATAACTGGGATTTTCAAAAGTGGACTCTTCCTCTTTTATAGATCCAAGAAGAACTGCTTACAGAGGGATTTAAAGAGAAATCTCAGAGGTTATATAAAGAGATAAATCGACTAAAAGAAGAGATTGAAACATCTAAAAGGAACACACCCTGGATGATGTCACAGATGCTTGCTACAGCTGGCCCTATTTTGCTTCAAGTACTCCCTGGGCCTACAAAAATAATCGGTGCAGGGATCATAGTAAGCACTACTCTTTTAGCTTTGATTGAGGCCTTTCAGAAAGGAATTATGAAATGAGGTAACCTGTATTGTAATAGCATAACAATAGTCTCACTCTTTCATGAAGTGTTCGTGTCATATCAGTTTCATTCAAGAACAGTTTAAAAATGAAAAAAATTTATCAAAAATATGAGAGAAAGGATTTTTATTGAATTAAGAAATGAGAACCAACTAAGAAAATATGAAATGATTTCTAAAAACGGTTTAAGTCAAGCAAAAAGAGATAAATAGCAATGTGAAGGAAACATTTGTAATTCATGTTCTAGTCATGAAGATTTTTTAAGTCATGATGAATTTTTAAGGGAAGTGACCAACAACTGCATTAAGTAGAAAGAAACATGAGAAAAAAATTAACTTCACTAATAAAAATGTTTGAAATATAATACTGTGAAGCTCATAGTTTTGCCTTCTTAATGGGTAACAGAATAGTTTTAATAATATATATCAAATGTAAAAATACACATACCTCTGATCTAGCAACTCCACATATAGGTATTTCACTTATATATCTCTTGACCCAATTGAAAAATGATATGTGAAGTGGTTTACTTATTTCAGGATCATGATAATTGCAAAATACTGGAAGTAACTTCAAGTCTCTCTGTTAGACACTTACAAGGTAAACCTGATGATGTTATAGCCTACCTGTGGAAAATATAAAATAAACTAGTATACATGTCACAATAAGAAGGGACCTGTATAGTTGAGGCAAAATGAGGAAATGACTAAACTCTATATGTTCTTCCATGTCTTTAACATTTCGTTTGGATATGTTATATTGAAACAAATATGAATACAATTAGTAAAATTAAAAATGAAATAATATGTGCTGGGAAATGCCAGGACAGGAGAAAGTGTTTAATACTGCTAGAAATAGCAAAAGTCAGCTCAATACAAGAGTCTACTGCTGAGAACATGGAACTGGAGTGCAGAAGACATCCTGAGTTTTGTTTCTCATTATGAACTTTCAATAAGGCCTTAACATCTATTCCCCAGTATTTGGTCAGATAGAAGTCTCCTGACATCTGGACTTGAATGGTCTCCAAATTCTGCCCCACATTAATAAGGAATGAAATTCATTCACTAGGGTCAATTCAATATTTTAGAAATTCTTTTCAGGTCTTCAGTGCTTCAGGCATATAGCCAGAATGAACTCCTTCTGATTCTACAAAGTAGGCATATTCTCTTGACTCTGGTCCTTCACATATACACCAGGCTTCTTCATCAGTCCAACTTCCTCCCTGTATATTCTTTATTGCCAACCTATGTTATTCCATGCCTCCTATCTCTGACTTACTGAGACACGATGGGGTCTCTCTCCTCTGTGCTGACATTGTGCCATGTGTCACTCCCACCATAGATCTCTTTATATGTGTGTGTGTGTATATATATATATATAATTGTGAAATTTGAAATGCCTATGTGCTTCTGTCTACCACCTCTTGATCTCAGGTACTTGGTCTTCATCACCTGATCCTTAGTTCCAAGTACAAAGCCCACCACACCAATATTAGGTGTGAACTGGTTAAACACATGAGTTGCCCTTCAGTAGGGTCCCAGTTGACCATGTCCTCACCATATTTCTCAGTTTCTAGGGCTCTCAAAATAAAGGACAAAGTTGGAGGAACTAGTGCTGAAGGAACTTACTGAAACAGAGGGAATTTATACAATGATGTGAAACTGCTGCCTATTATCTCTGCAGGACTCCACATCCCATTCCCTGAGTCTCACAAGCTTCTTACTCAGAGTAACAACCCAGGAATGAAGTCACTGCTTTAATTCCTAGCAAAACTATGATGTTTAACATAGTAAACAAAGTGCCATAATCCTGGACACCTCACTTCTGCCATAGTCCTTCTATCAGTCCAGGCTAGTTCTCCTGAAATAAAATCAGGCATTTTTTATGAAGATTAAAATCTCACTGAAAAGGACACCCAGAGGCTGTCAGAGGAATCTACATATTGTCCACAGAATCTCAAGATAGCAACATTGTGACTTCTGCTTATTTCTTTCTTCCACTAAAGTCCTAAGGGCGCACCTGTGTTTTCTTTAGGGTCTTAAAGTAATGTTCAGTCTCCTTTGAGTTTTGGCAACCAAAACATACACAGAGACTTCTCCACTGGCAACAGAAGTCCTGCTGCTGAGTCAGTCCCCAAGGGCTTGCTACTCTCTCTCAGGAACACCCTGAGCACTGCACATTGGGCTGGGGACGGGTAGTGATGGGGCAGGCAGAAGCTCTGGTGCCCCATCTTCTCTCGCCAACACACATGACCAGCAATTGAAAATGAAAGCTTTAACAAGGAAATGTTGGTGAATGATTATAGCTATTTGTATATCAGGTAGGGGTCAGAAGAGATGTGAAAAAAAATAATGAAGATCAATAAAAAGATATCTCAATCCACCCAGTTTAAAGCCTAGTCATAAGTTTTCATTGTTTGAGTTAAAATGAGCTCCTAAGCAGAAGGACCCTCACGTACTTGAAAGTAAAGTACTTGCTGAATTTTTGATGGTATAACAGATCTATTTCAAACAACTTCTTAACAATTTTGTAGGAAGACAAGTGCAGACCCACTCCTCTACATGGTATTTGGCTATTTCTAAAATCCCTTGTGGATTTTCTCAGATAGTGTCTACAGTCCTCCTTGCTAGTGCCACCTTCTCACCTATTGGAATGAATCTGAACGATTCCAAATAAATTCAGGCAACTTTTCTGTGTTGGGGTTGAAATTAGGCATGGGAATGTTTTAGAAATGCAAACAAACAAAAAAACTGAGCAGACCTCTGTGTAAGGGCACTGGAAATAACATAACTAAGCAGGAAAAGCTGGGGAGACAGTTGCATGGTCTCCTCCTGCCCTCCTCACTCTCACATTCCATTCTGTCACACAAGCAGATATCCCTTAGAGGGAGGAAGTAACAGCATGCAACCAAGCTGCCTGCATCCCATTGAAAGCCCTCCATGAAGCAAAGTCTCACCCAGGGGGTACTCAGAGAGATTCTGAGGCAGGTTTTCTAGCCTTAAAATTAGATCCAAAGCACTTGTGGAGTGAGGGGAGTAGCAGCTCCAGTCCCTCCAAACAGGTAAAACTGCAGTGAGCTTCTAGGACTGCCTTACTGTATGTCATGTTCATGAAAGGAAACACACACCTCTTTACGTCTCTTAAAAAATCACATACTGAATCACACATAAGACAGCCCACTGATCTCGCTATTTTATTCAATTGTGTGATGAAGGGCAAGCACACAGCAGCCGATGGGCTGAGTTGTGAGCAGTATGGATGGTTATTACTCACCACTGTGGGCCATTAACCATCTGCAGAGACACTTGGACCATATTTAGAGAATTTACAATGTGACTGTCTCAAAGGCAACAACAGTACACGATTAATTTCAGATGACTGCAGGGAAAAGAGCTATAGGGAGACTTTTGGAGTTATGTCCAAACCAAAGCTGTCACATTGTGTCATGTGACTACCCTTTACCCTCTCCAATTTCTAGGCAATGGAGAGCTGATGAACTCATGCAAATAAGATGGCTAGAGGAGGACCTAGTAGGGGAAATTGCCACTTGGCTACTGTGAAGAGTTGTGATTTGAATCAATGTGTCTGATTGCTTGGGGTTGTGGTGCACTTGCACTGGGATTTTCCTGTATGTAAATATAGGGTTAATATTTCCCAGTTGCTGTATTGACACAAGCCCTTGGTATCTCTAGACAAACTCCTGAAGATATCAGAACTAATCTTGAGATACAGCCATTGGCTCCTTGGGAAAGAGAATTCTGAGCATAGTAAGATTACCATATTGATTTGTTGGCACTGTGAACTTCAAGCCTATTCTTACAGAAACTTTTTCACAAATAAGCTTTTGATGATAAAACCTATATAATAAACATGTGGAGATAGTTATGAACCACTCTTGTCAACCACAGGGAATTTTCCCACCTGATTCCATTTTTCTCTCTAAATGTTTGTGTGATTTCTTAATTCCCCACCAGCCCTCACCAGTTTCTGAATTAATGGTCATGCAGGACATGACAGTCTACATTGTAGATTAAACCATGTAGGATGAAAGACTGTGGACAGTTGTGACATGCTGGAGACTGCTCATAAAATGTCTGATGTTGCTGCATTCCAGAACTGTCTTGCCTGCTCTCAGTGCTACTTGGCAATGACTAATGCCACCAGGGAGCATATCAAACTAGGTGACCCTCTGCAATGATGTCTGGTAGACGACACTGGCCCTTTCCCATCATTAAAGGGAGCCAAATATGCTGTGACTTGTGTGGATGTATTACAGGCTTACTTCGAAACTTCCCCCAGAAAAAAAAGCCGATCAAAGGGCCATTGTTAAGGAGCTGGTCTAACTGTGTGCTGTGAATGGCACACCACAGGTAACCCATTTTGCAGGTCATGACACACAGTGGACTCAAGAGCAGGACACATTACAGATTTTCTACCTGGCATATAATCTAACAGGTATTGGATTAAATGATAGAACCAATGACTGCTGAAACAAGTCTTAGAGGCTGAAAATAATTCTATTTTATTGGTTGATTTGAATTGCATGCCTGAGGCACTCAGGACATTTATGCCTGTATGAGGGCCAGACATGAGCATCCTGCAATCATTCGTGTGTTAACATGCCCATAGAACTTAAGATTACAGATAAAGGACACTTCCACTGAACATATTCTCAAACTGGCCAGGAGCAATAGTGACAATTTATTGTTGCCAGACATCACATTCTATACCAGAAGCATTAGCTAGCTATGTACTGAACAAGTCAGTTCCTGAAGGTTCATTTTGGTGATCCCCTGTGGGAGGGAACTTCTCTAAATTTTCAAGTAAAGCTTGTAAGCCTAGGAACCTGGCCCTCACAACTACAGGTGGTTATTCTCATCACTTGAGGAACACTTAATATCACTTTATGGCAGGTAAGTCCCAAAAGTGTCTTATTCTTTCTATACTCCCAAAGTTCAAACATATAGATTGGTCTGGAAGAGTTGCACAGGCAAGTCTATTGCAGACTACTAACACAAGACCTTGCAGTAAACTGCACACTGCCTCATGGAGCTGACTTTCCATTATTGGTGCCTATAAACCTTTCTCAAGTTCTCCTTGGATTAACAATGTGTATGCTATTATTTGCCTGGGCAATGGAGGTTCAGAAGTGATGCCAACTGACTGGTGGTTGGATTTTCTCAGAACTTCCTGCACTGCAGCAAAAATTCCCTAGGTTGCCCAACCTGCAAATAAGACAGAAAAGAGTGGACTGAAAAAGAACTGGGGAGAAAATTAGACCAACTAGAGGAGCCATAGGATGGCTGGAGGGGCAGTGTCTTGCCGGCCCCGACGACCATGGCGGTGTTTCACGACGAGGTGGAGATCAAGGACTTCCAATATGTCGAGGACTCTGAAAAGTATTTCTACCCCTGCCGGTGTGGGGATAACTTTTCCATCACCAAGGAAGATTTGGAGAATGGGGAAGACCTGGCAACCTGTCCTAGCTGCTCTCTCATTATAAAAGTGATTTATGACAAAAATCAATTCATGTGTGCAGAAACAGTCCCAGCCCCTTCAACCAACAAAGAATTAGTAAATGCTGAAGAAACCTTTAGGAATCCACATCCTGAACAGTTAAAAATGAACCCAGATGGAAATATCAAATGCAGAGTAACTGATTTTTTTCAAGGGGACAGCTGTTTCGTGGTTTGCCATTCTGTTTTCATGAGGATCTTTTCACCAACTGCTGAGTTCATCTTCAAATAGAGAAGTGAGCCCCAGACATGTCATACCCAGATTTCATGTTTAGAACATTGAATTGGAAGCATTTTTAATTATCCACCTGAATTTAAAGGAAGATAATTTTAAATCAGTGCTTTCTTTCCCTTAGTTATCGTTTTTATACCTTGAACCTAATTCTGTATCTGATAACAGCATCATCTACCTCGGTCATTAGGATTTCTTAATTAAAATGAGATTATATTTTTAATTAGTTTCTAAGATGGTTAAAATTAGCCCTTTCTTTGAAATTTGAATCAGCTTTATTATTCTAACTTAAAGAAAATCCATTGCTTCATCAGTACTGCACTCCGGATTCCCTCACCAAGCCAATCTCTCCAGTCTTGCCATTATTAGAATGTTCACGTTCTGTTTAGCATGTCACTTGTGTTACACTTCATGCACAGAGTTTTAGTAAAGAGAAAAGATGGGCTACATTTTCTCCATCACTACAAGTTAGGGAATAAGGAAGAAAAGTCTAAAGTGAAATGGTCAAAGAAGTGGTGATTCCTTATGTTCCTTAAAAATCATGACAAGGTTAAAAAAAAAAAAAAAAAAGGAAGCAAAGTTGTTAATGAGAGGAGTTAAATGTGCCAACTTAGTAAATGAATGCTTTAATTATTTTACCAGATCAGAGAAAATATTTTTTGTGTCTGGAATTTTGTTTATTTTCTGATAAAGCTAATGAAATTGTAGTTCATAGAGGGGTTGATGCCAAGTCTCTGTGACTGGTGTCAGTGCTTTTAGCCTATCACAGTATCATGTCACTACTAAAAAGTAAAGCATCTACAATGGAGAATGAACTTGAAAATGGGAGGCCTGTTCTGAGTGAATACATCTGTATGGACACATCTAATAAGCCTCTATAGCATGCAACCAAAGCAAACATGCACTCCTACAGAGAAATGTTGCCATGGAGAAGAGAAATATATGAAGATAGACTACTGGTCTTCCTTTGCTAGAGTGCTGAGAATAGCAAGAAATTAGACTCATGAGAAAATTGGGTAATTTCCATTATAAACACAACTGGCAAATGTACTGATAACTGGCAAGTTGTTTTGGGTGGCTCCTGTAATTAGAAAAGCATACTAGAGTATCAGTGTTCTACACTGATTGATAAATGAACTACACACTCCTTGGAAGTTTAAATTAAAACAAGTGGACTTTTTTTTTTAATCCTGCAGCAGCATGGCTATATGTAGGCATCAGGTTGAGACGTAATAAATCAAAATTGTAAGTTAGACGTAATTGGTACATTATATGGTGTATTTGTGATATAATGAGAAATCTCATTGGCTCCTTGGAACACTATCAGCCCAGAAATAATCCACAGTCTTTGAAAAGCAAAGTGACTGCTCAGATGAACAGAGCAGGGTACAGGTTGATTCTGGGGGCAGTGTCCTGCAAAGAGAAATGAACTGTCCCCTGCTCATCATAGATGGTGCTAACATATAAACTTTCTCTGCTGCTGATGAACAGACGACCTTGATGTAGGTCTACTGTGAGCATAGAACAGGAAGAAAATTTGCCCAAGTTCAAACATCCCAGGAGAAAAAAAATATAAAAAATATATATATAAGTCAGTGATAGTTGATACACTGCAATAATAGAATGATTTTGTTTTAAAGCAACTGTGTTAAGTTTGAGAAAGAACATACCAGGAATTAATCCTATGTAAGCAGACAGTAAAACCAAGCTTTTTCAGGTGTGACTGGAGTTCTGAGTGATGCTTGTGCCTTATTTAACCCCACAGACATTTGTGGAGCACCTCTGTGAACCTATTTAACCCAGTCTCTGGTTAGAGTCTGAGGCCAGCCAGGCTGGTGATCCCTCGCCTGTACAGGTATAGGAGATGGGGGTCAGAAGGTTTTCAACTGTCAGTTGTCATTTCAGCGTGGGAGCTAACTGGAATGGAATGGGTAATTAAAACCTTTATAAACTCGAAACTGTCTGAATCATGAATTACAGGAAATGGGAACTCCACATTTCATCAGTGACTTGATGTTAACCACACTTCTGAGTTTGAAAATTAAGTGGGCTGTTGAAAGGATTCTGTGTATACTTTATACATTCAGAAGCATTTTTCTTAGATAGCACCAAACATTTTTATAACTGTACATACTAATTTTTTACCAGGATAAATTGTATTGGCATGCTAAATAAAATCTGATCATTAAAAAAAAAAAAAAAGAACTGGATTGAAAACACCCAACCACTGAAATGACCATCAAATAATTACACTAAACAAAAGTTTTTTTTTAATTAGAAGGACACTATTTCTTGAGAATCTGGGTATAATTAAATATGGAGTGAGCTTTCATGACAGGTAGCAATTCAGGCTAAGTTAGTGTGGGGAGCAATGATTTGGCTCATGGTCTCTGACTGTCTTGTGCCAGGGTCCAGCCCTAGCAGCAGACGGGGATCCTATGTGGATGGGAGACATTGGCACAGTGGAGAAACAGCAGACAGAGACACCAAGTGTTTTCAGGCTGATCTCTGTCTTTATTTTTCTGCCAGCCTTTTTATACGTATTTTTATAATGATTATATATATATTTTAGTAATGATTATATCATCTTATGGTTTTTAAAATAAGAAAACCTTCAACAGTACAATCTATGCTTCTTCTCAAAGTACACATTCCCTCTATATGACAGCCCAGACGAAAACAATCTTATTTCCCAGCTAAATTAAAACAACCTTGTCTCCCAGCTAAATTGAGGGAACCATGATCTGCCAACCTTCAACCTTCAGAAGAAACATGCCACTAGGTTTTCTGAGAAACCACCCCACCATGAACTCCAGTGTTCAACAGTGAAAAGTTTTTACTATTATTAACAAAGGGCAAAGAAATCAACTTATAGTTAATAGTTAGTCTATTTTGATTCTCAAAGAATTAGGGAAAATGCATATTGTATTTATGACTATCCTCAATATTTTGATTATGTAAAGTATCTCTAGAATCAACTATTAAAACTAGGAAAGCAACAAAGGCTAAACACTGCATCCAAGCTCAGAAGAATGCCTCTTTATCCATCTATATTTAGAAATTATTATACTAAAGCAATCACAGTTTCCTTTTAATTCTAGCATAGCTACAATTGTTTATTTTCATATATTTTATCTATGTATTACTACTAAATTTGTATTATGTACTATTTTGTGCCCCAATACAGTATAGGTTTCCCCAATGTTTTTCCAATAAGTTTCTAATGATATATTGATTATTAATATTAAAAAGCAACTACGCATGAAGATATGCCACGCCTATGGCCCCCAAGAGGGAGGATGATCAACAGAACCGTGTCAAGTGTCAGATCCTCTACTCCAATGGAAACCTGTCAAGTGTTGGAGTGGTAGGAAACAGATGCGGCAGTCTTGCAGCAAGAACCTGTGCCTGAGATTGGAAATTCCTGTGCAAATGTGAAGGTCAATTTGCCCAAGTGCTATGGTGATGTCTTGCTTAAAGAGATTCTGTGCAAGCCACAGGACTATTAGTCTTGACCCTGAGTTCAGACACCAGCTGCCAGGGGTAGAGAATTATGAGCTCAAGTAGATGATTATAATTGCTTTGCCCTTCAAGTCTGCCTGCTGTGAAGAAATATCTTGCAGAAAAAATATTGGTGATAAGCTTATATAATAAATTTCTGAGTTAACTTTGGGTGATTGTACCTCCTTCAGAGGATGGTGTCCCACCTGGTCTCAACTTTCTCTCTCTACAAGTGTTTGTTTGTCTTTTCTATGCTCCCATATCACCACACCAGTGTCTGATTAATGGCCATGAAGGTCACAGCAAGTTAGAAAGACAGCTTTCTGTTGTGTCACTCAATATGTTCATGATAACACAACTATGAGCTCTATGCCTGATCTTCTGTGCAAGAACTCAGTGAATTCAACAGATGTCCTTTGTTATCACTGTGTTGCTCATGGGGTTGCCTCCTGCATGTGGTGCATGTGGATGTGTGTGCCCTGTGGATGGCCTTACTACCTTATCATTGGACAGGACATGGAATGAATTTATAACCAGCCTGAATTTTGCCTCTCTTACCACAGACATCCAGTCATTGAGATAGTCAAAAAGTGCATCCCACAAGGTACTGCTGTGCCTCCTGGTCATTCTATTAGCTCTTCTTTCTCTTCAAGCTGTGATGATGGAATTGGAAATTCAGGTCTTGTCTTTAGCCTCCCACACTGCTCAAGCTCTCCATCAGACTAAATGCGTCATGACCTTATTAATTGAAGACACTACTCCAATGATAAAGGTGGTGTTCCAGAATAGGATGGCTATTATATACATTGATAGCTGCTCAAAGCAGAGTATCTGCAGTCTTGGGGACAGACTGCTGTGTGGATATACCTGATGATGAACACAATATCATGCTTTTACACAAATATCTAAACAAATCAATAGCATCTATGCCTTTTAATTGATCTGTTCTATAGATGGCTAATTTCCCTTCCTTGGACATGGTGACATGTCTTCTATGCAATTTTAATTACTCTATCATGCCCACTGAGCAGTTCTTGCTCTTCATATGGATGCAGTGTGTCCCTAGAATCCTCTTCTGAGGGCTTTGTGGAGGATAGGGTGTGATAGAAAAAGGTAAGGAACATGAAAGGTCCCTGGAGGTACTGAAGGAATGGAGTGTTGTGATAAACACAAGTCAGCATTAGAAAGTTGTTGTTTCTGAAGAGTCAGAAGGACTCCCGGTGATGTGTTAAGGAAGGTAGGAAGGGAAATGCCACTTCCCTTATTTCAGTCTTGAGATAGGGATCAGAGCAGCATGAGCTTGGGTGTGAAGTAATCCCATGTATTCTAAACATCTGAAGAAGTCCCCCTGCACATTGGTCATGCAGCCTGTCCTTTATATATTCCCCTGTTTGCAGGCACAGTGCAGCTATCTATTTATTTTATCCCAGCTCTATGCAGCCAAGGAGGGTATGAGTAATAAATGTCCAAACCACTCTGTTGAATCCTCCAAGTTCTTTCTTTGACATCAGCAAACAGTATGCTGGGCTTTTGTAGCCCTCAGGTTGAACACCTTCCATTAAATGAGGAAAGACCTAGAAGGCACTAATAGGGGCATACGAATGGGAATGGTGGGATCATGAGGTTAAGGGAAGAATTCTATGAATGAGCCCACTGTGCTGAACCTACATGCATTCTTTTCTAAGAAGCAATTTACCTGCAGCCTTTCCTGACTTAGGTGGCCAGGATGTGTTACATTCCTCAGAAAACTACCTGCTATATGCAGGATAAATGCAGACTTCAAATAATTCGGATCAGAAAAAAAGAAATTACCTGAAGGGGGGACTTTTGTTACCATTTTGCAGATGAACCCAGAATTCAGATAGATAAGGATAATTCCCCCTGATTATAAAGTCTATAAGGACAGGTTCCAATTAGGAGCGGTCATCATGGGCCAGAGTGACCTAAGTTGTTATGGCAATGAAGACTTGAAAGTCGAATATGGATTGGCTGTCAGTCAAAAGTTAGGAGATGGATCTGGGTGGAAATCTCTGGAAACGTCCCTGAAACCCCAATAAAACTGGAGGGAGGAAGAACATGCTCTCTCTCCTCTCTGAGAGAACCCACTTTCTTCATTGAGAACTTTGCTCTTTCCCTTTTCCTGTCCCTTCGAATAAACATTACGCCTGTTACTCTGAGTGACATGTCTGAAATCTTTCTGACCTGATCACAAGAATTGGGGCATAGCATTGTCTCAGTTTCCCAGAAGGCCCCAGCCCTGTAATGGTGACATCTAGAACCAGAAAGTTGGCCCTCACCAGAAACCATATCAGCCAATAAGTTGACCATGTACTTCCCAGATTCCAAAACTATGAGAAATAAATATCTATTTTATAGATATTGCCAGATAGTTTATGGTATTTTATTTGAGCTCTCCTAACAGGTTTTGAGACTGTGAAATAATTTAAAATATATTGATCATGGATGATTTAATAATTCAACTCAGTTACTACCTGCTATTTTCATAAAGCTTTATATTCTTATTTGTTCACCAGGAAAAAACAATTTCATTGACCCCTGAAAATACATCAAATGTCCCTAGATTGTGTCCAAACCAAAAAAACAAGTATAATGCATCTTACCAAGTAAACTTTCCTATCTGATCTTCCTTAATATAAGATACATAAGTAGTTGAAAATTAATGTAATGATGGACGATGTATATTCAAAGTGTATTTAACACTTACCTAACATAAGTATCAATAGATTGCAGCACTTAAGATATAGCAGAAAATGTTTTGTGATAAAGGTGATTGTATTTTTCAAAAGAAAACTTACTTCTTGATGAGTATGTGTTTTTCTGTTATAAAATCCCTCATGGAAAACTTACCTACAGTCCTACCTAGTTTAAGTGGACAGGATATGTTGTAATTCTCATTAAACTACCTGTTGTCTTAAAAAGAAATGGAGGCCCCGAATCATTTCAGCAAGAGGAACACAAGTTACCCTGGGAAGGGGGGCTCTTGTAAGAGAAGACATATGCTGTCCCTCTTTTCTCTTTGAGGACCCCCCTTTCCCTTGAGAGTATCCCTCTTTCCCCATTCCCATTCCTTCTAACGAACTCATGTCTGTTACCCTGAGTGATAAATCTGAAATTCTTCTGACTTGATTACAAGAATCACGGCTTGAAGTTGGGCCTTCATGCTCCCTATATTTCCTAAAAGGCCCCCTGTAACAGAGAGACTTTGGTTTTAATCAGATGGATTTCCAAATTGAATCTCACTCAATGACTTTCTATTTTGGTGTAGTTCAGTGCCTTTAGGTAAACACATTTCTAATCTCCATTCTGAACCTTTTTCTTCCTGGCACAAAGGAAAATAAATACCTCATATCACGAAGCAGCAGAGTTGAAGTTTCAATGATATATGTACTGAATGTGGCATAAAAATCAGTTGCGGATTAGCAAACATGATTGTTGTTCACTCAACAAAGAGAAGTATTTTAGAGAAGTGTGTGATAGAGTGGGTTTTGGAGCAAAATATCTTGGATTCAAATTCTGCTTATTAGCTCTGGTATCTTAACAAGTCATCAAATTTCTCTATAACATTAAGATAAAAGTATTTGTTTTAACAATAAAATGGGATAAATTATGCAGGTCAGGGTCACATGTGCAGTAAATGAAAGCTATCCTCATCTTTATTTATTATGTATTAAACACTAAGTTCCAGGACCTGGGATCAGTATTCAGATCAGAGGTGGTTAAGACATGGACATTTCCCTCAGGACACATGCAGTTCTCAGTTACTAAGCACAGGTACCTAGATCCATTGTGAATGAGTCTAATACTCAAATCAGTGGGACATAAAAAATATCACATGAGCCCCATAGTCCTCACACTGACCAACAAACATGAGACAAAGGACCTCGTTTTATTGATCCAATGAAGCATTTTAATTTTTTTATTGCCAGCAGGATTATTTGTTCATTTATTTGTTTGGTTTGTTTGTTCGATTAACCATGGGTTGAACTCAGCGGCACTCAACCACTAAAACACATCCTCAGCCCACCGCTTCTTTAATATTTTTCTGTTTGAGACAGGGTTTTACTAAGGGGCCTTGCTAAGTTACTAACTGGCTTTGAACTTGTGATCCCCTGTCTCAGCCTCCTTAGCCAGTGGGATTACAGGCATGTGCCACAGTGCCCAACTTGCAAGCAGTTTTTAAGATCTCTTCCAGTTGTGTTTCAAGTGACTCTAATACCACCCAGGAGAGAAGAGGGTAGGCTGTAAGTCTTGCTGCTTCAGACATCTTCAGAGTCGACTTAGCAGTAAAATAGAATTTACTCAAAACTAACTTTAAAAGAAGAAAGAAGAAATTTATTTGTTCTGAAATGTTCCATCTTTGAAATCCCTGAAGTTGGGCAGAAGTTTTAAAGGAGAAGAGGCAAAGGGGAAGGGGTGTGAGACCAAAAGTAGATGTACATGTGCAGATTTGGTTGGGCTGTGTTAACCAGTCCTGCAGAGCAATCTCTGCTCTCATGCAGATTCTCTGGTGCCTGTCAGGTTTGGGGGCCACAGTTTCTCACCAGCCTCCATTCTCAGCATGAGGAAGCCACTCACAATTTCAGATGGGAGGCACGCAAATTCAGCCTGTTCGAAATGGAAAGTTCAAGTAGAGAAATCATGTAAAATTCTCCCATTGGAGGCATCCTTTCTGGGATTTCTCTAAGGCTGCTGAGTCATTGCTTTGTATTCAGTTCTTTTACCTTCATATTAGACTTGTGTGTTTGTTCTTTTCAGAGAAGGTCTTTTGTCTAAATGTCTCCTTATCAGGTTCCTGAAGAAAGTCTAGAAAGTCACAGGACTTTTTTACTTACAGGAGTGGTAAGGTAATACAGCAATGTGGCAGAGACAGGGAAAGAGAAAACACTGTGGTCAAACTGAGAAAGAGAAGGGAAGGAGCTCATCAGCACTGTTCACCTCTTGGAAGCTGCCTTCCTCCCAACTCTAAAGGATCCTTGCTGCAGGTGATACTGGGGCAGGGGCGGGACATAGTTTATGAGGTGAATTGTTTCTCACTGAAATTAACATTCCCTGAGAGGCTGCTCCTGAGTCAGATGTGGAATAGGAGCTCACTTGCAATCATGGTGATATCAGGAGGCAGCTGCTATTTTAGAGGCCATTGCTCTTGCTGTGTTGAATTTGGTTCCAGCAGAAGAAGAACCCACATAGGGAATTGGGAAGGATTTAAGATTGGCATTTCCATCTTGACACTTAATCACCTAATGAAATTCAGATGACATCTTGCTTTATTGGCAAGTTTTACAGCTCCAGGCAAATTAGACAAACTGAAATATGCCAAAAGAGGGAAGTATCCCAGTGATCACTTGGGAGGTTTTAAATCTTTGTGTAGACACTATTTCTGAGCCAGTCATTCATCATTTCTGATAATGTGGCGATATGCCTTATGTAATCAAACTGAAAAGATTATCAAGCCTGGCACAGTGGAACACACAGACAATCCCAACCACTTGGGAGTCTGAGGCAGGAGAACTGCAATTCAAAGCCAGCTTCAGCAATTTAGGAGGCCCTGTCTCAAAAAATTTAAAAAAAAAAAATTTTAAAGGACTGATAATGTTGCTCATTACCCCTGGGTTCAATCCATGATACCAAAAAAAAAAACAAAAAAAAAACCAAAAAAACAAACAAACAAACAAACAAACAACAACAACAACAACAACAAAAACAAAACAAAAAACAGACTATCAGCTTGCCAGCAATCCTAGAGGGTAATTGTTGTAAATGGGAAAAGGTCCTGATCATATAATAATGTGTGGACTTTTTCTAGCTACCTCTGAAGAGATAAGAAGCCTGAGTGAGGTAGGACTGGCATCTTACTAGTTTTAAGTGGAGCAGGACAGAAGTAATCAACAGTATAGTGCTGGCCAAATGCTCTTACAGGATGAGAAGGAGAACTCGGGAGCCTGTGTCTATATTTATCTGTACTCAAAGAGCTCACACATCTTTTCTCATCATCATTTTGACTCCCTGGGATAGCACAGAAAACACTAGGTCAGGCCTGATAATATCAGAAGGGAGATCTCTGGAAGAGGGGTCTGAGAAATTTCTAGAGAGAAGGGGGAACTCAGCTCAGGACAAGTAGGGTCTTTGACAGACATGATGGAAAAGAATTCCAACATGTGTTGCAGAGGCACAGATAGTTATTTAGGAAAGCAAGGAATACACATTCAAGGGAGAATGCAGGGACATCTCAAGAGTGAGAAACAAGTTTGTGGGGTTCCCAGCTCTTTTGAAGGAAACTTGGAAAGGTGTGGGTATGAGAGGTCTGTGGAGTTGATACCAGTCTGGTGACCTCAGGATGCTTCATGATGATCTCGTGGTTCTCAGGATACTTAAGTTGATGTCTGCAATATCTAATCCAGTAGATGAAACTGGAAAGTTCCCTAAATTATAGGTTGATTACAATGTCATATTTCTATTAAATTAATCTATTTATTGGTGGGCTAATTAAGAGCACACAAGCCAGATTTACAGATTTTCCAGATTTTTGAGAATGACAGGCCTGGGATAGAATGAGAAAGTCCTGAATAAAATTTTGTTTCCTTGTCCTTCCTTTATATCTCCCTTCTACCTAATTTTTGTTTCTTTTCTCCGACCTCATTAATGGAAGACTTTTTCACTCCTTTTCATTTTATGAAATTTACAAATTATCCAATTCTCAAGCTCTGGTTAAAGAGAAAGCATCAGCAGTTGTGTATATAACACTCTATACAAAACAGAGTTCAAAGGAAAACCAATCCTGACTCATTAGATTATTTTGTAAGGATATCTTTATTATCTGAAATAATTGAAAGCAACATGCAGTTGATGTACATGAAGATAATAAAGAATCGGTCTTAACACAAAGAGAATACAAATTCTGGTAACATAACAGCGCCAAAAGTCAACAGACTAAAGGTCAGACTGGAGACACAGGCTCCAGTGAAAGACCGTGATGCTGAGGCACAGCAAAGATTAAGAAGGAGTGGGCAGCAGGGAGCCCTGGCAGCATGGCAGGCTCTGCACAGCAAGAGGAGGAAGACACTGGGGAGCCTGCGTCCCACAGGAACAGGCCTGGAAGAAACCCGACCAAGTCTGGGTTAGGATGGAGTCTGTTTCAAAACTAGAGATAGATTTGAATCTACATGCTCCTGAGGATGGTGGCACCAATATGGGGATGGGGGCTTCACAATGTTCACTATCCCTGAAATGTTCACAGTTCACTTAGTGAGAAACAGGTTTTATTCAAAACCAGCTTTGAAGAAAAATAGAAGAAACTTATTGTTTGAAAATTTCCTTGACTCTCATATGGAGGCTAGAGAAAAACATGGGGGAAAGCTTGTGGAGGAATCCCGACAATTAAAGGGGGATCAGAGGAGTAGAGGAAGGGGATTGAGGGGGAGGGAGCAGGGATGGGAAAAGGGAGGAACAATGGAAAGAAATTGACCGAACTATGTTATGTTCATATATAAATATAACAGGGTGAATTCTACCTTTATGTATATCTACAAAGTACAAATAAACAGACTGAAGGACAGTGGAGCAGTGGAAGAGGAAGGAGAGGGGAGGCACAGAGCAAGTACTGGATTTAAAGTGGAACAAATTGTATTCCGTGCTTATATGATTACATCACACCCCACTATATGCCTAACTATAATGCTTTAATAGAAACAGTAAGAGAATGTAGAAGAAGTAAATGTAGGTTGTAGTTTCAGCTATAAAAATAGCTTAGCTTAGATTTTGTAATTAAAAGGTAAATGAGATCAGATATCACTAATTTCATATAATCGAAGTGCACCTGGAAAAATTTCAGATGTATTGTAAGAGAACAAAACTGAAAATAAAATGAAGAAATATAAAGTGATATTAAAAAAGAATTCTCTCCTGGAAATCTCTGAATATGAGAAAAGTTTCTAAAGAAGAGGCAGTGAGACAAAAGGCAGGGAAGCCACACATGTTGATTTCTCCTGTGCTGGACAGGCCTGGTGAGGGGCAACCTCCAACTTCAGTTTCTAGGGCACCAGTTAGGTCAACCCCTCAGCTACTATTCTCACAACAAGGAACTTGTTCTCAATTGGGGGGAGGGGGAAGCAAATGTAATCTGTTTCATTATTATCATGTAATGTGTCAATTCAGACAGCTCAACTTTGCTCAGTTGAAAGATGTCAATGTGAACAGGAAAGGCCTCCAAACCAAATTCTGTTGTGATTTTTGAAGATGTGAGACACCTATAAAAATTTCCATTGTCTGGAAAATGAGATGCAAGATAAATTGATGGCAATGCAAGCTGGTATTCCTTTCTGGAGAGGGACTGGGCAATATCTAATGAATCTATAGGCTTTTCATTTTTGACCCAGTAATCCCACATGCAGGATTCAATTCTGAAGTTCCATCTGCAAAAATAGGAAAATGCATATGCACAAGGTTAGCAGAGTTACTTGTTGCAACTTTGTCATTATGAGAATTAGAAATGATTTAAAAGTCCAAACATAGGAGATGATTGAATACACTTGTGTATATCCACACAATGGAGTAAATACTTGTCAAAATAATTGACAAAATTTTCTATGAACTGATACGGATTGATTTTTAATTATCTTTATACCATTTGATCTTACTGTTGGAAAATTTAAATAAGAAAATAGACTGTATATGAATATTTTGTGAATGAAATCCAAAGATAAACCAACAACTAATTAGAATGGATATCATTATAGGATGGGTGAGTTTCTAATGGAACAAAAGAAAGACAGCTGGTGAGATGAAGTAACATTTTTCTAACCACATCTCTTTTAAAGCTCTGACTTTTAGAAACATGGGGTTTAATATAGCCAAAAGTTAAACATATGCTTAAAATCAACAAAGACATCAAGATAAAAATGATGCCCAAATGGAACAGAAAGAGCAACGAATGACTCTAACTATGCTACAAATTAATAATTTCATGGTAGAGGAAAATGAAAACTCTAGCAGTTTAAGAGCTGACAGTCTGGATTTCCATGCTGACCCACAGCAGCTGTGCTTACTAACATTTAACCATAGACCCTTGAAGTAGCGAATGGGTATCTATAATGATCACAGTGGCAGAAACAGAAATTAAAACTATGGGGTCAAAACATTCCCCCTTTAAACTTAGTGCAATACAACTCCCTAAGCTGTATGAGGTTAGAATTTGTGGGTGGTTGACAAGCTTGCACCCACATAAGAAATGTAGAATGTACACTCCAGTAGAATCACACCAACTCCCTAACCTTATTCCCCAAACTGGCTGATGTATATAAGTAAAAGCACTACTGTGCTTGGGGTTCTGACTTTGGGAATTGTCCCCCTGGGCCATGGTGACACTAATAATTGCTTCCCAATCTCATTGTCCTGACCCTCATTTCCCACTACAACTTAACCATACCAGGAAAGGGTGAAGAATTAAAGAACTATGCAACTTTGGAATACTGCATCCACTAATAATTCACTCTAGTTGGTCAATTTGTTTTCACAGAACTTTGGATCAGAAACTTTGAAAGTGTGCTACGTGCGTCCTAGAGTTAAAGCAAATAGGTAAATCTATTATGTGCGTTGTCCACCAGTCTTCTTTTAGAGAAAGGAGAAGAAAAAAGGAAGAAAACGAGGAAGCTTGAATGAATTTAGTTGTGTTGAACTAAATTGGAAATAACATCAAGGATTCAAATCATACATAGAAATGAATAGGGAAAAATTTGGTAGAGAATATGCTGCATGTGTGCTAGCATACCTACACATATTTCACCTTTTCCCCTGAGATGCACTAGAAACAGCAAATACACCTAGTGTGGAATGTTTGTGTCTTCAACACATTTACCAAATTAAAGGATCCACAGCATTCGGGAGAAAGGGTAAATTCTAGGAGTGACGCAGGGAAAATGTGACACGGTCCTGGAATTTCTTGTGCTGCACAGAAAGAACAGAAAATATAATAGAATCATGTCAAGAGGATACAGAATCCAGTTTGTAGGAGCTCTTAATGATAAATCTGGGACAAGTTGAGCAACACAATAAATACTGATTATCAATTTCTAAAACCCACAGAGTGCACATTTTTAAGTATATGCTGATATAACTAAATAAATGTCTGAGTAAATAAAAAGAATGTACAATTCCTAAAGTAGAATTCTGATTAACAAAAGGATGAGATGATGAGAATAGAAAATGACCTTCAATTGGGCTCTGTAGCTCATTTCTGTCATCCCAGTGACTCAAGAGGATCACAAGTTCAAGGTCAGATTCAGCAATTTAGCAAGGCCCTAAGCAACTTAGTGAGACCCTGTACCAAAATAAAAATAAAAAGGCCTGGGGATGTGGCTTAGTGGTTGAGCATCCTAGGATTCAATCCTCATAATAAAAAAAGAAAGAAAAAGAAAAAGAATAAAGAATAAAGAAAAAAAATCACCTTCAGGGAAATTCAATAGTAATTGACTTACAAGCAGGACTTATCAATGGATGCTAAAATTAGTGGCCAAAAAATATGAGAGCATGATTTTTAATATTTGCATAATTTGAAAAGTATCTCCCCAAAGGTTACTTTTAAATTTTTAACTGGTATTAGTACTTCACAGTGGAGAAATTTGGCAGATATCACCTTAACCAGTCAATCCAATTTAAGATAGCAGAATCAGGATAAATCATGTCAATGTCATGAATCTCGTAATGTGAACCACTGAGAAAGGCAGAATAGCACTCCTGTGACATTCTTACAGAAAAGGTATAATTTCAATCTAATATGAAGGAATCATCAGCAATATCAAAATTGAAAGCAGTCTAAAAATTACATGATAGTACCCTTCTGAAGTGTCAAAGTCATGAAAGGTGACGAATTAGGAGCTACCAAAGATGAGAAGACACTAATGACTACCAGTGGGGAGTCCCAAATTGGACTGGGGAGCAGAAAAGAACATCAGTGGGAAACTAGTAAACAGTGAATGCAGTGTGTAGATTAATCAAAAGTACTGAACTACTGTTGAAGTTCTGGCTTCAGCCATTGTTCTCTGGTTATATATGACATTAACCGTAAGGGAAGTTGAAGAAATGGTATATTAAAACACTCTAATCACATTATGTAACTTTTTTCGGGAATTGATTCTAAAATAACCCTATTCTAAAGAGAACTAGTAGACCAGTCTTTAGGACAGCATGAAAGCCTGACAGGTCTCTTTAAGATGTACATAGGAGATCAAGGACAAAATACAGAACTTTAGCCCATACGGTTAAGTTTGACTCAGTTTACTGACTAGAAATTGCTGCCCATCTCACCTCTTGTCCTGCAGACTGAGTAGCATCCCAGACATGGCCTCAGAGATGGCCATGCCAGGCCCCATGTGCCTCATCGAGGACATGGAGGAGCAGCTAGTGATCAGTCCAGAAGCCCTGCAGATCCTGTAAGGCATCACACAGCCTGGGTGGTGTTGGCCATCCTGGGCCTGTACTGCACGGGCAAATCCTACCTGATGAACAAACTCGCTGGGAAGCAAAATGGTGAGTGCCACCAGCAAAGCTCTGGTGAGCCCTCTGTCCACTGCACTGTGGGCAACCAGCCTGGGGCTGGAGGAAAGAAAGTTAGAGTCAGGGAGTGACAGTGAAAGCTAACTTTCCATCCACCAGTGGACTCCTTACATTCTCTTTGGAGAATTTGAAACACTGAACTCATTTATCCCACTTTGCCATTATTTTCCCATTTAAAAGTATGTTTGCTTTTATGGGGAAAATAATGTATTGAGCAAGAACACTAGTTTACATAAAAATGAATGATAAGACCTTGACTAGAATGTTCAAGTAGTAACAGCAAGCTTCCCTTGAACTTTAAGGTGAAATGAAGGTCTCATACTGCATTGGATACTTTAATATTCCTATTTCTAGGATTGTAATTAAAATCAATACTTGCTGTTTCTTTTATCTTTTAATCGTATATTAAATTTTTCTCAGTCTCTTCCCCTCTCATCCTTACTCTCCTCTACAGGCTTCTCTCTGGGCTACACAGTGCAGTCTCACACCAAGGGAATCTGGATGTGGTGTGTGCCTCATCCCCAGAAAGGAGAACACACCCTAGTCCTGCTTGACACCAAGAGGCTATAAGACATAGAGAAAGTGAAAAAGAAATCTTTCACATTCTACTTATATCACATCAATACCCCTCTCTGTACTTGTAACTCCCATACCTTGATTTGTGCTTCTTACTAATCTTATTAATGTATTTTTCTTTTCATTTACTTGGTATGAGATCTTAGAGTAGACACCCACTTCATCTGCTTAATTATGGATCAACCTATAAAATAATGACATCTATTTTTAGTAATTTTCTTTCATATCATAGCAAAATATTTGAGAGGAGCCTGAAGATATCCCTAAAGTGGGCTATACTTTCTACAAACATGCCTGACTTTTCAGCATGAATTCACAAATTTGGTAAGAATACCCTTTTTCACAGAAGCACTACTAAGAGAAGGAAAGTATAATATCTAATGATTGCATCTATATTCATTAAGGATCATATATTGCTACTCTTAACAAATCTTAGGCTTGGAAGCCTCTTATTCAATGAACTTATTTTAACTACTGCTAAAAAGTTCTTTACAATGACAAGTCATGGAAATGGATTAGGTCCATCAACTAAGGTAGGATACCCTTATTAAAATAGCTTGAATTTTAGTAGCTGATAAAAAATAGATACTAAAATATTATCAAATGCTTATGTGCATCATACTCTTACATACATTCATATAGTGTCTTATTTTACTTATACACCAGGAATTCAATATTCTTTAATTTCTTTTAGAAGTGAAAATAATATTGCAGTTCACTGTAACTTTCCCATGATTCTCTAGCTAATGAAAGACAGAACTAACATTCAGTCTTTGCCATGTGAACTAATCACTGCTCTGTGCAGCTTCTGCACTGATTTGTAGGGAGACAACCAGAATGATGGCTGGATCTTTGCCCTGGCAATCCTCCTGAGCAGCACCTTCATTTACAACAGCATGGGAACCATCAACCAGCAGGCCATGGACCAACTGCAGTATCCTTTTTTATGAGGTCCAGAATAGCACTAAACTAGAAAATTATAGCTCCTATCTTCATAGGTACAGAGGCAGACAAGTACTGAAGAATCCCATTATGCTCAATATCACAATCATCACCCAAAGTTCAAGCCTTCGTGGTCTCACATATCCTTAGACACCCAGTCACACAACACTTGGATCATCCCTTTTTGACTTCATCTACCACCTTCTGCGAACATTCATCATTCTCTGGAACTTGTGTCTTCACTACAGCAAATTTCTGGGTTTTGTTTTTTTTTTCATCTTCTCTAAATGTTACTTTCTGACACCTAGCTATATGCCAGACATTATCTCCATTAGTCTTAAGTGATAACTTTTTATTCCATATTTTGTGATCATCTGTCTCTCCAATGAGATACTTGTGTTTCTTGCTCCTTTTTAGTTTACAGACACTTTCTTATTCCCCTGACATTAAAAAGAGAACCTTATTTGAAGCACACACCCACACTCAATTGAAGACCCCATCACCCTTCTTTGCCGATGTCATCTCCCAACCACCCAGGAAACACACCCTATATTTGTCAATGATTTTAGCTGCTGATATCTTTTAGACATTAGCGACCCATATGTATTCATATAACACTCTGGTCTCTCTATTACTTCACCTTCTCATGTATTTATCAACACCTTTCTGCATTACTTAGTCTAGGTCATTATAAACAACATCACCATTCTCATGAAGTTAAGTTCCAAGCATTGCGCTGAACTCAGTTTCACTTTCCTGTTTGTAATAGGTAATTCTCATCTCATTTGATATTCAGAAGCATCTGATAGATCAATCTTATCCTCTTTTCTCAAACATTTCCTTTTTTGTATCTAGAATGTCATAGTTTCTAATATTCCGCTTTCCAGACCTTTTAATTTCCTTTGCTGCATCCTCTTTTTTATCATGAACTCTGAAAACAACAACTCTGTAGTTGCTGTGTCTCTTCCCTTCTTTCTCTGCTCTCATTCCCTTACCCAATCTGTCCCAACACAGTAAACTCCCACATCATCCACAAAGATGTTCAGACCGGAAACACAGGCATCATCTCATATGATTTCTTCCCTTGCATCCTTGAAAGTATTAGTTGACAAAACCTTTCAGTTGCACTGACAAAGGTATTTCCCTGGACTGACCTATTCTCAGTACCTCCTATAAGGTAGTTCTAGTCTAAACTTCCATTCTCCCATCTTCGTTTTCTCCTTAACTGCTTGTTTTCTTTGTTTATAATCTTGACTTTCTCAGATGCAGTCACAGCCAGAATGTTCTTTTATTAAAAACCATACCATATTCTCTCCACTCAAAATCCATCACTGGCTACCCATTTAATTTATATTAAATTTCACACTCCTTACTTTGGTTTAGAGATTTTATATCTTGCACCTCTTTCTTTTAGGACGTTTACCTATCACAGTAGACTTCTTGGTATAGGTTGGATACAATCAGTTGTTTCCTCAGGTTTTGCAGGTGATGTGATTTCTGTCTGGAATGTTTTTCCACTGCATTTTTCATGGTTTCATTTCTCCTTACATAGACTTTCTGAAAGTTACAAAGTTGAAGTGATTATACATTTGAAGTAATTAGTTTGAAGTTCACTTCATCTAATTTTCATTCCTGCAGATACTGATAAAAAAAAGTAAGAACTTTAATGAGCCTCAGTTATGCATCCGGAAGTTCTTCCCAAAGAGAAAGTGTTTCATCTTTGACAGGCCTGCTCAGAGGAAGTAACTTATGCAGCTGGAGCACCTAGAGGAGAAAGATCTGAATCCTGAATTTGTAGAACAAGCTGCAGAATTCTATTCTTACATAATCAGTGATTCCAGTGCCAAGACTCTGCCTGGTGGCATCACAGTCAATGGGCCACATGAGTCCTTCTCTCTCCCAGCTTCTTACCTGGACTTTCCTTCTGCCTATTGTAAGGACACAAGAGGGGAGGCATAAAGGTCACTTCACACAAACACTTGTCTAACGATTTAAGGAAAACATAACACTCAGATCACGTTAATTACTTTACAAGAAAACTGAAGACTCATTTTTATAGCAACTAGGACAAAATTAAAACTAAAATGTAATTTTTCTCTAGTAAACTTTCCTTTTTTAAAATTTTCTTCTTTTTTGTACTTTTGATTGAAATTAGGGGTGCTTTATCACTGAGCTACCCTCCTAGCCCTTTTTTAATTTTTTGGACAGGTTCTTGCTAAGTTGCTGTGGCTGACCTCAAATTTGTGATTGTCCTCCTTCAGCCTCCTGAGTCACAGGGATTACATTGTGCACCAACATGTAGAACTCTAGTAACTTCTCAGCTTCCCACTTAGGAAGGAGCCTATTAGGATTCATATATATATATGAATATATATATATATATATATATATATATATATATATATATGAGAGAGAGAAGTTGTTGGAAAAAAAAAGTAAATATCACCTTTAAATGTGACTTTGACCCTAACTATTGTGCAATTTTCTTGTTCTTAAATTCGAAAATAAGGAATGCTTGCAATGAACCAACCTCTGGTATATTGGTGAATAAATTAAATGTGATTTATATCCCCATTCCTGGATAATGGTAGCAAAAGATACTTTAAAAAGTACACAATAAAATTCATAATTATTAGCATAATAAATAAATGTAATAGTTTGCTGGGAGAGAGTAAGGGTCTAAGCATGTGGGATGTCATTTAGATTGGGACAGAGAATATTTGTCTGTAAAGGTGATGTGTAAGATGAGAACTTAAAAGGGGACAGGAGTTAACCAGAAGAACAGGAAAGGATGGTTTACCGACAGACTATTGCAATGAATAAAGGCTTGTGGAAAAAAGAACTTTGCAATGTCAACCAAATAGAAGAAGGACAGGTGACGGGGACAGAGGAAAGAGGATGAGTGTGGTGCCGTCACTGAAGTATGCAGGGCTCAGGGCTCAAGAGGACCGACTGGTGATTCAAGGAGTTTACAGTTGGTCCTAAGCCCTGTGGGAAGATCTGGGGAATTTATATTTATAACTATCTTTCTGAGTGTTTCTTAGAAAATGCACTGGGTTCTCTGTGGGAAGGAATTAGAAGGTAGATGCTCTTTGCAATGGTTTAGTTATAAATGGGGATTGATTATGGTAGTGGAAATGGACAAGAGCTGAACATATTTTGGATGTGAAATTCAAAAGTCCTGATAATAAAGGGAATATAGATCTATGGAGGAAATCAGGAGAACATTTTAAGCCTATCTACACAGTTTCCTGTTCTGATGATATGCTACTTACTGACATAGTCATATCAGGAGGACTATGTTTACAGAGTAGATGCAGTTGTTTGTATTAGAATTATTTACTATGGAGTTTCATCTGATATACACAGTAAGGGGTATCCTATAGACATTTAAATATACAAATTTAAGATTTAAAAAAGATCAAAGAAGAAAGTAATAAGTAATACATAGAGAAATTACTTATTACTATAGAAAGAGAAGGTCCAGGATGGAGTTAGGAAGTGTTGTTTCTTGTAGTATGACAGCTACTCTAACTTTCCTGAGGCTGTTTTCCTGAGATGAGAGGTTTTCAGTGGTGCAACCGACAATGCCCTGGCGAAACTGGGAAAACTGGTCACCTAACAATAGCTCTCCTGAGAAAATACCTGGAAAGATCCATTTACGTAGACCAGACACTGGGCAGGTTACCTGAACCACAAGGAAAGCAGGGAAAAAAGGCTTAGATTCCTTGTTGGCCTTTTTCATACACAGTAGTAAAAGGCAATTGGAAGGAAAGGGGAGAAAAGTTGTGAGGAAATAAATATGAAAGGTAATAAAAGACCTAGACCTAATATATGTGTGCCAGAATATCATTGTCTTGATCCAATTAACCCAAATCTTCCATTTAGGCAAAAAGGAAAACAAAACAGCTTTAATCTCTTGTGAACCTAGAGGTCAACAAATTACTCCATCACTGTTATTCCTAATGAAATGTTTAAATTTTTGAGACTTTCTTGAAAGCCTACAGAGTATTCTTTAAACAAACTGACAGACACTATTTTGAAAAATTATTTTTTATGGGTCTAGAGAGCCTGGTGTTGACCTATGTCAATGCCATCAGCAGTGGGGATCTGCCCTGCATGGAGAACACAGTCCTGGCCCTGGCCCAGATAGAAAATTCTGCGGCTGTGCAGAAGGCCCTTGCCCACTATGTCCAGCAGATGGACCAGAAGGTGCAGCTGCCCACAGAGACCTTCTAGGAGCTGTTGGAATGGCACAGGACCTGTGAGAGCGAGGTCATACAAGTCTTCATAAAGAAGTCTTCCAAGGATGTGGACCAAAAGTTCCAGGAGGAATTAGGGGTATGTTTGGTGTTCTGTCATGATAGGCAGAAAAATCTGGGTCCTTCTTGAGAACAGTACTTTTTCCTAGATCTCAGAACAGCAAAACTCAGTGTCTTACACATATTTGCAATTATGATTGAAAGATTATGCCCTGCCTTCACTCCATTGAAAAAAATGGCACAATTTTTTTCCACAAAATATCCAAGTTTCTCACAATAATTTGTTTTTGTATATTTTCCTACTCTGAGTGTCATATTTTCAGTGATGATGTAAATTGTACAATGGCATTTATAAAAAAATTCTTAATTTAGTTTTCTTCCTTTATGTGGAAAGAAGACACATTACTGTTGTGTTTCCTGATAATAATCTGTTGGAAATAAATCATTTTTTAAAAAATAACCCTAATAATTTATTGCTTTTTATGTAAGCCGACAGAAAAAAAAATTAAGAAGACCAAGAAAGACACACCAATCATAGGATTTTTACTTTAAAATGTTCATTTTTGTTAACTTCCCCACCATGGATGCCACATTTCAACAAAAAAAGAAAGTATATTATGATCTAACCTTCATTACTTCATTAGCTGGTAGAGTGAATATACACAAAATTATTCTCATATTAAAGAAAGTATTAAATAATTATTAGTCCTTACTCAACACCTCTCGAAAAGTCACTGGGATTATAGTCTGCATCACATCATATTCTGACCAAGAAAACCCTACAAGATGGTTATTGCTCCTTCTGTTTCACAGACATGGAATCCTCAGTTCACAAGCATCAAGGTTACCAAGCCCCAATGTGGTAGGTTAAGGAATTCCATATAGGCCTGCCTCGCCGCCATGCCTGGGCTCTGAAACATTCCAGAAATTAGACACCTGAAAAGATAAACATTTAATATGGAGTAATAACTGTGCTTTGAGAATCACTCTCTAATGATTCAATCTGCCAGTGTATGTCTTTTGATTGATGAATTCAGGCCATTTTCTTTCAGGGCTTGAAAAATGTTGTTCCAGGCCCTTCTAGCTTTTAGGGTCTGGACTGAAAAGTCTGCTGATATCTGTATTGGTTTCCCCCTGAATGTAATTTGGTTCTTTTCTCTCACAGCCTTTAAAATTCTGTCTTTATTTTGTATGTTAGGTATTTTCATTATAATGTGCCTTGGTGTGGGTCTGTTGTAATTTTGTATATTTGGAGTCCTATAAGCCTCTTGAACTTGATTTTCCATTTCATTCTTCAGATTTGGGAAATTTTCTGATATTATTTCATTGAATAGATTGTTCATTCCTTTGGCTTGTTTCTCTAGGCCTTCCTCAATCCCAATAATTCTTAAATTTGGCCTTTTCATGATATCCCATAGTTCTTGTAGATTCTGTTCATGATTTCTTACCATCTTCTCTGTTTGTTCAACTTTGTTTTCAAGGTTAAATATTTTCTCTTCAATGTCTGAGGTTCTGTCTTCCAGGTGTTCTATCCTATTGGATACGCTTTCTATGGAGTTCTTAATTTGGTTTATTGTTTCCTTCATGTCAAGGATTTCTGTTTGTTTCTTTTTCAATATCTCTAACTCTTTATTGAAATGATCTTTTGCTTCCTGTATTTGCTCTTTTAACTGTCGATTGGTGCGATCAATCAATGCTTGCATTTGCTCTTTCATCTCATCGTTTGCTTCTCTGATCATTTTAATTATGTACATTCTGAACTCCTTTTCTGTCATTTCTTCTGCCATGCTGTCATTGGGTTTTATTGATGTAACATCTAGATTTGTTTGCAGCATTTTCTTTCCTTGTTTTCTCATATCGTTGAGCTATCAGTGGACCGCTGAGATATTGCAGATTTCCTCTATTGACTTACAATGTCCCTGAAGATTTCTAGTATATCCCCCCTTAGCCTTCAGTAGGCTGAAGTCTTGGAGGAAGTTGATAATGCGGTGCTCCACAAGGAAGCTGCCTCTCTAGGAGTGGTGGCCTTCAGGTGGGGTATAATCCCTGCTAGTGGGCAGAGGTGCCTCCACTTGTTGACCAATGGTCATCCAAAGGGGACCTAGGCTGCGGGCTGAGGCAAGGCCTGTTTGGGCCTGAGTCTCTGGTTTTACCGTCCTTGTGGGGAAACCTCACCCGGCAGGGAAGACTCACCCGGTGGGGAGGTCTCGCTCGTCAGTTCCCTCCTAGAGGTTCCCCTCAATTTACAGCTACCACCTGGGCTGGGCTGCCTTCCTCTGCAAAGTTCCCAGGGGCCCGGCCCTACCTCCTGGGCCTGGGAGCCTCACCCTTCGCAGATGAATCTCCTTAGGCTGCCCCTCCTCAGAGAATCTGCCCGCAGGCCTGGAACCTTCACTCCGCCCTAAGCCTGTCTCTGTGCGGCTCTTCCACCCAGAAGCCTCCTAGATCCTGGGACCCTGCTCTGCACCTAATCGTCTGGCTATGCGGCCCCTCCTCTGAGCAGCCACCTGGGGCCCTGTAGAATCGCTCTGAATCCCAGAGACCCGCCACACGCCTCTTCCTCCAGACAGCCTCCCAGTATTCCGGTGCGGTCACTAGGAGTCCAAGAAACTCACTGTGTGCCTCTACCTCCCACCAACCACCCGTAGCCCTGGGCAATCAATCACTCTGAGTCGAAGTGACCTCTGCCTTACGCAGTGCCTCTGCCTTACGCAGTGCCTCTGCCTTTCATTCACCTATTGACTGGTTCATTCAGTAAGAAAGCCTGTCATGAGATAGTTAGCTTCTTCCTAGGAATTGCAGAGAGTCTTCAAAAGATGTTTGTGGAATTCATTCATTCATCCAATCATCCAATCATTCACCAACAATTCATTTTGTCCTGTATGTCAGGTACTTGTCAATTTGCTAAGGAAGCAAAAGATCATTTCAATAAAGAGTTAGAGATATTGAAAAAAAACCAGATCATAATGCATTGAAGTTAGAAATAAATGAAAGAGTAAAACACAGAAACTATTCCAACATCTGGAGATTAAACAATATGCTATTATATGATGAATGGATAACAGAAGATATTAGGAAGGAAATTAAAAAATTCTTAGAGGTAAATGAGAACAAAGAAACATCATATCAAAATCTCTGGGACACTATGAAAGCAGTACTTAGAGGGAAATTTATTTCATGGAGCGCATTTAATAAAAGAAGTAAAACTCAACAAATAAACGACCTAACACTACAGCTCAAAGCCCTAGAAAAAGAAGAACAGAACCACACCAAAAGGAGTAGAAGACAGGAAATAGTTAAACTCAGAGCTGAAATCAATGAAATTGAAACAAAAGAAACAATACAAAAAATTGACAAAATAAATAGTTGCTTCTTTGAAAAAATAAACAAAATTGATAAACCTTTAGCCACACTAACAAAGAGAAGACGAGAGAAAACCCAAATTACTAAAATTCGGAATGAACAAGGAAATATCACAACAGACAGGAATGAAATACAAAACATAATTAGAAGCTATTTTGAAAATCTATACTCCAACAAAATAGAAAATTTTGAAGACATCAACAGGTTTCTAGAGACATATGAATTGCCTAAACTGAACGAGGAGGACATAAACAATTTAAATAGACCAATTTCAAGTACTGAAATAGAAGAAGTCATCAAAAGCCTACCAACAAAGAAAAGACCGGGACCAGATGGGTTCTCAGCTGAGTTCTACAAAACCTTTAAAGAAGAGCTCATTCCAATACTTCTCAAAGTATTCCATAAAATAGAAGAGGAGGGAACCCTCCCAAACTCATTCTATGAAGCCAATATCACACTGATACCTAAACCAGACAGAGACTCATCAAGGAAAGAAAATTTCAGACCAATATCCTTAATGAACATCGATGCAAAAATTCTCAACAAAATTTTACCAAATCACATACAAAAACATATTAAAAAGATAGTGCACCATGATCAAGTTGGTTTCATCCCAGGGATGCAAGGTTGGTTCAACATCAGGAAATCAATAAACGTAATTCACCACATTAATAGACTTAAAGTCAAGAATCACATGATTATTTCAATAGAGGCAGAAAAAGCATTTGATAAAATACAGCACCCCTTCATGCTCAAAACACTAGAAAAAATAGGGATAGTGGGAACATTCCTTAACATTGTAAAGGCCATTTATGCTAAGCCCATGGCTAATATCATTCTAAATGGTGAAAAACTGAAAGCATTCCCCCTAAAAACTGGAACAAGGCAGGGATGCCCTCTTTCACCACTTCTATTCAACATCGTTCTTGAGACTCTGGCCAGAGCAATTAGACAAACCAAAGAAATTAAAGGGATACGAATTGGGAAAGAAGAACTCAAACTATTCCTGTTCGCTGATGACATGATTATATATTTAGAGGAACCTGGAAATTCCACTAGAAAACTCTTAGAACTCATAAGTGAATTCAGTAAAGTAGCAGGTTACAAGATCAATGCCCATAAATCCAACGCATTTTTATACATAAGTGATGAATCTTCAGAAAGAGAAATTAGGAAAACTACCCCATTCACAATAGCCTCGAAAAAAATAAAATACTTGGGAATCAATCTCACAAAAGAGGTGAAAGACCTCTACAATGAGAACTATACAACACTAAAGAAAGAAATTAAAGAACACCTTAGAAGATGGAAAGATCTTCCATGTTCTTGGATAGGAAGAATTAATATTGTCAAAATGGCCATACTACCTAAAGTGCTATACAAATTCAATGCAATTCCAATTAAAATCCCAATGATGTACCTTACAGAAATAGAGCAAGCAATTATGAAATTCATCTGGAAGAATAAGAAACCCAGAATAGCTAAAGCAATCCTTAGCAGGAAGAGTGAAACAGGGGGTATTGCAATACCAGATCTTCAACTCTACTACAAAGCAATAGTAACAAAAACGGCATGGTATTGGTACCAAAAAAGAAAGGTAGATCAATGGTACAGAATAGAGGACACAGACACAAACCCAAATAAATACAATTTTCTCATACTAGACAAAGGTGCCAAAAATATGCAATGGAGAAAAGATAGCCTCTTCAACAAATGGTGCTGGGAGAATTGGAAATCCATATGCAACAGAATGAAACTAAACCCATATCTCTCACCATGCACGACACTAAACTCAAAATGGATTAAGGACCTCGGAATCAGACCAGAGACCCTGCAGATTATAGAAGAAAAAGTAGGTCCAAATCTTCACCTTGTTGGTCTAGGATCAGACTTCCTTAACAGGACTCCCATAGCACAAGAAATAAAAGCTAGAATCAACCACTGGGATAGATTCAAACTAAAAAGCTTTCTCTCAGCAAAGGAAACTATCAGCAATGCGAAGAAAGAGCCTACAGAGTGGGAGAATATCTTTGCCAATCATACTTCAGATAGAGCACTAATCTCCAGAATCTATAAAGAACTCAAAAAAACTCTACTCCAAGAATTCAAATAATCCAGTCCACAAATGGGCTAAGGAAATGAATAGACACTTCACAGAAGAAGATCTACAAGCAATCAACAGATATATGAAAAATGTTCACCATCTCTAGTAATAAGAGAAATGCAAATCAAAACCACCCTAAGATTCCATCTCACCCCAATTAGAATGGCGATTATCAAGAATATGAGCAACAACAGGTGTTGGTGAGGATGTGGGGAGAAACGTACACTCATACATTGCTGGTGGGGCTGCAAATTAGTGCAGCCACTCTTTAAAGCAGTGTGGAGATTCCTTAGAAAACTCGGAATGGACCCTCCATTTGACCCAGCTATCCCACTCCTTGGCCTATACCCAAAGGACTTAAAATCAGCATACTACAGAGATACAGCCACATCAATGTTCATAGCTGCTCAATTCACCATAGCCAGATTGTGGAACCAACCTAGATGCACTTCAATTGATGAGTGGATAAAGAAACTGTGGTATATATATATACAATGGAATATTACTCAGCCATAAAGAATGATAAAATTATGGCATTTGCAGGCAAATGGATGAAATTGGAGAATATCATGCTAAGTGAGATAAGCCAATCTCAAAAAGCCAAAGGACGAATGATATCGCTAATAAGTGGAGGATGACACATAATGCGGGGGAGGGAAGGGTTAGTGTTAGGGTTAGAGTTAGGGTTAGGGAGGGGGGCAAGTATGGAGGAAGGAAGTACTGTATAGAGGGTAAAGAGGGGTGGGAGGGGTGGGGGGAAGGGAAAAAATAACAGAATGAAAATAAAAAAAATATTAAATAAAAAAAAACAAGCAATAAACAAATTCTCTCTTACAAATAATTTTAATGACAGTAGCACTAAAGGCTTTTATTACCCTTACTGTGTTTTAGAGCTTAGTTCAATTATTCCTTACATCAAATCCATACAGTACTTATTATTAATATACCCAGTGATTTAAAAAGAACATTAGGCACGGAGAATTACAAGGACTGTGCCAGTATCACACAGGTAACAAGTGGTATTGCTTGGATGCAAATCTCAGTGGCATGGTCTGCACTCTTAACAATTTTTCTAGGTTGGTATATTCAGATTCCATGTTAGATTTAGGTTTGGCTACATCTTATTTAAAAAGAAAAAGCATCAATGATTTAAAAAAAAACAAACCAAAAGAAGCTTTCTTGCATCCACGATGTGATGAGGAGATCACCCAGTGCTTCTGTAATGGCCCCACATCCGTCTTGGTCTCATCACCTAGGTACTTGGCCTCTGCTTCGAGTTGAGTTCATGCTCTAAGACCACTGATTATTTCAGTCTTTGGCTCAACTTTGTAAGTTGAAAAGGGAGGGGGGGTGCAGAACAGCAGAAGGGTTTCAAATCAATTAGTTTAAGGAGACTTCCAAGAAGTCCCTTATAATATTTCTGATTGTGTTTTTGGCAAGAACTTAATCATATATACATCCCAGCTACAAGGGATGTTGAACATAAAATACAGTATTATACCATGATTGTATCAGATGAGATAAAATTTCAGCAGACTATTCAAAGAAGCTAGTGGAACAAAAGTCGATTTGGAGGAGGAAGTTTCAAATAACAGGAAGGGTTCAGGAGGATTAATTACCTCATATTCCAGGAATAGCAAAATAGTTAATGTGCTGGGAGCAGGAAGCTAAGGAGAGTTTCCAGCAGATAAAGCCAGAGACCAAAAAAGGGAATGCCTTGTAGGACACTGAAATCAGCTTGAAATTCATTTGGCTGAACACAACATCTAGAGAGGGTTTTGAGTAAAAGAGCAATTGTATCTTTCCTAAAATAACATGGTAAAACTCTGGCTGCTCTGACTAGGACAGACTGTGGTAAGAGGAGGTGATAAAGTCTTGGGGTAGGGTGTTTGTGTGGAGTACGTGACAAGTGACAGATTCTGGTTACATATCTGATGATTACATGAGGGACAAGTGAGGAGAAAACAAGATATCAAGGATATAGTTAGATATCTGTTCCTAGATGCTAAAATTGGGGTGATTGGGAAGGATGAGATTTAAGGGGGCTCCAGAGTTGAGTTTTACACCTAATAAATTTGAAATGCTATTTGAATTGTCAAGTGAATTGTTATATTGCTGGGAACATTAATTTGAATTAACAGATGTGTTGCAGAGTTTTGCTCTATTTCCTCATTTGAATGTCCTCTGTTTAGGCAGGAGTGATGCTGCCAAAATATTTGGATTCCAAGGAGGATGTGGCAGATGCACTTCTACAAACTGATCAGTCACTCGTAGAAAAAGAAAAAGAGGTCGAAGGTGTGAACAACTGAAAACACTGAGACTAGGTAGAAATCCTAGAAAGGTTTGCTGGCAATATTGGTCCACGGGAAATTATCTTTGTAAAGAAAGAAGAGCAAGTTCAGTCTTAGTTCTGTGGTAGTTTTACCTTAACTGGCATGTAAGGTCATCTGTCTTCTGATGCAAAAATTGCCACAATTCTGAATGATATGAAAATTTTTTGTAAAGGATAAAAGGTAAATCTCAGTTTTCTCTTCCAGTGCCCCAACAAAAACAGAGTGTAAGGATGAGAAACTAATGCTTCCAAAAGAAGAATATCCAGTCCAGTTACTCTACTGCATTTCTCATTTCCTTTTTGTTTTTATCTCTGACTATCTGTGGTTACTGAACTTTATCTACTAGCTGAATAAAATCCCGTGAAATCTTTCATTATGATATTGTAAAGAAAAAGTAGCTATTAATTACTAAGAATTGTACAAGTGCTTTAAGGCATTTGTAATCAAATTCTTACCAAATACCTCAGAGGCTATTATTTTCTCATATGCTAAATGAGCACACGGTGATTCTAGGAGATGTAAATAACCTCGCTACGTGATACTGCCTAGTAAACTACCAAACCAGTTTTTTCTACGCAGTGGGATCATCAGCGATTTTTTTTTTTTTTTGCCAAAACTAGTGTAACTTTATTTCTGAGAGCATGATAATGAATTGAAGACTCCTGACCATCTACCCATTTTTAAGCACATTGGTGAGTGCTCATGAGGCCAGTACTTTCTTGCTATCTGAGCCCTACTCCACACCTACACTGAATCTTCATATTGGCCCAGAAATATGCTATGAGCTGCTCCAGGCCCCAGTGGTTTCAACTTATTTCTGTTGTATCTGCCACCAAAAGTTTGGAGATTTGTACTAAATTCCTTTATCAAATGCCTGCTCTGTTTCTGAATCACATAGCTAACTTTCCACTGCATTTTATACATCTTACTTAGCCACATGTTCAAGAGTCCACATCAGTGATAAAGCAAAAAATACACACACACAATTTATGCATATATAGTTTTTCTAGAAAAAATATGTGGCATATGAGTGAAAGGAACTCTAGGCCACCAATATTTCTAAAATTATATGACAACAATATTTCTGAAGCTCAAGAAAGACCAGAGAAATTATTAGCAGGCATAGGAAGCTCAGGAAAAAGGGAGACAGAGAAAGATACAGAAAGATAGAGAATTCGACCTAAAGGAGGAAAGAATTTCAAGAACAAGCATCAAAATTCTCGAGGGATTAATGGAAATATTCAAAGGGGAACTAATTTGTCAATATGGGAAATGTGGTAAGCTGTACAAGTTCTGATTAGTATCTTTCCTTTAGAAACAGGAACAATGTCTCAAAGAGGGATTCGAGAATGAGAGCAGGAAACTTCAGCAAGAGATCCAGAAAATCAAGGTTGCTAGCTGTTTACCACTGCCAGCATTTAACCTCCTCTAGAGATTCAAGGAACAAAAGATGTCTTTCTAGCTCCCTCTCCCCAGCGAAGAAATCAAAGGGACAAATGTTTCAAAATGTGAAACAACTGCCACTCAGTCAAACTCAATGCTTGCATTTCTGTTGGACCACGAAAGTTCAAGTATGAAAGCAATGTTCTCTTCTAGAGTAATTCAACTCATGCTTATTTATAATATTAATAACTGATGTAATCTTTATCTGGATTTTATATTTCAAATCATGAACAGGCACTCTGGAGAGAGATTAAATTTTATAACTGGGTTTCTTTTTACATTGAGAAGATATGGTGTAACTTCTCTTTAGGGTAGACTCTGTTTCCCCCATGTATTCCATCCTTAGATATTCTCATGCTGTTTTTTAAGAATTACTTTTGTTCTAGGACAGGATTGGAGTGTTTGAACATAGTGAAAATCTGATGGAACTGATTAAATGTATAGGGCACAGAGGAGCATTAATCCTGCCAAGGGGTCTTGGATCTTACACTGCCTGTTAATAGAAGAGGTCCTGGACACCTGGCTTGGCTCCAGGGCACAGACTGTACAGTTCTCAGCTGGATAGAGGCTGCGTGGTCTGTGGGCACTGACGGGACATCTGAATATTGACAGAGGAAATTTCCCTGTTTAGAGTGCAAGTCTGGGTGCGGGACCCACTTCTCTGTTTATTTAAGCCCTCTGGGTAATTACTGCCTCATTGTTAGGACCTACATTTCTCTTTTTGAATCCCCTTTTCTTAGTCTTTTCTTCTTCCTACACTTTAAAGAATAACTTCTACAATCACCATACAGGAAGCTTTAACTTCCTGTTAAAGTTAGAGTTAGAGTTAGAGTTAAATTCAAATTCTTTAAATTTAAAGAAGTAAATTCCTGTCTGTCCCTTTGAGAATCTTCACTATAATCTCACAAGATCAAAACCTTGGATTCATTTTTGTCCTTCTGTCTTCCTACTGTGAAACCATTTCTTAGAAGTCACTTGGGTAAATGTTTGCTCTGATCAGAAAATAGAAGGTAAAATCAAGAATAATTTGTTATTCAAAAGTATTAACCCACCACACTTGTTTTAGAATATGTATTATTTAGGGTTTTCAATGGTTAATATCAATTTGCTTAGCAACTTAAATGAAAAGTAATTTAATATTTAAGACTTGTGGGGAGCAAGCAGATACCCCAGGATGATGAGGGGACAGACTCTACAGCTGTTCCATCAAGAATGGTACCACAATACAGTGAGGCTGTCTCAAGAGAGGAAGCCAGAGTCATGGGACTTGGTGTCATGATCTCCCGATGAAAGACCAGAGGCTCTCTAGTGTTTAGCTCTCCAGTGGGTCAAAATCTGTTCATTTTCCATTAGTTAGGGACCCCTTTTCAGCAAATGTTTCTTCTTGCACCAGAGACTCAGATCAACAGGTGGTCACCTTCAGCTTGTGCCAGGAACTCAGGCAGCTGGCAACATCATGGTGTGCAATCATCATGTCCTTGTTACTCCATCTGGGCCTCATGATAGGCTGTAGGACTTTGCTTGCTTGGGCTGCTATTGCTGATGAAAAAGCCCAAGGGTGGAGTAGAGGAAAACACAAACCAGTTCCCACAGGCAATCAACAAGTCCATGTGCAGAGCCCAGGAGAATCTGACCAAAACTCAAGTGAAGAGTCAGTGTTTTTAGCAAAAGCAGCCTCAAGGCTGTGGAAGGAACCGAGATAAGTGTTATCATCATGACCCACATGTCAGAGGTGTCATCCACAGCAAAGCTGGTGGGAGACTAGTGATATGTTGTCCAGCTTTGTCACCTCCAAAATTAGTGGTTTTTAAGTTGAATAAAAACAAGCGAAGCTAGAGGGTTTATTTAGGTGTTTCCCTAAAACAATGTCATCTTGTACAAACATTCTTATTTTAATTTTAAAAGTGTCTTACCACAGGTCTGTTAGAAAGAGCCTGAGTGTAGAGAAGCCATCTGCCATGTTACAAAGGACAAATATTTATTGCAATCAGAGTTTTATTTCATTGTCCCATTCTTTTGCCCCACCAGGTTGGTTCCTGATTGTCTCTAATGAATCATAACACATAATACCCATCAGAAAAGTTTTTGTGACTTTGTTTTTCAAAAGAGAAATTACTTTCTTGCTGGGCATGTATTTTTCTATGATACAATCTCTTTCGTAAAATATTGACAATATGCAGGAAAGCATACCAGTAATAAATGACCAATATCATCAGTGAGCAGAAACTGCTGTTAAATTTTGAGTATATACTCTGATTTTTAAATTTTTCATGAGTAAATTCTTTATGTATGTGCAATGAAATGAATTATTCTCAGTTTATCCTTGAAAACTTGGGAAACCAGATTGAGGCAGACTGGCATCCTATGATTTAAGTGGAACAAGTCAGAAATAACCAGTTACAAAGTGAAGAATGAAAACTTGGGTACTTATATTGTATATTTCTTTGTATCCCAAAGACTCACAAGTTTCATCATGAACTCCTTGAGTGACAGAGATTGAGAGGCTAAAATAAAAAACACTACATTAAGGCATTTGCAATGGAAAAATATTTCCTCCTTGTAACTTCATAAAATTTTCAAAATTATCTGATTATCAAATTCTGGATATAATAGCTGTGCCTGCAGTTGTGCATATAATATTCCATATGGAACAGAATTCAGAGAAAAACTAAGCCAGATTCATCAGAGACTGTTTTGTGATGGTGACTTCATTGCCCGAAGTAATTAAAAGCCACATGCAGCTGATGAATGTGGAGAAAATAATCAACATTGAAATTCTCCACACATGAAAATGATTAATATTGGAAGAGATGGACATGTTTATTACCCTGATTTGATTATTATATTTGAAAAGAAAATCCAGGAAGGACAAACCAGCAACTAACAAGATTGTATACAATAGAGGATGGTGGGGGGATGTGTTGGAAACAAGAGAAAGACAGTTGGAATTGAAATACAGTAGTAAAATGAAGGGACATTTTTCTAACTATATCTTTTTGAAATCTCTGACTTTTTTTTTTTTTTTTTGTACTGGGTATTAAACCAGTAAGCTACATCCTCAGCCTTTTTAACTTTTATTTTGAGATTTTGAGACAGGATCTTCCTATGCTTAACTCTCTGACTTTTAGAACCATGCTGTTTCACAGAGTCAAAAATAAATACCTACTGAAAATCAACCAACATACCAACATATGAAGGAGGACCAAAAGGAACAGAAAGAGCAATGAGTGAATGTTGCTGTATTACAGATGAATTAAGCACACCACAGAAAGTGCAGAAGGAAAGAAGTATTCAAAGCAACTTAGGAATAGGGTGTTTTGACCACTTGCATACCCCCAAATAAAAAAAGAACTGTCTGCTAATAGTGTAACTCTTGTTGGTAAATTTGTTTTTTACACAGTTTTAAACCAACAACTTTGAAATAACTTTATGTGTAAGCTAAATTTGAGCAAGTAGGTATACTTATTTTGTGTAATGACAACCAATGCTCTCATAGTCAGAAAGAGGAGTTAAAATGAGGAAAAGAGGAAAAGGTTGAATGAGTTCAGTTGTGTTAGACTGGAACTGAAAATATTAGGAACTCAATTTATATATGAAACTGCATAGATAAAAAGTTCACACAGATGTATGTATGCTCATGCTAGGGAGCGTGGGCACACACACACACAGACACATATTTCAACTCTCCCCTGCAGAGGACCTGAAAACAATGATTATACCTAGTGGGCCATTCTGGAATTAATCTCAAGTTTCCCATGATGGTTACCAACTCAACACTTCATGTTATCGGTTTTTCCACTTCCCCATTTTGACTCTCATTTTGTCCTCCCAATTAGCTTCATGTCATCACATCCCAAATAAACCACATATCTTCAAGCCTCTTTCTCTTGAAGGAGGAATTCAAACAAAAACACATGATCTCCATAGGAGCTCAAGATCTTTGATCTCTCTCATCATTCTGAGATATAAATTTTGGAATAAAGGAAGAGATGTTGAGTCTCAAATGAAATACCCATGAACTACTGACATGCAAAAAATGCTGAAGAAAAATCACAAATCCTGAGCACATGCCCTTGGCCCAAAACTTGGACCAGGCCCTTGTAACATGAGGGAGGAGAAAACTGGCACAAAAGATGTAGGTCCACCCTGGCTCCACCTCTGGTTCAACTCCTATCATGTGCCCTCTGCAAATATTAGCACCCCTCACCAAGGGGCTGCTGTGTCTCCTTCTGGAGATAGCCTGCACTCTCCCTTGAATGCATATTCCTTGCTCTCTTGAGATTGCCCCTATTTTCCATTAAATATGGATCTACTGTCCTAAATAAATCTCTGTCTATATCTTTGCTGGTACGTGCTGAATCTCTTTTCTATCACTTGTGCCAAGAACTCCACTGATACTGAGTCACATTCCCCCCTTTGCCTGGAGCTCCTGGAACCCTTCTTCACAGACATGTCCCCTGCTGGGCATGGTGGTACAGGCCTGTAATCTCTGCAGTTCAGTAGGCTAAAGCAGGAAGATCATCAGTTCAAAGTCAGCCTCAACAACAGTGAAGTGCTAAGCAACTTGGTGAGACCCTGTCTATAAATTAAATACAAAAAAGGGCTGCTGATATGGGTCAATGGTTGAGTTCCCCTGAGTTCAATCCCTGGTACCCACCCTCCCTCCAAAAAAGATATGCCCTCTCTTGCGAAAATTGCAATGAAGTCTTACAATAACTATGTTATAACCAATGTGTGTGTAATGGAACATACAGATGCAATATCACCATTGAGTGAGGATGATATAGTTGTGTGTATATTTCCAGTTACTATTATTTTTATTATGTAATTTATATTTTATAATAAGTTGATAAATTTATGTAAGTTCTATATTAATGTCAATACATTTCTATGAATTCTACATTGATATCAATAATTTTCTTTCACTGCAAAAATCCAATTATTCACATGTTACTGAATAAATTATGATTTTGAGATCAGATGTTAGCAGTGGCTGCAAAATTTTCTACCTTAAGTATGGCCTTGTCATATATGCATGTCTGTGGGGAGCCATCCATGTTTAGCAGAATCAACCTTGACTGAATCATGGGATACAGAGGTCTGACTCCCAGGATTTGGCAGTCATGAGAGACTGTTTCAGACACCCAGGGGTAGGTGGCCCTGTATAGCGGTGGCTCACCCCTGAGTTTATGCTAATTCTCTAAGTAAATGTCTTCCCTAACTCCACCCCACCCTATTCCTCACAGAAAAAGTCTCTCACGGTCTTGGCCCCTTTACCCATGTGACTATAAATAAAGGCGAATGTTTGGCTTCTCATCTTGCTGGAGGCCAGATCTGGTGTGGCCCCATCTGTAACACCCCCTTACATTTGAAAGGAGTACTGGCTATTGTTTTTATTGGTTAGATAAATTTGTTAGTAATTAACTGATCACCAGCACCATACTCCTCAGACAGAAACTCTTCCCCTCATCCATGTGGGATGTGGAAAACCCCCAGCATGTCAACACTGTTGTCCCTTAATCTGTGATTAGAGTCATCAAGGCTATGTCTAGCAAATGCAGGCAGGAAAGTCTGTCCTTGTAATCTTCACCTTTACTTTTTGCCTATCCCACTAGGCTAGCTGGACTCACCAGGATGCACAACCAAATAGACTTCCTTGCTCACTCACAGGAGCCTGCAGTCCTGGGCAGCTGATCCCCAAGCAGACCACACTCTCCTGCAGTAAAGCTGACTATACAGCTTCACCACCTGTTTGTCTGTGGCTTATGTAAGAAATATGGCCTGAGCTATGACATTGGGAATTAGACTATTAGTTGAGCAGGCCTGTGATCACATTGCCAGGCACCCAGGCAAGAGCTCACATGGGTGGAAAAACAGACAGATGGAGGAAACATATTCTCTTCCAATAATTCAGCTTCCAAAAAATCTCAGATATTTACATGCTATTTGACCCAGATGACACCAGAAAGTGGCAAACTGAGACTTGGTTTAGGGAATTGATCCACTGGCCCTTAAGGAAACCATACTTGGTGTGATCACCCTCTGCATCCATTTACCTAAAGCAAGGGCCAACAAACTTGGTGCACGAGCCAAATCTGCCTTCTGCCTACTTTTGGAAATAAGGTGCTATGGGAACATAGTTACTCCCACTTGTTTACGTATTACCTGTTGATGCTCTAAAAAATTGGTCACAGCAGAAACCCTATGGTTTAAAATAGAACTGTTTTGCCTTTTATTAAAAACATTGGCCTAGATGAAGAAGGTGTTAGTGGGGAAGGAATAGAGGAAGGAGAATACCCTCTGCCCCATATAGCCCTGCTTCCTCAGGGGATTTCCCATTTTACCTCTCATCTTCCACTATGAACTGATTCATTTCTTCACTCCACAAATAGGCACACTCAATAACTTTGGTGTCTGACTGAATAAAGGCCTTTGTATCTGAGCCAATTATCTATGTTTCTATGAAAAGGGGACACCTGTTTTGGGAGAGACTATATCAGGGGAGCATAAAAATTTTGAGGAAAAAGTCAACAATAAATATCTCTGGATAATTCAATTGCATTTTATTTGTTTATCTGATTTTTAACTTCTAGATACTTTATTATTAAATGATTACCTGTTTAAAGTTCCCTATATTAGTAAATATATGTTAAAAAACACTAAAATTCTTTTTTAATGTTAATTGGAAGGATTTTATTATCATTCAATATTTACAAAGTTTGAGCAATATTGTGAAAAGTACTAATTTTTTAAAAAAGTTATACATTTAGAAAAAATAAAATATCAAAATCCAAGGAAATAAAACTGATAAAATCAGTAATAAAATTTAATGAGAAAGAGTATTTACAGAATTGGGAAGTAACTTATATACATACAAAGGTGTATTGATACTGTTATTGAAAATTTTAGGAAGAGATGAAAAAATGTTTAAGAAAAATTGATGAGAAAAAGCAGTGAAGAAAACACTGTATAAAATAATGTTTTATTTTTTTTAATACAAAGTATGTAGCACTTACACATTTTCATATATATGCTAGCAATATCTCACACCATTTACTTCTCTAACATGTGGAAGCAACATATTGATTTAGGAATCTTTAATACGGCAGAGATAATAGAATAATTGTAGGTAAAAATATACAAAGACTCCTCAAATCTAAGACCATAATCATGCTACAATCAATAGCATCTTACTATCTAAATAATGTATATTTTCTTTGTGTAAAAAAAAGATACTGACTTGACATATACAATTTGCATAAATGTTCTTGCAAGATTAATATAAATAAACCATCTAATTATTATCAGGATTTAGAAAAGAAAATTATAATTTCAAAACTGCATGTGGTTTTAACAAGACTGACATAAGGCAATCAAACAATTTGATATTTACAAAGTACTTAGAAAAATTTAATAACAAAATAAATTTTAACTAACAAGTTATTTCATGATTTTACTTGAAATAAATGCCAGGCAATATCCATAAGAGAACATAAATTTTATCTAGGATTTGTGAAATATAGAGTAGTTTATAGTAGTTATGTGTGTCCTTGGTGTTTTTGTATGTATCTATGTTACATAATTTATATGCAATTACTAAAATTCTTTATTTATAAAACTTTCCAAAATTTCCATTAAGAAAAGAAGGTTGTCAAAGAAGAAATGGTTTGAAGTAATATCTTTGCTAACATTTGTGCCATGGATTTTCTACATTCCTTGTGTTTTGAGGACTCTAGAGTCAGCCTGAGAGATGCATCCAGAAGGGAGCCTATGAAAGCTTCCAAGAGAAGGACAGATGATAGCTGGTAGGACTGTGTTGCCTGGGGAATCAGAGTGGAATGTGCGTGGCTTTTCTGACCTCTCACCTCTGCACCGAACATTCATGTGATGGGCTGACAGATCTGGCTCCATGAGAATGTTATAGGCCAGACTGTAAGGGAAATGACTAAACAGACTCCATTTTGCTCTGAGACTCCATGTTATGTAGGAAATAAGCTTCTCCCATGGGAACACCCCACCTCTGTGCCCATCATCAGATACTTAGTGTGACATGTTTAACAATACAGAATGGTAATTCCTATATAAAGAAAAATTGCTCTCTTTTGATTCCTATTGCTCCTAAACAATGTACCAAGTGAACAGTGATTGTGTGGAAGTTAGTAACCATTCTTTAGTTTGTACCTAGGTAAAGGTCATTTTGACCCACATCCCCCTCTGTCGATGATCTCATGATGTTAATGTGTAATTTCGAATCTTAGCAACGGACACTTATGATTAATGTAATTTTCGGTATAAGAACACCTACAACCCAGTGGTCAGAGCTGTTCTCCCAATAGCCATTTTCTGGGGCATTATGTGAGACAGTCAGCCGGTTGGATTAATAAAGACTCTCAAATTTGGACTTCTCAGTGGTGATCAGTTTGTTCTTAAATTGTGCCCCATAACAATTCATATTTGAGCTCTGGTGGGGGTGTTTCAGACATTCCTCTGCTACCTTTAACGATGCCAGCTTCTAGGCAGGAACTTTGGAGGCAAGTACCAGGCAAGCACCAATACTTTATGGCAAAGAAACTGCTCACCCTTTAAATATCTACATCCTTTCAAGTTGTCTTCTTGTCTCAAATAAGTCAGCCAGAGAAAACCACAAGGAACCACTAAATCAGCCAAAATCACCTAGTCATTTTTTTAGGTAGCCTAGAGTAAACTTTCCCTATTATAATCGTGCTACAATGCAAAATTCTCCTCCACCGCAAAGGTGTCCTGTCTGCCATCTTTGAACATTTGAATGTAAGAGGCAACATGGTCTCTGAGCATGCTTAGAAATATTCCCACCTCTAGAAGTGAATGAAGATGCTTTCTAATATGAATATGCATGAGTTTCCCCAATAAAGCAGACAGCGCTTTGGAAAACATCTCCAGTGCTCTCTTTACTGGCTGTGAGTTCTAGGACTTTCTTATCTCCTGGTTGTGCTTATTGTCTTTTCATCCACTGACAGGCAAACCCATTCTGTTCACTGAAAATAACAGTAGAAATTATTCACTTTCAATTTCAGTTTTACTGCAGCATTTCAGTTGTGGAGAGGATGGCCCTGGGAGCAGGTGTTTTTTTTAAAACGTGCAATTTAGTCTTTACCTTGCTTTCTAATTGAAAGCAGCAACTGGAGGAGTGGGCAGGAAGCACAGGTGGCCTATTGTCCATTGTCTATTGCAGGATTCTGTGGTAGGCTTCAGTTCTGTGGTAGGTCAGCTTTGGTCAGTGACAGCTCTGAAGTGACAGCCAGACAGGAAGGCTCTTGGACATGATGCTCCCTGAACTTCAACCCCAGGCAGCAGCAAGTGGAGAGAATGGGAGCCTGTCTGCCTCCTTCTATGAGGCCCTGTAGCAGTTCCGGAATACAGAGAGTAAGACCATCCTTGCCAAGGAGTTAAAGAATACTGTGAGCTAGAGAGAGAGGTTCTTTTTGATCTTTCCAGTAGCCACACTACATAAAGTTTCAGAGTAAAAACTCTGTAAATGCCTATGTAGAAATAAAATGAGTTCCTGCTAAAAATTGCTTTGGCTATTCTGGGTCTTTTATTTTTTCAAGTGAATTTCATGATTGCTTTTTCTAGTTCTATGAAGAACTATGGGGTTTTAATAGGAATTACATTCAATCTGTATGACACTTTTGATAGTATGGGCATTTTGACAATATTAATTCTGCCTATCCAAGGGCATGGGAGATCTCTCCATCTTCTAAGGTCTTCTTCAATTTCCTTCTTTAGCGTTCTGTACTTTTTATTCTAGAGACCAATTCCCAAGTGTTGTTTTTTTTTTTTTTTTTTTTTTTTTGAGAGTATCATAAATAGGGTAGTTTTTCTAGTTTCTCTTGCGGTGGATTCATTAGTGACGTATAGAAATGCATTCGTTTTATGGGTATTGATCTTATTTCCTGTTAATTTGCAGAATTCATTTACTAGATCTAGCATTTTTCTGCAACTTCCAAATATAGAATCATGTCATTGGCAAATAGTGATAGTTTGAGTTCTTTTCTTCTTCATATCACTTTAATTTCTTTCATTTGTCTAGTTGCTCTGGCTAGAGTTTCAAGGACCATGTTGAATAGAAGTGGTGAAAGAGGGCGTCTGTCTTGTTCCAGTTTTTAGGGGAAATGCTTTCAATTTTTCTCCAAGTAGAATGATGTTGGCCTTGGGCTCAATGTAGACAGCTTTTACAATGTTGAAGTATGTTTCTACTATCCCTAGTTTTTCTAGTGTTTTGAACATAAAGAGGTGCTGTATTTTGTCAAATGTTTTTTATATATCTATTCAGGTTATCATATGATTCTTGTCTTTAAGTCTATTCATGTGGTGAATTACATTTATTGATTTCCATATGTTGAACCAAACTTGCATCCCTGGGATGAAGCTTACTTGATCGTGGTGCACTGTCTCTTAAGTATGTCTTTGTATGTGATTTGCCACAATTTTATTGAGAATTTTTGAATGTATGTTCATCAGGGAGAGTGGTCTGAAGTTTTCTTTCCTTGATGTGTCTTTGTCTGGTTTTGGTATTACGGTAGTACTAGCCTCTTAGAATGAGTTTGGAAGGATTCTCTCCTTTCATACTTAATGGAATAATTTGAGGAGTATTGGTATTAATTCTTCTATCAAAGACATGTATAACTTGACTGAGAATTCATCTCAGAAAATGTGGTACATATAAACAATGGACTATTCCTTGGCCTTAAAGAAGAATGAAACCATGGCATTTGCAGATAAATGAATGGAGCTGGAGAATATGCTAAGCAAATAAGCCAAACCCAAAAACTAAAGGACAAATTGTTTTTCTGATAAGCAGATGCTACCATAATGGTGGTGGGGAGAATGAAGGAACTTTGGATTGTGCAGAGGAGAATGAGGGATGTGGAGATGGGAAGGACGGTGGAATGAGACAGACATCATTGCCTTTTGTGACTCTGTATCATGTTCAGTCAGAGTAAGGAAAAGTTGTGCTCCATTTGTGTACAATGTGTCAAAGTGCATTCTGCTGTCATGTGTAACTAATTAGAACAAAAAATTTTAAAAAAGAAATAAAATTAGTCCCTACAACACCCATTTTTATTAGTTCAAAATAACCCCATAGTCAAAATTCTTTGTGTGCATGTGTGTGGTGTTTATTTCGCATAAGGACTCCAGAGTCACCTGTAGAATTTGTCAATGCACAGATACTTAGGCCTTGGAATCTAGGTTTTAATTTAAAAAAAAAAAAAAATTGGTACTGAGAATTGTACTCAGAATCTCTGTATTACTGAGCTACATCTCTAGTGCTTATTATTACTTTTTTAAATTTTAAGATTAGGGTCCCACTAAATTGCTGAGGTTGGCCTCAAACTTATGAAACTCCGGTTTTCAAGGTGGCGGCCTAGAGGGTGGCTGCATTTCATGTTGCTCCAGGACTCAGGATTCAAAAGAGGAGATATTGAGAGACTTGGGACCAACTCAAAGCAGCTGGGTGAGTCTCTCCCATTGGGGAGGCGTCCCAGATGGGACGGTAGTCCCGGAACACAGGGAACTTTGTGAAGTAGAGCTGCCCAGTGAGACGCCCCTCCCCCGCTGGAGCAGTGAACTCGGACAACTGGGAGCTCAGCACAGCGCTGGGACTCAGAGCAACCACTGGGGCTCTGGCGGCTGCCCAGGGGAGGAGCGGCAGGAAGAGTTGTGTGGACTCAGAACACCGGGGCCTGCCCTGAGGAGGAGGAGGAGGAGTGCGGCCACTTGGATTCGGAGTGACTACACCAGAGCTACAAGGGGTTGCCAGAGGAGAAGCAGTGCGGCCAGCTGTTTGGACTCAGACCACTTCTGAACACTGGGGCCTGCCCGGAGGAGTAGGAGGAGGAGGAGGAGGAGCAAGGTGAGTCATTTGGACTCACAGTGACTGCATTAGAGCTACAGGTGGCTGCTTCGAGGAGGAGGCGAGTGGTGACTTGTTTACTTAAAGCGACCGCTCCTGAACACTGGGGGGCTGCCTGGAGGAGAAGCGTGGTGGGTCCCTTGGTCTCGAGTGGCCGCACCAGAGGTCCAGGCAGCTGCCCAGAGGAGGCGTGCAGCGGGTCACGTGGATTCGGAGCCACTCAGAGCAACCGCTCCTGAACAACCCGGGGGGTTACCTGGAGGAGGAGGAGGAACAGGGAGGGTCACTTCGACTCGGAGTGATTGCCCAGGGCTACAGGTGGTTGGCAGGAGGAGGAGGCACACAGTGAGTTGCTTGGACTCCTAGTGACCGCACCGGAATGACCGGAGGAAGAGGCGTGCGGTGGGTCTCTGGGACGCAGAGTGATTGTACGGGGCCCCAGGTGGCTGCTCAGAGGAGGGGCCGCATAGCCAGGCGATTAGGTGCAGAGCAGGGTCCCAGGATCTACGAGACTTCTTGGTGGAAGAGCCGCACAGAGAAAGGCTTAGGGCGGAGCGAAGGTTCCAGGACTGCGGGCAGATTCTCTGAGGAGGGGCAGCCTAAGGAGATTCATCTGCGAAGGGTGAGGCTCCCAGGCCCAGGAGGTAGGGCCAGGCCCCTGGGAACTTTGCAGAGGAAGGCAGCCCAGCCCAGGCGGTAGCTGTAAATTGAGGGGAACCTCTAGGAGGGGAACTGACCAGCGAGACCTCCCCACCCAGTGAGTCTTCCCTGCCAGGTGAGGTTTCCCCACAAGGACGGTAAAACCAGAGACTCAGGCCCAAACAGGCCTTGCCTCAGCCCGCAGCCTAGTTCCGCTTTGGATGACCATTGGTCAACAAGTGGAGGCACCTCTGCCCACTAGCAGGGAATATACCCCACCTGAAGGCCACCACTCCTAGAGAGGCAGCTTCCTTGTGGCGCACCACATTATCAACTTCCTCCAAGACTTCAGCCTACTGAAGGCTAAGAGGGGATATATAGAAATCTTCAAGGACATTGTAAGTCAATAGAGGAAATCTGCAATATCTCAGCGGTCCACTGATACCTGAACAATATGAGAAAACAAGGGAAGAAAATGCCACCCAAAAATCTAGATGTTACATCAATAAAACCCAATGACAGCATGGCAGAAGAAATGACAGAAAAGGAGTTCAGAATGTACATAATTAAAATGATCAGGGAAGCAAACAATGAGATGAAAGAGCAAATGCACGCACTGAAAGATGAGATGAAAGAGCAAATGCAGGCATTGAATGATTGCACCAATCGACAGTTAAAAGAGCAAATACAGGAAGCAAAAGATCATTTCAATAAAGAGTTAGAAATATTGAAAAAAAAACCAAACAGAAATCCGTGAAACGAAGGAAACAATAAACCAAATTAAGAACTCCATAGAAAGCATATCCAGTAGGATAGAACACCTGGAAGACAGAACCTCAGACATTGAAGAGAAAATATTTAACCTTGAAAACAAAGTTGAACAAACAGAGAAGATGGTAAGAAATCATGAACAGAATCTACAAGAACTATGGAATATCATGAAAAGGCCAAATTTAAGAATTATTGGGATTGAGGAAGGCCTAGAGAAACAAACCAAAGGAATGAACAATCTATTCAATGAAATAATATCAGAAAATTTCCCAAATCTGAAGAATGAAATGGAAAATCAAGTTCAAGAGGCTTATAGGACTCCAAATACACAAAATTACAACAGACCCACACCAAGGCACATTATAATGAAAATACCGAACATACAAAATAAAGACAGAATTTTAAAGGCTGTGAGAGAAAAGAACCAAATTACATTCAGGGGGAAACCAATATGGATATCAGCAAATTTTTCAATCCAGACCCTAAAAGCTGAAAGGGCCTGGAACAACATTTTTCAAGCCTTGAAAGAAAATGGATGCTAACCAAGAATCTTATACCCAGCAAAACTTACCTTCAAATTTGACAATGAAATAAAATCCTTCCATGATAAACAAAAGCTAAAAGAATTTACCAAAAGAAAGCCAGCATTACAGAACATTCTCAGCAAAATATCCCATGAGGAAGAGATGAAAAACAAAGAAGCAAATCAGCAAAGGGAGGAATTATCCTAAAGGAATTGTCAAATAAAGGAGGAACCAAGTAGTGTCAAATAAATAAAAAAATAAAATTTAAAAAATGAACCATATGACCGGGAAACCAAATCATATCTCAATAATGACCCTGAATGTTAATGGCCTGAAGTCATCAATCAAAAGACATAGACTGGCAGATTGGATTAAAAAGAAGGATCCAACAATATGTTGCCTACAAGAGACTCACCTCATAGAAAAAGATACCCATAGACTAAAGGTGAAAGGATGGGGAAAAACGTACCATGCACATGGACTCAGCAAAAAAGCTGGAGTATCCATCCTCATTTCAGATAATTTGAACTTCAAGCCAAAGTTAGTCAGAAGGGATAAAGAAGGTCATTTCATACTGCTTAAGGGAAGCATAAATCAGCAAGATATAACAATCATAAATATCTATGCCCCCAACAGTGGCTCATCCATGTACGTCAAACAAATCCTTCTCAATTTCAGAAACCAAATAGACCATAACACAATAATACTAGGTGATTTTAACACGCCTCTCTCACCACTGGACAGATCTTCCAGACAAAAATTGAACAAAGAAACCATAGACCTCAATAACACAATCAACAATTTAGACTTAATGGACATTTATAGAATATATCATCCAAACAAGAGCGAATACACTTTCTTCTCAGCAGCACATGGGTCCTTCTCTAAAATAGACCATATGTTACGCCACAAAGCTAATGTTAGCAAATACAAGAAGATAGAGACACTACCTTGTATTCTATCAGATCATAATGGATTGAAGTTAGAAATAAATGAAAGAGTAAAACTCAGAAACTATTCCAACATCTGGAGATTAAACAATATGCTATTATATGATGAATGGATAACAGAAGATATTAGGAAGGAAATTAAAAAATTCTTAGAGGTAAATGAGAACAAAGAAACATCATATCAAAATCTCTGGGACACTATGAAAGCAGTACTTAGAGGGAAATTTATTTCATGGAGCGCATTTAATAAAAGAAGTAAAACTCAACAAATAAACGACCTAACACTATAGCTCAAAGCCCTAGAAAAAGAAGAACAGAACAGCACCAAAAATAGTAGAAGACAGGAAATAGTTAAACTCAGAGTTGAAATCAATGAAATTGAAACAAAAGAAACAATACAAAAATTGACAAAATAAATAGTTGGTTCTTCGAAAAAATAAACAAAATTGATCAACCTTTAGCCACACTAACAAAGAGAAGATGAGAGAAAACCCAAATCACTAAAGTTCGGAATGAACAAGGAAATATCACAACAGACACGAGTGAAATACAAAACATAATTAGAAGCTATTTTGAAAATCTATACTCCAACAAAACAGAAAACCTCGAAGACATCAACAGGTTTCTAGAGATATATGAATTGCCTAAATTGAACGAGGAGGACATACACAATTTAAATAGATCAATTTCAAGCAATGAAATAGAAGAGGTCATCAAAAGCCTACCAACAAAGAAAAGTCCAGGACCAGATGGGTTCTCAGCCGAGTTCTACAAAACATTTAAAGAAGAGCTCATTCCAATACTTCTCAAAGTATTCCATGAAATAGAAGAGGAGGGAACCCTCCCAAACTCATTCTATGAAGCCAATATCACACTGATACCTAAACCAGACAGAGACACATCAAGGAGAGAAAATTTCAGACCAACATCCTTAATGAACATCGACGCAAAAATTCTCAACAAAACTTTAGCAAATCGCATACAACAACATATTAAAAAGATAGTGCACCATGATCAAGTAGGTTTCATCCCAGGGATGCTAGGTTGGTTCAACATCAGGAAATCAATAAATGTAATTCACCATATCAATAGACTTAAAGTCAAGAATCACATGATTATTTCAATAGATGCAGAAAAGGCATTTGATAAAATACAGCACCCCTTCATGCTCAAAACACTAGAAAAAATAGGGATAGTGGGAACATTCCTTAACATTGTAAAGGCCATTTATGCTAAGCCCATGGCTAATATCATTCTAAATGGTGAAAAACTGAAAGCATTCTCCCTAAAAACTGGAACAAGGCAGGGATGCCCTCTTTCACAACTTCTATTCAACATCGTTCTTGAGACTCTAGCCAGAGCAATTAGAGAAACCAAAGAAATTAAAGGGATAAGAATTGGAAAAGAAGAACTCAAACTATCCCTGTTCGCTGATGACATGATTATATATTTAGAGGAACCTGGAAATTCCACCAGAAAACTCTTAGAACTCATAAGTGAATTCAGTAAAGTAGCAGGTTACAAGATCAATGCTCATAAATCCAACGCATTTTTATACATAAGTGATGAATCTTCAGAAAGAGAAATTAGGAAAACTACCCCATTCACAATAGCATCAAAAAAAATAAAATACTTGGGAATCAATCTCACAAAAGAGGTGAAAGACCTCTACAATGAGAACTACAGATCACTAACCAAAGAAATTAAAGAACACCTTAGAAGATGGAAAGATCTTCCATGTTCTTGGATAGGAAGAATTAATATTGTCAAAATGGCCATACTACCTAAAGTGCTATACAAATTCAATGCAATTCCAATTAAAATCCCAATGACGTACCTTACAGAAATAGAGCAAGCAATTATGAAATTCATCTGGAAGAATAAGAAACCCAGAATAGCTAAAGCAATTCTTAGCAGGAAGAGTGAAATAGGGTGTATTGCAATACCAGATCTTCAACTCTACTACAAAACAATAGTGACAAAAACGGCATGGTATTGGTACCAAAATAGAAAGGTAGATCAATGATACAGAATAGAGGATACGGACACAAACCCAAATAAATACAATTTTCTCATACTAGACAAAGGGGCCAAAAACATGCAATGGAGAAAAGATAGCCTCTTCAACAAATGGTGCTGGGAAAACTGGAAATCCATATGCAACAGAATGAAATTAAACCCCTATCTCTCACCCTGCACAAAACTCAATTCAAAATGGATCAAAGACCTTGGAATCAGACCAGAAACCCTGCATCTTATAGAAGAAAAAGTAGGTCCAAATCTTTAACTTGTTGGCTTAGGATCAGACTTCCTTAATAGGACTCCCATAGCCCACGAAATAAAACCAAGAATCAACAACTGGGATAGATTCAAACTAAATAGCTTTCTCTCAGCAAAGGAAACTATCAGTAATGTGAAGAGAGAGCCTACAGAGTGGGAGAATATCTTTGCCACTCATACTTCAGATAGAGCACTAATTTCCAGAATCTATAAAGAATTCAAAAAACTCTACACCAAGAATACAAATAACCCAATCAACAAATGGGGTAAGGAAATGAACAGACACTTCGCAGAAGAAGATGTACAAGCAATCAACAGATATATGAAAAAACGTTCAACCTCTCTAGTAATAAGAGAAATGCAAATCAAAACTACCCTAAGATTCCATCTCACCCCAATTAGAATGGCAATTATCAAGAACACAAGCAACAATAGGTGTTGGCGAGGATGTGGGGAAAAAGGTACACTCATACATTGCTGGTGGGACTGCAAATTAGTGCAGCCACTCTGGAAAGCAGTATGTAGATTCCTCAGAAAGCTTGGAATGGAACCACCATTTGACCCAGCTATCCCACTCCTTGGCCTATACCCAAAGGACTTAAAATCAGCATACTTCAGAGATACAGCCACATCAATGTTCATAGCTGCTCAATTCACAATAACCAGACTGTGGAACCATCCTAGATGTCCTTCAATTGATGAATGGATAAAGAAACTGTGGTATATATATACAATGGAATATTACTCAGCCACGAAGAATGATAAAATTATGGCATTTGCAGGCAAATGGATGAAATTGGAGAATATCATGCTAAGTGAGATAAGCCAATCTCAAAAAACCAAAGGACGAGTGATCTCTCTGATAAGTGGATGATGATGTATAATGGGGGGAGGGGAGGGTTAGTGTTAGGGTTAGAGTTAGGGTTAGGGAGGGGGGCAAATATGGAGGAAGGAAGGACTGTATAGAGGGAAAAGAGGGGTGGGAGGGGTGGCGGGAAGGGAAAAATAACAGAATGAATCAAACAACATTACTCTATGTAAATTTATGATTATACAAATGGTATTCCTTTATGCCATGTACAAACAGAGAAACAACATGTATCCCATTTGTTTACAATAAAAAAAAAGAATCTGTTGTTTCCAAACCTCTCTTTGATAATTGGACGTGTTATTGTACGTTACATATTTTAACTAAATAAATATTAAACCAATGAAAAAAAAAACTTATGAAACTCCAAGTTGTTGGAATTAAACTTCTGCACCACAGCATGGGGCATTCTTTTTTTGGGGGGGTGATGCTGGGGACCTCTTGCATGCTAGGTAATCACTCTACCACTGAGTCACATCCCCAGCAGGGAATCTACATTTTACCTATATTTTAGAGTGTTTTTTTGTATAATGAAGTCTGAAAACTATTCCTAAACAGGATCAAACAATTTAAAAATCCCACAGTTCATTCAAAGCTAAGAGACCAGAGAGATATCTACAGTTGTTTGCAGTTACAGCCACTTCATCCTAGGTCTGCCTTTGATTCTCTTCAGAGAAGGGAGCATACAGTTCCAGGAACCATAATGATGATACTCAGGGCTCATATTTTATCTCCATATGCCCCACTCCTCATACCAAAGAACTAGACAAGAGGTTGTTGTACAGGAGCAGAGTTTTTGAACTTGACTAGTATTCTGTTCTGGTGAAAAATTAGTTCACAGTTTGTGTTTCTTTTTCATTCCTAGTGTGCAGATTTTGTTGAATCCATAACCTAATGGGCCCATTTGCTTTTTATAAATATCATTTAATTTCCATCTAATTTGACATTTAGTGAATTCACATTTTTTATTCTTGGTAGTGTCTCATTTAGCAAACAAAAAATAATCCAGGTTTGACTTATAATTTTCCTTACATTAACACTATAATTATTCTGAAGAACTTAGGCTCAACTGAAGGAAACTCCTTGATAAAGTCCACTCAAGTAATAACTATTAGAGCTGATAATTTTGATGGCACTAGATGCATTTGAATATTTAATAAATAATTAAAAATTGAATATATGTGACATTCCTATGCAACATTATTCTTACATATTCTGAGGATTAAAAAATAAGCAGTTGTCATATGAAGGCATTTTAATATAGTGAAAATAAAAAATGTACCAGGAGATGCATGGGATGAATAATTAGACACATAGTTCTCCATTTATTATATTAAACTTTTATTTATTATATTTATTATTATAAACTTTTACCTCAAAATAAATGAGAGTGAAATCTCCTATGCTATGCCTTCTCCTTAGTTTCACCCAAGTGACATTGGCTTTATCTCTCTGTCTCTCTGTCTCTCTCTGTCTATCTCTCTCTCTTCCTGTGCGAGTGAGAGAGATACAATGTTATATGCATTTTAATCCTCATCCATGGCAGTAAGTTATAGAGAACTGGATCCTTCTCAATTAATACAGTCTGTAAATGAATTCTTAAAATTCCGACATTCCCCTGCATCCCCACCTCTTTGTGTGTTTATGTGTTTGAGAATGGATCTCACTATGTCCCCCACTGGTCTCAGCAGCTCAAGTGGTTCCTTTGGTCTCCGTTCAAGCCTCACTCCAGAGCTTCTCCCTCCCCTCCTTCCAGCCCCTATTCCCATCACCTTTCTAATCCTGGAAATAAAAGTACAGGAAAGTCACACTGGTGCACTTAACAGCATGTTTTGTTGTATGATGGTCATTTTAAAGCTACTGCAAGTTATTAATCAAAGAACTTATAGGATAGTCAGTGTCTTCAACATTTTTGAGTTTTTTCTGCCAGGTGGTTGCTGTAACATACCACAGAGAAGTAGATTTTCATATTATACCGGATTATTATTATTATTATTATTCTCCTTCTCCTTCATCTCCTGCTCCTTCTCCGACTTCTACTTCTTCATGTGTTTCACATTGTTGTGTGATCACTCCCATTAAACATCCCCAGCACCTTTTCAACAGTCCAAACCTAAAATCTGTACCTTTTGAATAGTGATTCCCCATTCCTCCTCCACATAGCACATAGTATGTATTAGGCTATGCCAGGTACCTCATATAAATGGGGTCATATATTTGTCTTTCTGTGTCTGGTTTACACTTAGCATCAAAATTCATCCACATTGGGCGTGTGTCAGGGCTTCACCTCTTTTTATGGCTGATAGCACTCCACTGTATGGAATAGCATACTTTGTTAATCCATTTATCTATCAATGGAAATTTGGGTGTTTCCACACTTTGACTCTTGTGAATAATGCTGTCATGGTAATTCATGTACAGTTCTCTTGGTTCAAGTCCTCGATTTCAATGCTTTTATTTTTTTCTTTTTTTGTATGCATGTGTTGTATATACTCAAGAGTAGAATTGTTGGGTCAAATGTTAATGTTATGTTTCATTTTTTGAGGAATCACCAGACTTTTACCCACTTTGTGTTCCTACTACCAATGCTAAATGTTCTAATTTCTCCACATCCTAACACTTGTTTTCTGTTTTGTTTTATTTTTTGATAGTAGCCATCCTCATGGATGTGAAGTGACACTTTATTGTGGTGTTGATTTGCATTTCATTAGTGTTAATGCATAATTAAAATGCAGCCAGGGCTGAAAAATAATTGTGCTAGCAAAACCAGGTAGCCCTTAAAAATAACCTTTTCCTTGCTTAAACTCCAAAATTAAGAAAACTTAACTAGAGCAATTCCATATAAATGCTTATTTAAGAGACAATCCAAACTTAACATTGTCTATGAATAAGCAACCCACTAACATGGTTATATGAGTAAAAACTTTCAAAGAAAGTAATGCAAAATTAGGAGTTTTGTAACTACAAATATAATGATGATGTTGCTACATCATTTCAAATAATTTCTTTACATAGCTTTTACAGTTTCCTAGTAAATTCTTGACTCTGACACTTGGTCAACAGAACACAGACACCAACACCCATACTGTTTTTCAATCTGTTCCTCAATTCATGAAAAACATATTATTCAAATAAACTCTTTAAAATGTTATTGTGCCTTAGATTTTTCTTTTATACTATTGATTAGCTATGCGGAACATGTTTTCATGCTATTTAGGATAAACCTTGCCATTTGAGGGGAATGGACTGGGAATGGGCAAGCTCACACCATGGAATTTCTACCTATATGGGTGCAGTTTTGTCTCATTTGACTTTTTCCCTCTTTTTCAAAGTTCCTATAAGATTACTGTAACCATTAAAGCTTTTTTTCCTAATGTCTCCTTTGAGGAAATGAAGGCTTTGAACTTCCATTTTTAGTTCAATTTTCTACATTCTTAATCCTGCCTATATGACTTAATCAGTAAGCCTTTGTGAAATTCACTTATTTCAATTGAAAAGTGAGTGTAATGTTTTCTAATTTGCAGCACTTTTAAATATCAATGAGGTTAGATACACAGCTTATCATAGGCCTCCTATGTAATAATGCCTTGGAATTTATTATTACTAATGAAACAGAACTTCAGAGAAGATAATTCCCAGTGTCATTAGAGGTTTGGGGGAATGATGGAGGAGACTTGCTGCAGTCTGCCCATATTCAGTTATGTATTGTCCCATACAAAGTGCAGAAGGCTCATCAGTCCTAAATTGATAGTGCAGAGAATAACTTTGCAATTCCATTTTTCCTGGGATGCTCTTCCAGGTAAGCAGGTTGCTATGGCTTCTGGACCAAAAATGTCCGCCCCCCCCCCCCATTTGTCTGGTGGGAAACAGAACTGAACAGCTGATAGTGAACCAGCAAGCTGTACAGATTCTTGAGGAGATTTCCCAACCAGTAGTAGTAGTGGCCATTGTTGGACTGTACCGCACAGGAAAATCTTACTTGATGAATCGTCTGGCAGGACAGAACTGTGGTGAGTGGTGTCCTGGGTAGGACAAGTTGCTTTATTCCAAGTGAATCTCAGCTTCTTTGTCTGAATTCCCATTCCATGAAGAGAGGACTCCACTTCTCTCAGTAAAGAAAACTTGTCATCCTAAGTCTCACAGCCAAATTACTACTTTACTGTAATCTCTGCCGTCAATATTCTTTTCTTTACCCACATTAAGGAAATCCTCCCGTACTTATGACCAGTATCATATCTTTTCTTACATCCTGTGTGTCTCTCCTCTCACACAACAAATTCTTTTTCTGCCTAATATTTTCAACAATATGTAAAGATCTTTATTGTCATCTTCAAGACCCTTTCTTGATTTCACATTTCATTGTATCTGTGAACTGTTTATTTCTTGCTTTGTCTTTGTTTTCAGTCATTTTTCAATATAAAAAGTATTATCCCAGTTTCTTTTTCTATCTTTTATCTTCTCACATCTCTCTTCTGTCAACTGCTCTGTGATGTAGAGCCACGCAATTCTTCCAAGACACTCTTGCAGACTTCCCATTTTTGTCTCATTCAGGATGATTTTGCCTCCTACTTGAGAATGTCATCACTCTCATGTTTCATGACCTCTACTGTTTGAAATAGGTGACTTGCAAAGTAAGACATTCTTGAGGAAGTAGAGAATGCACCATCTTGGCTGCTGGGGTACTTACAATCCAAGACTTCCGACTGTGTGCCATAGGCTGCTTAGAAGATCTGCTCTCAGCGTATGTTGCTCTCTCCTCTTCCCTTGCAGGCTTCCCTCTGGGCTCCACCATACAATCTGAAACCAAGGGCATCTGGATGTGGTGTGTGCCCCACCCCACCAAGCCAAATCACACCCTGGTCCTTCTGGACACTGAGGGTCTGGGTGATGTGGAAAAGGTGAGGCAGGATGTCTCAGATCCTCTGTCTTCTGGATTTTCTCCTTATCTCTTATGACCCTGTACAATTTAACTGCTTTGATCTTTTTGTGAAATCTGGAAACTGAACTATAGTGAATGAAGCAAATTAGTTGCTTGAATGTTACTGAAACTGGTCTCAAAAATCAGGATGAGGTCCTTGTTCCCTGAGTGTCGAAGACTAAATACCAGAAAGTCGTATATAAAGGATAGAACAAAAACAGACTTCTCCCAGGGAGTGGGGCGAGAAAAGAGGATTCAGAGCTGGCATTTGTGGGAGGGGGTGAATCCTACCCTTTTACAGATTTCAGATTTTCTTTCTTCTCATATCTTCTTCTGTTACCTTACCTATGTGACCAAATGGTGGGAATGATCCAAAGGTGAGAATGGAGTCACCCAGAGGTACTCATTAACAAGTTCTTCCTGAGAGGAATAATTTCCTGGAGGCACGGTAACTCTGGCAACAGGTTATGAAGAGGGGGAATTGTTCTGGAGGTTTTAGTATTTTATTTCCTTGTGAATTAGCCCCCATTTTGTCCCACAGGATCTTCTATCCTCACTGCCTGCACGTTTGTTCTCATTACTTAGAGATGATGCTGTGGTATACTAGATAGGATACTTTATTTCTTGATGCTGAGGTGAATGCTTGGATTCTATATAAAAAAAGCTTATTGATCAGTTAAGTTCCAGACTTCTGGGCTCAGTAGATATGCATTACTGAACAAAGTAAAGACTCTGTCCTCAAGAATACCCTGCAGTCCCATTGCACAGACCACATCTATGCTTCGAATTATAGAGCCTGGGAAATAAATAGGTTGGAGAGAGGAAGACCCCATGCTGTTGTGCAATGCCAGACCCCTGTCAGTTCCATGGGGAAATCTATGGCTGGGATACACCTTTTGAGGGATCCTGTGTTGAGACATGGGCTTTCAGTCTTTATCCCCAGTTCTGTCTAGTCCTTGGAGGTCTGCCTTCAAAGTCTTCTCATTAAGAGTGCTGACATCTGAGGGCTGTCATCCTTCTGCACCTCCAATAGCTGGGGATAACTTCTTTAACCTTGAAAAGTGATCAGAACTGCACATCCTAGCTTCCACCACATAGACCTAAGTATAAGAGGGAATTGATATGAGGGTAGAGCAGTATGGGATTCATCTCTGGGGTGTGAGGAAATACTCCTGATCCACCTTTCAAGCTTATGAAGTGCAGTGTACATTTGGGGGTTGGAATTAGTAGAGTCAGGTTTACATTTTTATGGTGAAGTTTATCAGCAACCCACAGAGCATTCTCCAAGTCTGAGAAATCATGACTATGCTGGTTCTGTCAAAGCATGTTTTTGTCTGATAATATACATTTTAGTTTTTTCTTTAATATTTTTTATATTGGAGACCAGAGGTTAGGTAGATTAGAAAATGGGGAATAGAGGGGTAAGAAAGGAGGGGGGATATGGAAAGGAATGACAGCAGAATGAATCAGACATGATTTTCCCATGTTCATATATGAAATCATCACAGTGAATTCCACCATTAGGTCCATCCACAAAAATTGGATCCTAATTAGAAAAAAATATATCCCATTATATAATTATATCAAAATGAATTCTCCTGTCAAATATAACTAAAAGATCTAATAAACTAAAAACAACAGTATGTTACCTGAGGCATCTGTCTTTTATGTCTCACTTTGAGAATTATTTGAGAATAGTGTCTAAATTTCCATATGCTCCTTTTCTGCACAAGGAGGAATATAATACTCTCTGATTACTTTGTATCACCTATTTTGAAATGGCATTGACAATTAAAATTTATATGTATTTAAACTGTGCAACTTGATGCTTTGATATGCATGGCGAATTGACCAGTACAATCCACAGCTTTCTTTTACTTTTGTAGAGACAACACTCCAGACAGCTTCTTGCAAAATTCAACTATTTGATATGGTAATAGCTGTGATCACCATGCTGCAACTTAGACCTCCAGAACTTATTTATCTTGCGTAACTGAAACTTTGTACCTTTTGGTCAGTATCTTCCTGCTTTTCCCCACCCACCAGACCCCAGAACACACCATTCCATTTTCTGCAGCAATGGATTTGTCTATTTGACCATTTTAGACCACACCTAAGTAAGATAATGCAGTATTTTCCTTTTTGTATTGGGGCTATTTCACTAGGCACAATGCTCTCAAGGTTCATTCATGTTATTGCAAATGGCAAGATTTCCTTACTTTTTAAAGTTAACCTTCTAAGTTTCCTTTTTTTTTTTATCCATTCACCTATTCATACACATTTAGATTATTTCTTTATATTGGTTATTGTGAATAGTGCTTCACAAAAACGTGGAAAGGCAGCTATCTCTTTGGAATACTGATTTAACTTCCTTTGGATCTCTATATTGAAGTAAGATTTCTGGATCTCAGTGTATTTCTATTTTTCATATTTCAAGGAAACTCCAGAATGTTTTCTATACTAGCTATGCCAATTTGCATCCCAACCAACAGAATACTAGGGTTCTCTTTCTTCATTATTCTCATCTACATTTGTTATAATTTGTCTTTCCTATAATAGCCATCCTGACAGGTATGATATATATCTCATTTGGTTTTGACCTGCATTTCCATGATGATTTGTGCTGTTGAATATCTTCATATTTCTATTGGACATTTGTATGTATGCTTTTCAAAAATATATACTCAAGTCCTCTGCTTCTTTGTATTGGTTACTTGATTCACATTGCTATTGAGTTATATGAATTCCTTACATCTTTTGAATATTAACTCTCTTGCCAATATGGTTTGCAGATTATTTTTTCAGTCTGCAGTTGCTATTTCACATAGTTGGGTGTTTCCTTAGATGGCAAGCTATCTTGTTGGATGCTGTCCACTTGTCTACTTTTGCTTTTGTTGTCTGTGTTTTTCATGTCATGTTGATAAATGTCATTGCCAGACCAGTATCAAGAAGTTTTTTTCTATGTATAGACCATGTGTAGATTAGAAAACTATAAATATGGTTTAGAAGAATCCTTTGATTACAGTACAATGGGAATCACCACCCAAGATACAAGCTCGACACCTTTGTGGGCTAATTTCCCATAAAGGAAAATCTCGTATTTCCATAACTACAAAACACACCTTTATCCCTGTGAAGCGCTTCACAAATGCGCTGTTGGTCATAAGGGGGATCATGGAGCATTCCATTTTTTGAAAAGCAACTCAAAGCATGGACTCTTCTAAACCATATTTATAGCTTTCTAATCTACACATAGTCTATACATAGATGCATATTTTACCCTCCAGCTGGCTAGAGATTTATTTGTTGTAAATGCTGTATAGATTTGTTTTTCCTTTCTTTACTTATCCTGGTTTGGGATTTTTTTTTAAATGAATGTATGCTGATTTAGCAAGTATGAAAATAATCTTCTGTAGACTGAGCTGCCCCTCCTGCTGCAACCACGTGGCCTGTGCTGTCACGAGATATAGGATGGTGGCACCACCGTTGCATTCCCAATGGACTCATGCACCTCCTGGGTGGTTTTTGTTTTTTTTTCAGGGTTTGAGGGGGGTTTTGTTTGTTTGTTTGCTTCTTTTCCAGAGTGTGGAAAGTCTACAGTGCAGAAAGGCTTTAACCTGCCAATTGATTTTAAATACTTCCTCCTGTGCAGGGCTGTACGCATCCTGCCAAGCTGCGTTATATACTGTACTGTGTACAATAAAGAAGTTTGCTTTTTGTTTAAAAAAAAGAAAAAGAAGAAGAAGCTTTTTTTCCTATGGAAAAAGGACAGCATCTTGCTTTTATGGTTTCACCTCATTTTATAGTTTAAAGTCTTTCTTTTTTCACTAGTTAGCTGAAAATTTCCCACCCTGCTAACCACCACTCCACCCTGTGAGTGCAACTCCTTTGGGTTCCACATATAAATGAGGTCAGGTGATATCTTTCTGTGCCTTTCTTATTTCACTTAGTTTACTGTCCTACAGGTTCATTTATTATCACAAATGACAGGATTTCCCTATTTTTGTTGTTGTATAAAGCATCCTGGTGTGTATAATTACATTTTCCTTGTCCTTTCTTCCACCTTTCTTCCACACTTAGACTGATTCCGTGCCTTGGCTGTTGTGAATGGTAGAGATGTCCCTTAGATATACTTACTTCATTTCCTTTGCACATACACACAGTAGTGGGATTACTGGATCCAATTTCAGGTTTTACATGTAAGTCTCAAATCTGTTAGATGATTTAATCACTTTTCTGCTAGTGGATATCGAGTCTTTCTCACATCCTTGTGGAAGAGATTAGTTTTTCCTCATTTTGTGTTCTTGGCATTGTTATCCAAGATTAGTTGACTGTGAATGTATGAGTTTATTTCTGGGATCTCTTTTCTATTCCAAGATTCCGTATACCTGTTCTGACCGTATCATCTGTATTATTGTTAGGATCATTGTAGCTCTCTAACTCATCTCCAATAGGAAAGCATGATGCCTCCAGCTTTGTTCTTCTTACTCCAGTCAACCTTCAGTGTCTTTCATGATTTTGTGTGAATGATAGAATTTTTCTCTTTATTTCTTTTTTTTTTATTGTAACCAAATGGGATACATGTTGTTTTTCTGTTTGTACATGGCGTAAAGGCATACCATTTGTGTAATCATAAATTTACATAGAGTAATGTTGTTTGATTCATTCTGCTATTTTTTCCCTTCCCCCCACCCCTCCCACCCCTCTTTACCCTCTATACAGTACTTCCTTCCTCCATACTTGCCCCCCTCCCTAACCCTAACTCTAACCCTAACACTAACCCTTCCCTCCCCCTCATTATGTGTCATCCTCCACTTATTAGCGATATCATTCGTCCTTTGGCTTTTTGAGATTGGCTTATCTCACTTAGCATGATATTCTCCAATTTCATCCATTTGCCTGCAAATGCCATAATTTTATCATTCTTTATGGCTGAGTAATATTCCATTGTATATATATACCACAGTTTCTTTATGCACTCATCAATTGAAGGGCATCTAGGTTGGTTCCACAGTCTGGCAATTGTGAATTGAGCAGCTATGAACATTGATGTGGCTGTGTCTCTGTAGTATGCTGATTTTAAGTCCTTTGGGTATAGGCCAAGGAGTGGGATAGCTGGGTCAAATGGAGGGTCCATTCCAAGTTTTCTAAGGAATCTCCACACTACTTTCCAGAGTGGCTGCACTAATTTGCAGCCCCACCAGCAATGTATGAGTGTACCTTTCTCCCCACATCCTCGCCAACACCTGTTGTTGCTCGTATTCTTGATAATCGCCATTCTAATTGGGGTGAGATGGAATCTTAGGGTGGTTTTGATTTGCATTTCTCTTATTACTAGAGATGGTGAACATTTTTCCATATGTTTGTTGATTGCTTGTAGATCTTCTTCTGTGAAGTGTCTATTCATTTCCTTAGCCCATTTGTCGACTGGATTATTTGAATTCTTGGAGTAGAGTTTTTTGAGTTCTTTATAGATTCTGGAGATTAGTGCTCTATCTGAAGTATGATTGGCAAAGATATTCTCCCATTCTGTAGGCTCTTTCTTCGCATTGCTGATAGTTTCCTTTGCTGAGAGAAAGCTTTTTAGTTTGAATCTATCCCAGGGGTTGATTCTAGCTTTTATTTCTTGTGCTCTGGGAGTCCTGTTAAGGAAGTCTGATCCTAGACCAACAAGGTGAAGATTTGGACCTACTTTTTCTTCTATAATCTGCAGGGTCTCTGGTCTGATTCCGAGGTCCTTAATCCATTTTGAGTTTAGTGTCGTGCATGGTGAGAGATATGGGTTTAGTTTCATTCTGTTGCATATGGATTTCCAATTCTCCCAGCACCATTTGTTGAAGAGGCTATCTTTTCTCCATTGCATATTTTTGGCACCTTTGTCTAGTATGAGAAAATTGTATTTATTTGGGTTTGTGTCTGTGTCCTCTATTCTGTACCATTGATCTACCTTTCTATTTTGGTACCAATACCATGCCGTTTTTGTTACTATTGCTTTGTAGTAGAGTTGAAGATCTGGTATTGCAATACCCCCTGTTTCACTCTTCCTGCTAAGGATTGCTTTAGCTATTCTGGGTTTCTTATTCTTCCAGATGAATTTCATAATTGCTTGCTCTATTTCTGTAAGGTACATCATTGGGATTTTAATTGGAATTGCATTGAATTTGTATAGCACTTTAGGTAGTATGGCCATTTTGACAATATTAATTCTTCCTATCCAAGAACATGGAAGATCTTTCCATCTTCTAAGGTGTTCTTTAATTTCTTTCTTTAGTGTTGTATAGTTCTCATTGTAGAGGTCTTTCACCTCTTTTGTGAGATTGATTCCCAAGTATTTTATTTTTTTCGAGGCTATTGTGAATGGGGTAGTTTTCCTAATTTCTCTTTCTGAAGATTCATCACTTATGTATAAAAATGCGTTGGATTTATGAGCATTGATCTTGTAACCTGCTACTTTACTGAATTCACTTATGAGTTCTAAGAGTTTTCTGGTGGAATTTCCAGGTTCCTCTAAATATATAATCATGTCATCAGCGAACAGGGATAGTTTGAGTTCCTCTTTCCCAATTCGTATCCCTTTAATTTCTTTGGTTTGCCTAATTGCTCTGGCCAGAGTCTCAAGAACGATGTTGAATAGAAGTGGTGAAAGAGGGCATCCCTGCCTTGTTCCAGTTTTTAGGGGGAATGCTTTCAGTTTTTCACCATTTAGAATGATATTAGCCATGGGCTTAGCATAAATGGCCTTTACAATGTTAAGGAATGTTCCCACTATCCCTATTTTTTCTAGTGTTTTGAGCATGAAGGGGTGCTGTATTTTATCAAATGCCTTTTCTGCATCTATTGAAATAATCATGTGATTCTTGACTTTAAGTCTATTGATATGGTGAATGACATTTATTGATTTCCTGATGTTGAACCAACCTAGCATCCCTGGGATGAAACCCACTTGATCATGGTGCACTATCTTTTTAATATGTTGTTGTATGCGATTTGCTAAAGTTTTGTTGAGAATTTTTGCGTCGATGTTCATTAAGGATGTTGGTCTGAAATTTTCTCTCCTTGATGTGTCTCTGTCTGGTTTAGGTATCAGTGTGATATTGGCTTCATAGAATGAGTTTGGGAGGGTTCCCTCCTCTTCTATTTCATGGAATACTTTGAGAAGTATTGGAATGAGCTCTTCTTTAAAGGTTTTGTAGAACTCGGCTGAGAACCCATCCGGACCTGGGCTTTTCTTTGTTGGTAGGCTTTTGATGACCTCTTCTATTTCATTGCTTGAAATTGATCTATTTAAATTGTGTATGTCCTCCTCGTTCAGTTTAGGCAATTCATATGTCTCTAGAAACCTGTTGATGTCTTCGAGGTTTTCTGTTTTGTTGGAGTATAGATTTTCAAAATAGCATCTAATTATGTTTTGTATTTTAATCCTGTCTGTTGTGATATTTCCTTGTTCATTCCGAATTTCAGTGATTTGAGTTTTCTCTCGTCTTCTCTTTGTTAGTGTGGCTAAATGTTTATCAATTTTGTTTATTTTTTTGAAGAACCAACTATTTATTTTGTCAATTTTTTGTATTGTTTCTTTTGTTTCAATTTCATTGATTTCAGCTCTGAGTTTAACTATTTCCTGTCTTCTACTACTTTTGGTGCTGTTCTGTTCTTCTTTCTCTAGGGCTTTGTGCTACAGTGTTAGGTCGTTTATTTGTTGAGTTTTACTTCTTTTATTAAATGCGCTCCATGAAATAAATTTCCCTCTAAGTACTGCTTTCATAGTGTCCCAGAGATTTTGATATGATGTTTCTTTGTTCTCATTTACCTCTAAGAATTTTTTAATTTCCTTCCTAATATCTTCTGTTATCCATTCATCATATAATAGCATATTGTTTAATCTCCAGATGTTGGAATAGTTTCTGTGTTTTACTCTTTCATTTATTTCTAACTTCAATCCATTATGATCTGATAGAATACAAGGTAGTGTCTCTATCTTCTTGTATTTGCTAACATTAGCTTTGTGGCATAATATATGGTCTATTTTAGAGAAGGATCCATGTGCTGCTGAGAAGAAAGTGTATTCGCTCTTGGTTGGATGGTATATTCTATAAATGTCCGTTAAGTCTAAATTATTGATTGTGTTATTGAGATCTATAGTTTCTTTGTTCAATTTTTGTCTGGAAGATCTCTCCAGTGGTGAGAGAGGCGTGTTAAAATCACCTAGTATTATTGTGTTATGGTCTATTTGGTTTGTGAAATTGAGAAGGATTTGTTTGACATACATGGATGAGCCACTGTTGGGGGCATAGATGTTTATGATTTTTATATCTTGCTGATTTATGCTTCCCTTAAGCAGTATGAAATGACCTTCTTTATCCCTTCTGACTAACTTTGGCTTGAAGTCCACATTATCGGAAATGAGGATGGATACTCCAGCTTTTTTGCTGAGTCCATGTGCATGGTATGTTTTTCCCCATCCTTTCACCTTTAGTCTATGGGTATCTTTTTCTATGAGGTGAGTCTCTTGCAGGCAACATATTGTTCGATCTTTCTTTTTAATCCAATCTGCCAGTCTGTGTCTTTTGATTGATGAATTCAGGCCATTAACATTCAGGGTTATTATAGAGATATGATTTGGTTTCCCGGTCATTTGGTTAATTTTTTAAATTTTATTTTTTTATTTGTTTGACACAACTTGGTTCCTCCTTTATTTGACAATTCCTTTAGGATAATTCCTCCCTTTGCTGATTTGCTTCTTTGTTTTTCATCTCTTCCTCATGGAATATTTTGCTGAGAATGTTCTGTAATGCTGGCTTTCTTTTTGTAAATTCTTTTAGCTTTTGTTTATCATGGAAGGATTTTATTTCATCGTCAAATTTGAAGGTAAGTTTTGCTGGGTATAAGATTCTTGGTTGGCATCCATTTTCTTTCAGGGCTTGAAAAATGTTGTTCCAGGCCCTTCTAGCTTTTAGGGTCTGGATTGAAAAATCTGCTGATATCCGTATTGGTTTCCCCCTGAATGTAATTTGGTTCTTTTCTCTCACAGCCTTTAAAATTCTGTCTTTATTTTGTATGTTCGGTATTTTCATTATAATGTACCTTGGTGTGGGTCTGTTGTAATTTTGTGTATTTGGAGTCCTATAAGCCTCTTGAACTTGATTTTCCATTTCATTCTTCAGATTTGGGAAATTTTCTGATATTATTTCATTGAATAGGTTGTTCATTCCTTTGGCTTGTTTCTCTAGGCCTTCCTCAATCCCAATAATTCTTAAATTTGGCCTTTTCATGATATCCCATAGTTCTTGTAGATTCTGTTCATGATTTCTTACCATCTTCTCTGTTTGTTCAACTTTGTTTTCAAGGTTAAATATTTTGTCTTCAATGTCTGAGGTTCTGTCTTCCAGGTGTTCTATCCTATTGGATATGCTTTCTATGGAGTTCTTAATTTGGTTTATTGTTTCCTTCATGTCAAGGATTTCTGTTTGGTTTTTTTTCAATATCTCTAACTCTTTATTGAAATGATCTTTTGCTTCCTGTATTTGCTCTTTTAACTGTCAATTGGTGCGATCAATCAATGCTTGCATTTGCTCTTTCATCTCATCATTCAGTGCGTGCATTTGCTCTTTCATCTCATCGTTTGCTTCTCTGATCATTTTAATTATGTACATTCTGAACTCCTTTTCTGTCATTTCTTCTGCCATGCTGTCACTGGGTTTTATTGATGTAACATCTAGATTTGTTTGCAGCATTTTCCTTCCTTGTTTTCTCATATTGTTCAGGTATCAGAGGACCGCTGAGATATTGCAGATTTCCTCTATTGACTTACAATGTCCCTGAAGATTTCTATATATATCCCCCCTTAGCCTTCAGTAGGCTGAAGTCTTGGAGGAAGTTGATAATGCGGTGCTCCACAAGGAAGCTGCCTCTCTAGGAGTGGTGGCCTTCAGGTGGGGTATAATCCCTGCTAGTGGGCAGAGGTTCCTCCACTTGTTGAACAATGGTCATCCAAAGGGGACCTAGGCTGTGGGCTGAGGCAAGGCCTGTTTGGGCCTGAGTCTCTGGTTTTACCGTCCTTGTGGGGAAACCTCACCCAGCAGGGAAGACTCACCCGGTGGGGAGGTCTCGTTGGTCAGTTCCCTCCTAGAGGTTCCCCTCAATTTACAGCTACCACCTGGGCTGGGCTGCCTTTCTCTGCAAAGTTCCCAGGTGCCCAGCCCTACCTCCTGGGCCTGGGAGCCTCACCCTTTGCAGATGACTCTCCTTAGGCTGCCCTTCCTCAGAGAATCTGCCCGCAGGCCTGGAACCTTCGCTCTGCCCTAAGCCTGTCTCTGTGCGGCTCTTCCACCAAGAAGCCTCCTAGATCCTGGGACCCTGCTCTGCACCTAATTGCCTGGCTATGCGGCCCCTCCTCTGAGCAGCCACCTGGGGCCCTGTAGAATCTCTCTGAATCCCAGACACCCGCCACACGCCTCTTCCTCCAGACAGCCGCCCAGCATTCTGGTGCGGTCACTAGGAGTCCAAGAAACTCACTGCGTGCCTCCACCTCCACCAACCACCCGTAGCCCTGGGCAATCAATCACTCTGAGTCGAAGTGACCCTCCCCGTTCCTCCTCCTTCTCCAGATAACCCCCGGGGTGTTCAGGAGCGGTCGCTCTGAGTGGCTCTGAGTCCACGTGACCCGCAGCACGGGTCCTCTGGGCAACCGCCCGGAGCTCTGGTGCGGCCACTCAAGACCAAGCGACCCACCACGCTTCTTCTCCAGGCAGCCCCCCTGTGTTCAGGAGCTGTCACTTTAACTCCAAACAACTCACCACTCGCCTTCTCCTCTGAGCAGCCGCCTGGAGCGCTAATGCAGTCACTGCGAGTCCAAATGTCCCGCCGCGCTCCTCCTCCTCCTCCTCCTTCTCCTCCGGGCAGGCCCCGGGGTTCAGAAGTGGTCTGAGTCCAAACAGCTCACCACGCAGCCCCTTCTCTGGCAACCGCCTGTAGCTCTGGTGTAGTCACCCCGAATCCAAGCGGCTGCGCTCCTCTTCCTCCTCCTCGTCCTCAGGGCAGGCCCCGGTGTTCAGAAGTGTCGTTCTGAGTCCAAACAGCTCGCCGCGCAGCTTCTCCTCTGGCAACCGCCTATAGCTCTGGTGCAGTCACTCCGAATCCAAGTGGCCACGCTCCTCCTCCTCCTCGTACTCAGGGCAGGCCCCGGTGTTCAGAAGTGGTCTGAGTCCAAACAGCTCGCCGTGCAGCTTCTCCTCTGGCAACCGCCTGTAGCTCTGGTGCAGTCACTCCAAATCCAAGTGGCCACGCTCCTCCTCCTCCTCCTCAGGGCAGGCCCCGGTGTCCTGAGTCCACACAGCTCTCCTCGCCACTCCTCCCCTGGGCAGCCGCCGGAGCCCCAGTGGTTGCTCCGAGTCCCAGCGCTGTGCCGAGTGGCCTCCTTTACGGCGCTCCCAGCTGTCCGAGTTCACTGCTCCAGCGGGGGGGAGGGGCGTCTCGCCGGCAGTTCTACTTCACAAAGTTTCCTGCGTTCCGGGACCACCGTCCCATCCGGGACGCCTCCCCGGGGGTGAGAGTCACCCGGCTGCTTTGAGTTGATCCCAAGCGTCTCAATATCTCCTCTTTTGAATCCTGAGTCCTGGAGCAACATGAAATGCAGCCACCCTCTAGGCCGCCATCTTGAAACCTCCCTCTTTTTATTTCTTAAGGAATATCATTGGTGTGTTTATAGGCATTTTAAAGCTATTCTCAAACAATGATATATGCTTATCTAAATGGTTTATAATTTGTCACAACATCCACTTCTAAGAAGCACGTGAACAAATTGCTTTTCAAAAATTGGGATCTGGGGGAAAATGAACTGGTTAATCTCCCCACTCAAGATTCTTCTGGACTTAGATCTGTTATTACATTTACTCTGGGGACCAGCATTATACACTTTTTATAGAAGTAATTCCTAGATTAAATTTAGAAAAATGCTGTGATTTACAGAAACAAATCAGCCTGCCCTTTAGTGCCCTTCCTCACCCTGTGTCAGCACCCACCCTCCAGCATTGTTGCCTGCTGCTTGCTCCACAGTCAAAACTAACAGCTCTGTTTTCATTGCAAAGACTCCTGAAACCCACAATGTCTACTTTGGTTTCTGTGGGTCTTTCCACCTGCAGGATAGCCTTTGTTTCTTCTATTAACATTCTGCCATCACTTTAATGGCCAACTCTTGACTTCCAAGAAGTCTTTTCACATATTTTTTCCAACTTTCATAGCTCTGCCCTTTCTTGATCAACTCCCAATTTTTATTTTAATGTGATATCTAGTATCACATTGCACATATTGCTTACATATGTCACTAAGATCTAATTTTTTAGTAAATACTGTCATTTTTGTTATGTTAATTGCATTGCATTAGTATCATGGAAATAACAATTGTCATTATTATTAAATTTGCTTTTTTAAACCTGAGAGCAGGGGAAAATGTTCAGTAGTGAGCTGTGACTATCTAATGAATTGAATTAAATAAAATTTGATTCTCTAACTATGCCTATTATGATATTTTTATGTTTTTATGACCAATGGCTAATAAATATGTGTACAATATAAAAAAGGTAACATCTACTTTTGAATACCCCTATCAAGAACCTGATAGATTTTTGGTTAATAAGCATTTCTTATTGTATCCAAAAATACTTTGATAAAAAAACTTTGAGAAGATGTGTATCATCTAATAATATGAAGAAATTATAATCATAAGAAATATTATAAATACCAAAGCTATCATTACATTCACCTTTGTATTCTTTGCATTGTGAGTACCTTAGTTGAATTTATAAATGAAACAAAATATACAAATTTAAAGAAATAATAATGGTAGAAGGGAGGCCAGTAGTGTGGAGGAAAGGTATCAGGGAGGGAAGGAAAGGAGAAAAGGGGGTACTGGAGGATGAGATTGATAAAATTATGTTATGCGCATGCACAAATATGGCACAATGAATCCCACTATTGCATATAATTATAATGCACCAATAAAAATCATAAAATAGGTCTGATGCATCAAAATGTATAAATGCATTCTACTGTCATGTACAGCTACTTAGAAGAAATAAAAAATTAATAAAAAATTTTAAAAAAGATCTGAATGAATTTCAAAATTTAACCTCTTAAGTCCCTTCTGTAATTGTGCTTCCTAGGGTGACCCTAAGAATGACTAGTGGATCTTTGCCCTGGCTGTGCTTCTCAGCAGCACGTTCATCTATAACAGTGTGGGCACCATCAACCACCAGGCCCTGGAGCAGCTGCAGTATCCTTCCAAGAACTCAACTTCCTGTATTGTTGCACTTAGGGTGAATGAGTTTTAAATCATTGCTTTTTGCCCTGTCACTTACTTCCTTCTGAGAAAAAACAGGGTACTTTTAAGAACTATTTAATAAGGAAATATGGAGATGGTGGGTAGGAATTTCCTCTTGAGTCATTGTCTTTTGCACTGACTTTTAGTCGTTTCTGGGGAAGCATAGGGTACCTAGGGCAAAAGAGGGTGTTTATAAGAAATTTTTAATAGGGAAATATGGAAATGATGTTTTTCCTCAGCCAAGACCTATTTATGTGACAGAGCTGCAAAATTAATCAGGGCAAAGTCCTCCTCAAATCCTCATGAAACAGAAGATTCCACAGAGTTCGTGAGTTTCTTTCCAGACTTTGTCTGAACTGTACGGGATTTCACTCCGGTGCTGAAGATTGGTGATCACCCCATCACAGAAGACCAGTACCTGGATAACGCCTTGAAGCTGATTCAAGGTATCAGAGTGTGGCTTGGGCCATGTGAGGCCTACAAGAGGATGGGATCTGCTGAACAGAGTCCATAATTTCTGGGGTTCCATTTGTGAATCATGGTCTGTAGAAATGGTGACTGGAGTGTAGTTGAAAATCTGCAGGAATTGGAGTATAAGTTACCTTAAGAATAGTAAGGCTTAAAGTAGAGTGAAATTATTCAAAACCAAATTCTTTTTTTCTATAATTTGTACTTTAGCATCCCAATTACAATGGATGCTAAAACTTTCTAGTAACCTGACACTTCTGTACCCTCATTTGGCATCTGCTTTCCTCTGAATACAATTTATCACATAGTTGTTAGACATGTGATTATGAGAAACCCATCTCACAAAACTCCATATACTTCAGCCAGTTAGAGATTCTTCATGAAGAAGCATATAACTTTCTAATACTGTTCTAGTTATTTCATCTACAAAAATAACTTTATATTTTAAATAAACCTGAGAAAGCATATGTCTTTTTGATTTGTATCTTTTCAATATTTATTATAATTTTCAGAACACTTCATTTTGCTTTATATATTATAGCATTTTCTTAATTCCAGCATATTTTTATGCTATAATCTGAAATCAAAATATATTAATGGCATATATGGTTTAATGGCATAATGGCACAGATAGTTTGTATGAAAATTATTTTCAGGGTGGCTAGCTAAAGAATCCTGTGAGAAATATCAATTGTGATTTACTCCTTTTTGCTTTTGTTTATCTACTTTTGCTTTCTAAAAACATTTTTGAAAAAATCTGTAGGCAGAAGAACAAACTGTTAATTCAAATATAGACTTTAATCTCAAAGAAGTCACATGGTTTATAGAGTTGAGATTATCTTAAAGTCATATTTTGGTTACTTTCAGTGTTTGGAGGGTTTGGTTTATTTAGTAAAAATCCCTTATACTATAGATTTGTTACCCTAGTCCTCCTGTTGGACATTAGATCTCTAAAATTCTTCTTTGTACATATCTGCTACTTTATATCCTTTGACCACATCTTCCATGTCCTCCCTACTCTTGGTAACCACTGTTTTATTTGTGTGGTATAACCGTTTCTGTGAAAAATGAATTCTTTTAAGCATGAAAGTAGTTTTCCTTAATGAATCATGGTATCATTCTCAGTATTCCTAATGTTGCCACTTCTGATATTGCTCCATTATCTCTTATTTGTATGTCTTCTGGTCCCACAAACTCCATTTCTATAAGGGATGAAGTAGACCAGAAATTTATGTTTAATCTTCTATCCATTCAGTAAACATAACAACTCTATACTGGTATCATGTTCAAGTCTGGGGATATCAGTCTGCATGGCTTTTTCCACTGGGGTCTAATACTTCCCAAAATATCTTGTCAGAGCTATATCATTAGCACAATTTTGGTGTGCAAAGAAGTATTGAATATTTATATTTTTAAAAATTCTGTGACAATATACAACACTACAGATTTACAGCCCCTGTGGAAAAATCCTTTAGTTCCTAAAGAATTCTCTGTTTTCCCCATCCCTCGGGGGACCATCCCAGTGTCAAAATTTTCAATCAGCCCAGGGAATGCATCAGGAATTTCTTTCCAAAACGGAAGTGTTTTGTCTTTGTCCGGCCAACAAATGACTTAGAACACCTTGTCAATATTGAGAATGTCTCAGAAGACCTACTGGATTCCAAATTCCAGGAACAAACAAATATTTTCTGTTCTTACATATACACCTATGCAAAGACCAAGATCCTCAGAGAGGGAATTGAGGTTACTGGGAATCGTGAGTCTTTGTTTTTATTTCTGTGTGGACTAATATATGTTTAACATACTATACACTGTATTCCCACTACTTATGTTTGATTCTATTTATCTGTATACCTTAAAGATATACAGAATCAAGTATAGTCATAGTAGAAGAAATGTGCATATTTTATTATTATGTAACTTATTAGAGTTTACAGGCTTCTATTCAAATTGCAAAATTTTCTCCTGAATCTGTGATTTCCACAAATCTGAAAAACAATTTTTGTTTGGTAATAGATCATTAACAGGGTATAAAAAACAAATGTATACTATTTTGGGGGGAAGTCTTATATGCTAAATGTACCTTGCAAGGAGGATATGAAATTATTCTGGATATTTAAAGCAGTCCAGATATAAATATTGACTTATAAGTCCTGAAAATCTATGAGAAGCTAAATATGAATATAATCTGATATACGCTGCCTCTTTTTTAACCTTTGTAATATATTTTCCTTTAAGATTTTTTTTAAACTGAAGAATTATGTTTTTCATATATATCTTGGCCTTTGGGATGAAGGTTTATATTTACACTTTTCAACTCTACCTAGAGGACCATATAAATGAAGGATCAACAGGAAAATGAAAGTGAATATTGTAGAAGGAGATAAGGGCATGTGTGTGTGTGATTTTAGAAACATAGTCTGAGAATCTTGGATCTCATTGAACTATAACTTCATATTTAACCCCTACGTTTTCTGGTTCATTAAGGCCTAGGGGCTCTGGTGGTGATGTATGTGAATGCCATCCACAGTGCATCAGTGCCATGTTTGGAGAACGCGGTGACCACTCTGGCCCAGTGTGAGAACTCGGCAGCTGTGCAGAAGGCAGCTGACCACTACAGTGAGCAGATGGCCCAGCGAGTGGAGTTCCCCCCCCACACACTCCAGGAGCTGCTGGAGGTGCACACAGCCTGTGAGAGGGAAGCCATCACAGTCTTCATGGAGCACTCCTTCAAGGATGAAAATCAGGAATTCCAGAAGGAGCTGGTGATAATTGTCCCAGTCACTACCTTTCATGATTGAATCCTCCAGGTGCTTTTATGGACCTCATGTCTCTTCTCTCTCATTCAAGGATAAAGCAGTTTGGGTTCAATGAAGAATTTAGTTTCCCACAACCATATATCCTTCATTCCTGTAAAATTTTGGGCACAATTTTCTCACTGATGTCTCACAAAATCTAAATAGATATCCTTCTGAAGGCTTCTTAAGGATTCTACATAGTGCTTCTATAGGTTGCAAACAGGACTGAACTACCCACAAGTTGCCCCCTTGCTGTGCATACTCTCACCTTCCTAGGAACCAAAGTTTCTCTCACCAGATCCTCTATCCAGGTTTTCGTTCATCTTACGTTACGCCTTGTATCACTGTATCATTGAACATTAATTGAATCACAGGACTCCACAGCTATAGGACACCATGGAGCCTGTGGAATGCAATCCCTTTATCTCACAGATGAGCATCTTGAGGACCTGGGAGGCTAAGAAAATTTCCTGTAGACTCTCAGATGATCTTCAGGGTAGCAATGACTCAAGTTTTGCAATTTCTGATTCATCCCAGGTCTTATTCCACTAAAATTCTTTTCCCAGGATAAATGTAGTTAGATTGATCCACCTATCAGGTTCTTTGAAGTTTTATCTACTCCATTTATGTCTTCCACTGACATCTGTCTATAATTCCATTGCAAAACAATAGAGGAGGAGAAGAAGAACTTGTTGCTGAAGAATGAAGAGAAATCTGAAAAATACTGCCAGGATGAACTGAATAAGATTTCAGAGGCCCTAATGGAAAACATTTCAGCAGGAATTTTCTCCATTACTGGGGGCCACAAGCTCTACATGGAAGCACGGGAAAAGGTTGAACAGGAGTATTGGCAAGTGCCCAGGAAAAGGGTCAAGGTGAGGAGTACAGGGACATGGAGGAGCTTAGAGAATAGTTAAGGGATCTCTTAATTCTGAGGACAGAGCACTACTTGTGAGTGATAAGAAAGCATGTTGCCTTTATCCCCCTCCTCTTCCATAGAGCTGGGCACCATAACCAGGACGTTGTGCAATCTAGACAAGTGCTCTACCACTGAGCTACACCCTGACCCCATTTAGGTTTCTAATGCTCCCCCTTTACTACATATTCCTGAAAGTAGAAATGTTTTCCTCTGTCTCTCATGGATATCAGAAAGCCAGGAAAGACAGAAAATTACATCATTTCTTCCTCCACATTACTTGCAATATGCCAAGAGCTGATGATTCACAAGATTCAGTCAGATTCTTTGCTCTGAGGACTGATCAAATAAGAAAGAGTCAAGTAAATGAACAATTGCATATTGAGTGGTATCACTTATGAGCCAGGGACAACAGGCTACATAGGTGGTGGCAGGAAACACAGTAATGGCACAACTAACATGTCAAACTCTTATTGATTGTAGACAAGGTGATATGCTCTTTCCCTAAGATTTTAATTTAGTCATCCCAAACAACTTTATGTAATATCTCTCCTCGTGTGCACATTTTACACATCTGAAAGGAGAATAGCATAGAGCAGAGGCAGCATTTCACATTGAAAGACAAATACAAGACAACATCAGAGATTCTGGTTTGTATAATTGCACATTATTAGACTGGCCGGAGCCTGGAACATGTGGAGGGAAGGGGCACTGGTAGAGGGGCTGGAGAGGGTAGGAAGCTGGAGGTATGGAGGGCCTCAGCTCACACTGAGGAGCTCGACCACTGTAGGGAGCCACAGTGGAATTTAAATCATAATATGGATCCATTTGTTTTTACAGAAATGGTCTCCCAGTGAAATCTAAGTTCTTTTCTTCTTCTTGGCACCGCAGGCTAGTGATGTCTTCCAGAGGTTCCTGCAATCACAGGCAGCAACAGAGAAATCTATACTGCAGACAGATAATGCCCTCACTGAGGGGGAAAAGACCATTGCAGGTACAGGGGAAAGATTCCACTTTCAGGTGGATTTTTGTAATGTCCTCTGACAGGTCTGACAGGAAGACCTTCCCAAAACTGTGAGCTTCCCTTCTGTGGAATGCATGCCTTGAGTGGGTGAAGAACAAGGGGGAGTGGAGGTCAGACCTCAGCTTGAAGGGCAGGACATTTCCCATTACTTTCTGAAAAACACCCTTGATTGTGGGGACCTGTGTGAATTCTGTGGTTTCCTGTCCTGCCTTTCAAATTTGGTTTAGTCTCTGAGCTGAGGGAGTACAATATTTTTCTTACTTCCCTCTCTAAATCTGTCTTGTGACAGAGGAGCGGGTCAGGAAGGAGGCAGCTGAGAGGGAAAAGGAACTTTCATGACAGCAACTACAGGAAAAGCCGCAACAGATGGAGGCTGAAAAGAGGAGTTTCAAGGAAAACGTAGAGCAACTGAAAAAGAAGCTAGAGGAGGAGAGAGAAGAGCTCTTTAAAAACCAGAACATCATGTTGGAGCACCACCTGATGTTGGGTGTGGTACTGCTCAGTAGTATCTGATTATCCTGGTGCTCCAGAATGAGTAGCAAAGATCACAATCAGCTCACGGAAGGAAGACCATCACCATTTGCTCCTTGTGATTCATTACAAGCCCTAAATAATCATCCCTCCTGCCAATACACACACTTTTTTTTCTTAATCCTATGATTTTTTTTCTCCATATTTGGACTCTTAAAAGTCCTTGGAGATTATACACAGAATTTCAGCTGCCATTTGGGGAGATTTAAAATGGTCTCACAAGTGTCTGGCTAAACAGCTGTACTCAAAATGAGCAGCAATTGGTTTGCATTCCCAAGACCAAGATAACTGCTCCCAACCCAAAACGCTAGGCAGATTCACACCATCATAGAACTCTTAGATATTTCTGAAGTTAAAAGCACAGGGAAGTGACAGCTTCTAAACTTGCTGCAGTGTGTCCAGGTTTATGTAACTGCCTGAGCATGCATATTGCAGGGGAGGAAGTCTCTCATATTCATCTAGATGTTATATGAGGACAGACTTCTAGATTAGATGATGAGTTCCCACCACTCCTATGGTTTGATGACCATGCTGACCTTGCCACCCCACTGGGACTGAGTATCTGTTTGGTCAGACCAGTGACTTTTCTTTTGGGAAGAATGTGAAGAAATTGTTTTCACACCTTGGTTATCACAGCAGCAAAACTCTAATGGTGGACCAATATTAATCAAGTTGGAAACTATGCTTCCCAACAGTGCCTAGGTCTAGACCAGATGGTATTTTTATCTTATAGTATCTTACAATCCATTATCTTACAATAATGGAGAAGACATTCTAGGGGTAAGAGATATTTTACAAAGTTTTGACTAATTGTGATTCTTAAAGATTCAGAATTATAAAATGTTTAAGTTCCTTCTGATGTTTATTTATTGATTTCAGATTCAAAAGGATTTGCTTGAGGAAGGATTTAGGAAGAAATCTGAGGAAATGAATGCAATGATTAATAATCTGCAAAGTAGAATTGAAGCTACAGAAAATGATGATTCTCCCTTGCTTGCAGGAGCTTTGGATACCTTTGCTGATGGGCTGACTACAATATTTTCCGCTCCTGCTAAATTACTTGGTTATGCTGTAAAAGGATTCTCCTGGCTATTTAGATGATTAGTTCTTCTTAAAGAAATCTATAGCTTGTGGTGTATGCTTTTGCCTGTTTTGATGTGCATGTTTTTCATTTTAATGCAATGAAGTTTTACACAACATGAAAAGTACTTTCTAGAAGATATCAGTGCCTGACCCATATTAGATAGACATATTGCATGTACATATTTACAGATGATGTTCATTTTAGGAAACACACATCAGCAATAGTATACATATGCCAGAGGTCCTTTGATGCATTGATTTGAATGGCAAATATTTTATAACTATTGAAATTTTATATATATACATATATATATATAACTGGTACTATATATATATATATATATACACTATATATATATATAACTGGTACTACAAATTTTCATATGTACTGATATTGGAATAGACATGAAAAAAATATCATGGAGTTCTATAAAGCCTAATATAGAATGATTTGAAAGATGTAATGTGAGTTAAAAACAATGTCTGATCACTATTAAAATGCAATTTAAAATATCTCATGAAAGACTAATGAGAAACTAACATCATTGACTCTTTTTGGGAAGAACTGGGTGGAATCAGGGGTTGAAGGGACATGGATCTTTCATTATATTCTTGATTGTTTGACTTAGTAAAGAAAACTTGAATTTAGTTATTTAGAAATAAATTAGAAACTTTAAACTCATAGTGATAATGATAGAAATGAAGTGAATTTGACCACTATATGATGAAATAAGCTCATTATTTCAAGAAATGACATCAGTCAACTCACTGAGGGATGTAAAACTGCTATCTGAGTACTAAAAGGCAAAACATTTGCATCTTAATCCTATTTTCACTGTGGTCTTGTTTTTTAATCACTGTTTGTTTCATAATTGAGCTATGAAATTTTCTGTTCCTTTTGAAATGTCAATTAAATTTCTTATTTCTACTTCCTAATTCTGAATTAAATTTAAGGTATTAGAAGCACAATGACCACATGTTAAGAATTTTCTTGGGCCTGGTGTGGTGGTGCACACTTCTAATCTCAGCAGCTGGGGAGGTTCAGGCAGGAAGATCATGAGTTCAAAGCCAGCCTCAACAACTTATTGATGCACGAAGCAACTTAGTGAGACCCTGTCTCGAAATAAAAAATAAAAATGGGATGGGATGTGACTCCATGGTAAAGCACCCCCAGGTTCAGCTCCTGGTACCTAAAGAAGAAAAAAAAGAATATGCATAGGTGGAGGAATCTTGGCATCCTCGTGATTTCAATAGAGGTATCTCTGGTGGTAAGGCAGAGGGGACAGTGACTTTGCATGACTGGACCCCTCGATGGGAAACTATAGAGCCTGACACATGGTGGCCAGATTTTGACCTGTAACGACTAGAATCAAAGAAGTCACAGGTATAGTAATGAACTTCTGGGCCTGTCCAGGGAAAATTCTGAAGTGGGGAGGGGGGTCTGTTATGGCTTGGATAAGAGGTATCACCTCAAAACTCCTGTGTTAATGCAGGAATATTCAGAGGTGAAATGATTGGATTATGAGAGCTATGACACAATCAGTGGATTAACTTATTTTAACACTTTGTAAGAACTGCTGTATTGGGTAGAAACTGTAGGCAGGTGAGAGTGGTGAGAGGCAGTACATCACTGGGTTCAGGCCTTTGGGTTTTATATTTTTCCCCTGGTGAGTTGCATGCTTCCTTCTCTCTCCTGAACTCTCTCTCTCTCCCTCTCTCTCTCCTTCATTACTACCATGAAGTGAGAAGCTCTCCTTATTCATGTGTTTCTGTCATGATATTCGACCTCACTTCAGGCCCGGAGCAATAGAGTCAGCTAACCATGGACTGACCCTCTGAAAATGGGAACCCAAATAAAACTTTTCTCCTCTAGATTGTTTTATTGGGTGTTTTGGTCATGGTGACCAGGAGTTGACTAACAAAGGTCACAAATGATAGGGGCACAGAAATCAAATGGAATCAAGAATGCTTTTTAGAAGGTATGAGGAATCCCACTAAAATTTCTCATCCCATAGCCTCAACCTGACCTGAATTTAGTTTCCCAATACCCATCAGTTGGAGAAGAGAGCAGGGCTTAGGCTAACGGACACTGCAACTCCAGTACAAGGATCAATGGTAATGATTTTTCCAGGCTCCCCCTAGGGGGCCCCTGTCATGTACCCAGTACCTCTGATCTGGGGAAACTGGAATAGCCAACCATTACCATAGGCAGAAGTAAAAAAGTTCTCAAATAGATGGTCTAAAATGAAAGAGAATAAAGAGCCAAGATAGCATTATATATGTAAAATGACCAATGAATGTTGATTGTATAGAATGATTGTAATAAAGTACTTTGATTAAAAAGGAAGAAAAAGAATTAACAAAAAAATAGTTCTGTTAATGTGTGGATAAAAGTCAAATATGTTGAAGTCCTTGCTTTCTTTTGGAGGAGAGTAAAGGTTAATAACTTTGAATTTGATGATTTAAGGATGAATACCATCACTTATGATGTAATGCATTCAAGAAAAGGGAAAGTTTTAAACTTTCCTACAGGAAGATGTAAAAATTATGTTAACGTATTTTAGTAATTCAGAAAAAAAATAACAGATCATAAGTATCAGTAAAGTTTGAATATTTTGAAAATCAGGATTAACAAGAATGGATTAATGTATTACTGTAGTAACTGGCACCCAACAAAAGTAGAATACTCATTTTTTTTAAAATTTATTTTTATTGTAAACAAATGGGATACATGTTGTTTCTCTGTTTATACATGGACATACCATTTGTGTTCTTTATAAGCACACTTGGAACCTTCACATAAAGTTTACATGTGTGAACCATAAAGCAGGATTTTGTCAGATTCTCTAGATGTAGAGCCTCAGGAACAGGTTCTTGTCTAAGTGATTTGTTGAGTACAGTGAGGCTGAAGGAGGCAGGAGAGAGCAGGAAAATAAAACAAAGAAAAGATTGTGTCTCTGGTGAACCTACCTTAGGGATGACTGCTTAGGAATCTCTGTGACCCAAACATTGCCTGAAATGGCTCCTTCTCAAGTCAAAGGGGCTGGACCTCTGTACCCTACATCAGTCCGTCATCATCTGTAGGGCCATCCAGTAGGGAGAGGCTATGTAAGGTCCTGGCAGAATAGCTCCCATTTAGTCAAGGGAATTTCTCTGGGGAAAAAGACAGCTCTGAAACCTCACCAATGAAAACTCCCAGTGGGAAAGTTATGGGTTCATTGGCTTGGAAAAGGGGATTTGGGTGACATTCTACTAATAGAGAGCAGCAGGAAAAATATCAGCTACTGTACAGCTGCATTGTGCCAAGTCCATGCAGGCGACATGGCAGTAACACCACTGGGGTTCCTGTATCCTGGCAGCCAGTGATCTAGACCCAGAAACTCATCTTAACATCTTAGATTTCAGACCTGTCCTGATAAAATCAACTGCTGGCTGGATTTCCCCAGGAAGCTGATCATGAGATGCATATTTGCATTTAAGATTTTTATTAGTGAGCATTTCACCCATGCAAGGGTGTAGAAGAAGATGGGAATGTGAAGAAGAGGAATTAGTTGTGATTCAGACTCAGTGATGGCTTCACCAACACCATTGGAAGGTTCTGGAAAGCTGAGGTTCTTCTGGCAGTCAGAAAACTTGGACAGAGAAGAGATCAATCACCCTGTAGTCTGCAACATTCTTCGGAAAGAGGCTGAAAGTAGAGGTTTTTTGGTTTGTTGTTTGTTTGTTTAGAAGACAGTATGTATCAGGACCATAGAATATAAAATGGATAGAGAAAAGAGGAATATGGGAGTGGTGAAAATATGGTAAACAAAGTGGAAATAGACTTCTATGAGATTCAAGGGGCATTTTCTTAGAAAGAGAAAAGGGATTTAGATGTGGAGAGTTTGATAATTAGAGGCAAGGTTCACAAATTATACATATATATAAATGTATATGGGTACTATATATATATACATATATATATATAAATATTTTTAGTTGTTGATGGTCCTTTATTTTTTTCATTGATTTATATGTGGTGCTGAATTGATCCCAGTGCCTCACACATGCTAAGAAAGCACTCTGCCACTGAGCCACAATCTCAGGCCCTATATTTTTATTTTTAATTTTAAAATGGTGACATGTGTATTAGTCATGGAGTTCTAGAGGAAATGAAGCATTAGGATGTGCATATTTGTAGAAAGAGCCTTGCTATATGAAATTGACCCATGCAATTATTGAGACTGGCAAGATCAAAGTCACCAGGGTGAGCCACCGTGCTGGAGACCCAGGAGAGCCATTGTTCCACTTCTAGTTGAAGGCAGTCCATGATGGAACTAGAAGTAGCCAACATTGCAGATGAAGTACAAAGGTAGGTTGGTAAAGAATTCTCTATATCGTGAAGAAACCTGTATTCCCATTTTGTTTAAGATTTTACCCAACATGTTTGGGAATACTCACATTCACACATTGAGAATAGTTTGACTTGCTCATAGTTTCCTCGTATACATGTTAATCTCCTACAGAATACCCTCACTGAAACAATCAGGAAAATGTTTGACCAAACATGTGGGTGACTGGGGCCCTGCTAAAAGAACACATCAAATTAACCAACAATGTGCATATAGGGAGTATCACTTTGGAGGAGGAAAGTGTTTTGGAAGGGAAGGAATTGGGAGGTCAGCATATTGGTGTGGTCATACTGAAGTCACTGTAAATGACAAGAAGTGTTGGTGAAAGAAACATAAGGAGAAGTACTGAAGACAATCAGTTATGGGGAGAGGAAAGAATGGGTTTTGCAGAGGTTGTCAATGAGAAAAGGAAATAAATGTCAAAGCTGACATAGATGTTTTAAAAAGCAAAGAGGAGGCGCGGGCACGGCGGCGCGCACGTGCTCCGTGGGGCGGGGCGGCGGCTGCTGCGGAGCGGGCCGTGGCAGTGGGCGGCGGCCTGCGCAGCGCTGCGCTGGGCCGGCGGGCGCTGACTGAAAGGAGCCCAGATGCGAGCGCCGGAGCGAGGCGGTTGCGGCGGCCTGGGCTGCTGACCGCGCACTGGGACCGGGAGCCCGCGGTGGCGGAGCTCCGGGCAGCTCCATAGTATTTTCCAACTAGCAAAATTATTTCACCTAAACTTAGGAAGAATTCACTGTTCTCTCCTTGAGTCCCAGTGTATCTTCTAATCTGAAGAAGTCTTACATGAAAACTTCACTTTTAAAAAATATGTAATGCTATTTTCCTAAAAGAATGAAATGGGGACTATCATTTTGAGAGAAGGATCCATGTGCTGCCAAGAAAAAGCGTATTGCTCGTTGATGGATGAAATAGTTTATTTAGTTTTTGTTTAGAAGATCTGTCCAGTAGTGAGAGAGGGCCCCATGGTTATGAATGTGCTTCAGCTTCATAATGCCTCCTGCTATGGCAGACGTCCTTGACATCTGGGCAGTGGACTCACAGATAGCATCTGATGGCTCCGTACCTGTGGATCTTCTTTTGCCCACTGGGATTTATATCCGGTTGGAGGTACCACGGGAAGCCACTATTTCTTATATTAAGCAGATGTTATGGAAGCAAGTTCACAATTACCCAATGTTTAACCTCCTTATGGAAATTGATTCCTATATGTTTGCATGTGTGAATCAAACTGCTGTATATGAGGAGCTTGAAGATGAAACACGAAGACTTTGCGATGTCAGACCTTTTCTTCCTGTTCTCAAATTAGTGACAAGAAGTTGTGATCCAGCAGAAAAGTTGGATTCACAAATTGGAGTCCTTATTGGAAAAGGTCTGCATGAATTTGATGCCTTAAAGGATCCTGAAGTGAATAAATTTAGAAGAAAAAATGCGCAAATTCAGTGAAGAAAAGATTCAGTCACTTGTGGGATTATCATGGATTGACTGGCTAAAGCAAACGTATCCACTGGAGCATGAGCCATCTACCCTTGAAAACTTGGAAGATAAGCTTTATGGAGGAAAGCTCATTGTAGCTGTTCATTTTGAAAATTGTCAGGATGTGTTTAGCTTTCAAATATTTCCTGATATGAATCCTATCAAATAAATGAATTGGCAATCCAAAAACGTTTGAGAAGGAAGATGGATCTAGCCCCTATGACTATGTGTTGCAAGTCAGTGGGAGAGTAGAAGATGTATTTGGTGATCACCACTAATTCAGTTCCAGTATATCCGGAACTGTGTAATGAACAGAACCTTACCCCATTTTATACTTGTATAATTCAGTAAGATAAAGAAAATGTATGAACAGGAAATGATTGCCATAAAGGCTGCCATAAATCGCAATTCATCTAACCTTCCTCTTCCCTTACCACCAAAGAAAACACGAGTTATTTCTCATGTGTGGGACAATAACAACCCTTTTCAAATCATCTTGGTTAAGGGAAATAAACTTAACACAGAAGAAACTGTAAAAGTTCATGTCAGGGCTGGTCTTTTTCATGGTACCGAGCTCCTGTGTAAAACCATTGTAAACTCAGAGGTATCAGGGAAAAATGATCACATTTGGAATGAATCACTGGAATTTGATATTAATATTTGTGACTTGCCAAGAATGGCTCGATTATGTTTTGCAGTTTATGCAGTTTTGGATAAAGTAAAAATGAAGAAATCAACAAAAACTATAAATCCCTCTAAATATCAGACCATCAGGAAAGCTGGGAAAGGGCATTATCCTGGAGCGTGGGTAAATACCATGTTTTTTTACTTTAAAGGACAATTGAGGTCTGGGGACATAATATTGCACAGCTGGTCTTCATTTCTTGATGAACTTGAAGAAATGTTGAATCCTATGGGAACTGTTCAGACAAATCCATATACTGAAAATGCAACAGCTTTGCATATTAAATTTCCAGAGAATAAAAAACAACCTTATTATTACCCTCCCTTTGATAAGATTATTGAAAAGGCAGCTGAGATTGCAAGCAGTGATAGTGCTAATGTATTGAGTCGAGGTGGAAAACAGTTTATTGCTGTACTGAAAGAAATCTTGGACAGGGATCCCTTGTCTCAGTTGTGTGAGAATGAAATGGATCATATTTGGACTTTGCAACAAAATTGCAGAGAGAATTTCCCACAGTCACTGCCAAAATTACTCCTATTGATTAAGTGAAATAAACTTGAAGATGTTGCTCAGCTTCAGGCACTACTTCAGATTTGGCCAAAACTTTCTCCTCGAGAGGCTCTGGAGCTTCTGGATTTCAACTATCCAGATCAGTACGTGTGGGAATATGCTGTGGGCTGCCTGCGACAGATGAGTGATGAGGAATTCGCTCAATATCTTTTACAACTGGTGCAAGTTTTAAAATCTGAGCCTTTTCTTCATTGTGCCCTCTCTAGATTCCTATTAAAAAGGGCACTTGCTAATCCAAGGATAGGGTAGTTTCTGTTTTGGCATCTTAGGTCAGAGGTGCACATTCCTGCTGTCTCGGTACAGTTTGGTGTGATCCTTGAAGCGTATTGTCGAGGAAGTGTAGGCCACATGAAAGTGCTTTCCAAGCAGGTTGAAGCACTCAGTAAGTTAAAAACTTTAAATAGTTTAATCAAACTGAATGCAATGAAGCTAAACAGAGCTAAAGGGAAGGAGGCTATGCACACTTGTTTAAAACAGAATGCTTACCGGGAAGCCCTCTCTGACCTGCAGTCACCTCTGAATCCATGTGTCATCCTCTCAGAACCCTTTGTTGAAAAGTGCAAATACATGGATTCCAAAATGAAGCCTTTGTGGCTGGTGTACAACAACAAGGTATTTGGTGAGGATTCAGTTGGAGTGATTTTTTAAAATGGTGATGATTTGCGACAGGATATGTTAACACTCCAAATGCTGTGCTTGATGGATTTACTCTGGAAAGAAGCTGGTCTGGATCTTCGCATGCTGCCTTATGGCTGTTTAGCAACAGGAGATCACTCTGGCCTCATTGAAGTTGTGAGCACCTCTGAAACAATGGCTGACATTCAGCTGAATAGTAGCAATGTGGCTGCTGCAGCAGCTTTCAACAAAGATGCCCTTCTGAACTGGCTGAAGGAATATAATTCTGGGGATAACCTGGACCGAGCAATTGAGGAGTTTACCCTGTCTTGTGCTGGCTACTGTGTAGCTTCTTATGTCCTTGGGATTGGTGACAGACATAGTGACAACATCATGGTCAAAAAAACTGGCCAGCTCTTCCATATTGACTTTGGACATATTCTTGGAAATTTTAAATCTAAATTTGTCATTAAAAGGGAGAGAGTGCCTTTCATTCATGATTTCATTCATGTCATTCAACAAGGAAAAACAGGAAACTCAGAAAAGTTCGGCAGGTTCCGCCAGTGTTGTGAAGATGCGTATCTGATTTTAGGACGACACGGGAACCTCTTCATCACCCTCTTTGCACTGATGTTGACTGCAGGGCTTCCCGAGCTTACTTCCGTTAAGTACCTGAAGGACTCTCTTGCCTTAGGGAAAAGTGAAGAAGAAGCACTCAAACAATTTCAGCAAAAATTTGATGAGGCGCTCAGGGAAAGCTGGACTACTAAAGTGAATTGGATGGCCCACACAGTTCGGAAGGACTACAGATCTTAACGATCAGCCTCTGCTCCTGATGTATTTGTTTTCATTTTCGTTTTGCACTTGCACTAAACTGAACACGACCCTGCCAGAGATGTTATAAAGGGAATGAAATTTTGGAACTCAGTTAAATTAAGAACATGTCATCCCACAAAACCTAATCTGAAAAAATTCCTGATGACCACCCTCTGCTTTCTGAATGCTTCCAAGACTCATCATGAATATGAGTCAACATTATGGATAATCATTTCCTGCTGACTTTGCACACCAAGGAATGCTACTAGGGATTGTTTGATTTTTTTTTTTTTAAGTGTTTGGTACTTTACCAGAAAGGTGTAAATACTTCTTTTCCAGTGCTGTGATCCAGTGTTACCAGTCAGGCAACAACTCTCCACATCTAGGGACTGGGAACTATTCTTACTTTCCAAATAAGGCTTCAGAGAGAGGTGTCTTCCTTCCCTTTTTTAATTGTGCAAACTATAAAATTAACTTGAATTTATGATTATTTTTCATTAAAAATAAAATAAAAAGCAAGGAGGAAAAATAGATGGGGATCAAGAAAGCAGAAAAAAGAGAGACCAACATCATGTTTAGTTCTAAAATCATGAAGGGTCTCAGAATGTACAGTATCTAATTCAGAAGATGGTAAGGGAAGCAGAGTCATCAAGGGTCAGCAACTTTCTATTCTAGCCTGAATATGGAGGGATGCTCTGAGAGAAGACCTTGGGATATAGGGCAGTTTGTTGATGACAGTCCCTGTTTGCCCAAGGACACAGAAAAGGCATTTGTAAAGATGGAGAAGTGTGGAAGGTCAGCACAGGTGCAGGCGATGTGATGAGCTGAAGAGGAGTGAAATCTGTGGAAAAACCGAGACTTGGATTCTGTGGTGACAGAGTTGAGCACAAATGTGAGATGAGCTGGGAGTGGGCCTGGAACTGTCAGAGTATGCCAGTATTCAGACTCAGGGTGACGAACCTCTTCTCTGTGTAGTGCTTCTGTGAGAGCTGGAACCCATGGTGAGGAAAGGCCCTGGGCAGCTTGTCTCTTCTGCTGTGGGGCACATTCTAGGGGAGCAAGCAATGACAGTTCCAGTAGCCTTCTCTGTCCTTCTCCCTCAGGAGAAGAAGGAAGTTCTTTCATGTAGTCATGGAAGTCTCTCTTTCTCCACACTTCTTGGGCATCAAAATTCTGAAGAGGCATGAACTAATTCACGTAAGGATCTCAAATTGTTTGGGGGCAATAGAATACCATGTTACACCTGCTTTTGTTAAGACTTGTTTTTGGGGAATTTAGCCCTGCTAAAGTTCACTCAGATATAGATAAAAATAGATAACCTGATGAAGTAGAGTGGAAAGGATGAAATAATATGAGTCTATAATATTGACAAAGTAGAAGAGCCTAAGACTCAAGTCGATGCTGATTAAAACCTGTTAATGTAGCTGAGGGTGGTGGCAAGATGTCATATTTTGGGAAAAATGATTGGACTTATTTCTGAATCCAAAAGGAAGTGAACATTAGGAATTTCTGCAGAGCATAATTAAGAGGCAGAGATTCCCAATGACACCAGCATGGTGATAGCCTAGAGTTGTAAGAACTGTCCGTGACCATCTTTTGACAGCTTGCATCAGTGATCAAAACACTGTGCTGGTCCCTCACTTCCTGGTGATCAGAAGCAAAATCTGGCCTTATTTGCACTGAATTTTAGAACCATTATGCATTTTAGAAAATCAGACATCATGGTAGATAAATATTTCATAATAATAGGGACAAATTCTCAAGTCATTAGAAAGTAGATATGAGTTTAATGAAAACCAAACTGGTGAAGAATTTCATAACAATCATACCAAACTTTACTCAAAACAAGTCAATACAAGTATCTGGGGTGAATATTTAAGCCTCTAGCAGGAAAACAAGGCACATTGTCCACAAAGTTACCTCAAACATCAAAGAGTATAACTATAATTAAACATGATAGAGGGGCTGGGGAGATAGCTCAGTCGGTAGTGTTTGCCTTGGAAGCACAAGGCCCTTGGTTCGATCCCCAGCACAGCAAAAAAAAAAAAAAAAAAAAAAAAAAAAAACATGATAGAAATTAGATTTATGCTTTGTCATATCAAGAAACTTCTGGAAGTTCTGAACTGCTTGTATTGAAGAGAATTTAGAGAATTTTCTGTGCTGGTTCATAGCACATTTATTCACTTATGTTGTTTTTTGCTCATCTTTCATTTGGCCTCTGCTGGTCTGCCCTGGATCTGTGCCTCACTGTTATTTGTACACCTTTCAGTTTTTGTTTTGACACTGGAACAAAGTTGGATTAATGTACCTCTAAAGTTATCTTTCATTTTTAATCAGGCATATGGATTTCAGATTATGCTTTCTTTAGGAAGGGTAACTATTTTAGTCAAGTCAGAAGAGAGGAATGTTGGTGTTTTCATAGGACTAAATTTTGCTCTGCGCGTGTGTGTGGCGGCGGAGGTGGTGGTATTTACATGTGTTTGTCCCAAGTTCATAGGAATATTATTTGCATTTACATTTTGTATTGATGTGACTGAAGGTGATTGATTCCTTTGTTCATTTGCTAGAAAACATAACTCTCAAAATGAAGTCAGATCCATAATCACTATGTGTAAACTTGACCCAAAACATTTTCCCTATGAGATATTATTAAACTTATTTTTCTTAACTATATGTTTTGTGGGCTACATAGTTTTTTAAGAAAAAAATCATGCCACTGAGACCAAATATGCATTCAAAACTGTACCCAGATCTTTGCTGCACAGGTGCTTGGGGTTTACAGATACAAACATCTTTGTAACTTGTGGGGGTTTCTCCTGCCACGTCCCTTGTGGATGAGGAAAAGAATTTCTGTCAGAGGACTGTGCCAGCTATTGATTAATCACTTAGAAACTTATGTAAGCAAATAAACACAAGAGCCAATAATCTCTGGCTTCAGAGACTGGCTGAAATGTTAATTGCTGTATTGGTAATTGTTTACAAAAAAGTGATGTTTTGCTGTCTTGATTATTGATGTCTTAGCATGATCCCTGACCTATGTGTGACCTGCCATCTGCCACTGTGGACCTTTAGACTGTTCTGATGCTGAACACCCTTAACTGTCCACACCCCACCCGATAGAGAACAAGGACTTTTGGGTTACTTCCCCCAACTTTCTCTGAATTCTTTACAGCTCGCCAGGGCACCTCCGACTTGCTTGCTACCCTTCCTCTCATCCCTGTGGCTTGGCTCCAAAAAGCTATGTCTACATAGGAACCAGTCCTGCTTCCTAGGCGTAGACAGCAGTATGGAGCTCTCCTGGTGGGATCGGGATTCCTGTTCCCTGACCTCCATCCTCCCTGACCTGGGTAAGAACCATGCCTATCCCTGTGTCTCGAAAAGTCATGGCTGGATTTAGACCACGAAACTTGCGAATTAATCTCCCCTGCCTAGTTAGAGTCCTCTTCTAAACTCCTGATTAGGATGATTTCTTCCCAGGATTCTAATCTTCTGCACCTATGTCAGCCAAGTTAGGTCTCAGTCTCGAGCCACTTGGTAGCACTATGGGAGAGGGAAGCAGGAAGACCTGCCCATAGAGTCTGCAAGATTTAAAATGACCAGGTCTGCTGCTACTTTAAAGAACTGTAGAAGTTACATTCTTTCCACTGAGTTTTAACTCTGACTACATATTGAATATAGCTTAATAGATTTCTGGTTTAATTTTTCTCTCTGTAGAGAGTGAATTCCCCAGGTTAATGCCACACTATAAAAAAAAAATTATGTTCTGTTCCTCTGAATAAGCTATTCATATGTGTGTGCTTTCCAGGAGAAAGGATCAGACAACTACCTTAATTTCTTCTTATCAAATCCTCTGGAACAGTCCCTGTTTGGGCACCAAATGTGGGGGGTTCTCCTGCCATTTCCTGTGTGGATGAGGGAAAGAGTTTCTATCAGAGGACAGTGCTGGCTATGGATTAATCACCAAGAAATTTATCTAATCAAATAAACACATGAACCAATAATCTTTTCAAATGGAAGGGGGTGTGACAGATTGGGCCACACCAAGATCTGGCCTCAAAACAAGGTAAAGAAACCCACTTTCCCTTTAGGTATAGTCACACAGGTAAAGGGGCCCAGACCGGAAGGGATTTCTGTGAGGAACAGAATGGGGAGGAGATAGGGAAGCCATTTGCTTAGAGAATTAGCATTTCCTCAGTCAGTGAGCCAATTCTGTACAGGGCCACCGACTCCAGGCTATCTGAAACAGTCTCTCACGACTGCCAGGTCCTGGGAGTCAGACCTCTGTACCCCACGGCTCTGCTAAGCTTGATTCTGCTAACATGGATGATTTCCTTCAGTAAATTCCGCTGAGATCAAAGCACGAACATTACTAGAATCCCAGAAGCCTCTAGTTCTGATCACCCAGTGTTAACAGTTGTTCTGAGTTTATTCACTAGTTTAGTCTTTTCTGGAATTCAGAGAGCATAGCTTCCTGTGCGGCTTTCTGATTGCTCAGTGCTGTTTGTGGGAACCTCTGCACTCCAGGTGGCGGTCGTCTGCCCTCACTCATTGCCCTCCATTCCTCAGCATGGACATTTTGGGCAGCATAGTGCTTGTCCTGGAGCCTCTTCTGTGCTCTGTGGGATGATGAGCAGCATGCCTGCCCTCAAACTGGTTGATGCCAGTAGTACTATTGTGACACGTTAGAAATAAGTCACTGCATCAGTTTTTAATTTATTTTTTATTGTAAACAAATGGATACATGTTGTTTCTCTGTATATGGGGTCAAGGCATACCATTTGTGTAATCATAAATTTACATAGGGTAATGTTGTTTGATTCATTGTTAGTTTTTTCCTCCCCCCCCACCACTCCCACCCCTCTTTTCCAACTATATTGTCCTTCCGTCCTCCATTCTTGAGACCCTCCTTAACCCTAACCCTAACGCTAACCCCTCCCTCCCCCCATTATATGTCATCATCCACTTATCAGAGAGATCATTCGTCCTTTAGTTTTTTGGGATTGGCTTATCTAACTTAGCATGATATTCTCCAATTTCATCCATTTGCTTGCAAGTGCCATAATTTTATCATTCTTCATGGCGGAGTAATATTCCATTCTCTATATATGACACAGTTTCTTTATCCATTCATCAATTGAAGGACATCTAGGTTGGTTCCACAATCTGGCTATAGTGAATTGAGCAGCTATGAACATTGATGTGGCTGTATCTCTGTAGTATGCTGATTTTAAGTCCTTTGGGTATAGGCCAAGGAATGGGATAGCTGGGTCAAATGGTGGTTCCATTCCAAGCTTTCTGAGGAATCTCCATACTGCTTTCCAGAATGGCTGCACTAATTTGCAACCCCACCAGCAATGTATGAGTGTACCTTTCTCCCCACATCCTCGCCAACACCTAGTGTTGTTTGTGTTCTTGATAATCACCATTTTAATTGGGGTGAGATGGAATCTTAGGGTAGTTTTGATTTGCATTTCTCTTATTACTAGAGATGTTGAACATTTTTTCATATATCGTTGATTGCTTGTACATCTTCTTCTGTGAAGTGTCTGTTCATTTCCTTAGTGCATTTGTTGATTGGATTATTTGTATTCTTGGTGTAGAGTTTTTTGAGTTCTTTATAGATTCTGGAAATTAGCACTCTATCTGAAGGATGAGTGGCAAAGATTTTCTCCCACTCTGTAGGCTCTCTCTTCACATTACTGATAGTTTCCTTTGCTGAGAGAAAGCATTTTAGTTTTAATCTATCCCAGTTGTTGATTCTTGGTTTCATTTCTAGTGCTATGGAAGTCCTGTTAAGGAAGTCTGATCCTAAGCTAACATGTTTAAGATTAGGAACTACTTTTCCTTCTATAAGATACAGGGTCTCTGGTCTGATTCTGAGGTCCTTGATCCATTTTAAGTTGATTTGTGTGCAGGATGAGAGATAGGGGTTTCATTTCATTCTGTAGCATATGGTTTTTCAGTTTTCCCATCACCATTTGTTGAAGAGGCTATTTTTCTCCATTGCATATTTTTGGCCCCTTGGTCTAGTATGAGAAAGTTGTAATTATTTGGGTTTCTGTCCATGTCCTCTATTCTGTACCATTGATCTGCCTGTCTATTTTGGTACCAATACCATGCTGTGTTTGTTACTATTGCTATGTAGTAGAGTTGAAGATCTAGTACTGCAATACCCCTGCTTCGCTCTTTCTACTGTGCATTGCTTTAGCTATTCTGGGTTTCTTATTCTTCCAGATGGATTTCATGATTGCTTGCTCTATTTCTGTAAGGTATGTCATTGGAATTTTAATTGGAATTGCATTGAATCTCTATAGCACTTTTGGTAGTATGGCCATTTTGACAATATTAATTCTGCCTATCCAAGAACATGGGAGAACTTTCCATCTTCTAAGGTTTCCTTTATTTTCTTTCTTTAGTGTTCTGTAGTTCTCATTGTAGAGGTCTTTCACCTCTTTTGTGAGATTGATTCCCAAGTGTTTTATTTTTTTCAATGCTATTATGAATGGGGCAGTTTTCCTAACTTCTCTTTCTGAAGATTCATCACTTATGTATAAAAATGCATTGGATATGAGCATTGATCTTGTAACCTGCTACTTTACTGAATTCACTTATGAGTTCTAAAAGTTTTCTGGTGGAATTTCCGGGTTCCTCTAAATATATAATCATGTCATCAGCAAATAGGGACAGTTTGAGTTCTTCTTTTCCTATTCATATCCCTTTAATTTATTTGGTTTGTCTAATTATTCTGGCTAGAGTTTCAAGGACATTGTTGAATAAAAGTGGTGAAAGAGGGCATGCTTGCTTTGTTCCAGTTTTTAGGGGGAAAGCTTTCAGTTTCACCATTTAGAATGATATTGACCTTGGGATTAGCATAGATGGCCTTTAAAATGTTAAGGAATGTTCCCACTATCCCTATTTTTTCTAGTGTTTTGAGCATGAAGCGATGCTGTATTTTATCAAATGCTTTTTCTGCATCTATCGAAATAATCATGTGATTCTTAACTTTAAGTCTGTTGATATGGTGAATGACATTTATTGATTTCTGGATGTTGAACCAACCTTGCATCCCTGGGATAAAACCCACTTGATCATGGTGCACTATTTTTTAAATATATTTTTGTATGCAATTTGCTAAAATTTTGTTGAGAATGCTTGCGTCGCTGTTCATTAAAGATATTGGTCTGAAATTTTCTTTCCTCGATGTGTCTCTGTCTCGTTTAGGTATCAGAGTGATATTGGCTTCATAGAATGAGTTTGGGAGGGTTTCCTCCTCTTCTATTTATGGAATACTTTGAGGAGTATTGGAATGAGCTCTTCCTGAAAGGTTTTGTAGAACTCAGCTGAGAACCCATCTGGTCCTGGACTTTTCTTTGTTGGTAGGCTTTTGATGACCTCTTCTTTTTCATTGCTTGAAATTGATTTATAAGTTGTGTATATCCTCCTCATTCAGTTTAGGTAATTCATATGTCTCTAGAAACTCTTGATGTCTTCGAGGTTTTCTGTTTTGTTGGAATATAGATTTTCAAAATAGCTTCTAATTATGTTTTGTATTTCACTCGTGTCTGTTGTGATATTTCCTTGTTCATTCCGAATTTTAGTAATTTGAGTTTTCTCCCTCTTTTTCTTTGTTAGTGTGGCTAAGGGTTTATCAATTTTGTTTATTTTTTCAAAGAACCAACTATTTATTTTGTTAATATTTCTGATTGTGTCTTTTGTTTCAATTTCATTGTTTTTGGCTTTGATTTTACTATTGCCTGTCTTTTACTACTTTTGAGGTTGGCCTGCTCTTCTTTTTGTAGGTCTTTGAGCTGTAGTGTTAAGTCGTTTATTTGTTGATTTCTACATCTTTTATTGAATGCGCTCCATGAAATAAATTTTCCTCTAAGTACTGCTTTCATAGTGTCCCAGAGATTTTGATATGATGTATCTTTGTTCTGGTTTACTTCTAAGAATTTTTTTATTTCCCTCCTGATGTCTTCTGCTATCCATTCATCATATAATAGTGTATTAGTTAATCTCTAAGTATTGGAGAAGTTTCTGTATTTATTTCTAATTTGAATCTAGTACGATCTGATAGAATACAAGGTAGTATCTCTATCTTCTTGTGTTTGCTAACAGTAGCTTTGTGGCATAAAATATGGTCTATTTTAGAGAAGGATCCATGTGCTGCTGAGAAGAAAGTGTATTCATTCTTTGTGCGATGGTATATTCTATGTATGTTGGTTAAGTCTAAATTTTTGATTGTGTTATTGAGATCTATGGTTTCTTTATTCAATTTTTGTTTGGACGATCTATCCAGTGGTGAGAGAGGTGTGTTAAAATCACCTAGTATTATTGTGTTGTGGTCTATTTGATTTCTGGAATTGGGAAGGATTTGTTTGATGTACATGGATGAGCCAATGTTCGGGGCATAGATATTTATGATTGTTATGTCTTACTGATTTATGCTTCCCTTAAGCAGTATGTAATGTCCTTCTTTATCCCTTCTGATTAGTTTTGGCTTGAAGTCCACATTATCTGAAATGAGGATGGATACTCCAGCTTTTTTGCTGTGTCCATGTGCATGATATGTTTTTTTCCCATCCTTTCGCCTTTACTCTATGGGTATCTTTTTCTATGAGATGATCTCTCGCAGGCAGCATATTGTTGGCCTTTTCTTTTTAATCCAATCTGCCAGTCTATGTCTTTTGATTGATGAGTTCAGGCCATTAACATTTAGGGTTATTATTGAGATATAATTTGTATTCCCAGTTTTTTGACTCATTTTTGTTTTTTGACATGATTTGGTTTCCCCTTTATTTGGCTATTCCTTTAGGCTTGTTCCTCCTGTTGCTGATTTGCATCATTGTTTTTCATCTCTTCCTCATGGAATATTTTGCTGAGAATGTTCTGTAATGTCAGCTTTCTTTTTGTAAATTCCTTTAGCTTTTGTTTATCATGGAAGTATCTTATTTTGTCATCAAATCTGAAAGTAAGTTTTGCTGGGTATAAGATTCTTGGTTGGCATCCATTTTCTTTCAGGGCTTAGTCAATGTTGTTCCAGGCCCTTCTAGCTTTTAGGGTCTGGATTAAAAAATCTGCTGATATTCTTATTGGTTTCCCACTGAATGTAATTTGATTCTTTTCTCTTGGGGCCTTTAAAATTCTGACTTTATTTTGTATGTTAGATGTTTTCATAATAATGTGCCTTGGTGTGGGTCTGTTGTAATTTTATATATTTGGAGTCCTATAAGCCTCTTGTACTTGGTTTTCCATTTCATTCCTCAGATTGGGGAAATTTTCTGATATTATTTCATTGAATAGATTGTTCATTCCTTTGGTTTGTTTCTATGTGCCTTCCTCAATCCCAATAATTCTTAAATTTGGCCTTTTCATGATATCCCATAGTTCTTGTAGATTCTGTTCATGATTTCTTACCATCTTTTCTGTTTGGTCAACTTTGTTTTCAAGATTATATATTTTGTCTTCAGTGCCTGAGGTTCTGTCTTCCAGGTGTTCTATCCTATTGGTTGTGCTTTCTATGGAGTTTTTAACTTGGTTTATTGTTTCCCTCATTTCAAGGATTTCTGTTTGTTTTTTTTCAGTATCTCTATCTCTTTATGACATGATCTCTTGCTTCCCATATTTGCTCTTTTAACTGTTGTTTGGTGCAATCATTTAATGCCTGCATTTGCTCTTTCTTCTTCTCCTTCAGCCTGCCTTTGCTCTTTCATCTCCTCATTTGCTTTCCTGATTGTTTTAATTATATACATTCTGAATTCTCTTTCTGACATTTCTTCTACTGTTCTGTCACTAGTTTTTTTTGATATAGTATGTAGGTTTGTTTGGGACATTTTCTTCCCTTGTTTTCTCATATTGGTCAGATATCCGTGGGACTCTGAGATATTGCAGATTTCCTCTATTGGCTTATAGTGTCCCTGTAGATTTCCAGTATATCACCTCCCAGCCTTCAGTAGCCTGAAGTCTTGGAGTAACTTGATAATGCAGTGCCTCTGAAGAAAGCTGCCCCTAGCCCGCTACTGGTTCCAGGGCTTGGAGCTGACTCTGTGCGGAAACGCTCTCCCTGAGTGACCTGCTCCGAGAAGCTGGCCATGGAAAGAGCCTGCCACCGTAGGGAGCAGGCTGATTGCAAAGTCTCCGGCTGCCCTGCCCTGGTCCCAGAGGCTGCCTGCGGGCTGAAGCTCACCGCTGCCTCCAGGACTTGGAGCTGGCTCTGTGTAGAAAGGCTCTCACTGGGCGGCCTGCTCTGAGAAGCTGGCTGTGGAAGGAGCCAGCCACCGGAGGGAGCAGCGCTCCCTGGGGAAGACTCTAGCTGCCCTGCCCTGCTCTGAGAAACTGCCCCTGTCCAGGCCTTCTGCCCGGGCTGAGCTCACCCACTGCATCAGTTTTGAAGCAAGGTGTGGAACCTATTTGCTAGCAGGCTGGAAGGGTAGCAAGCATGTTGCCTCTGCAACCTTTGAGCCCTTATAGAAGGTAGGGTATTTCTTTTATAGTCAAAAAACTACAAGCTACCAGTCAGTCAAAACCATAGCAATATATTAAGTGGGTCAGAATGACCCAGTTCAAGATACAGTATACTGCCCAAGAAAAATGGGAACTGAAAGAGAAAATCTTATGATGTATTTCTTAATAAAACATTATATAAGAATAGCAAACTTATTTCAACTGCCATGCATTGCCAAACAGGGTGTGCTTATAAGAAAGTGGCAGAGGTAGGATTTTCTCAGAGGAGAAGCATTTCTTATATGAAATGGAGTTGGGTAAAACAGTTTGTCTGATCCAGGCACACATAGTGTGTCTCATAACAGTACCTGTGTGGTAACCAACCCAGTTGGGACAACCAAACATTTCTCTAGACATCACCAAATGCCTCCTGGGGCCAAATATTTTTAAATTGCCTGACTGTGGAGAAGACAAAGCAACATGGTCTAACCCTCAGACTCCTGCTGTATTTCTCCCCACCACCCCAACTTTGGTACCAGGGATTGAACCCAAGTTCTTAACCAGTGAGTCACATCTCCAGGCCTCTCCTATTTTTTATTTTGAGAGAGGATTTTGCTAAGTATCCTAGGGCCTTGCTAAATAGCTGAGGCTGGCCTCCACTTGGAAACCCTCCTGCCTCAGGTTTGAGTTGCTGGGATTACAGGTGTGTGCCACCATGTCTGGTTCTTGCTATATTTCTTAGGTCTATGTTTTTTGTAGCTTTATTGATACATGAAAAAATGTGCTCTGTTTCATTAGCATTTTTCAATATTTTGTGTTGACAGAGTTTACGTGTTACAAGTTCGAAATATTTTCAGAATCAGAAATTTCCTACAGTTCTCCACTCATATTTATTAAGAATAATATTAAGTAAATAATTGAACTAAGAATAAAATCTAAAACTCTAGTATAGATATGAAAAATCTGAGCAAAATTTCTAAAACAAGTGATGTTGTTATAAAACTGTATTTATGTTAGAGACATAATGTCTTTTTAATGACAGAAAAATATATGAAAGGTTAACAAAATGATTATGATGGAGATGATTATAGCAAGAAAATCAAGACTGACTCAAGCTTGCCTTTAAGATTTGTTCTCTGATTTGTTTTATACCTTCACAATGCAGAGAGAAAAACTCTTATGGGTCCTGAGTGAGGTCATAGCGAGTATTTTGAATCATGATAGCATCTGGTCAGTGGGGAATTGGCTACTGAATTGAGCTGTCCATGTGCTACTGGCACTGGGGAATCCTTGAGAAGGTACTAAAGGGAGTGTGGCTAACAACAGTCAGGGTTCTTATGCTTTTGTGTGTCTCAGTTCAGAAATAAGAAATTGAACGAATCACACCAACAACTAGAATTTGAATTTCTCATAAGCATTGCTCTTCATTGCTTTCAGTTGTACTCTGAATTACAATTTAAAAAATATGATTTTAAGCGATATCCAAAAAAAAAAAAAAAATCAACGTGAGATTGTTTTCCTGGCAGAAAACATTTATATGCGCCCATTTTGAAACACAGCAACCGGAAGTGCACGTAGTCTGAAGGGAACAACAACAAAGAAGAACATCTGAGATCCAATGACAGCACCTTCTCTCTGATTTGGTTTTCCAGGAATGAGTACAAGGCAGTCAGCACTTTTAAATCTACAAAGAAACTAGTCAGTTTACGAAACAACATATGCCCTGCCTAGGTGAATGGTACAATCCAAATTAATTGTCTGGGGCCCTATCAAATTAATCTCCATACAACAGTCATACTGAGTTTTATAAAAATTGTTGTATAATACACATAATACAGAATTTATCCCTTTAGCTATCTTCAAGGGGACAATTTGCTGGAATGAATTATATTCCCAATGTTGAGCAACCTGACCACTCTCTAGTTCCAGGACTTTTTTGTCACTTACAAAGATATCCAAAAACCCATTAAACAATCCCTCCACATTCTTCCCTTCCCCCAATCCCAGGAAAATACTACTCTGTTTTCTATCTCTTTAAATGTGCCTACTTTTTATATTTCATATAAATAAAATTTTATCACATGTGGACTCCATCTATGTCTTTATTTAGTATAACATTTTGAGGTCCATCAGTGTTTAGAAGGTATCTGTTCTTTGTTTTATTGACAAATAACATCATGATCCATAGATACCATGATTTATCCATTTTTCCACTGAGAACATTGATACTGTTTCACCCTTTAGCTATTAAGAATTATGCTTCCGGATGTAATGATACATACCTGTAATTCCAGAGGCTAGGGAGGCTAAGGCAGGAGGATGGCAAGTTCAAAACCAGCTTTAGCAAAAGTGAGACACTAAGCAACTCAGTGAGACCTTGTCTCAAAATAAAATATAAAAAAGGGCTGGGATGTTGCTCAGTGGCTCAGTGGTTAAGTGCCCCTGAGTTCAATCTCCAGTACCAAAAAAAGAAGAAGAAGAAGAAGAAGAATACTGTTATAAGCAGATGTATATTTTTATTTCTCTTGGGTACATACATAGGAGTGAAATCAATAGATGATGTGGTAACTTGTTTTAAATTTTGAGGAACTTCCAGAATGGTTTTTTTCCTCAAATTTTTTCTATATATTTTTAATTAAAATTTTTTTGATTCATTGTACAAAAATTGGGTAAAACTTCAAATTTCTCTGCTTGTACACAATGTAGAGTCACACCATTCATGTAATCATACATGTACATAGGGTAATGATGTTTGTCTCATTCCATTAACGGCCCATACTGTTATACATTCCTACTGGCACTATATAAGTGTTTGAATTTCTTTACATCCTCCAATGCTCCTTATCATGAGTATTTTTAGTACAGGCAACCTGGTAGGAGGCAAGTGGTATTTCATTGTCATTTTGATTTGCAGTTTCCTAATGGCTAATAACATTGCACATCTTCAGTATACTTCTTTGCCACCTGTACCTGCTCTTTGAAGAAATGTTTGTTCAGATATTAGTTAATTTTAATTAGGTTATTTGCTATTTAAAATGAATTTTGAGTGCTTTATACATGCTACATACCATCCTCCTAACTGAATATGTGTTTGCAAAAACTTCTTCCATTTCTTTTTTTTTTTATTGTAAACAAATGGGAAACATCTTGTTTCTCTGTTTGTACAAGTAACGGCATGCCATTTGTGTAATCATATATTTACATAGGTTAATGGTGTTTGATTCATTCTCTTATTTTTTTCCTTCCCCTTCACCCCTCCCACCCATATATTCCCCCTATACGGTCCCTCCTTCCTTCATTCTTGCCCCCTTCCACCCCCCATTTTGTGTCATCATCCACAAATCAACGAGATCATTCATCCTTTGGTTTTTTCAGATTGGCTTATCTCACTTAGCATGATATTCTACAATTTCATCCGTTTGCCTGCAAATGCCATAATTTTATTCTTCTTTATGGCTGAATAATATTTCATTATATATATACACCACAGTTTCTTTGTCCATTCATCTATTGAAGGACATCTAGGTTGGTTCCACAATCTGGCTATGGTGAATTGAGCAGCTATGAACATTGATGTGGCTGTATCTCTATAGTATGCTGATTTTAAGTCCTTTGGGTTTAGGCCAAGGAGTGGGATAGCTGGGTCAAATGGTGGTTCCATTCCAAGCTTTCTGAGGAATCTCCATACTGCTTTCCAGAGTGGCTACAGTAATTTGTAACCCCACCAGCAAAGTATGAGTGTACCTTTTTCCCCACATCCTCGCCAACAACTATTGTTGCTTGTAATCTTAATAATCACCATTCTAATTGGGGTGAGATGGAATCTTAGGGTAGTTTTTATTTGCATTTCTCTTATTACTAGAGATGTTGAACATTTTTTCATATATCTGTTGACTGCTTGTAGATCTTCTTCTGTGAAGTGTCTGTTCATTTCCTTATCCCATTTGTTGATTGGGTTGTTCGTATTCCTGGTGTAGAGTTTTTTGAGTTCTTTATATATTCTGGAAATTAGTACCTGTCGGAAGTATGAGTGGCAAAGATTTTCTCCCACTCTGTAGGCTCTCTCTTCACATTACTGGTAGTTTCCTTTGCTGAGAGAAAGCTTTTTAGTTTGAATCTATCCCAGTTATTAATTCTTGCTTTTATTTCTTGTGCTATGGGAGTCCTGTTAAGGAAGTCTGATCCTAAGCCGACATGTTGAAGATTTGGACCAAATTTTTCTTTTATAAGATGAAGGGTCACTGGTCTGATTCTGAGGTCCTTGATCCATTTTGAGTTGATTTTTGTGCAGGGAGAGAGATAGGGGTTTAATTCTATTCTGTTGCATATGGTTTTTCAGTTTTCTCAGCACCATTTGTTGAAGAGGCTTTCTTTTCTCCGTTGCTTATTTTTGACACCTTTGTCTAGTATGAGAAAATTGTATTTATTTTGGTTTCTGTCCATGTCCTCTATTCTGTACCATTGATCTGCCTGTCTATTTTGGTACCAATACCATGCCATTTTTGTTACTATTGCTTTGTAATAGAGTTGAAGTTCTGGTATTGCAATACCTCCTGCTTCACTCTTCCTGCAAAGGATTGCTTTAGCTATTCTGGGTTTCCTGTTCTTCCAGATGAATTTCATGATTGCTTGCTCTGTTTCTGTGAGGTACATCATTGGGATTTTAATTGGAATTGCATTGAATCTGTATAGCACTATGGTAGTATGGCCATTTTGACAATATTAATTCTGCCTATCCAAGAACATGGGAGATCTTTCCATCTTCTAAGGTTTTCTTTAATTTCTTTCTTTAGTGTTCTGTAGTTCTCATTGTAGAGGTCTTTCACCTCTTTTGTGAGATTGATTCCCAAGTATTTTATTTTTTTCGAGGCTATTGTGAACGGGGTAGTTTTCCTAATTTCTCTTTCTGAAGATCATCACTGATATATAAAAATGCATTAGATTTACGAGCATTGATCTTATAACCTTCTACTTTACTGAATTCACTTATGAGTTCTAAAAGTTTTCTGGTGGAATTTCCGGGTTTCTCTAAATATATAATCATGTCATCAGCAAATAGGGATAGTTTGAGTTCTTCTTTTCCTATTCATATCCCTTTAATTTCATTGGTCTAGTTGCTCTGGCTAGAGTTTCAAGGACAATGTTGAATAGAATTGGTGAAAGAGGGCATCCCTGCCTTGTTCCCGTTTTTAGGGGGAATGCTTTCAGTTTTCACCATTTAGAATGATATTGGCCATGGGCTTAGCATAGATGGCCTTTACAATGTTAAGGAATGTTCCCACTATCCCTATTTTTTCTAGTGTTTTGAGCATGAAGGGGTGCTGTATTTTCTTAAATGTTTCTTCTGCATCTATCAAAATAATCATGCAATTCTTGACTTTAAGTCTATGATATGGTGAATGACATTTATTGATTACCTGATGTTGAACCAACCTTGCATCCCTGGGATAAAACCCACTTGATCGTGGTGCACTATCTTTTTAATATACTTTTGTATGCGATTTGCTAAAATTTTGTTGAGAATTTTTGCATCGATGTTCATTAAGGATATTGGTCTGAAATTTTCTTTCCTCGATGTGTCTCTGTCTGGTTTAGGTATCAGGGTGATATTGGCTTCATAGAATGAGTTTGGGAGGTTTCCCTCCTCTTCTATTTCATGGAATACTTTGAGAGTACTGGAATGAGCTCTTCTTTAAAGGTTTTGTAGAACTCGGCTAAGAACCCATCTGGTCCTGTACTTTTCTTTGTTGGTAGACTTTTGATGACGTCTTCTATTTCATTACTTGGAACTGATCTACTCAAATTGTGTATGTCCTCCTTGCTCAGTTTAGGTAATTCATATGTCTCTAGCAACCTGTTGATGTCTTCAAGATTTTCTAATTTTTGGAGTATAGATTTTCAAAATAGCTTCTAATTATGTTTTTTATTTCCCTCATGTCTGTTTTGATATTTCCTTGTTCATTCTGAATTTTAGTAATTTGAATTTTCTCTCTCTTTCTCTTTGTTAGTGTGGCTAAGAGTTTATCAAATTTGTTTATTTTTTCAAAGAACCAAATTTTATTTTTTCAATTTTTTTCTCTTGTTTCTTTTGTTTTAATTTCATTGATTTCAGTTCTGATTTTAACTATTCCCTGTTATCTACTACTTTTGGTGTTGCTCTGTTTTTCTTTTTCTAGGGCTTTGAACTGTAGTTTAAATAATTTATTTGTTGATTTTTTTTCTTCTTTTATTGAATGCGCTCCATGAAATAAATTTTCCTCTAAGTACTGCTCATAGTGTTCCAGAGATTTTGATATGATGTATTTTTGTTCTTGTTTACCCTTATGAATTTTTCAGTTTCCCTCCTGATGTCTTCTGTTATCCATTCATCATGTAATAGTGTATTAGTTAATCTCCAGGTGTTGGAGAAGTTTCTGTTTTTTATTCTGTCATTTATTTCTAATTTCAATCCATTGTGATCTGATAGAGTACAAGGTAGTATCTCTATCTTCTTGTGTTTGCTAACAGTAGCTTTGTGGCATAAAATATGGTCTATTTTAGAGAAGGATCCATGTGCTGCTGAGAAGAAAGTGTGTTCCCTCTTTGTTGGGTGATATATTCTATATACGTGGTTTAAGTCTAAATTATTGATTGTGTTATTGAGATCTGTGGTTTCTTTGTTCAATTTTTGTTTACAGGACCTGTCCATTGGTGAGAGAGGTGTTTTAAAATTGCCTAAGTGTTATTGTGTTGTGGTCTATTTGATTTCTGGAATTGAGAAGGATTTGTTTGACATACATGGATGAGCCACTGTTTGGAGCATAGATGTTTATGATTGTTATATCTTGCTGATTTATGCTTCCCTTAAGCAGCATGAAATGTCCTTCTTTATCCCTTCTGACTAACTTTGGCTTGAAGTCCACATTATCTGATATGAGGATGGATACTCCAGCTTTTTTGCTGTATCCATGTGCATGGTATGTTTTCCCATCCTTTCATGTTTAGTCTGTGTGTATCTCTTTCTACGAGGTGAGTCTCTTGCAGGCAGCATGTTGTCGGACTTTTCTTTTTAATCCAATCAGCCAGTCTATGTCTTTTGATTGATGAGTTCAGGCAATTAACATTCAGGGTAATTATTGAGATTTGATTTGTATTCCCGGTCATTTGGCTCATTTTTGGTTTTTGGCATGACTTGGTTTCTCATTTATTTAGCTATTCCTTTCAGCTAGTTCCTTCCTTTGCTGATTTGTATCATTGTTTTTCATCTCTTCCTCGTGGAATATTTTGCTGAGAATGTTCTATAATGCCAGCTTTTTTTTTTTTTTTTTTTTTTTTTTAGTAAATTCTTTTAGCTTTTGTTTATCATGGAAGGATTTTATTTCATCGTCAAATCTGAAGGTTAGTTTTGCTGGGTATAAGATTCTTGGTTAGCATCTATTTTCTTTCAGTGCTTGAAAAATGTTGTTCCAGGCCCTTCTAGCTTTTAGGGTGTGGATTGAAAAATCTTCTGATATCCTTAATGATTTCCCCCTGAATGTAATTTGATTCTCTGAATTATTGTGGATGGGGATAAAATTCAGGACATATCAGAGGGGATGAGGAATGGCAATGACCTATCTCTTCCAGTGAATAACCTGCCATATTTCTGGACTGAAAGCTTAAGAGAGAGGGGACCCTCTCTTCTTGGCTATATCTCAAAAGAGGAGCTTTCTCAGTGAAACTGAGTAGGGAAGGAACAATTCTTGTCTTAGTGCCAAAGGTTCTTGCTGTTATTAGCATGATTCTGGTGATTTCCTTTTCAAAAACATTTCATTGTTTAAATTATTTCCTTAAAACAACTGCTAGAAGTTTTGACTTCTTAAAACACATTTGTAGTTACAGTAAGTTTTTTTCTAGGAAAACGTTCCACAGCACTCCTTATACTGCCACACTGGAAACTGAATCAACTTCACTTATTTTTGCAAATGTTTTGAAAAACAGGTTAAACACATGAGTAGGGACACTTGCAGGGAGAGAGGAGTTCTGAAACTTCAGTTTCATTGGCTTCACAATAATAAGCCTACAACTAAAAGGAGGCATATTTGCAAAAATGGAATACATAAAAAATCATGACCAAAATGCCTAGCAAAAACAATTTAGAGGAGGAATGTTTATTTTGGTTCATGAGGTCATAGACTTCAATTTATAGACAGCTGACTCCATTGTTTTGAGCTTACAGAAGAAAGGTGGGGAAGAATAAGTAGTTAAAAGATGAACAGAGTTGAAAATTCACATTCCACTTCTGTGATTTGCTTAGGAAACATGGGCAACCTTATTAATGACCTGCCCAGCTTTCATGTTTTCACTGTAAAATGGAGACAATACCACAGGTTTTTCTTGATTGCAGACAAGGCTGCACTAAACATGTAATACATGGAAGCTGATAGTAAATATTCTATAAGTAAAAGCTTTTACTTTTACAAATATTCACTCAGAAAATAGAGACTGTATACTGAGGGGTTTCAAGAAGAAGATTTGAGATCAAAGATGCTTGCATTTAAATGGCCAAGATGCCATGAAATCTGAGAACTAAGGTCTTTCTGTTGCCTCAGTTTCTATATAACCATGAGGAAGGGTGTGCTGTGAGTAGATTAAGTAAATTCATGTAAAACTCTCTGCATTGGGCCTGGAACACCTGTGCAGTATGCAGAGGCCCTCCTAACAATGTCTTGGGTACTTAAATACCAGGTGCTGGGATAGGTGCTGGGGTCCACAAGTACACAAGACATGCCCTCCCTCACTTGCTGCCTCACTAAAAGAATAGCCAAGTCAGTTCTGAGTGTGTCCATTATTTTAGAAAATTAAGACCCCAAATAATATATTACTTTCTCATTCTAGGCTTCTCAAACTGGCCCCCAGTAGTGAAATAACAGTACATTTCAAATGACTTGGCTGGTCTTCATTCTCTAACTGACCAAGGAAATCTAAAAAACACCATACACTGGAGAGAAAAAGTCCAAATCAAAGTTAAGCATGCTAATTTCTCATCAAAGGAGCGTTCTCCATGCTCAAAAGAAACCCTGCTCAGTGAATTAGAACCTATGACATGATGCTGGAAGGTTGGGAAGGCTTTTACAAGAGTCAGTCATAAAATCACCACCAACAATGTAGGCTGCAGCAGAACCTGATGTGGGACAGGAGTTAGGTTAAATCTACTGTTGTCAGGAGGGAGCGTGTCCCCAAATGCCACCAGCGGATGAGGGGTTGAGAGTTTTAAATGCCTTAGGATTGTCTTTCACTTGGTACTCTCCGTGAACTGGAAACACAAATTATCACTGCCATTAGGGAAGTTGCTCAACATAGTTTTTACCACAGCTAAGAAAGAACCACAGGTATTCTATTTTAGTGAAAGTGAAACACAGGAAGTCAGATGCAGGGTAAAAAGCCCACTGATAAGAGTAAGAGGAAACACTGAAACCCTGTGTGAAAGAGGAAGTGTCATGAAAACAGCATAGTTTTTAGTCATATGCTTGTACTTTATTCAAAATGAATGTCTTTAGAAATAATTAAGATTCTCCAAATTCAAATACTTAGGGTCCACATATTGCTTAGCCCCTTGAAGCACCATTTCAGACTGTTACTCTACCACAGGGCTCCCTGTTTTATTTCCTTCTGCTTTCCTTATTATTATTATTATTTTTATTAACACACACTAACTGCCCTTTTCAAGGCTCTGTAGCAGAGCATTACTAACCTCAGCACCATCTTTGCTTACAGGGACCTGTGTGTGCCTGCCGGTGACTTGGAGCCTGCCTTCTGATGATTCCTCTCTCCTCCTGAAGCCCCAGCTTCATTCATCACAGGCTACCCACAGGCAGGTGCTCTCCTGCCTCTAAAACTCCCCTTTCCTCTCACTGTGCTTCTAATTCAAATTTGAAAAGCAGTGAGAGAAAGAGAGAGAACCTGAAAATGTATGAAAAAATATACAAATATTAATTTGGACTCCTTTCTGTTTCACTGTCTTAATCTTTTCCTCCTAATTTGAACTCTTATATTTTGTGAGGTTTTTTCCTCTCTTTCCCTCCCCACCACCACATCTCTCCTTACAACCAAGAAATATGATACTCATAACTTACTCTTTTCTTAATTATTTCCCATTCTCTAGAAAACAATTTTAAAGACAGCTAAATGACATGTTTATATACTACAACTACTGAGTCTGGCTCTAACCAAAAAATTGATCTGAATCTTTTGTTATTCCTACTCATTCTTGCTTTTATGGTAAAAATACCTTAGTGTATAGATGGTCTGTTTAATCTTCCCTTATCTTCTTAACTCCCTGAACACGCAGAATGCAGTTATCATGACTACTCTAACGTCCTTTACTGGTCATTCTAAAATCTGTGTAAGTGCTGCTTCGATTATGATTAACTGTTTTATGTGCTTATTACATCTTGATTTTCCTACTTCTTTACATGCCCTGTAAATTTTTATTGCATTCCAGATACATTGAACTTGAGTCTATTTGGAAACTGTTCCATCCTTTCAGGATATTTATGAGAATTTTTAGGCCCTGAGCAGTTAGTGCCAATTATGCCCCAATAGTAAGAAGAGACCCTTTGGTGTACTTTGCCTAATTATCTAGGAATCCTGGAGTTTACTAACTTGGCCAGTGGGAATGGCACTGCATCTGCATCTATCCCTTAAAGTTTCCTCTAATTCTTTTGGTAGGACTTCCTCCAACTGTACTGACCAACATCCAGCAGATACCAAGGTGAGCCCCACAGTGCTCTAGAGACCTCCCTATTCAATTGACTCCTCTTTGGTACTCTCTACAGCATTCTAGTGCTTTGTCCTCCATAAAATTTCAACTCCATCCCCTTGTATCAGGGACTCCACAGGACTGAGTTCTCTCCACCTGTGTCTCTGTTTAAATCAGCAAGAAGGGTCAATCACACTCCCTCTTTTGTTTGTTACCATATGCAGAGATCATTCAACTTTGTTGTCTGAATGTCCAGTGTCTTGAAAATTAATGCTTCACACATGCAGTACTTGTGTATGTCTGCTGCTCCTTGCTCCATCTGGATAGAAGCAAACATCTCCACAAATTCTTTTTTTAATGTAGAATAAGAAGAAAATGGAACTTTTAAATAAAATATGTATGAATCACAAAAATGCTAACAGGTTAGTTATACCAGAATCAATTTAGGACACAGGGATCAATATATAGCAGTCAGAAAACTAAGTAAACAAAGAAACAGTTATATCACTACCAGCAGAGATCAATACTTACCTCCTTTGCTCCCCAATTTAAAAAGTATTTAAGTTCCATTGTAAAACACTACTACAATTCTGTATAGTTTCCAAAATGAACTTTTCAGAGAAAAAAAATGCCATTGTTATCAGAAAATACTTCATAATCACCTTTGAGAATACAAAGTAATATACCTTCTTTGAACAGAAAGCCTCATATGAAATATACAAATTGAGTTGGTTTTAAAGCAAAACTTGGATTACAGAATATTAGAGATAAAGAAGAATCAATCTACATACACAGAAGGTAGATAAATAATAAGCTTCATGCAAGTGGAATAATAGTTCAATCTAAAATTTTACCTGGGTTAGAAGATAGAAAATGAGATTCCTATTGCATGGCAGAGATAAAGATGCAGTGTTTTAGCCTGTAAAACAGGACAAAGGACCCAGCATCTGACTGAAACATCCAGTGACATGGAATCAAGGACAGAAAGTGAAGGAAAGCATTAGGGATTCGTATTATGTAAGAAATTGCTTTAAACAATATTCAATATCAGGAGGCACATCACATGTAAGTACAAGAGGTGTTCATCAGTTACTTTTCTTCTCAACAAGCCTATAGTTCACTGAAGTCAGAAACAAGCAGCTAGACCCTAGTCTAGCTTTGCACAAAGTTAAAAAAAAAAAAAAGAAACATAATTCTTGGTTCAATAAATCAATAGACATACATTCCTTTTTATATATAGCCAATTTATAAAGCAAATTTCTTCTGAACATATGTTACTTCCCTCTTAACATACATAGTAAACTCTTAATGAGAACCTCAAAACAAAAACTTTTGATCATACAAATGTTTAAATATAGATAAATCACAATATAAAATATTTTTGCATTGGACTATTTAAGTAATATATAACATGATCAATTATACAAATATACCCTTCTTTTCTTACTGAAACACACAAAATATGTTGCAAATCAGGGAAATCTTATGACATTCTGAAGGCAACATGAGCTGGTGAAATTGTTTGCTTAGCTTAGAGACTGGAATTCTATCTAATCCCAATTCTTCCCTTGCAGGCAAAGTAACATCCCTGACTAGTCCTCAGAGATGGGCATGCTGGGCCCCCTGTACATCATCAAGGACATGGAGGAGCAGCTAGTGTTCAAGCAGGAAGCCCAGAAGATCCTGTCTGCCACCACACAGCCTGTGGTGAAGGTGGATATTTTGAGCCTCTACTGCACAGGTAAATCTTACCTGATAAACAAGCAGGCTGGGAAGCAAAAGTGTGAGTGCCACTAACAAAGTTCTGCTGAGCCTTCTATCCATGCACTGTGGGCATACAGCATGGGGTTGGAGGGGAGAAAGAGTCAGGGAGGGACAGTGAAAGTTAAATGTCCAGTTCTCATGCTGTTATTCACTACAGTCTGGAAAATAAGACTCAACTAACTCCTCACTTTGCTTAAATTGTCCTTTTTAAAAGTAAAATTGTCCTTTCTCTGTATGGAATCAGTCCAGAAGTGATAGAGATAATTAAATTACAGATTCATAAGCTATAAAACATTTAATAAAATGCTTATGAAGTAACAGAAAGCTAACAGTGGCCTTGGAGCAGATGTAGGTTACAATGGGAATTGCATATTCTGATTTTTCATTTTCTCTGTTTTTAGTTAAAATCAGATCTGACCATGGTAACATCATTTTCTGACCTTGATTAATCTGAACTCTTATCTCAATGTTCTTTTTTTTTTTTTTTTCTAAAGGGTCAGACTGACTTTATTTTTTGTTATTTTTATTTTTTATTGTAAACAAATGGGATACATATTGTTTCTCTGTATATGGAGTCAAGGCATACCATTTGTGTAATCATAAATTTACATAGGGTAATGTTTGATTCATTCTGTTATTTTTTGTTCTACCCCCCCACCCCTCCCACCCCTCTTTTCCCTCTATACAGTCCTTCCTTCCTCCATTCTTGCCACCCTCCTTAACCCTAACCCTAAACCTAACCTTCACCCTAACGCTAGACCCTCCCACCCCCCATTATATGTCATCATCCACTTATCAGCGAGATCATTCGTCCTTTAGTTTTTTGAGATTGGCTTATCTCACTTAGCATGATATTCTCCAATTTCATCCATTTGCCTGCAAATGCCATGATTTTATCATTCTTCATGGCGGAGTAATATTCCATTCTATATATATGCCACAGTTTCTTTATCCATTCATCAATTGAAGGACATCTAGGTTGGTTCCACAATCTGGCTATGGTGAATTGAGCAGCTATGAACATTGATGTGGCTGTATCTCTGTAGTATGCTGATTTTAAGTCCTTTGGGTATAGGCCAAGGAGTGGGATAGCTGGGTCAAATGGCGGGTCCATTCCAAGCTTTCTGAGGAATCTACATACTGCTTTCCAGAGTGGCTGCACTAATTTGCAACCCCACCAGCAATGTATGAGTGTACCTTTTTCCCCACATTCTCGCCAACACCTATTGTTGCTTGCGTTCTTGATAATAGCCATTCTAATTGGAATGAGATGGAATCTTAGGTTATTTTTGATTTGCATTTCTCTTATTACTAGAGATATTGAACATTTTTTAATATGTCCGTTGATTGCTTGTACATCTTCTTCTGTGAAGTGTCTGTTCATTTCCTTAGTCCATTTGTTGATTGGATTATTTGTATTCTTGGTGTAGAGTTTTTTGAGTTCTTTATATATTCTGGAAATTAGTGCTCTATCTGAAGGATGAGTGGCAAAGATTTTCTCCCACTCTGTAGGCTCTCTCTTCACATTACTGATAATTTCCTTTGCTAAGATAAAGCTTTGTACTTTGAATCTATTCCAATGGTTGATTCTAGCTTTTATTTCTTGTGCTATGAGAGTCCTGTTAAGGAAGTCTGATCCTAAGCCGACATGTTGAAGATTTGGACCTACTTTTTCTTCTATAAGATGCAGGATCTCTGGTCTGATTCTGAGGTCCTTGATCCATTTTGAGTTGATTTTTGTGCAGGGTGAGAGATAGGGGTTTCATTTCATTCTGTAGCATATGGTTTTCCAGTTTCCCAGCACCATTTGTTGAAGACGCTATCTTTTCTCCATTGCCTACTTTTGGCCCCTTTGTCTAATATGAGAAAATTGTATTTATTTGAGTTTGTGTCCGTGTCCTCTATTCTGTACCATTGATCTGCCTGTCTATTTTGGTACCAATACTACACCGTTTTTGTTACTATTGCTTTGTAGTAGAGTTGAAGATCTGGTATTGCGATATCCCCTGCTTCGCTCTTTCTGCTAAGGATTGCTTTAGCTACTCTGGGTTTCCTATTCTTCCAGATGAATTTCATAATTGCTTGCTCTATTTCTGTAAGGAATGTCATGGGATTTTAATTGGAATTACATTGAATCTGTATAGCACTTTTAGTAGAATGGCCATTGTTACAATATTAATTCTGCCTATCCAAGAACCTGGGAGATCTTTCCATCTTCAAAGGTTTTCTTTAATATCTTTCTTTAGTGTTCTGTAGTTCTCATTGTAGAGGTCTTTCACCTCTTTTGTGAGATTGATTCCCAAGTATTTTATTTTTTTCAATGCTATTGTGAGTGGGTTAGTTTTCCTTACTTCTCTTTCTGAAGATTCATCACTTGTGTATAAAAATGCATTGGATTTATGAGCATTGATCTTGTAACCTGCCACTTTATTGAATTCACTTATGAGTTCTAAAAGTTTTCTGGTGGAATTTCCAGGTTCCTCTAAATATATAATCATGTTGTCAGCAAATAGGGATAGTTTGAGTTCTTTTCCTATTCGTATCCCTTTAATTTCTTTGGTTTGTCTAATAGCTCTGGCTAGACTTTCAAGGACTATGTTGAATAGAAGGGGTGAAAGAGGGCATCCCTGCTTTGTTCCAGTTTTTAGGGGGAAAGCTTTCAGTTTTTCACCATTTAGAATGATATTGGCCATGGGCTTAGTGTAGATGGCCTTTACAATATTAAGGAATGTTCCCACTATCCCTATTTTTTCTAGTGTTTTGAGCATGAAAGGATGCTGTATTTTATCAAATGCTTTTTCTGCATCTACAGAAATAATCATGTGATTCTTAACTTTAAGTCTGTTGATATGGTGAATTACATTTATAGATTTCCTGATGTTGAAGCAACCTTGCATCCCTGGGATTTAACCCACTTGATTGTGGTGCACTATCTTTCGATATATTTTTGTATGCCATTTGCTAAAATTTTGTTGAGAATTTTTGCGTTGATGTTCATTAAGGATATTGGTCTGAAATTTTCTTTCCTCAATGTGTCTCTGTCTGGTTCAGATATCAAGGTGATATTGGCTTCATAGAATGAGTTTGGGAGGGTTCCCTCCTTTTCTATTTCACGGAATACTTTGAGGAGTATTGGAATGAGCTCTTCTTTAAAGGTTTTATACAACTCGGCTGAGAACCCATCTGGGCCCGGACTTTTCTTTGTTGGTAGTCTTTTGATGACCTCTTCTATTTCATTGCTTGAAATTGATTTATTTAAGTTGTGTATGTCCTCATCGTTCAGTTTAGGTGATTCATATGTCTCTAGAAACTTGTTGGTGTCTTCGAGGTTTTCTGTTTTGTTGGAATATAGATTTTCAAAATAGCTTCTAATTATGTTTTGTATTTCACTCGTGTCTGTTGTGATATTTCCTTGTTCATTCTGAATTTTAGTAATTTGGATTTTCTCCCTCTTTTTCTTTGTTAGTGTGGCTAAGGGTTTATCAATTTTGTTTATTTTTTCAAAGAACCAACTATTTATTTTGTTAATTTTTCCGATTGTTTCTTTTGTTTCAATTTTGTTGATTTTGGCTTTGATTTTAACTATTTCCTGTTTCCACTAGTTTTGGTGTTGGTGTTCTTCTTTTTCTAGGGCTTTGAGCTGTAGTGTTAGGTTGTTTATTTGTTGATTTTTACTTCTTTTTTTGAATGTGCCCCATGAAATAAATCTTCCTCTAAGTACTGCTTTCATAGTGTCCCAGAGATTTTGATATGATGTGTCTTTGTTCTCGTTTACTTCTAAGAATTTTTTAATTTCTCTCCTGATGTCTTCTGTTATCCATTCATCATATAATAGTGTATTAGTTAATCTCCAGGTGTTGGAGAAGTTTCTGTTTTTTATTCTGTCATTTATTTCTAATTTCAATCCATTATGATCTGATAGGGTACAAGGTAGTATCTCTATCTTCTTGTGTTTGCTAACAGTAGCTTTGTGGCATAAAATGTGGTCTATTTTAGAGAAGGATCCATGAGCTGCTGAGAAGAAAGTGTATTCGTTCTTTGTTGTATGGTATATTCTATATATGTCTGTCAAGTCTAAATTGCTGATTGTGTTATTTAGATCTATGATTTCTTTATTCAATTTTTGTTTGGAAGATCTATCCAGTGGTGAGAGAGGTGTGTTAAAATCGCCTAGTATTATTGTGGTATGGTCTTTTTGGTTTCTGGAATTGAGAAGGATTTGTTTGACGTACATGGATGAGCCAATGTTCGGGGCATAGATATTTATGATTGTTATGTCTTACTGATTTATGCTTCCCTTAAGCAGTATGTAATGTCCTTCTTTATCCCTTCTGACTAGTTTTGGCTTGAAGTCCACATTATCTGAAATGAGGATGGATACTCCAGCTTTTTTGCTGTGTCCATGTGCATGGTATGTTTTTTCCCATCCTTTCACCTTTAGTCTATGGGTATCTTTTTCTATGAGATCATCTCTTGCCGGCAGCATATTGTTTTTTCTTTAATCCAATCTGCCAGTCTATGTCTTTTGATTGATGAGTTCAGGCCATTAACATTCAGGGTTATTATTGTGATATGATTTGTATTCCCAGTTTTTTGACTCATTTTTGTTTTTGAACATGATTTGATTTCTCCTTTATTTGGCTGTTCTTTCAGGCTAGTTCCTCCTGTTGCTGATTTGCATCATCGTTTTTCATCTCTTCCTCATGGAATATTTTGCTGAGAATGTTCTGTAATGCCAGCTTTCTTTTTTTAAATTCTTTTAGCTTTTGTTTATCATGGAAGGATTTTATTTTGTCATCAAATCTGAAAGTAAGTTTTACTGGGTATAAGATTCTTGGTTGGCATCCATTTTCTTTCTGGGCTTGGTCAATGTTGTTCCAGGCCCTTCTAGCGTTTAGGATCTGGATTGAAAAATCTGCTGATATTCTTATTGGTTTCCCCCTGAGTGTAATCTGATTCTTTTCTCTCGCAGCCTTTAAAATTCTGTCTTTATTTTGTATGTTAGGTATTTTCATAAAAGTGCCTTGGTGTAGGTCTGTTGTAATTTTGTATATTTGTAGTCCTATAAGCCTCTTGTACTTGGTTTTCCATTTCATTCTTCAGATTTGGGAAATTTTCTGATATTATTTCATTGAATAGATTGTTCATTCCTTTGGTTTGTTTCTATGTGTCTTCCTCAATCCCAATAATTCTTAAATTTGGCCTTTTCATGATATCCCATAGTTCTTGTAGATTCTGTTCATGATTTCTTACCATCTTTTCTGTTTGGTCAACTTTGTTTTCAAGATTAAATATTTTGTGTTCAATGTCTGAGGTTCTGTCTTCCAGGTTTCTATCCTATTGGTTATGCTTTCTATGGAGTTTTTAACTTGGTTTATTGTTTTCTTCATTTCAAGGATTTCTGTTTTTTTTTTTTTTTCATTATCTCTAACTCTTTATTGAAATGATTTCTTGCTTCCCATATTTGCTCTTTTAGCTGTTGATTTGTGCGATCATCTCCTCGTTTGCTTCCCTGATTGTTTTAATTATGTACATTCTGAACTCCCTTTCTGACATTTCTTCTGTTTTGCTGTCATTGGATTTTATTTATATAGTGTTTAGGTTTGTTTGGGACATTTTCTTCCCTTGTTTTTCATATTGGTCAGATATCAGTGGGACTCTGAGATTGGAGATTTCCTCTTTGTTTTAAAGTGTTCCTGTAGATTTCCAGTATATCACCTCCCAGCCTTCAGTAGCCTGAAGTCTTGGAGGAACTTGATAATGCAGTGTTTCTGAAGAAAGCTGCTCCTAGCGCACTTCTGGGTCCAGGGCTTGGGGTGGCTCTGCGAGGAAAAGCTCTTACTGGGCGGGTCTGCTCTGAGGAGCTGGATGTAGATCACGCCTGCCTCTGGAGGGTGCAGTGCTGCTTTGGGAAGTCTCTGGCTGTCCTGCCCTGGTCCTAGAAGCCACCTGTGTGCAGGGGCCCACTGCTGGGTCCGGGGCTTGGCGTTGGCTCTGTGTGGAAGGGCTCTCACTGGGTGGCCTGCTCCAAGAAGCTGGCTGTGGAAGGAACCTCCTGCTGGGGCCGGATGGAGCGGGGCTGCTTGGGGAAGATTCCAGCTGCCCTGCCCTGCTCTGAGAAGCTGCCCCTGTCCGGGCCTGCCACCTGGGCTGAGCTTGACCCGGTGGGAGAGACTCACCCCGCGGCTTTATGTTAGTCCAAGTCTCTCAATGCCTCCCCTTCTTGAATCCTGGGTTCTGGAGCGACGGGAGATGCAGTGATCCTCTAGTCCACCATTTTGGATCCCTCTCAATGTTCTGTTATTTGGAGTTCCCTGATGTCATGTTGGAGGTTAAGGCAACAATTACAATGCAAAAGAGAATTCATACCACAATATGATTCCAAAAATATACCACACTGAATGTTTTAACATATTCCTAGAATTAAAGTCATTAAAATCATGAATTATGAATTCAGCAAGTGTCACAGGATCCAGGAAATCATTCCTGCTTGCCTGAATATCCTGAATGTTATGATGTAACTCCATAAGATCTATGCTGTCATTATTCTGTGCCAAATGCCCAGATTCTTTACCTTTTCCCATCCCATTGGGCAGAATTATATTTGGCTGCAGTATCACAGATGTATTTATAGCCAGCATGGCATCAAAGTCTTTGTTTAAATTTGAGAGCAGTAAGCTCATTTCCTATATTTATGACAGTAGTTTCCCAAGTACTTAACTTAGTCTCAATCTTTCATCAATATTTACCCAATTATGTAGGGCTTTGGAAGTATTTTGAGCCAAATTATTAAGAAAATGAGAATTTTGAATTTCTTGGGATAAAGCTAGAAAAGCTGTCATGGCAGAAACCAAAATAGGTATCAAAATGAATACTCCATGTATAATAAGACCAATCACTGGGGTCTGGTTAGGTGGGCATGCATCTATTGTAAGACTTGAACTCCTGCATCAGAATACCATGGTTCTGAAATGTTAGGTGGGAGTAAAAGAAAGGAGGGATAGTTTAATAGAAGAATTCTCTTTCTTCTGTCATGCCTAGTGATGCTGTTGGCCAGATTTCATCTCTTATATTACATGGTACATTTCTCCTATTCTTGTTACATTTACCTGTCCTGAAATTAAAACACAAGGAGGTTGGATACAGGCCTACTGGCCATAGAAGAAAGCTGCTTTACATTTCCTATCTCTAAAGTCAGAATTGGAACCATCTGTATCTAGAGAAAATTTGAGGCTGTTATTAAATGCCAGAGTTCTTTTTGCATGCCACCTCTACTGAAAGTCAGGACATTACCAACAAATTCTCCAGAAGTCATGGTGTCCTGGCATAGCATCAGGTGCATAATTGCTCAGTAAATGCTTTTGAACATTATTACTCATATATAAGCCAACTTTGCTTTACAGGGAGGAAAGTTTCAAGTTTAGAATGTCCACAAATCTTGACTATTTATTTTGCTGTTTTATGCCAGTGGTCATAGCAGACCTAATGTGCTGGTAAAATATAATTGTTTCCAACAAAAAATACTAATTAGAAACTGTTCACACTATAAGTCTTATTGATAACAACATAATTTTATATTCAGGTTCTTCCTATAGTTCTAGATAAATCTAATTAAACAAACACATTTTTTAACAGTGCTTATCCAGAAAGGACCAGGATGATGAATTTATGCCTGACCCAACTATGTTCTGACTTCCAGGGCAACAACCAAAATGACTCCTGGATCTTTGCCCTGGTAGTCCTCCTGAGCAGCATCTTTGTGTAAAACAGCATGGGAGCCGTCGACCAGCAGGCCATGGACTAACTGCAATATCCATTATGTGACTCAGAAGACTCTAGCATTAGAAGGGGTCCTGAATTAACAAGAGAGCAGCCTAACTACAAATCCTACAGAATCAAACTAAAAGATAAAAATAAACATGAAAAATACTTGATAGCTGTGTGTTGTGGTGCACACCTGTAATCCCAGTGACTTGGGAGGCCAAGGCAGGAGGATTGGGATATCAAGGTCAGCCTCAGCAAAAGTGAGGTGCTAAGCAATTCAGTGAGAACCTGTCTCTAAATAAAATACAAAATAGGGCTGGGGATGTGTCTCAGTGATTGAGTGTCCTTGATTTTAATCCCTAATCTCCCCCCCCCCCAAAAAAAAAATACTTGATAAATCCACAAGTGTCAGAACAAAGCAAAACAAACTTTTGGAACTGTGGAACTAATATGAGATGAGGGTTCATTTTGACACCTTTCCTTAGCTCCTCAGCTATGTGACAGAGCTGGCCAGAGGCATCAGAGGCAAATCTGCTACAAATGAGGTTGAAGATTCAGCTGACTTTCTGCACTTCTTCCCAGATTTGTGTGGACTCTGAGAGAAGTGACCCTGAAACTGGAAGCAGGTGAAAGATCCCTCAGAGCAGATGAGTACCTGAAGAATTCCCTGATCCTAATACACGGTAAAGGACCTGGTGATTAGAAAACAGGGAGAAAATATATCAGGAATTAATATTCTTGTGCAGGTACTTATATTCAAGTTTCTGTTCATATACTCCAGGTTGTTTTTTTCATAAATATCTATCTATCTATCTATCACTCTTCCACTGAGATACATCCCTAGCCTTTTATACTTTTTACTTTGAGACAGAGTCTTCCTAAGTTGCTGAGACTGTCCTCAAACTTGCGAACCTCCTGCCTTATTCTCCTGAGTGACAGGAATTACAGTTTTGTGCCACTATGCTGAGCTGCTCTAGGATATTCCTAGGAAGTAATGCTTGTTTAGTACCTGTCTTAATAGATCCAGTTTTAACTGCAATATTCCATTGTTCCTGAGATGAGTTTCTTTTGCTTTCCTTTCAGCTGTACTGTTAGTAGGTTACTTTCATCCCTGTACATAGGTTTTGTGAGGCTGCACATACCCAAAGGATATGAAGTAGAGGAAACATTTATTTGAAGAATTTCTTAAATGGAACATAAGCACTCTGTTATGTAGTCTACTTCACCCAACCACTCCCCCACCCCCTTTAATTTTATACCTTTTCCAGGCACTAGTGAAGAAGCTGAAAAGCACAACCTTTCCCAACTCTACATTTGAAAGTTCTTTCCAAAGGAGAAATTCTTTATCTTCTGCCCACCCACGAGTGGAAGAAGTTGACCCAGCTGGAGATACTGCATGATGATGAAATGGATTCTGGTTTTTTGCAAAAAGTGGCAGAATTCTGTTTCTGCATCCTCAATTATTCCAAGGCTAAAACTCTCTCAGGAGGCATCTAGGTTAATGGATCTCATGAGTTTACTTCCAATCCTTCCATTAACAATGACTTAATTTGTTTTTCAGCTGTTTCTATTGCTCTGCTAAATTTGAGATGGTCACAAAAAATACCTAATGTTTTTGTTAATAAAATATCTGGCTGGGAAGAACTTGCAAAGATCAAAGAAAAGAAGCTCTATTCCTAATATTTCCCTATTAACCTGGACATGCACTGTCCAATTTGGCATTCAAAGAAATATATGTGCCTATTTAACTTAAATGTAAATTGATTAAATTAAATATTCAGGTCATGTGACCATATTTTGAGGGCTCAATGGCAACATGAGGCTGTATAACACCAAGCTAAATTAAACCCCATAAAAGACTCCATCTGATGGAAATTTTAACATGTGTTCCACAAATGCTGACTTAATGCCATCAAACAATAGACCAGGGTCAGAGGACATACCCTATAGATATTAACAAAGGGATAGCGGTTCCTGTCTTAATAGTCCTAAATCATACATATAAAAACATCCAGTAAACAGAGGCAATCTTACATACAAGGGGGTATCCTTTCCTTGGTGTCTATATATATCAGAAGTATATCTTGCCCAAGGGAAGGATCTGTTTCATAGGTCTGAGGCAAGACTTGAGAGTGTGCATTTGTTTTAGGCTTCCAGTTGATCTTCATGCCTTTGAGGAGGCAATTACATATTCATAGACATGCACAGAACTACAGTAACTGGAAAATTTCCTTCACTCTACCTAAACTAAATGTCATCATTTGTTTTCTATTTGTAGGTCTAGAGATGCTGGTACTGACCTATGTCAATGCCATTAACAGTGGGGATCTGCCCTGTATGAAGAACAGGATCCTGACTTTGGCTCTGATAGAGAACACAGGTGCTGTGCAAAAGGCACTTTCACACTATGACAAGTTGATGGGCCAGAAGGTGCAGCCGCCCACAGAGACCCTCCAGGAACTGCTGGGTCTGCCCAGAGACAGCGAGAAAGAGGCAACAGAAATCTTCATCAAGAGTTCCTTCAGAGATTTCAACCATGTATTTCAAAAGCAATTAGAGGTAATTTTTTCTCTCAAAAATTATTTTCCAGTTTTATTGGGTATAATTGATAAATAAAAATCAAGTACATATTTATGACATAAAATGTGATGTTTCGATGAATGTATGCATTCTGAGATGATTACAACAATCAAGCTAATTAACATATCTACCATCTGACAGTTGCCAATTTGTATATGAATTTGGATATTGGGAGACCAAGTATTATGAGGACATGACATGGGCATTTAGTTTGAGAGACCCTACTATTTCCAGGTTTTAAATGGTGATACTTTCCTATTGGTAATCATAATAAGTATTTTTAAAGCTTCATTATTACAGACTCAAAATGTAGAAAGTGTTTTCTACTAAAAACATTCTTGCTTTTAATTAAATACATGTAGCCAACAGAGTTTCTAAATTGACAACATTCCTGCTGTTATCAAACTGATTTGACATCACAGTATATAAAAGGGAAGAACTCGGGGTGTTAGTCATCTTGACCAGGCTGATGGTAGATCATATTTTTTTCTATTCATGGTAATGATTGATTAAATTTGAAATAGACAAATTCAAAGAATTGCATTGTAAATGTAAGATGTTGCTCTGAACATTATATCCTAGGAAAGAAAGGACTTTGTAAGAAAGTCTAAGTTAAAAGGAAGAACAAAGTTTGTGGGCTTGCATGTAAGTTCCTAAGAGACTTTATTGAAGGCACTTCCCAAAATATCAAGTTAGAAATAAAGCTTTTCCATGTTATTATCTGTACTCCTGGTTTTACATTAAAGGCTCAACTAGAAAAACAGGTGTGATGTCTTTTGGAACCAGAATCTGAAAGCATCATCAAGTTGTTTCTGGGCTTTGCTTCAGAATATTTTTGGTTCTCTAGAAGAAGCAGTGAATCGGGGTGTTCATTTTAAGCCAGGAGGGTGTCCTCTCTTTGTTGTAGACAAAGAAGCCGAAGAAACAGTACCTTCAGAAGTCCAGGAAGGGTATTATAGGTAACCAAGACTTACCTATTGATTCTGCACAACTGCTGTTGAACTCCCTTGAACACCAATGAGTCCAAGCATCATTGCATACAGATGTGGATTCCTGTCTACATAGCTTCCAGTCTTTTATTTAAGAAACCCATATAGGGAAACCATTATCCCAGACATTTTGTAAGCACTTATGAAAGACATGTATACTCAACTAACATTTGGGTTATAAAATGAATTACTGGGGTTGATCATCACAACAACTCCATATTGTAGCTGGATATCTGATGTTACAAAGGACAGATCCAGTGACAGTTGCTTACACAAAAATGCTGCTTTAAAATTCAGGGACTTCACATTAGGTTTAAGGAAACTGGATCCAAGAGTTGCCACCACTGAAACCTGTCAAGTGTTACCCTGACCTTGATACCCCCCATCATGACTCCAACTCCTTTCCTGTGGATTGCTTTCTCCATGATGGCTTCAGTCTTCAAACCATTCATCCCATGTAGAACCACAGCACCAACAGCTACAAAATTAGAGCCCTCCATCTCTAAGGACAGAGATTCTCTCTTTACCAGTATCTCTATTATCTACTAATAGCTCTCTTGCTGAGAGTTTCCATGACCGACTACCCTGTAGCATGTGCCTGCCTCTGAGACAGGGAGTCTTGACCACCAATCCTACTTAAACCAAGAGGAATAGAACCTAGGGGTATAGGTGCTGGGGAAACAGACAAGAACTAATACAGCACTTCCACTCTTCTCTGAACTCTTAAGACTAAAGAGATTCTGCACACATATTGACTGTCCAAGGAGGCTGTGACTGATGCAACTGCGAACAGACCAGATTCTCATAGGAAAGGAAAAAGAGATCAAACGTAAGCAGTGACCAAGAGACTACATGCTCACAAAATCTCTTTAAAGTTTAAATATTTGACTGGGTCAAACTGTTTTCAGCAAACTAAGTTGGAAGCACATAGTCTCTCTTGGCTCCGAAGCCATTTCTGCCAGTGGCATAAGTAGTTACTATCATCAAGGCTACCCTAAAGAAAAATAGTCCTAGAAGATTCCCTTTTTCTATTACATGTAACAACCTTGCTATAATAAAAACTACAAAAAGATCTTCTGAAAAAACATTCTGTATCTTTGGGAGATTCTGCTCTGTGTAACAGTGGGTACAGTAAGAGCTAAGTTGTTCAGCAGATGGTGGCTTTGAAATGAGATCCAGTCAGAATCATCTCCAGAGTGGAGAGGAAAGGCAACAGGTTCTAGCCCTGAGCAGAGCAGAACTGGCATGAACTTCCAGGATGGCCATTCCTCACACCTTATTCATAGCAGGGTATCAATTCCTGGTCCACCTCCTGGCCCATCCCACACTCCAAGCCCCATTGACTTTATCATGATACCAACCCTTATGCAAATGAAGAAATTCTTGTTTATTGATTCACAGACAAATCTCTGAAATCACCAGCTGTCCAGGAGCTTCTTCCAGATTAAGGCAAGAGACATGTTCCTTAATCACCCATGGGTTAAACTGGGATCAGTATGCAAACACACAGCAGCTACTTATTGTAATTAGCTGAAGAAAATTGCAGGAATAAATACCATCCCACACGAGTTCCAACCTGCTATTGTCATCCACATTTGTCTCTAATTTGTGAGCAGAATATGCTCCTTTTCTGGCTCCATGGTTTCTACCATCACCATGGTTTCTCTCCCAGTCTGAGGCTCAGTACCATCCCTCATTCCAAGCCACCTTGTCTGTCTAAACACCATTATATAAATAACTGAGATGTGCCCAATTGAACCCTCAAATGACAGTTTTGTACCTACTTATTTCATATTAAGCAAATACGAACTGGTCTAACAAGTGTGTGACCTGTTGAAAAGCCATACCCAATGTTGTAGTACTTACTCAGAAATTGTGTCTTGAAATAAATCATTTCTTTTTTAAATGGAAAAGTCTTCATTTCTATCTATGTGTATTTCTATTATGAAAAACGACTTCGTTGAAAATAAAATCATAATACAGAAACTAGTAAAATAAAAAAATAGCCACTGATTCCTTCAATTAGCTGACAGTTGTAAACTTAGAGTATATATATTCTTCTGAGGTTTTATCATGATAGATTTGTAAGTACTCTTTTACAGATAAAAGTACACTAAATGGACATAAAAGTAAGTCATTCTTAATCAATATTTCCAAATTTATCTTCAGAGAAATTTACTTTATCTGGAACAAATTTTAGTGGATAGGTGGAAAATTCAGTTCCTTCACATATAAATTTCATGAAAAGATTCAATTTTCCCTGGAACTCTTTTTTTGTTTGTGTGAGGGAAACATACGTTTTATTATTCTGAAGAAAAAGCAGCTGATTTCCCAGTATTATTCCTGTTTCAAAGCAGCCTGGGTCTCCTTTCCCTTTCAATTTCAACTTTAAGGGGAAATTAAATTTCATTTTTTGTCCTGAAATAGACCCTAGAATTTATTTCATGCAAAGTCTGGGGATACCTTTATTGCTTATCATTTACAAAAACAGGAAGCTGACAGGTTAAAAAAGTTAAAGAAGGTGAGATCAAACTGGCAAAATTGGTGAGTCCTTGTCAGTTTTTCACAGATTTGCATTAACAAGAGCGAAACCCCATTGATACACAGACTAGCAGTATTCCAATGTGAGCTCTTATTAGTGATCTACCTGTGAAATAAACTTATTTTGGGGCAAGGCTTTAAATCTCCCAGTGATTCAAAAATAACTCCAAATACCATGAGATGACTGAGTCGTAGGACAGGCACCAGTTCTGACTTCATAACAAACATTGGGTTTGTCTGTTCATAAACTTTACATGAGTAGATTTACACAGTCTGTGTCTCGCTAGTTTGCTCAACAATATGATTGTGCTATTTATTCATGTTGTTTGGTGTCACAAGAGGTTGGCAATTTTCATTAGTATACATCTTTCCATTTAACCAACATACCATGATTTGTTTTCTTAGCAATGGTGGATGAACATTTAGAATGATTTCATTTTGGAGCTACTAAAATATTCCTGCTATTATTATTCTCAGTAAGTTTTATGTGTGCACATGAAAACATATCTGTCAGATGTATGTACCATATGGGGACAGACATAAGTATGTGTGCACTGAAGGAGGAAAAAAAACACTGAATATGTGGAGCTATTTTGTGGAAAATTCTCACAATTGATGGACATGTAAAATTTTAAAGTGAGGAATTGTTCATCTTCTTAGTGCACTTGTATTCTCTAATTAATTTGTTTTAAAAAATCATTACTTATCAAATCATTATTGAATAAAAAGAAAAGTAAAATGTTGAAAATCATGGAAACATCTTTTCCAACAATTATGATACCCAACCAATGACTTCTAAGTAATAAGCACTTGAAATATAACAGTCTGTAGTTATCTTATATGCTGTTATGATTTGGATGTGAAGTGTCCCCCAAAAACTCATGCAAGACAATGCAGGAAGGCTCAGAGGAGAAATGATTAGGTTGTAAGAGTCTTAAACCAATCAGTGAATTAACCCAGGATGGGATTAATTGAAGTGATAGGATGTGCCTGGAGGATTTTGGAATTGGGGTGCTTTGGGGTGTACATTTTGTATCTGGAGAGTGCAATTTCTCTCTCTCTCTCTCTCTCTCTCTCTCTCTGCTTCCTGATGATGTGAGCTGCTTCCCTCTGCCACACTCTTCCACTATGATATTCTGCCTCACCTCAAGCCCCAAGGAATGAAGCCAGCTTTCTATGAACTAAGACCTCTGAAACCATGAGCCCTCAAATAAACTTTTTCACCTGTATAATTGAGCTGGTCAGATCATCTAGTCACAGAGTGACTAAGATACAGCAGTGACTAAGACAGCTGACTAAGATACTTGCCATGAACCCTTAAGCCAATGGCAAAAGATATATAAAAATGTTCATATGTCTGACTTGGGAGGATCTAGGGAAGAAAATCTGCATGGAATTGCAGAAGCCTGAGTACTGGAAATGTGTCCTTTCCATTTCCCTTCATTCATGCACCTTCTGCTACACACTGATGCTGGACTGTCTGCTCTAACAAATCTTCAAAAGCAAGCATTCTTATGACTGAATTTTGTTGTTTGTACCCAGGTTCACCGAGTTGGTGAAGGTGTATCTAGCATGAATCACATTTCAAGAAGAGCCCTGTGCCTCCACTGAATTTATCAAGCAGAGACCCAATACCAGTCTGGCTCTTACCTTTGAACTTACACATGAAAGTTAAAAACAAAAAGATGCAAACAAAAAACTATCTTCATACAGTAATTTCCTGGAATTTTTCTGTTCTTCACAAAAGAAGCTAAATCTACTTGTAATACATACTGAAATATGTGGAAGATAGATATTATGTCATGTGCACCTTGCATACCCAAAAAGAAAAGGAATAAAGGAAAGACAATAATAGAAATTACATGATTTCTATGCCCAAACATGTTGCAAAAAAATGATTTATTAGAAATGTAATTTTTATACATGTATTTTATACATTGTATTTTTTGTTCTTTAAATTATTTTATCAAATATTATTTTAATTGTACATATTTACAGTGTACAGTGTAGTCACTAGATAGACATATGTATACAATATGTGATCAGCCAATCAAGGTAATTAACCTGGAAAAGCACTATTATCTATGCAACAACCTGTTTTCATTTGCTGGTACACTCTCCAATGTCTGCATTCAGAAGTTTTCTAGTTATCATATTTTTAATTTATTTTTATTGTAAACAAATGGGATACACCTTGTTTCTCTGTTTGCACATGAAGTAGAGGCATACAACTTGTGTAATCATACATTACATACGGTAATAGTGTTTGATTCATTCTGTTATATTTTCCTTTCCACCACCCCACCTCTTTTCTCTCTATACAGTCCCTCCTACCTCCATTCTTGCCCCCCTCCCAACCTTCATTACGTGTCATCATCCACCTATCAGCAAGATCATTTGACCATTGGTATTTTGAGATAGGCTTATCTCACTTAGCATGATATTCTCCAATTTCATCCATTTGCCTGCAAATGCCATAATTATATCATTCTTTATGGCTGAGTAATATTCCATTGTATATATATATGCCACAGTTTCTTTATCCATTCATCAATTGAAGGACATCTAGGTTCCACAATCTGGCTATTGTGAATTGAGCAGCTATGAACACTGATGCAGATGTATCTCTGTAGTATGCTGATTTTAAGTCCTTTGAGTATAGGCCAAGGAGTAGGATAGCTCGGTCAAATGGTGGTTCCATTCAATTTTTCTAAGGAATCTCCACAATGCTTTCCAGAGTGGCTGCACTAATTTGCAACCCCACCAGCAATGTATGAGTGTACCTTTTTCCCCACATGCATGCCAACACCTACTGTTGCTTGTATTCTTGATAATCACCATTCTAATTGGGGAGAGATGGAATCTTAGGGTAGTTTTTATTTGTATTTCTCTTATTACTAGAGATGTTGAACATTTTTTCATGTATCTGTTGATTGCTTATAGATCTTTTTCTGTGAAGTGACTGTTTATTTCCTTAGCCCATTTGTTGATTGGGTTGTTTGTATTCCTGGTGTAGAGTTTTTTGAGTTCTTTATAGATTCTGGAAATTAGCGCTCTATCTGAAATATGAGGGGCAAAGATTTTCTCCCACTCTGTAGGCTCTCTCTTCACATTGCTGATAGTGTCCTTTGCTGAGATAAAGCTTTGTAGTTTGAATCATTCCCAGTTATTGATTTTTGCTTTTATTTCTTGTACTATGGGAGTCATGTTAAGGAAGTCTGATCCTAAGATGACATGTTGAATATTTGGACCTAATTTTTCTTCTGTAAGATGCAGGGTCTCTGGTCTGATTCCAAGGTTCTTAATCCATTTTGAGTTGATTTTTGTGCAGGGTGAGAGATTGGGGTTTAGTTTCATTCTGCTGCATATGAATTTCTACTTTTCCCAGCACCATTTGTTGAAGAGGCTATCTTCTCTCCATTGCATATTTTTGGCACCTTTGTCTAGTATGAGAAAATTGTATTTATTTGGGTTTGTGTCCATGTCTTCTATTCTGTACCATTGATCTACTTGTCTATTTTGGTACCAATACCATGCCATTTTTTGTTGCTATTGCTTTGTAGTATAGTTGAAATTCTAGTATTACAATACCTCCTGCTTCACTCTTCCTGCTAAGGATTGCTTTACCTATTCTGGGTTTCTTACTCTTCCAGATGAATTTCATGATTGCTTGCTCTATTTCTGTAATGTACATCATTGGGGTTTTAATTGGAATTGTATTGAGTCTGTATAGCACTTTTGGTAGTATGGCAATTTTGACAATATGAATTCTGCCTATCCAAGAACATGGGAGATCTTTCCATCTTCTAAGGTTTTCTTTAATTACTTTCTTTAGTGTTCTGTAGTTCTCATTGCAGAGGTCTTTCACCTCGTTTGTGAGATTGATTCCCAAGTATTTTATTTTTTTTTTTTTGATGCTTTTGTGAATGGGGTAGTTTTCCTAAATTCTCCTTCTGAGGATTCATCAAATATGTATAAAAATGCATTAGATTTATAAGCATTGATTTTATAACCTGCTACTTTACTGAATTCACTTATGAGTTCTAAAAGTTTTCTGGTGGAATTTCCCAGTTCCTCTAAGTATATAATCATGTCATCAGCAAATAGGGATAGTTTGAATTCTTCTTTTCCTATTCATATCCCTTTAATTTCCTTGGTCTGTCTAATTGCTCTGGCTAGAGTTTCAAGGACAATGTTGAATCGAAATGGTGAAAGAGGGCATCCCTGCTTTTTTTCCGGTTTTTAGAGGGAAAGCTTTCAGTTTTTCACCATTTAGAATGATATTGGCCATGGGCTTAGCATAGATGGCCTTTACAATGTTAAGAAATGTTCCCACTATCCCTATTTTTTCCAGTGTTTTGAGCATGAAGGGATGCTGTATTTTATCGAATGCTTTTTCTACATCTACTGAAATAATCATGTGATTCTTGACTTTAAGTCTGTTGATATGGTGAATGACATTTATTGATTTCTGGATGTTGAACCAACCTTGCATCCCTGGGATAAAACCCACTTGATCATGGTGCACTATCTTTTAAATATGTTTTTGTATGCGATTTGCTAAAATTTTGTTGAGAATTTTTGCGTCGATGTTCATTAAGGATATTGGTCTGAAATTTTCTTTCCTTGATGTGTCTCTGTCTGGTTTAGGTACCAGGGTGATATTGGCTTCATAGAATGAGTTTGGGAGGGTTCCCTCCTCTTCTATTTCATGGAATACTTTGAGAAGTATTGGAATGAGCTCTTCTTTAAAGGTTTTGTAGAACTCGGCTGAGAACCCATCTGGTCTGGAACTTTTCTTTGTTGGTAGGCATTTGATGACTTCTTCTATTTCATTCCTTGAAATTGATCTATTTAAATTGTGTATGTTCTCCTGGTTCTGTTTAGGTAATTCATATGTCTGTAGAAACCTCTTGATGTCTTCAAGATTTCTATTTTGTTGGAGTATAGATTTTCAAAATAGCTTCCAATTATGTTTTGTATTTCACTCATGTCTGTTGTGCCATTTCTTTGTTCATTCCAAATTTTAGTAATTTGGATTTTCTCTCTCTTTCTCTTTGTTAGTGTGGCTAAGGGTTTATCAATATTGCTTATTTTTTCAAAGAACCAAATTTTATTTTGTTAATTTTTTCTATTGTTTTCTTTGTTTCAAATTCATTGATTTCAGCTCTGATTTTAACTATTTCCTGTCTTCTTCTACTTTTGGTGTTGCTATTCTTCTTTTTCTATGGTTTTGAGCTGTAGTGTTAGGTAGTTTATGTGTTGGTTTTTTCTTCATTTGTTGAATGCGCCCCATGAAATATATCTTCCTCTAAGTACTGCTTTCATAGTGTCCCAGAGATTTTGATATGATGTGTCTTTGTTCTCATTTACTTCTAAGAATTTTTTAATTTCCCTCCTGATGTTTTCTGTTATCCTTTCATCATTCAATAACTTATTATTTAATCTCCAGGTGTTAGAGTAGTTCCTGTTTTTTATTCTGTCATTTATTTTGAATTTCAATTCATTATGATCTGATAGAATACAAGATAATATCTCTATCTTTTTGTATTTGCTAAGTGTAACTTTGTGGCATAACTTATGGTCTATTTTGGAGAAGGATCCATGTGCTGCTGAGAATATACCATCCACTTTGCTGGATGATATATTCTACAAATGTCTGTTAAGTCTAAATTATTGATTGTATTATTGAGATCTATGGTTTCTTTGTTCAATTTTTGTTTGGAAGATGTGTTCAGTGAGAGAGATGTGTTAAACTCACCTAGTATTATTTTGTTGTGGTCTATTTGTTTCCTGGAATTGAGAAGGATTTGTTTGACAGACATGGATGAGCCACTGTTTGGAGCATAGATGTTTATGATTGTTATTTCTTGCTGATTGGTGCTTCCCTTAAGCAGTATGAAATGTCCTTCTTTATCCCTTCTGACTCACTTTGGCTTGAAGTCCACATTATTTGCTATGAGGATGGACACTCAGGCTTTTTTGCTGAGTCCATGTCCATGGTATTATTTTCCTCATCCTTTCCCCTTTAGTCTATGGGTATCTCTTTCTATGAGGTGAGTCTCTTGCAGGCAGCATATTGTTGGATCTTTCTTTTTGGTCCAATCTGCCAGTCTATGTCTTTTGATTGATGAGTTCAGGCCATTAACATTCAGGGTTATTATTGAAATATGATTTGTGTTCCCAGTCATTTGGGCTCATTTTTGTTTTTTGGCACGACTTGGTTTTCCCTTATTTGGCTATTCTTTAGGGTACTTTCTCCCTTTGGTGATTTACATCATTGTTTTTCATCTCTTCCTCATGGAATATTTTGCTGAGAATGTTTTGTATTGCCAGCTTTCTTTCTGTAAATTCTTTTAGCTTTGTTTATGATGGAAGGATTTTATTTCGTCGCCAAATCTGAAGTTAAGTTTTGCTGGGTATAAGATTCTTGGTTGGCATCCATTTTCTTTCAGAGCTTGAAAACTGTTATTCTGGGCCCTTCTAATTTATAGGGTCTGAGTTGAACAATCTGCTGATATATGTATTGATTCCCCTTGAATGTAATTTGATTATTTTCTCTTGCGGCCTTTAAAATTCTGTCTTTATTTTGTATGTTAGATATTTTCATTTTAATGTGCCTTGGTGTGAGTCTGTTGTAATTTTATATATTTGAGGTCCTCTAAGCATCTTGCACTTGATTTTCCATTTCATTCTTCAGATTTGGGAAATTTTCTGATACTACTGCATTGAATAGATTGTTCATTCCTTTGGTTTGTTTCTATGTGCCTTCCTCAATCCCAATAATTCTTAAATGTGTCCTTTTCATGATATCCCATAATTCTTGTAGATTCTATTCATGATTTCTTACCATCTTTTCTGTTTGGTCAACTTTCTTTCAAGATTAAATACATTGCCTTCAATGTCTGAGGTTCTGTCTTCCGGATGTTCTATCTAATTGGTTATGCTTTCTATGGAGGTTTAAATTTGGTTTATTGTTTCCTTCAACTCAAAGATTTCTGTTTTTTTTTCTTTCAGTATCTCTATCTCTTTATTGAAATGATCTTTTAATTCCCACATTTGCTCTTTTAACTGTTGATTAGTGTGATCAGTCAAAGCCTGTATTTGCTCTTTCATCTCCTCCTTTGCTTCCCTGATCTTTTATTTTTTTTACCATTTTTTAAATTAAAAATCATAACTTTACATAGGGCAATGTTGTTTGATTCATTCTGTTATTTTTTCCCTTCCCCCCACCCCTCCCACCCCTCTTTTTCCTCTATACAATCCTTCCTTCCTACATTCTTACCACCCTCCTTATCCCTAACCCTAAACCTAACCCTAACTCTAACACTCACCCCTCCTATCCCCCATTATATGTCCTAATTGGCTTATCAGCGAGATCATTCGTTTTTTACTTTTTGAGATTGGCTTATCTCACTTAGCATGATATCCTCCAATTTCATCCATTTGCCTGCAAATGCCATAATTTTATCATTCTTCATGGCAGAGTAATATTCCATTCTATATATATGCCACAGTTTCTTTATCCATTCATCAACTGAAGGGCATCTAGGGTGGTTCCACAATCTGGCTATGGTGAATAGAGCAGCTATGAACATTGATGTGGCTGTACCTCTGCAGTATGCTGATTTTAAGTCCTTTGGGTATAGGCCAAGGAGTGGGATAACTGGGTCAAAAGATGGTTCCATTCCAAGCTTTCTGAGGAATCTCCATACTGCTTTCTAGAGTGGCTGCACTAATTTGCAGCCCCACCAGCAATGTATGAGTATACCTTTTTCCCCACATCTTCGCCAACATCTAGTGTTGCTTGTATTCTTGATAATCGCCATTCTAATTGGGATGAGATGAAATCTTAGGGTAGTTTTGATTTGCATTTCTCTTATTACTAGAGATGTTGAACATTTTTTCATGTATCTGTTGATTGCTTGTACATCTTCTGTGAAGTGTCTGTTCATTTGCTTAGCCCATTTGTTGATTGGATTATTTGTATTCTTGGTGTAAAGTTTTTTGAGTTCTTTATAGATTCTGGAAATTAGTGCTCTATCTGAAGTATGAGGGAAAAGATATTCTCCCACTCTGTAGGCTCTCTCTTCACATTACTGATAGTTTCCTTTGCTGAGAGAAAGCTTTTTAGTTTGAATCTATCCCAGTTGTTGATTCTTGCTTTTATTTCTTGGGCTATGGGAGTCCTGTTGAGGAAGTCTGATCCTAAGCCAACAAGTTGAAGGTTTGGACCTACTTTTTCTTCTATAAGATGCAGGGTCTCTGGTCTGATTCCGAGGTCCTGAACCATTTTGAGTTGAGTTTTGTGCAGGGTGAGAGATAGGGATTTAGTTTCATTGTGTTGCATATGGTTTTCCAGTTTTCCCAGCACCATTTGTTGAAGAGGCTATCTTTTCTCCATTGCATATTTTTGGCACCTTTGCTAGTATGAGAAAATTGTATTTATTTGGGTTTGTGTCCATGTCCTCTATTCTGTACCATTGATCTACCTGTCTATTTTGGTACCAATACCATGCCGTTTTTGTTACTATTGCTTTATAATAGAGTTGAAGATCTGGTATTGAGATACACCCTGCTTTGCTCTTTCTACTGAGGATTGCTTTAGCTATTCTGGGTTTCTTATTCTTCCAGATGAATTTCATAATTGCTTGCTCTATTTCTGTAAGGTATATCATTGGGATTTTAATTGGAATTGCATTGAATCTGTATAGCACTTTTGGTAGTCTGGCCATTTTGACAATATTAATTCTGCCTGTCCAAGAACATGGAAGATCTTTCCATCTCCTAAGGTTTTCTTTAATTTCTTTCTTTAGTGTTCTGTAGTTCTCATTGTAGAGGTCTTTCACCTCGTTTGTGAGATTGATTCCCAAGTATTTTATTTTTTTCAATGCTATTGTGAATGCGGTAGTTTCCTAATTTCTCCTTCTGAAGATTCATCACTTATGTATAAAAATGCATTGGATTTATGAGCATTGGTCTTGTAACCTGCTACTTTACTGAATTCACTTATGAGTTCTAAAAGTTTTCTGGTGGAATTTCTAGGTTCCTCTAAATATATAATCATGTCATCAGCTAACAGGGATAGTTTGAGTTCGTCTTTTCCAATTCGTATCCCTTTAATTTCTTTGGTTTGTCTAATTGCTCTGGCTAGAGTCTCAAGAACGATGTTGAATCGAAATGGTGAAAGAGGGCATCCCTGCCTTGTTCCAGTTTTTAGGGGGAATGCTTTCAGTTTTTCACCATTCAGAATGATATTGGCCATGGGCTTAGCGTAGATGGCCTTAACAATGTTAAGGTATGTTCCCACTACCCCAATTTTTTCTAGTGTTTTGAGCATGAAGGGATGCTGTATTTTATCGAATGCTTTTATTGCATCTATTGAAATAATCTTGTGATTCTTAACATTTAGTCTGTTGATATTGTGAATGACATTTATTGATTTCCTCATGTTGAACCACCCTGGCATTCCTGGGATAAATCCCACTTGATTGTGGGGCACTATCTTTTTAATATATTTTTGTATGCGATTTGCTAAAATTTTGTTGAGAATTTTTGCGTCGATGTTCATTAAGGATATTGGTCTGAAATTTTCTTTCCTCGATGTGTCTCTGTCTGGTTTAGGTACCAGGGTGATATTGGCTTCATAGAATGAGTTTGGGAGGTTTCCCTCCTCTTCTATTTCATGGAATACTTTGAGGAGTATTGAAGAGTATTGAGTAAAGAAGAGTATTGAGCTCTTCTTTAAAGGTTTTGTAGAACTTGGCTGAGAACCCATCTGGTCCGGGACTTTTCTCTTTTGGTAGGCTTTTGGTGACCTCTTCTATTTCATTGCTTGAAGTTGATTTAATTAAGTTTTGTATGTCCTCCTTGTTCAAGTTAGGTAATTCATATGTCTCTAGAATCTTGTTGATGTCTTCAAGGTTTTCTGTTTTGCTGGAGTATAGATTTTCAAAATAGCTTCTAATTATGTTTTGTATTTCACTCGTGTCTGTTGTGATATTTCCTTGTTCATTCCAAATTTTAGTAATTTGAGTTTTCTCTCTCTTTCTCTTTGTTAGTGTGGCTAAGGGTTTATCAATATTGCTTATTTTTTCAAAGAACCAACTATTTATTTTGTTAATTTTTCTGATTGTTTCTTTTGTTTCAATTTTGTTGATTTCGGCTGTGATTTTAACCATTTCCTGTCTTCTACTACTTTTGGTGTTGGTCTGCTCTTCTTTTTGTAGGTCTTTCAGCTGTAGTGTGAAGTCATTTATTTGTTGATTTCTACTTCTTTTGTTGAATGTGCCCCATGAAATAAATCTTCCTCTAAGTATTGCTTTCATAGTGTCCCAGAGATTTTGATATGATGTGTCTTTGTCCTCGTTTACTTCTAAGAATTTTTTAATTTCCCTCCTGATGTCTTCTGTTATCCACTCATCATATAATAGTGTATTATTTAATCTCCAAGTATTGGAGAAGTTTGTGTTTTTTATTCTCTCATTTATTTATAATTTCAATCCATTATGATCTAATAGAGTACAAGGTAGTATCTCTATCTTCTTGTATTTGCTAACAGTAGCTTTGTGGAATAAAACATGGTCTATTTTAAAGAAGGATCCACGTGCTGCTGAGAAGAAAGTGTATTCGTTCTTTGTTGGATGGTATATTCTGTATAAGTCAGTTAAGTCTAAATTGTTGATTGTGTTTTTGAGATCTATGGTTTCTTTATTCAATTTTTGTTTGGACAATCTATCCAGCGGTGAGAGAGATGTGTTAAAATCGCCTAGTATTATTGTGTTGTGGTCTATTTGATTGCTGGATTTGAGAAGGATTTGTTTGACGTACATGGACGAGCCAATGTTCGGGGCATAGATATTTATGATTGTGATGTCTTGTTGATTTATGCTTCCCTTAAGCAGTATTTAATGTCCTTCTTTATCCCTTCTGACTAGTTTTGGCTTGAAGTCCACATTATCTGAAATGAGGATGGATACTCCAGCTTTTTTGCTGTGTCCTTGTGCATGGTATGTTTCTTCCCATCCTTTCACCTTTAGTTTATGGGTATCTCTTTCTATGAGATGAGACTCTTGCAGGCATATTGTTGGATTTTTCTTTTTAATCCAATCTGCCAGTCTATGTCTTTTGATTGATGAGTTCAGGCCATTAACATTCAGGGTTATTATTGTGATATGATTTGTATTCCCAGTCATTTGACTCATTTTCATTTTTTGACATGATTTGGTTTCTCATTTCTTTGGCTATTCCTTTAGGCTAGTTCCTCCTGTTGCTGATTTGCATCGTTGTTTTTCATCTCTTCCTCATGGAATATTTTGCTGAGAATGTTCTGTAATGTTGGCTTTCTTTTTGTAAATTCCTTTAGCTTTTGTTTGTCATGGAAGGATCTTATCTCATCGTCATATCTGAAAGTAAATTTTGCTGGGTATAAGATTCTTGGTTGGCATCCGTTTTCTTTCAAGGCTTGATAAATGTTGTTCCAGGCCCTTCCAGCTTTTAGGGTCTGGATTAAAAAATCTGCTGATATTCTTATTGGTTTCCCCCTGAATGTAATCTGATTCTTTTCTCTTGTGGCCTTTAAAATTCTGTTTTTATTTTGTTAGTTATTTTCATACTAATGTGCCTTGGTGTGGGTCTGTTGTAATTTTGTATATTTGGAGTCCTATAAGCCTCTTGTACTTGGTTTTCCATTTCATTCTTCAGATTTGGGAAATTTTCTGATATTATTTCATTGAATAGATTGTTCATTCCTTTGGTTTGTTTCTATGTGCCTTCCTCAATCCCAATAATTCTTAAATTTGTCCTTTTCATGATATCCCATAATTCTTGTAGATTCTGTTCATGATTTCTTACCATCTTTTCTGTTTGGTCAACTTTGTTTTCAAGATTAAATATTTTGTCTTCAATATCTGAGGTTCTGTCTTCCAGGTGTTCTATCCTATTGGTTGCTTTCTATGGAGTTTTTAACTTGGTTTATTGTTTCCTTCATTTCAAGGATTTCTGTTTTTTTTTTTTTTTTTCAGTATCTCTAACTCTTTATTGAAATGATCTCTTGCTTCCCGTATTTGCTCCTTTAACTGTTGATTGGTGCAATCATTTAATGCCTGCATTTGCTCTTTCATCTCCTCCTTCAATGCCTGCATTTGCTCTTTCATCTCCTCGTTTGCTTCCCTGATTGTTTTAATTATGTACATTCTGACCTCCCTTTCTGACATTTCTTCTGCTGTGCTGTCATTGGGTTTTATTGATATAGTATCTAGGTTTGTTTGAGACATTTTCTTTCCTTGTTTTCTCATAATGGGCAGATGTCAGTGGGACTCTGTGATATTGCAGATTTTTTCCATTGGCTTATAGTGTCCCTGTAGATTTTTAGTGTATCACCTATCAGCCTTTAGTAGCCTGAAGTCTTGGAGTAACTTGATAATGCAGTGATTCGGAAGAACGCTGCCCCTAGCCCACTACTGGTTCCGGGGAGAGAGACCTGGAGAGGTCTCTGGCTGCCCTACCCTGGTCCCAGAGGCTGCTTGTAGGTCGAAGTTCTCCGAGGGCTTGGGGACTTGTGGCTGGCTCTGTGTAGAAAGGCTCTCACTGGGCATTCTGCTCCGAGAAGCTAGCATAGAAAGGCGCTCCCCACCGGAGGGAGCCAGGCTGCTTGGGGAAGTCCCTGGCTGCCCTGTCCTGGTCTCTGAAGCAACCTGCGGGCGGGCCGGAGCTGGCTGCACGCAGGTTCTCTAAAGCAGGACTTTTAAAAGAATATTTTTAACAAGCTGAAGTTCTCCAAACTGATGTTTCAGTCTTTAAAGCCAAGCAGCAAGTTTTGTCTTGAAAGAAGATCTGAAGGATATCTCTATGTCTGCTATAATAGTGTTTTTCTTTTTAATTGAAATACCATTCAGGTTACTAGCTATCATAAGGCCCTGGGTTTCTGGGTCTAATCCCCAGACCTAAAACCGCTGCTTCTCAAGCTTACCGCCCTACCAACGGGACAGAAGACACGTACTTCAAAAGTTCATCAAGCAGCTTCCGGTCGTTTTAATTATGTACATTCTGAACTCCCTTTCTGACATTTCTTCTGCCGTGCTGTCATTGGATTTTATTGATGTAGCATCTAAGTTTGTTTGGGACATTTTGTTCCCTTGTTTTCTCATATTGCTCAGGTGTCTTCCCCTCTAGTTGTGAAACTCTGAGATATTGCAGATTTCCTCTGTTGACTAATAGTGACCCTGTATATTTCCAATAACTCACCTTCTAGCCTTCAGTAGCCTGAAGTCTTGGAGGAACTTGATAATGCAGTGATCCATAAGGAAGCTGACCCTCTAGGGGTGGTGACCCTCAGGTGGGATATATTCTCTGCTAGTGGGCCAAGGCACCTCTACTTGTTGACCCATGGTCAACCAAAGACTGAGGGCTGGGGCTCAGCTGGTCTGGGCCTGGGTCTCTGGTTCTATCACCCCAGTGGAAAAGCCTCACCCAGTGGGGAAAACTCTCCCGGTGGGGAAGTCTCACTGGGTAACTATCTCCTCCAAGAAGTTCCCTCTAGTCCAGAACTACTGCCTGGTCCAGGGAGCCTCGCGCTACGAGTGAGTCTCTGGCTTGGCAGTTCTTCTCTGTGTCGTTCTCTGTTGTCCGGAAGAATTGCCTGGGCCGGGGAGCCTGGCCCTGCGAGGGAGTCTCCTGCTGGGCAGCCCTGCTCCAAGAAACTGCCTGCAGTCTAGGCCTGCTGCCCGGTCCAGGGTAGCCTCGCCCAGTGGGAGAGACTCACCTGGTAGCTATGAGTTGGTCCTGAGTCTCTTAATACTTCCTCTTCTTGAATCCTGAATTCTGGAGCAACATGAGATGCAGTCACCTTCTAGTTCGCCATCTTGGTCTCCTAGTTATCATTTTGATTGCCATCTAGTTGGCAATCAAATACAATCATATTTGTCAACAAATACAATCATATTTATTGGTACTCAAGGAATTGCTCTATCCTCCTTGGTTTGCCTTCTATGAAAATTTCCTACAACATTCCAGAAATTACCAAGACAAAATCAGGAATGAGAATCTGGACACCTAGCAGAACTGAATTGTTGGGGAAAGCTGCAACATTTTGGAAGAGAGACAGGAAACTTTCTTAGCCAGTTATTACTACAATAATTTTATATGATAGTACACAATATAAGTGAAAGAATTATAAGAGCACCTACATATTTCCTGCTCATGTGACTCAAATTGCCTACAGAAGGTAATCTCCAGGTTCTGGGTTATGATCAATCTAAGGTTTGTGTCCTTTACATTTGTAATCACTTTAAAAGAATAATCTCAAAAAGAGGTTTTTATTCCTCTTTATGAGGTGTGAGTAGTACATAATAAGGCTGATAAGAATGTCTTAAAATCTCTGTCCCTTGCATACACAATTCATTGACAAATTAAGTAAATTAAGTCACATTGTCAACCTCATTATTCCACTGGGAAAATATAAGATCAAGTATGAGATCAAGGAGAAAAGTGAATATTCAAATCTATTCCATGAAGAATTTGACCTACTCAGCAATGGCTTAATGGCAAGTGATTGCAGCTGGTGACTAAACATTACCTGCTGTGGCTCATCTGGGATTCTACTAACTGATTAATCAAGATGGAGCCTTGCTTATGTCAGATGCATAATAACATCTTGAAGTCCAAGGTACTCACTCTTGTTTCTCTGACTTACTTTAGGATAGTCAATAAAATACTAGAAGACTAAGGTTAGGGGTCAGAGAGCTAACTATGCTTGCTTCACCATCAGGTTACCTACCAACTAAGGTAGAGTTGAGAGGATAATGGGATCATTGAGAACATGTAATACTTGAACAGAGCTCCCCAATAACAGCACTCTCATTCTAATGACTTTCTAATGACATTCAACATTCGGTATAACACAGTCATCACCTGGTGAAGGGGCACAAGGACTAAGAGAAGCTCATTATGTTTGGAAGAAAAGAAATCTCATTCAATGCTTTCCTTGAACAGCTGGCTGCCATAGAAATTAGGACTTTCTCTACAAATCTCACCATTATGATGATGAAGGGTAGGCTACTGGGACAGAATGGGCAGTTAAAGAAATGGGACACTGAAAATAGAGTTAGAAAAAGGCAAAAATAGACTGAACTGGAGGATTTGCCTTCACGCCCTAATCAGAGCAGGTTTATGTCAGGTCACCAGTGCAGTTTCTCTTTCTCTCAAAGACTACTGGAAACAGGAAAAAGGAGAGAAGAATGGGGTCCAGGGGCAGAACCTTGAACATTTGCTGTTGTAGGGACACACCCTGGTGCTAGCTGTGGGCTGTGGAAATGTTGCTCCCTGCTGCTTCATCTGGGAGGTGACTGTTTGAACCTAGTGCTCTGAAAGGTAGTGGGGGGAGGCAGGAGGTGGGTACTCTAGACGTAGGCAAGTTGTCCAAATCACAGAGGCTTAGGGATCCAGCAGCACTAGAGAGAAATCACTGATTCTTCTATGGGCTTAGTCCTTGCAAGAACCAGGCACACATAGTTCAATGCTAGTCTTCTGTGGAACCTGCTTTCTTCTATAACATGGCAGCTACAAACAAACCTTGTCTGTCCACCTGTATACCAAAGTATATCACCTTCAATTTGGGGAGATCTTTGACTCTCAAAGAATGGAAAGGAAGATTTGTCATTCCAAAAAATTTATTTCCTTTTTTAGTAGTACTGGAGAGGGTGTGGAGTGAACTCTTTCAAACAGTGAAATCTGGTATTAAGTCACAAGTTTAAAAGTTCTTCCACTTAAAATGAACAATCCCTGACAGATGGTGCAAATGTGTAAAGGGGAACTTCTAAGGGTGACCTAGAGAAAGTGCACAGTGTCCACATGCAGACACACTCAGTGGGCATCAGGCCCCACCCACTGACTCTCCCCAAGTGCTTCCTACTGTCTGCAGAAGGCTGCGGGGCTTTCCCATCAGGCTCTGTGCAAGTCAGTGGACCTTTTTCCTAGGGAACTCATAATGCCCAGGAATGTGGTGGTACCCTGGGGAGTGTGATGACCCCACCACTGATGTGGTAAGATGCCAGCACCTGACTTAACAGGAGCTTCTTGGGCAGCAGAAAGGTATGCCGATCAGTGAGAAATGACAGAGCAACTTCAGATTCTGGTCTCCCCCACAACCCTGTGACTCATCTCACAAACTCCATTTCCTGCTTCTTCAGAAACAGTGTGAAACCTCAATGGAGGAAGAACAGAGTTTACTTTTGATTTCAGTTCTATTCATCTTAACTGCCTCTTTGGGTGGTTGCAATATCCTGTTTGGTTTTCGGCTTCTAAGAAGAACAGTTGGTTTTCAGAGGAGCCAGGTGTGGAGGAAAGGCAAGCTGTGAGCAGAGGCAACGGAGAACTTGTCTGCTGATTGCAGAGCCCCTGCCAGGTGAGTTAGCTGTGGAACCGGCCACCCATGAACTTGTCCCCCAATTAAAAATGTCAGCAAAATCTCCACGGAAAACTTCACTCTGGGGTTGCACTGGAGAGTGCAGGGAGACCTGGGAGGCCACTGGGAGTGGTCCCATGGCCTTTGTCCCAAAGGGCTCCGTGCTGCTGCAGCTCAGCTCATCTCTTTGGTGCAGAAGGGGCAGGGAGGGGAAGGTGTGCCCCTCCTCCTGTTCTCAGTGGTCTCCTGATTTATTCCGTATACCTGTCCTCAACGCGGTTGATGAGAACCTTCACTTTATCTCATTTTCCTGGAGGTCTTACCTTATTCCCTGCTTATTTTCTTCTGAGAATTCGTCATTATCACCCTACAGTTGATTAATTTTATTATGTTTCCTCACTAGAATAGAGATCCTTGAGGCAGGAATTTGCATTCATTTAGTATGCTCTCTGATAATGGATCTCTTGAACAGTATTCAGCATGTGGCAAGTCTCAAAAGTAATTCAAAAAGTAAATCAAAAAGTACTCCTTGAATTAATGAGAGAACCATTTCTTTTGTAATGCCTACACAGTTTTTCTAACCAGTGTTCATCTCTACCACTACTCATTCTGCCTCCACTTACCCCAAAATGTTAATATTCTCAGGGCTCTGTCTTCAGTGCTTTGCTTTCCTCATTCTGATCTGAAAAATCTCAGGCAATGCTTTCTCCTTCTCTTTCCACATTTTTTTTTATTGGTGCATTGCAGTTTTACATAATGATGGGATTTGCTGTTACATATTTGTACATGCACACAATATAATAATATGATTTGGTCAATTTAACTCCCCAGAACTTCTCCTGACCTTCTGAGTTTGACTTATTTTGCTTAACATAATGGCCTCACATTCTGTTCATGTTCCTGCAAATGACATAGTTCATTTTTCTTTATGACTGAATATAGCTCCATTGTGCATATATATATGCCATTTTCTTTATTCATTCTTTTGTTGATGGATACCTAGGCTAGTGCCATAGTTTGACTATTGTGAATTGTGCTGCTATAGACATGGGTATACATGTATCACATTAGTATGTTGACTTTAATTCTTCAGAATAAATACCAAGAAGTGGTACAGCTGGATCATATGGTGGTTCCATGCCAAGTCTTTTGAGGAATCTCGATACTGATTTCTACAGCAGTTGTACAAATTTACTGTCCTCACCAACAATGTAAAAGTTTTCCATTCTTTTCAAATCCTCACCAGTATTTATTATCATTTGTATTCTTGATGATTGCCATTCTGAATGGTGTTAGATGATATTCCAATGTAACTTTCATTTGCATTTCCCTAATTGCTAATGATGTTGAGCATGTTTTCATGTATTTGTTTGCTATTTGTATTTCTTCTTTTGAGAAGTGTTTGTTTAGTCCATTTGCCCACTTATTAACTGGGTTATTTGTTTTTTTTTTTTTTTTTAATTTATGTATTCTAGATATTAATCCTCTGTTGAAAGTGTAGCCACAAAGATTTTCTCTCATTTATAGGTTCTTTCTTCACATGGTTAATTGTTTCCTTTTGTAGGCAGAAGCTTTTAAATTTGATGTCATCCCATTAACTCTTGACCTTATTTCCTGAGCTTTAGGGGTTCGACTGATAAAATCATTGCTTGTACCTATATGCTGAAGTGTTACCTTATATTTTCTTATAGGAGTTATATAGTTTTTGGTCTAATTCTTAGATCTTTATGTGTTTTCAGTCAATTTTTGTGCAAAGGGAGAGGTAAGGGTCTAATTTCATTCTTCTACATATGAATAGTCAGTTATCCCAACATTTATTTAAAAGCCTTTTTCTGCAATGTATGTTTTTGTCAATTTGTCAAGAATCAGATGACTATTGGTGTGTGTGTTTGTTTCTGTATCTTCTAATCTATTCCATTGATCTATGTACCTGTTTTTATGCCAGTAACGTGCAGTTTCTGTTACTATAGCTCTGTAGTATATAATTTAAAGTCAGGTATTGTGATGCCTCAAGCATTGCTTTTTTTTTCATTTGTTTACAATTGTTTTGACTATTCTGGGTCTTTTACTCTTTAAATGAATTTTAGGACTTTTTTTCCTAGTTATATGAAGAATGTCATTGGTATTTTGATGGATATTGCATTGAATCTGTATATTGCTTTTGATAGTTTGGTCATCTTAACAATATTATTTTAATTAATTAATCATAATTATTATAATTAATTATTAAGTTTGCTGATCCATGAGCATGGGAGGTTTTTTCATCCATCTTCTGAGGTTTTCCTCAATTTCTTTCTTCAATGTTCTGTAGTTTTCATTGTAGAAGTCTTTCACCTTCTTGGTTAATTTATTCCAAAGTAAATTTTTTTTTCTTTTTAGGTTATTGTGAATGAAATTGTTTTCCTGATTTCTTTTTCAGTGGATTCAGAATAATATATAGAAAATCTATTGATTTTGTAACCTGCTACTTTGTCAAATACATCTAACTCTAGCAATCTGTTGGTGGAGTCCTTTGGATCTTCTAGGTATAAAAACATACCATCTGCAAACAATGATCATTTGACTTCTTCCTTTCCTGTTTTTATCCCTTACATTTTCTTCTCTTGTCTGGAAATATTTTTTGAGTCCTTTAATAAAAGATAATATACATTAGTCTTCTGTACCGGACTTGACATGCTAGGTAATGATTTTTTTTCTACAAATGTAGAAAGCTAATATAAATATTCCACAAGCAGAGGACTGATATGCATGTGCCTTGAATAGTCATCAGAAATGACTTCAAGTCTTGTGATTCACTGAGTGGTTTTTCTGAGTTATAGGTTTCCATGGCATCTGAGTCTACTATGAAGACCCCCATTTGTTTAGTGGAAAACAGAAATGAGCAGCTGATGGTGAATTCAAAAGCCTTAAGGATTCTTCACAAGATATGTCAACCTGTGGTGGTGGTGGCCATTGTAGGGATGTTTCGTACTGGGAAATCCTACCTGATGAATCATCTTACAGGACAGAATCACGGTGAGTGTGGTCCTGGGTAAGAGGCCATCACATAGAACCATAAATAGGACACGTTGATCTCACTTTCTCCAGGGTCTTATTAAGGAAGAGGCCAATCCTTTCCACCTCAGAAAATTTCTAATTCTTGCCAGCAGATTTATAACCTCTAACCTATCGAAAAGTACCTCATGCTTTTCTCCACTAATAAAGAGTTCCCCGGCCTTATTAAATATCTGCTTCACTGTTCTTCCTGATCTCATCCACTCTCACCTGCTCAGGAGCTATCCCTACCAATTGCTCCCTTTCTATCACCTGTATCCTTTTGTCCAAGCTACATGTCAATTTAATGGAGCATACAAATACAGTTAATATGTCTTTTTTAAAAAGTGGATGGACAAAATAATGCACAGTAGGATTCCTCAATATCCAATATCCAAATTGAGCTATCAGTTCATTTTTTCTCTATTTCATTCCAAATCATGGACAAATGAGCATGCTGCTCTTACTTAGCCTTTTGTAATATGCAAACTATAACAAAGTACATAAAGCATATGTATACAATATAGATAATAAGTATAAAGTGAACAATTATATTATCACTATCTAGATCAGGAAGTGAAATCTTAAAAACTTTCAAAAGTACAAATCATACCCTCTCACACTCAAAGCTCTTCAATGTTGTGGTGTTCAGGACACACTTCTATTCTTGCTTCTAAATAATGGTTCTATGGTCTATTATGCATTCTTCAAAATAAGTTAGTTTAGCCTCCTTTTGCCTTTTATATAAAATGGACTGTCATGTCTGTATTCCTGTGGGTCTTGCTTCCTTTGCTGAATAAGAAGCTCATGAGCATCCTCTGTTTGTCACACATATCTGTAATTTGTTCATTTTTACTACTTTGTGGTATGCTAATGTCTGAGGATGCCACAATTTATTTATCCATTTGTTGTTGATGAGCAGTGGTGTTATTACCAGGTTTTATCTTTAATGAATAAGGTAGTTATAAATATTCTCATATTTGTATCCTGGTGCACATGTACAAAGACTTCCCTTGTTCAACAATAAGTTGAACTCAACCTGAAGCCAGAGGACACTGGAGCTCTTCCTGATCAGAAAAAAACACACAGCAATACACAGGAGTTTACAAAAATTCTGTAATGTGAAAAAATTGAGCACTTAAAAGATGAAGTGAATTGGGGACACAGAGTGTTTTTTTGAGAAAGATTACACTTCGATTCCTTATCCTTGTGAAATAGAAGCAAACACTATCCTTGCTCAACACTTTCTGCTCCTACAAATTTAACCAACATAGCCTTTGGCAGCTTTACCTCTCTGCTGTCACTCTATGTTGCTTTCTCCTCTTCCTTCACAGGCTTCCCTCTGGGCTCCACAGTGCAATCTGAAACCAAGGGCATCTGGATGTGCTGTGTGCCCCACCCCACCAAGCCAGACCACACCCTGGTCCTCCTGGACACTGAGGGCCTGGGTGATGTGGAAAAGGTGAGGCAGAGAATCCATAATGCTCTTTACATGTGTCATTCGATTTGTCACCTCAGTTCAACTTCTGTGACATATTCCTGTACTTGTAATCTGATTATGAATAATGAGCATAAATTCCATTTCCACAAACTTCCCTAGCAACCTAAAGTAGCTTGGTTGCTTCAGGGATTTTTCTGTCAAATAACCTGACAAGAACAATTTAGGAAGGAAACTTTATTTGGGGGCTCATAATGATAGAGGCCTTTGTCCCTGGATTGCTGGCTCCATTCGTCAAGGATCAAGGTAAGGCTGAACATCCTGATAGAAGAGTTTGGCAGAAGGAAGTGGCTCACATGATGATCAGGAAGCAGACAAAGAGACTCCACTCACCAGATACAAAATATATAATCCATAGGCATGCCCCCCAGGGACCCATCTCCTCTAGCTACACCCTACCTGCCTTCAATTACCTCTCAGCTAATCCCTTCAGGGGACTGATTCACTGACTGGGTAAAGGCTCTCATAACCCAAACATTTCTCCTCTGAACTTTTTTGCATTGTTTTACACATAAGCTTTTGAGAGACACTTCACATCCAAACCATAATATTGTTAAATTAGGACAGATCTTTATATTTTTAATATTGGATTGTGCAATTTAATTTAAAGAATACATGTCAAACTGCCGAAGTCCAGGGCTCTGTGCCAAGTACTATGAATATATCAGTAAATAAGATAAGATCTAGAGCCTGGTTGTATAGACAAGAAATATGAAATGAGATCAGTACAAGGAAACAGATGCAAAAAGTGGGAAACTGATCCAGTCATGAGAGCCAGGAAAAGCTTTCTGAAGAAAGCTGTAATCTCTAGGGTCAATGGGTTTTGTAACTTTAAAAGTAGAGGCCAAGAAAATAGGCTTTTGGTTAAAAATCCATATATGTAATCTTCAGACAAAGTTCATCTTTTATTAACTTTGGTTTCTTCTCCTCACAGATTATCATTAAGATTTTGACCCAGGTGTCTAAGCTCTTGACATGAAATATTCATTGACTAAAAGCAGGAGCTAGACCCATCAAAAATATTACAAATGACAAAATTTTTAGGTGTTTCAATTACTTGTATCAATTTTTTCTCCTAATTTATCTTATTCTCAAACTAATTGAAAGTAGCAGCAGTAGATCTTTGGCTTCAGTACTGCAAATTTGGTGGTGGGAACACCAAGCAGGGAAGGAAAGCATAGACTTAGAAATTCCAAATTTAAAAATTCAGTTTTTCCATTCTCAGTTGTCCTCTCAGTATAACACCAATATGGACTATTGATATGCAACATGTTGTAGTTTGCATAAAACCTTTTCTTTATATGTAATGGCAATTCTCAGGAGAAGAAAACATAACAAAACCTAAGCTGATGGCAGCAGAACCACTTTATAACTTGTAATGGGATTTGGGTAGGATCTGGATCTATTTCAAAGCCTTTTAAGTCTTACCAAGGATCTTGTATCAGGCCTCTTTGCACTCTGGCCTGCACACTCGCTGCCTCAGTGAAATTAAAGAACGCTGTACTCTATCAATTTAGACTTGCTGCTGCTGGTCCTTCCACTTGCTTGATCCCTGCATCTCCACAAGTTCAAATCTTTAAAACTCAGTTAGTGACTTCTTCATCTGAATTCCCAGAGAAATTATTCACATTCATGGACCTCCCCACCCATGCTTTCCTTTCTTTCTTTCTTTCTTTCTTTCTTTCTTTCTTTCTTTCTTTCTTTCTTTCTTTCTTTCTTTCTTTCTTTCTTTCTTTCTTCCTTTCTTCCTTTCTTCCTTTCCTTTCTTTCCTTTCTTTCCTTTCTTTCTTTCTTTCTTTCTTTCTTTCTTTCTTTCTTTCTTTCTTTCTTTCTTTCTTTCTTTCTTTCTTTCTTTCTTCTTTCTTTAACTTTGGTTTCCTCTCCTCACAGATTATCATTTGGGCTGTGTTTCATATTGTTATGTGTATCTGCACCTCCATAAAGTGATACTCCTCTGAGCAGGGACTGTCATATGGAACTTTGTATCTACAAAACCAAATGCATGATTTCTATTTCATTTGTTCTTTGGTTCAAGTGTTACTTAGGAATGTTTTCTTAAGTTCCTGATTTATTATCAATTTTGTTTGCTAAGGAATCATACATTTTTCTAAATATTCCATGAACATTAACAAATTTAGATTAAAAAAAATGTCAAATAAAGTTTTGTTGAACTTAACTGAAAAGTGCTAGTATCCTTAGTATAGCCATGATTAAGATGAAATGTGTAATGAGCAATTGCCCACTTATGAGACACCTACTATGTTCTAGGCATTTTATTAACTATTTTATGCACATTGGGAATGACCTTCATTTGTCTTCATAGCTAAACAAACTAATATTCTGAGAGGGACTAATATAAATATCAAAAATGAGATTTAAAGAATAGCGAATTGAATGAATGAATGAAGACTGGACTCCTAAGCCACTTGCTCTCATGTGCTTCCTAGGGTGACCCTAAGAATGACTCCTGGATCTTTGCCCTGGCTGTGCTTCTCAGCAGCACCTTCATCTATAACAGCATGGGTACCATCAACCACCAGGCCCTGGAGCAGTTACAGTATCCTTCCAAAAACCAAATAACCTTGTCTCATTGAGTTTAAGAGAATGCAACTGAGACTGTTTCTTCTTCTAACTTGATTCTCTTGGATGAATAAGTGTGGACACAGGAAAAAAAAGGAACTTTTATAAAACTTGTTTCTAAGGGAGACCCGGAAATTGTGGTGCATCTCGTTCCTTAGCTAAGATCCCAGCTATGTGACTGAACTCACACAACTAATCAGGGCAAAATCTGACCCCACACCTGATGAAGTAGAGGATTCCACTGAGTTTGTAAGTTTCTTTCCAGACTTTGTTTGGACTGTGCGAGATTTCACGCAGGAACTGACGTTGAATGGCCACCCCATCACAGAAGATGAGTACCTAGAGAATGCCTTGAAGCTAATTTCAGGTATTAGTGGGGGGAGGTTCAATAAGGAAGTGGGATCAACTGAGCCCTGTCCTTCAGTGCTCCATATATATGTTTATTTGAGACTCGATTGAGGCCTTTGCTAACAGTGATTGATGATTGACAGGAGGGCATGATTTTCATTCATTATTTCACAAAAATCTTCAGTCTCTATAATTTAGATCCACTAAAGGAATTTAGGGCACAATGTTGTGCCCAGTAATTTTAGAACAATCAATACCATAAAAAAATTAGTATTATAATCAATGCTACCATTTCTAAGGCTCATATATTTGTTAGTTATTAAGTTTAACTTGCCTTTCTGTTTTGAGAAAAAAAATTATCAAACTAGAAATGAATAAACCTAGAATCACAGGAAATCTAATGATCAAATTTTAAAAATATTTCACTCAATATATCAAAGTAGATAGTTATATACTTCAGAGAAAAGATATTTATATAATAAATGGTTCACGGGGAGGGGGAAAATAATTCATAAATCTGGCAATATTGTCTAACCCATCATTTTACCTTTTTGACAACATCACCTTCTTCATCCCATAGCTTTATTCTGGAATCATGTTACTATTATACATTTATCTCATGGATTATATTTAGCAGATAAGTACTACCCATGTTTATTCATTCTTTGATCTTATATCTATTTTGAATTGCTGATTAATGCCACAGGATCTCATTAAGACAAAGTCAAGTCCAAAATAATCTGACATCAAGAAGTTTACAATTTACATTGAAATTCACTTTACTTTGGCATTTTCTGCTGAAGAAATTCTAGATATAATTAGATTTGGGGATTTGGGGATTTGATTTTTGAATCATTTTTCTCCACAATTTTGGGTATCACCTATCCTCCTTGTGTTAATTTTCCCAGCAACATCTTGGCCTTATTTCTAGCATTACTTTACTTAAGAGCCCACATGTCAGTTCAAACATTTGGCTGCAATATCAGAAAGTTTGAGAATTTTGTGATTATTCAGTCAATTCAAACTTTTAATAAATAATTTATCACCATTATAATGGGGTTAAGGAGACAATTTATAGGTTTCTCCACTTGAGGTGGTTTCCATTCCTGTCCTTAAGTACTCCCTTGACTCTCAGCTCTGATTAAAAAAATTAATGTTCAAGTTAACATAACACTGCTTTTTATGATTGAATTAAGAATGTTCAAGGGCTTAGTAGCTGCAGTTGGGCAAAGATTCTGAGAAAATTCCTCAATCCCTTTGCCTGCAGACTTGTTTCCTCAATGAGTATTGTTTTTACAGGAGAGAATCAGAAAATCCAAAATTCCAACATGTCTAGAGAGTGTATCAGATATTTCTTTCCAAGACGAAAGTGCTTTGTCTTTGACCGACCTATGAATGACAGAAATCATGTATCCCATTTTGATGAAGTTCCACAAAACCAACTGGAAAGGACTTTTGTAGTGCAATCAAAAAACTTCTGTACCTATGTCTACACCAATGCCAAAACCAAGACCCTGAGAGGGGGAATCATTGTCACTGGAAATCGTGAGTTTCTTTTGTCTGAAAGCATGTCTTTGAGGTTTAGTATGTGTAACAATGCTATGATTCTTTTGTGAGGTTGTCAGTAATCCTGTTTGCTTTTGTAAGGAATTTGGAGCAGACATTCATGTCACACACAGAAATGCATTTTACTTAAAGTGTCCATATCTGAGGACTTGTTGAAGCTTAACAAATGTCACAATGTATGTATACTAAGGATACCACCAGAAGCTACTAGTAAGGAGAGACAATCTGCAAACTGATGAAAAGTCCCATAGGATTAAATGTTTTTCAGTGAGAATACACAGATATTTTATGAATTGAAACTAGTAAGAAAATAACCAGCAGGTCCTGAGTCCCATGTCAGCTCATTGTGTGTTTGAGAAACAAAGTTGAAGAGCAACAGTTTCAGGAAGATATGGTCTATGCAATCCTTCAGTCCCCATGTGGAGATGGACCTGCTTGGTTCAAACACTCTATTGCTTTCTGTAAAATTCTGTTGATATTTTTTACAAGGAAACTTGCATTTTTATTTTAAATCAAGACTCACAAATTATGTAATTTACTTTCTCTAATAAATTCTTTTTAATTTTATTTAAATAGGAAAATATTTTCCTAGGAAACACTAAAAACATTTTGGTTGCAATAAATAATTGTGCAATGGGGTGAATTTGAAAATGATAAAAGGAATTTGTGGGAAAAACAATGTTATTAAATACTGATTAATTCATAGGAGAGATGAAAAAGGAAGAGTAGAAAGTACAGTAGGAGAAGAAGAAAACATTGATATAGAGAGAGTTTTTGTGAATTTTATAGTGTCCATTCTTAAAGCTTGTAAAAAGTATGAATAAGTTTTCTGTGTGTTCCATGTCACTCAGGGTTGGGGACTCTGGTGGAAACCTATGTAAACGCCATCAACAAAGGAACCATTCCTTGTTTGGAGGATGCAGTGACCACTCTGGTGCAGTGTGAGAACTCGGCAGCCGTGCAGAAGGCAGCCGACCACTACAGTGAGCAGATGGCCCAGCGGGTGGAGTTCCCCACAGACACTCTCCAGGAGCTGCTGGAGGTGCACGCGGCCTGTGAGAGGGAAGCCATCGCAGTCTTCATGGAGCACTCCTTCAAGGACGACAAGCATGAGTTCCAGAAGAAGCTTGTTGTAATTGTCTTTGTATTTATCCTCCCTGATTCCTCTCCTTCTGGAATGAGACTTAACTCCACACTTTAGATTCCAGAGTGTGGAATTGCATCTCTCTCATCATAGAAGGACCTGGTTATTTTGTGGGCAACAGGGTTATTCAGGCTACTTGCATCCTTTCTCTAAAAGATGGCACTTACTTTTTATTGCTGAAAAACAAATTATTAAATGATGAGCAGCTTAAAGCAACATGAATGTATTAGCCCACAGTCAGACCTCTGCACAGGGTGTGTGAGCGCTCTGCTCAGTGCACCACACATTGAAACCTAGGAGTCAAATGGCCTTAGCTCTCACCTTGGTGCTCTGGGGAAGCTCTCTTCACCCTCGAGCAAGCAAGGACCCATCAAATCTTTCTCTAGTCACTCTGATTTCCTCTTTTGCCACAGTCAGAGAAAACTGCTTTTAAAAGGTTTGTGTGGTTGGGACTGCCCTAAGGAGTGCTCTCCATCATAGGATTAATATCCTTCATATTCACAGGCCCAGGGACAGGGCAGGGTGTGGACACTAAGGGAGAGAACTCTCAGGGTCTGCCTAATGCTGCTGACCAGAGGCACCTTTGCTGCAACTTTGTCTTTCAGTCTATCTGGGATGACACAACAGCAAAAAAAAAAAAAAAAAAAAACAAAACAACAACAACAAAAAAAAACTCTAAGGAATCCACTGGATTGTAATTTACAAGTACAAACAAACATTCAAAAATCCATTCCTCTATTCTCACACATTCACACCCTTCCTAAAAGAATTTGTGAAGGGTTCATACACTCAACTCATTCCTTGGGGAATTGTTTGCCATGTATATAATCTCAACCACAGAAACCTATATTTCTTGACAAATTTACTTCTACTTTAAATTTATCTTTTCATTGTGACTATTAGGGTTTGGGTTCACATTAATAATACTATAGTTGAATAAATCATCAAGTTTATGTCTTCCAACTTCATGGTGTTACAGAGATTGAACTTGACCAGAAGGGAGTTAAGGCAATTTTTGATATCACAGATAATTGACCAGACCTATCTGTTAGTGAAACACATCTCCCAACTCCTTTCCATGTCTCAGACCACTCCGAGGCTGTCTGACTGCTTATTCCAGGAGAACGACATTGGACGTGCCTTTTAGCAACATCTCTTTATTTTACTTCATTTGACTTTAAAATTCTATTTATTCTAATTAGTTGTACATGACAGTAGAATGCATTTATGCATTTTGATAACTCATACATAAATGGAGTATAATTTCTCATTTTTTGATTGTACATATTGTAGGATCACATGGGTCATGCAGTCATATATGTACATGAAATAATAATATCTGTTTCACCCTGCTCTCCTTCCTAACCCCATACCTTCACTTTTATTTGTATTTCCCTTCCAGGACACTATACAGAGAAAAAAGGAAACTCTCTTGCTACAGAATGAAGAGGACTCTAAAGAATACTGCCAGTATCACCTGAATCTGCTTTTAGAGCCTATAATGCTAAGTGAATCAAGAGGAGCATTCTCTGTTCCTGAAGGCCATAGTTTCTACTTACACGCAAGGAAGATGGTGGAAGAGCACTACAACAGAATGTATGGGAAACACGTGAAGGTGAGGAGTAAGAAGTCATAGGGTCTGCATCGCTCCTGAAACTCTAAGTTCACAGCACCATTTGTGAAACAAAGGCACAGAATGGCAATATGTTGACATTTAGTATCATTTTATATCCCCTGTTAAATACACTTAAATAAACTGAAAATAGTTCTTGTTAGAGAAGAGTTAGAAATTTAGGTGAAACCAGCCATTTCTTTTATTTATCCAAAAGGGTAATTTTTTGTGTTAAGTAGAAGATACAATGAAAAGGAAAAAACTTTGTTCTCATGAAATGCATCATTCTTGAAATGGGAAAAATAGCATTCAGTTGGATATGGTGTATTAATACCATATGTTAATGGTAACTGGATGTGCTGATAGTAACAATGAGGATGGTGATGAGTCCTTGTTAACAGACATTGAACCTTCACTTCCCACGTCAGGTACAGTTTCAGGTGATTTTGTTTCAATATCAATTTAATTCTCAGAATAAAGTAAACTAGGTACTACTGTCTTCCACATTTATGCAGTAAAGAAATGTAGTGCATAGAGGATCTAATAAATGGCATAAGATCACACAGTGAGCCAGTGACAGACCTCGCAGGGCAGCCTTCAGAAACTCAGAATTCTTTTCTTCTTTGGGAGTCCTCCTGCTGTTTTCCTTGATGACTGTACCAATTCACATTCCCCCAGCAGTTCTACAAGGTTCCCTTTTCTCCACCTCCTCAGAAACATCTGTTGTCCTTTGACTCATTGATTATAGTCATCCTCACAGATGTTCTGTCATCTCATTGAGTTTTTCATTTGTGTTTCACTGGTATTAGTGATGCTTAACATTTTTACAAATATCTGTTTGACATTTGAATTTCTTCTTTGGATAGAATGTCTATTTAGGTCCTCTCCACATTTTTTAATCAGGTTTTATGTGTGTGTGTGCATGTGTGTGTGCATAATGTATATATACTGTTGAGTTTAGAAAATTCTAATATACTTTGGAATTAATCCATTAGGAGGTATATAGTTTGCACATATTTTCTCCCATTCTATACTTATATTTTTTATTTTGTTGATAGTTTCTGGGATGAGAAGAAACTTTAGTTTGATGCAGTCCCACTTATTTACTTTTGATTTATTGCCTATGTCATTGGTTTTAAATCCAAGAAATCATTGAGAAGGCAAATGTCAAAGGATTTCCCCCTAAGTTTTGTTCTACGATTTTTAATTTTAGGACTTATGTTTAAAACTTTGATGACATTAGTTCATTTTCATATAAGGTGTAAGATATAGGTCTAATTTCATTCTTTCCTGGCTCTCTAGTCTGTTCCTCTTGTCTTTGTGTCTGTTTTTATGCCAGTACAATGCAGTTGTGATTACTAACTAATGCAACTATGTATATCATCCATGTGACAGAATATTACTTAGTCATTAAAAAATAAAGGCGTGCCAATGATGAAAACATAGATTACCCTAAGGATAATTCATTAAATAAAATGAACCAAAAACAGGAAGACCATTGTTGAATGTTTAATGTTCAGTGCTACCACAAAAGCCAACCAACCAAACAAGGGCAAAAAGTCATCCAGCTCATATTAACACAGAGTTAGAATAGTATTGTTGATAAGCAGGACCTGAGAGTGGGAGGGGACTTACTGGTCAAATACTGGTCAAATATGTTAATATGCACCTATAGATGAGTAAGTGATAGACACTTGATGTACAAGTGCGACTGTAATTGAAATAATCTATTCTGTACCTTAATGTGACTTAGTAGACCTTGTTATTCTCATGTCTACAGAAAATGTAACTGTGATGTGACCAACATGAAAATTGACTTGATTGTAAGAACCATTTAACAATGTAGATATATCAAAACACCATGTTATCGACCTTCAATGTATACAAGTTTTATTTGTCAATCTCAACAAATCTGAAAAGAAACTCATAAGACAGCCACGCAAAGTTTTCTGGTACAGGAGGTTGGTGGTACAAGTCGAAGAATCTGTAGATTCAACCCTGAGAAGGGCTAGGACAGATCCAGACATAAGAAAACTGATGTGCAAATACCACAAACAGTGGAGGGGTTATGTGTTTATAGAACTGCTCCTCCATTCTACTGGGGTGGGTGGTGGGCAGCATTCTTTGGAGAGGAGACTGGGGAGCTAGGAAGGAGGCTGCTACAGAGGGTTTTCATGTCTCACCAAACAGCATACATAGACTTTGGTTGTGTCCACAGAAGAAAAGGAAACAATATGGGGTCTTAAGAAGGATTCAAAATTTAGAGTTAGTTTTGTTGTGTGTTGGATAATGCTCTCCTCATCTGAAGAACAGATCCTGGATGCCTATAGTGATTTTTCTCCTTCTTGATTTCCCAGGCAAAGGAGGTCCTTCAGAGCTTCCTGAAGTCACAGTCTGACTTAGAATTATCCATTCTGCAGTCAGATAAAGCACTCATTGATGGAATAAAGGCCATAGAAGGTACAGGGGAGGTCACAATTCTCAGAAGGTGGGGATGTTCCTGTACAGACTTTGACTGACTGGATAGGAAAACATTCCTGAAACCAGAAGATTCTTCTTTCTGTGGATCACAGCTCTACTAAAACTGAGAGCAATAGGGGAGTCCAGTAAATGGGTTTTCCATCACATTTGCAAACATAATCTGGATGTCATTGCTAATGGGTGAATTAAGAGATTTCCCTCTACCCTTTTCGGGAATCAGTTTGTTGTGTGAACCAAGTAGTTTAGAACACAGCTCTGTTGTTTCTTCTCTCTTCTAAAACCTTTGTGGAGCAGCTGAGAGAGCCAAGAGGGAGGCAGCCGAGAAGGAACAGGAGCTGCTAAGACAGCAGCAGAAAGAGCAGCAAGAAATAATGGAGTCCCAAAAGAGAAGCCTCCAGGAAAACATTGTGCAGCTTAAGGAGAAGATGGAGAGAGAAAGGGAGAACATTCTGAGAGAGCAGGAAAGGGTTCTGGAGCACAAGCTAAAGGTGAGTGTTATAGGGCCTGGCAGTCCCTACAGACAATGCCAGTTTCCTTAGAATGGGAAAGAGCAAAATGTTAAGTACAGACAGCATTCCAAAGGGAAACTCAAAAAGTAAATGTCTCACTGACACTGACACCTCAAGTGCACCTGAATTCTAATAAAACCTATAAATCTATGAGACTCCATAAGGTATTGATAGACTTTGTGTACTGATAGACTTTGCAGGGTACAAATAATGTCCCCCAGGTTGTGGATCATTCTTCATTGAGATTATGTGCCCCATATGAGTGGATTCTGGCACAACCATCAAAGAGACCAGAAACAGATCCATCTGGTCTGATGTATCACATTGGGTCTGTTATAAATTAAGGACAATGAAAGATCAGAAATTGCTCCCCTTACTTCCGTGTCTTCCTGATTCATCTATATAAGTAGACTCAAACAAACCTGTGTCACAAACAGGAGGTTGATAACCAGTGTTCTCCACAAGGTCAGCATTTTCTATTACTTGTTAGTGGATTGCGGCCATGCCAACTGGCTGGAAGGGAGAATCAATCAGAATTCAACCTGCATTCTCCCCCACACAGCATTCTTTGTATTGGAATAAAATTCCTGTCCACTTCCAGTAAGTGGTGAGAAAATCTCACAAGTGTGTGAGCCCTGGGTACTCCCACTCTTCAAGTCAAAGGTGTGGAAATATCAAGGAATGTTCTAAGGTGGTAGAGAAGTAGACACATGCTCAACTGCTGAACTTGTTAAATACACAACTCTGGTAGTTAATAACTGGGAATTCTCAAAAGTGGACTCTTCCTCTTTTATAGGTCCAAAAAGAACTGCTTATGGAGGGATTTAAAGAGAAATCTGAGAGGCTAAATAAAGAGATAAATCGACTAAAAGAAGAGATTGAAATATCTAAAAAGACACCGTCAATATTGTCCCAGATCCTCGATGCAGCTGGCACTGTTTTCCTCGCAGTGCTCCCTGCAGCTGTACACCAGTCAGTGTAGGGACGAAAGTAATCAGTGATATTATTGAACAGCTTGGGGCCCTCTGATAGGAAATTATACAATGGGGCATCTTTTGTTTTAATGGCATCATACTATGGCTCCTTTTTAAAATGTTTGTGTAGTATTAGTTTTATTCAAGAAAAATTTTAAAATGAAAAGCAGTATCAAAGAATGTGAGAGAAACAATTCTTATTGAATTAAAGAAATGAGAACCAAGTAAAAAAATCTGAAATGATTTCTAGAAAAGACTCAAGTCAAGCAAGTAGATAGCAATGTGAAGAAAACAGTTGCAATTCATGTTTTAGTCATGAAGATTATTTAAGCCATAATGAGCTCTCATGGGAATTGACCAACAACCACATTAATCATAAAGAAACACGAGAAAAAATTGAACTTTACTAATAAAAACCTGTGCTAAATAAAACTGTGAAGCACATAGTTTTGCCTTCTTAATGGGTAGCAAAGAACAGTTTTAATAATACACATAAAAATAAAAATGCACATATCTCTGATCTAGCAATTCCACAAAGGTATTTCTCATATTTTTTTATCCCATTAAAAATGATACGTGCAGTGGTTTACTTATTTCAGGATCATGATAATTACCAAAGACTGGATGCAACTTCAAGTCCTTCTGTCGGACACTGATAAGGTAAATCTGATGATGTTATAACCTACCTGTGGAAAATAATAAATAAACTAGTGTACATGTCACAATACGAAGGGATCTGTATAGTTGAGGTGAAAAATGAGAAAATGACTAACTTTACAATGTATGTTCTTCCATGCCTTTAACATTTTGTATGAATATGTTACATTCAAACAAATATGAATACAATCATTAAATTAAAAATGAAATAATATGTGGCTGAGAAAATGTCAGGACAGGAAGAAAGTGTTTAATACTACTAGAAATAGCATAAGTCAGCTCAATAGGAAAGTCTGCTCCTGAGAACAGGGAACTGGAGAGCACAAGACATTCTGATTTTTGTTTTTAATTATGGCCTTCAATAAGGCCTTAAACATCTCTTCCCCAGTACATGTTCAGATAAAAGTCTCCTGAGTTGTTGACTTGAATGGTCCCCAAATTGTGCCCCACATAAATAAAGAAAGAAATTTTTTCATTATGGTCAACTCAACATTTTAGGAATGGTTTTCACATGTCTAGTGCTTGACTTACAACCGGAATCACCTTTTTGTAATTCTACAAGGTGGGCATATTCTCTTGACTCTGGACCTTTACATATAAACAGAGGCTTCTTCATCAGCCCAGCTTCCTCACTACATATTCTTTATTTGCCAACCTATGTTATTCCATGATGCTCCTATCTCTGACTTACTAAAGGTGTCCCTCCTCTGTACTGACATTGTGCCATGTTGTCACTCCCACCATAGAACATATGTCATATGCGTATATATATGTAATTGTGAAGTTGAAGATGCCTATGTGCTTCTGTGTACCACCTCTTGATCTCATGTACTTGGTCTTCTTCGTTACCCGATCATTGGTTCCAAGTATAAAGACCACCGCACAAGTACCAGGTGTGAACTGCTTAAGCACATGAGATACACTCCAGTAGGGCCCTAGGTGACCATGTTCTCACCTAATTCTCAGTTTCTAGGACTCTTAATAGTAAAGAACACATTGGAGGAACTTGTCAGAAGAAACTCACTGAGACAGAGGGTACCTATACAATGGTATAAAACTGCTGCCTATTATCTCTACAGACTACATATCCCATGTTCCCTGAGTTCTTCAAGCTTCTTACTCATAGTAACAACCCAGAAATGAAATCACTGCTTTAGTTCCTAGCAAAACTATGATGTTCAATGTAGTAAATAAAGTGTCATAATCATGCAAACCTGACTTCTGCCATAATCTTTTTATCAGTTCAGGCTAGTTCTGCTGGAATAAAATCAGGCATTTTATATGAAGATTAAAATCTCATTATGCTAAGTGAAATAAGCCAATCCCAAAAAACCAAAGGCTGAATGTTTTCCCCGATAAGTGGAGAATGATATATAGTGGGGGTGGGGGGGTGGGGGAATGAGAGAAGAATGGGGGAACTTTGGATGATGTAGAGGGAAATGAGAGGGAGGGGGTGTGAAAAATGGTGGAATGAGACAGACATCATTACCCTATGTACATGTATGATTACGCTAATGGTATGAATCTACATTGTATACAACCATAGAAATGAAATGATGTATCCCATTTGTGTACAATGAATCAAAATGCAATTCGTAAAAAATTAAAAGCTAAATAAAAAATAATAATAAAAAATCTCACTGAATAGGACACCACAGGCTGTCAGAGGAATCTGCATATTGTCCACAGAGTCTCAAGACAGCAACATTGTGACATCCTATTTCTTTCTTCCACTTAGGTCCTAAAAGCACACCTGTGCTTTCTTTGGGATATTAGAGCAGTGGTCAGTCACTTTTCAGTTTCCCAACCAAAACTTATACACAGAGGCTTCTTCCACTGGCAACAGAAGGCCTGCTGCTAAGTCAGTCCCCACAGGCTTGCTGCTCTCTCTCAGGAGCACCCTGAACACTGCACATTGGGCTGGTCTGGTGAAGGGCAATGAGTGGCAGGCAAAAGCTCTAGTGTCCCATCACATCTCCCCAAAACACATGACCTGCAATGGAATATGAAACCTTTAATAAGGAAATGTTGGTGTATGATTATAGTAATTTGTAATCAGAAAGGGGTCAGAAATGAGGTTTGAAAAAACAAAGATGAGTAAAAAGATTCCCCTACCCACCCAGTTTAAAACTTAGTCATGAGTTGCTATAACAAATAAGTCATTTCAGTTTTCTTGTAAAGTAATTAGCGTGATCTGTGTGTTATGTTTTCCTTAAATCATTAGACAAGTGTTTGTGTGAAGTGACCTTTATGCCTCCCCTCTTGTGTCCTTACAATAGGCAGAAGGAAAGTCCAGGTAAGAAGCTGGGAGACAGAAGGACTCACGTGCCCATTGACTGTGATGCCACCAGGCAGAGTCTTGGCACTGGAATCACTGACGACGTATAAATAGAATTCTGCAGCTTGTTCTACAAATTTAGGATTCAGATCTTTCTCCTCTAGCTGCTTCACTTGTATAAGGTACTTCCTCTGAACAGACCAAATATGAATCACTTTCTCTTTAGGAAGAACTTTGGATGCATAACCGAGGCTCATTAAAGTTCTTGCCTTTTTATTAGTATCTGCAGGAATGAGAATTAGCTGTAGTGAACTTCAAACTAACTACCTCAAATGGATTACCACTTCAACTTTATAACTTTCAGAAAGTCAATGTAAAGAGAAAATAATCAATTGATGAATGAGGGCTATCAAAAGCTAGAGGGATAAGAAAAGAAAAATCTTTCTCCAAGAATACATGTATAATGCAATTTTAAATTGGATCCAACTAATCTAGTCAAGCAGTATTTTCATTTCATCTAACAGGATAATAGTTACAAAACTATAATCTTTAGCACCTATATGAAAAAAGGTCATTACTGTACTGCTTTTTCTCTATTTTTAATCCAGCCATCCAACAAGCCCAGAAACCACTTTTTAGGTTCAAGTGCATGCTCCAGGTACTCATCAGCACTCATGGGTTTCCCATCTGCTTCCAGTTGCAGGGAGAAATCTCAGAGTCCACACAAAGGTTGGAAAGAAACACAAAGTCAGCTGAGTCATCTACCCCACTATTCCCAGGTGAGGATTTTTCCCTGCTCCATCTGTCAGCTGTGTCACATAGCTGAGAGGTTGCATTAAGAAAACTAAAGGAAAAAAATACCACCTTTTTTCTATCTTTACTGCAAATGCTTACTGAAACTAAGGTTTTATATTTATTAGCTCACTCATCTATTTGCAAACATTCACTCACAGAATTTATTCATTCATAAACACTTATTGAACATCTACTATGCACCAGGCATTGCCCTAAAGATTATGAATACTACAATCAATGAGGCAATGCTATCATTGTAGTGATGGGGATGGACAATAAACAAGCAAATAAAATATTATAAATATCAGACAATGATAATGATTGTCTTGAAAAAATTGAATGAGGCAAAAGGTGAGAAATTATGTGCACATGTCTGTGTGTAATGCAGGCTACGAAGTTGTCCAGAGAGAGGTGCTTTTTGAGGTTGTGGTTCAGCAATAATATAAATGAACTGAGGGAGCCATAAAAAATTCAGTGAGAAAACATTCTAGACAGAAATCACATCACCTGCAAAACCTGAGGAAATAACTGAGGGTATCCAACCTATACCAAGAAGTCTACTGTGGTAGGTAGATGTTCTAAAAGAAAGAGGTGCAAGATATAAAATCTCTAAACCAAAGAAGGAGTTTGAAATTTAATGTGAATTAAATGGGAAGCCACTGGTGGATTTTGAGTGTGGTATGGCTTTTAATAAAAGAACATTCTGGCTGTGATTACATCTGTGAAAGTCAAGATTATAAGCAAAGAAAATAAGCAATCAAGGAGAAAACCAAGAAGGGAAAATGGAAGTATAGACTAGAGCTACCTTATAGGAGGTACTGAGAATAGGTCAGTCCAGGGAAATACCTTTGCCAGTCCAGCTGAAAGGTTTTGTGAACTAATACTTTCAAGAATGCAAGGGAAGAAATCATATGAGATGATGCCTAAGTTTTCAGTCTGAATATCTTTGTGAATGATGTGGGAGTTTACTGTGTTGAGACTGATTGGGTAAGGGACTGAGAGCAGGGAAAGAAGAGAAGACTCACAGTAATTAAACAACTATTGTTTTCAGAGTTCATAATAAAAAAGAGGATGCAGCAAAGGAAATTAAAAATGTCTACCAATAAGGAAAGTAGAATATTAGAAAGCTATGACATTCTACATACAAAAAGAAGTAAGTGTTTGAGAAAAGAGGATCAGATCAACCTATCAGATCCTTCTGAGCTATCAAATGAGATGAGAATTACCTATTAGAAACAGGAAAGTTAAAGTGAGTTCAGGGCAATGCTTGGAAGTTAAGTTCTTCGAAATGGTGAAGTTGTTGATGATGACCTACACTATGTAATGCACAAGGGTGTTGATAAAAACATGAGGAGATGAGGGAACAGAGAGACCAGAGTGTTATGAATGTGTATGGATTGTTACTCTCTAAAAAAATACCAAGAGCTAAAGTATTTGACAGATGAAGGGTGTGTTTCCTGGGTGGATGGGAGATGACGACAGCAAAGAAGGGAGGTGGGGTCTTCAAATGTGTGTAGGTGTGTGCTTCAAATGAAGTTCTCTTTTTAGTGGCAGTGGAATAAGAAAGTGTCTGTAAACAAATAAGGAGCAGAAAACACAAGTATCTCATCAGTGTGACAGATGACATGTAAAGTTTGGGATAAAAAGTTACCACCTAAGACAATTGGAGAGGTCTATAGGAGAAATAATGTCTGTGGCATATAGCTAGGCATCAGGAAGTAACATTTAGAGAAGGTGATAAAAATGCAGAGATTTGCTGAAGTGAAGACAGGAGTTTCAGAAAATGTTGAAGGTTTGGAGATGGCAGGAGATAAGTTAAACAGGGATGTTCTGAGTGTTGTGTGGCTGGGTGTCTAAGATATGTGAGACCAAAAAGGCTTGAACTTCAGATGATGATTGAGATGTTGAGCATAATGGGATTCTTCAGTACTTGTGTGCCTCTCTGAAGAAAAGAAGTTATGTTTCTAGTTTAGTGCTATTCTGGACCTCATAAAAAAGGATACTGCAGTTGGTCCATGGCCTGCTGGTTGATGGTTCCCATGCTGTTGTAAATGAAGGTGCTGCTCAGGAGGATTGCCAGGGCAAAGATCCAGCCATCATTCTGGTTGTCTCCCTACAAATCAGTGCAGAAGCTGCACAGAACAGTGATTAGTTCACATGGCAAAGACTGAATGTTAGTTCTGTCTTTCATTAGCTAGAGAATCATGGGAAAGTTACAGTGAACTGCAATATTATTTTCACTTCTGAAAGAAATTAAAGAATACTGAATTCCTGGTGTATAAGTAAAATAAGACACTATATGAATGTATGTAAGAGTATGATGCACATAAGCATTTGATAATATTTTAGTATCTATTTTTTATCAGCTACTAAAATTCAAGCTATTTTAATAAGGGTATCCTACCTTAGTTGATGGACCTAATCCATTTCCATGACTTGTCATTGTAAAGAACTTTTTAGCAGTAGTTAAAATAAGTTCATTGAATAAGAGGCTTCCAAGCCTAAGATTTGTTAAGAGTAGCAATATATGATCCTTAATGAATATAGATGCAATCATTAGATATTATACTTTCCTTCTCTTAGTAGTGCTTCTGTGAAAAAGGGTATTCTTACCATCATTGTGGATTCATACTGAAAAGTCAGGCATGTTTGTAAAAACTATAACCCAGTTTAGGGATATAAATTCAGGCACCACTCAAATATTTTGCTATGATATGAAAGAAAATTACTAAAAATAGATGTCATTATTTTATAGGTTGACCCATAATTAAGCAGATGAAGTGGGTGTCTACTCTCAGATCTCATACCAAGTAAATGAAAAGAAAAATACATTAATAAGATTAGTCAGAAGCACAGATCAAGGAACAGGAGTCACAAGTACAGGGTGGGATATTGATCTGATATAAGTAGAATATGAAAGGTTTCTTTTTCACTTTATGTCTTTTAGTCTCTTCATGTCAAGCAGAACTAGGGTGTGGTCTTCTTTCTGGGGATGAGGCACACACCACATCCAGATTTCCTTGGTGAAAATACTGAGAATAAGTTAACATACAATTAAAAGATAAAAGAAACTACAAGTATTGATTTTAATTATAATTCTACAAATAGGGAAATTAGAATATCTAATGCACTCTAAATCACTGATTTTACCTTTAAGCTCAAAGGAAGCTTGCTGTTACTGCATCAGCATTCTAGTAAAGGTCTCATCATTCATTATTATGTAAGCTAATTTTCTTCCTCAATACATTATTTTCCCCATAAAAGCAAACATACTTTTAAATGGGAAAATAATGGCAAAGTGGGATAAATGAGTTGATTGTCTCAAATTCTCCAAATAGAACATAAGGAGTCCACTGGTGGATGGAAAGTTAGCTTTCACTGTCCCTCCCTGACTCTAACTTTCTTTCCTCCAGCCCCAGGCTGGTTGCCCACAGTGCAGTGGGCAGAGGGCTCAGCAGAGCTTTGCTGGTGGCACTCACCATTTTGCTTCCCAGCGAGTTTGTTCATCAGGTAGGATTTGCCCATGCAGTAGAGGCCCACGATGGCCACCACCACCACAGGCTGTGTGATGCCTGACAGGATCTGCAGGGCTTCTGGCTTGACCACTAGCTGCTCCTCCATGTCCTCGATGAGGCACATGGGGCCTGGCATGGCCATCTCTGAGACCATGTCTGCGATGCTACTCAGTCTGCAGGACAAGAGGCGAGATGGGCAGCAATTTCTAGTCAGTAAACTGAGTCAAACTTAACCGTATGGGCTAAAATTCTGTATTCTGTCCTTGAACTCCTAGTACATCTTAAAAAGACCTGTCAGGGGGGATTCAAGATGGCGTCCTAGAGGGTGGCTGCATTTCATGTTGCTCCAGGACTCAGGAGTCAAAAGAGGAGATATTGAGAGACTTGGGACCAACTCAAAGCAGCCGGGTGAGTCTCTTCCATTGGGGAGGCGTCCCGGATGGGGCGGTAGTCCCGGAACGCAGTGAACTTTGTGAAGTAGAGCTGCCGGCGAGACGCCCCTCCTCCCGCTGGAGCAGTGAACTCGGACAACTGGGAGGGTCATAGAGGAGGCCGCTCAGCACAGCGCTGGGACTTGGAGCAACCACTGGGGCTCCAGCGGCTGCCCAGGGGAGGAGCGGCGAGGAGAGCTGTTTGGACTCAGAGCGACCACTTCTGAACACTCCTGCCCTGAGGAGGAGGAGTGTGGCTGCTTGGATTTGGAGGGACTACACCAGAGCTACAGGCGGTTGCCAGAGGAGAAGTGGCGTGGTGAGCTGTTTGGACTCAGACCACGTCTGAACACCGGGGCCTGCCAGGAGAAGTAGGAGGAGGAGGAGCGCGGCCACTTGGATTCGAAGTGACTGCACCAGAGCTACAGGCGGTTGCCAGAGGAGAAGCGGCGCGGTGAGCTGTTTGGACTCAGACCACTTCTGAACACCGGGGCCTGCCCGGAGGAGTAGGAGGAGGAGGAGGAGGAGCGCAGCGGGGTGTTTGGACTCGCAGTGACTGCATTAGAGCTCCAGGCAGCTGCTCAGAGGAGGAGGCGAGTAGTGAGTTGTTAGGACTTAAAGTGACAGCTCCTGAACACAGGGGGGCTGCCTGGAGGAGGAGCGTGGTGGGTCGCTTTGTCTCGAGTGGCCGCACCAGAGGTCCAGGCGGCTGCCCAGAGGAGGCGTGCAGAGGGTCATGTGGATTCAGAGCCACTCAGAGCAACCACTCCTGAACACCTGGGGGATTACCGGAGGAGGAGGAGGAACAGGGAGGGTCACTTCGACTCTGAGTGATTGATTGCCCAGGGCTACGGGCGGTTGGTGGGAGGAGGAGGCACACAGTGAGTTGCTCGGACTCCTAGTGATCGCACCGGAATACTGGGTGGCTGTCTGGAGGAAGAGGTGTGCGGCGGATTTCTGGGACTCAGAGGGATTGTACGGGCCCCCAGGTGGCTGCTCAGAGGAGGGGCCGTATAGCCAGGTGATTAGGTGCAGAACACGGTCCCAGGATCTAAGAGGCTTCTTGGTGGAAGAGCCCCACAGAGACACGCTTAGGGCGGAGCAAAGGTTCCAGGCCTGCGGGCAGATTCTCTGAGGAGGGGCAGCCTAAGGATATTCATCTGCGAAGGGTGAGGCTCCCAGGCCCAGGGAGGTAGGGCCGGGCCCCTGGGAACTTTACAGAGGAAGGCAGCCCAACCCAGGTGGTATCTCTAAATTGAGGGGAACCTCTAGGAGGGGAACTGACCAGCGAGACCTCCCCACCGGGTGAGTCTTCCCTGGCGGGTGAGGTTTCCCCACAAGGACGGTAAAACCAGAGACTCAGGCCCAAACAGGCCTTGCCTCAGCCTGCAGCCTAGTTCCCCTTTAGACGACCATTGGTCAACAAGTGGAGGCACCTCTGCCCACTAGCAGGGAATATACCCCACCTGAAGACCACCACTCCTAGAGAGGCAGCTTCCTTGTGGAGCACCGCATTATCAACTTCCTCCAAGACTTCAGCCTACTGAAGGCTAAGAGGGGATATATATAGAAATCTTCAAGGACATTGTAAGTCAATAGAGGAAATCTGCAATATCTCAGCAGTCCACTGATACCTGAATAATATGAGAAAACAAGGAAAGAAAATGCTGCAAACAAATCTAGATGTTACATCAATAAAACCCAATGACAGCATGGCAGAAGAAATGACAGAAAAGGAGTTCAGAATGTACATAATTAAAATGATCAGAGAAACAAATGATGAGATGAAAGAGCAAATGCATGCACTGAATGATGAGATGAAAGAGCAAATGCAGGCATTGAATGATCGCACCAATCGAGAGTTAAAAGAGCAAATACAGGAAGCAAAAGATCATTTCAATAAAGAGTTAGAGATATTGAAAAAAAAACAAACAGAAATCCTTGAAATGAAGGAAACAATAAACCAAATTAAGAACTCCATGGAAAGCATATCCAGTAGGATAGAACACCTGGAAGACAGAACCTCAGACATTGAAGACAAAATATTTAACCTTGAAAACAAGTTGACCAAACAGAGAAGATGGTAAGAAATCATGAACAGAATCTACAAGAACTATGGGATATCATGAAAAGGCCAAATTTAAGAATTATTGGGATTGAGGAAGGCCTAGAGAAACAAACCAAAGGAATGAACAATCTATTCAATGAAATAATATCACAAAATTTCCCAAATCTGAAGAATGAAATGGAAAATCAAGTTCAAGAGGCTTATAGGACTCCAAATACACAAAATTACAACAAACCCACACCAAGGCACATTATAATGAAAATACCTAACATACAAAATAAAGACAGAATTTTAAAGGCTGTGAGAGAAAAGAGCCAAATTACATTCAGGGGGAAATCAATACGGATATCAGCAGATTTTTCAATCCAGACCCTAAAAGCTAGAAGGGCCTGGAAGAACATTTTTCAAGCCCTGAAAGAAAATGGATGCCAACCAAGAATCTTATACCCAGCAAAACTTACCTTCAAATTTGACGATGAAATAAAATCCTTCCATGATAAACAAAAGCTAAAAGAATTTACCAAAAGAAAGCCAGCATTACAGAACATTCTCAGCAAAATATCCCATGAGGAAGAGATGAAAAACAAAGAAGCAAATCAGCAAAGGGAGAAATTATCCTAAAGGAATTGTCAAATAAAGGAGGAACCAAATTGTGTCAAATAAATAAATAAATAAAATTTAAAAATGAACCATATGACCAGGAAACCAAATCATATCTCAATAATAACCCTGAATGTTAATGGCCTGAATTCATCAATCAAAAGACATAGACTGGCAGATTGGATTAAAAAGAAAGATCCAACAATATGTTGCCTACAAGAGACTCACCTCATAGAAAAAGATACCCATAGACTAAAAGTGAAAGGATGGGAAAAAACATACCATGCACATAGACTCAGCAAAAAAGCTGGAGTATCCATCCTCATTTCAGACAATGTGGACTTCAAGCCAAAACTAGTCAGAAGGGATAAAGAAGGTCATTTCATACTGCTTAAGGGAAGCATAAATCAGCAAGATATAACAATCATAAACATCTATGCCCCAAACAGTGGCTCATCCATGTATGTCAAACAAATCCTTCTCAATTTCAGAAACCAAATAGACCATAACACAATAATACTAGGTGATTTTAACATGCCTCTCTAACCACTGGAAAGATCTTACAGACAAAAATTGAACAAAGAAACCATAGATCTCAATAACACAATCAATAATTTAGACTTAACGAACATTTATAGAATATACCATCCAACCAAGAGCAAATACACTTTCTTCTCAGCAGCACATGGATCCTTCTCTAAAATAGACCATATATTATGCCACAAAGCTAATGTTAGCAAATACAAGAAGATAGAGACACTGCCTTGTATTCTATCAGATCATAAAAGATTGAGGTTAGAAATAAATGAAAGAGTAAAACACAGAAACTATTCCAACATATGGATATTAAACAATGTGCTATTATATGATGAATGGATAACGGAAGATATTAGGAAGGAAATTAAAAAATTCTTAGAAGTAAATGAGAACAAAGAAACATCATATCAAAATCTCTGGGACGCTATGAAAGCAGTACTTAGAGGGAAATTTATTTCATGGAGCGCATTTAATAAAAGAAGTAAAACTCAACAAATAAACGACCTAACACTACAGCTCAAAGCCCTAGAAAAAGAAGAACAGACCAGCACCAAAAGTAGCAGAAGACAGGAAGTAGTTAAACTCAGAGCTGAAATCAATGAAATTGAAACAAAAGAAACAATACAAAAATTGACAAAATAAATAGTTGGTTCTTCGAAAAAATTAACAAAATTGATAAACCTTTAGCCACACTAACAAAGAGAAGACGACAGAAAACCCAAATCACTAAAATTCGGAATGAACAAGGAAATATCACAACAGACAAGATTGAAATACAAAACATAATTAGAAGCTATTTTGAAAATCTATACTCCAACAAAATAGAAAATTTCGAAGACATCAACAGGTTTCTAGAGACATAAGAATTGCCTAAACTGAATGAGGAGCACATACAAAATTTAAATAGACCAATTTCAAGTACTGAAATAGAAGAATTCATCAAAAGCCTACCAACAAAGAAAAGTCCGGGACCAGATGGGTTCTCAGCCAAGTTCTACAAAACCTTTAAAGAAGAGCTCATTCCAATACTTCTCAAAGTATTCCATAAAATAGAGGAGGAGGGATCCCTCCCATACTCATTCTATGAAGCCATAATCACACTGATACCTAAACCAGACAGAGACTCATGAAGGAAAGAAAATTTCAGACCAATATCCTTAATGAACATCAACGCAAAAATTCTCAACAAAATTTTAGCAAATCGCATACAACAACATATTAAAAAGATAGTGCACCATGATCAAGTGGGTTTCATCCCAGGGATGCTAGGTTGGTTCAACATCAGGAAATCAATAAATGTCATTCACCATATCAATAGACTTAAAGTCAAGAATCACATGATTATTTCAATAGATGCAGAAAAAGCATTTGATAAAATACAGCACCCCTTCATGCTCAAAACACTAGAAAAAATAGGGATAGTGGGAACATTCCTTAACATTGTAAAAGCCATCTATGCTAAGCCCATGGCTAATATCATTCTAAATGGTGAAAAACTGAAAGCATTCTCCCTAAAAACTGGAACAAGGCAGGGATGCCCTCTTTCACCACTTCTATTCAACATCATTCTTGAGACTCTAGCCAGAGCTTTTAGACAAACCAAAGAAATTAAAGGGATACGAATTGCAGAAGAAGAACTCAAACTATCCCTGTTCGCTGATGACATGATTATATATTTAGAGGAACCAGGAAATTCCACCAGAAAACTCTTAGAACTCATAAGTGAATTTAGTAAAGTAGCAGGTTACAAGATCAATGCTCATAAATCCAACGCATTTTTATACATAAGTGATGAATCTTCAGAAAGAGAAATTAGGAAAACTACCCCATTCACAATAGCCTCGAAAAAAATAAAATACTTGGGAATCAATCTCACAAAAGAGGTGAAAGACCTCTACAATGAGCACTACAGAACACTAAAGAAAGAAATTAAAGAACACCTTAGAAGATGGAAAGTCTTCCATGTTCTTGGATAGGCAGAATTAATATTGTCAAAATGGCCATACTACGTAAAGTGCTATACAAATTCAATGCAATTCCAATTAAAATCCCAATGACGTACCTTACAGAAATAGAGCAAGCAATTATGAAATTCATCTGGAAGAATAAGAAACCAAGAATAGCTAAAGCAATCCTTAGCAGGAAGAGTGAAACGGGGGGTATTGCAATACCAGATCTTCAACTCTACTACAAAGCAATAGTAACAAAAACGGCATGGTATTGGTACCAAAATAGAAAGGTAGATCAATGGTACAGAATAGAGGACACGGACACAAACCCAAATAAATACAATTTTCTCATACTAGACAAAGGTGCCAATAATATGCAATGGAGAAAAGATAGCCTCTTCAACAAATGGTGCTGGGAGAAGTGGAAATCCATATGCAACAGAATGAAAGTAAATCCATATCTCTCACCATGCACGAAACTAAACTCAAAATGGATTAAGGACCTCGGAATCAGACCAGAGACCCTGCATCTTTTAGAAGAATAAGTAGGTCCAGATCTTCAACATGTCGGCTTAGGACCAGACTTCCTTAACAGGACTCCCATCGCACAAGAAATAAAAGCAAGAATCAATAACTCAGATAGAATCCAACTAAAAAGCTTTCTCTCAGCAAAGGAAACTATCAGCAATGCGAAGAAAGAGCCTACAGAGTGGGAGAATATCTTTGCCAATCATACTTCAGATAGAGCGCTAATCTCCAGAATCTATAAAGCACTCAAAAAACTCTACTCTAAGAATACAAATAATCCAGTCGACAAATGGGCTAAGGAAATGAATAGACACTTCACAGAAGAAGATCTACAAGCAATCAATAAACATATGGAAAAATGTTCACCATCTCTAGTAATAAGAGAAATGCAAATCAAAACCACCCTAAGATTCCATCTCATCCCAATTAGAATGGCGATTATCAAGAATACAAGCAACAACAGGTGTTGGCGAGGATGTGGGGAGAAAGGTACACTCATACATTGCTGGTGGGGCTACAAATTAGTGCAGCCACTCTGGAAAGCAGTATGGAGATTCCTTCGAAAACTTGGAATGGACCCTCCATTTGACCCAGCTATCCCACTCCTTGGCCTATACCCAAAGGACTTAAAATCAGCATACTACAGAGATACAGCCACATCAATGTTCATAGCTGCTCAATTCACAATAACCAGACTGTGGAACCAACCTAGATGTCCTTCAATTGATGAATGGATAAAGAAATTGTGGTATATATATACAATGGAATATTACTCAGCCATAAAGAATGATAAAATTATGGCATTTGCAGGCAAATGGATGAAATTGGAGAATATCATGCTAAGTGAGATAAGCCAATCTCAAAAATCCAAAGGACGAATGATATCGCTAATAAGTGGATGATGACATATAATGGGGGGAGGGGAGGGTTAGTGTTAGGGTTAGAGTTAAGGTTAGGGAGGGGGGCAAGTATGGAGGAAGGAAGGACTGTATAGAGGGAAAAGAGGGGTGGGAGGGGTGGGGGGAAGGGAAAAAATAACAGAATGAATCAAACGACATTACTGTATGTAAATTTATGATTACACAAATGGTATGCCTTTATGCCATGTACAGAGAAACAATATGTATCCCATTTGTTTACAATAAAAAAATACATTATTAAATAAAAAAAAAAAGACCTGTCAGGCTTTCATGCTGTCCTAAAGACTGGTGTACTAGTTCTCTTTAGAATAGGGTTATTTTAGAATCGATTCCCGAAAAAAGTTACGTAATGGGATTAGAGTGTTTTAATATACCATTTCTTCAACTTCTCTTACTGTTAATGTCATATATAACCAGAGAACAATGGCTGAAGCCAGAACTTCAACAGTAGTTCAGTACTATTGATTAATCTACACACTGCATTCACTGTTTACTAGTTTCCCACTGATGTTCTTTTCTGCTCCCCAGTCCAATTTAGGACTCCCCACTGGTAGTCATTAGTGTCTTCTCATCTTTGGTAGCTCCTAATTCATCACCATTCATGACTTTGACACTTCAAAATGGTACTAGCATGTAACTTTTAGACTGCTTTCAATTTTGGTATTGCTGATGATTCCTTCATATTAGATTGAAATTATACCTTTTCTGTAAGAATGTCACAGGTGTGCAATTCTGCCTTTCTCAGTGGTTCACATTACGAGAATCATGACATTGACATGATTTATCCTGATTCTGCTATCTTAAATTTGATTGACTGGTTAAGGTGATATCTGCCAAATTTCTCCACTGTGAAGTACTAATACCAGTTAAAATTTTAAGAGTAACCTATGGGGAGATATTTTTCAAATTATGCAAATATACTCTCATCATGCTCTCATATTTTTTGACCACTAATTTTAGCATCCATTGATAAGTCCTGCTTGTAAGTCAATTACTATTGAATTTCCCTGAAGGTGATTGTTTTTCTTTATTCTTTTTCTTTTTCTTTCTTTTTTAATTCTGAGGATTGAATCCTAGGATGCTTAACCACTAAGCCACATTCCCAGCCCTTTTTATTTTTATTTTGAGACAGGGTCTCACTAAGTTGCTTAGGGCCTTGCTAAATTGCTGAATCTGACCTTGAACTTGTGATCCTCTTGTGTCACTGGGATGACAGAAATGAGCTACAGAGCCCAATTGAAGGTCATGTTCTATTCTCATCATTCCATTCTTTTGTTAATCAGAATTCTACTTTAGGAATTGTACATTCTTTTTATTTACTCAGACATTTATTTAGTTATGTCAGCATAGACTTAAAAATGTGCACTCTGTGGGTTTTAGAAATTGATAATCAGTATTTATTGTGTTGCTCAACTTGTCCCAGATTTTATCATTAAGAGCTCCTACAAACTGGATTCTGTATCCTCTTGACATGATTCTATTATATTTTCTGTTCTTTCTGTGCAGCACAAGAAATTCCAGGACCATGTCACATTTTCCCTGCATCACTCCTAGAATTTACCCTTTCTCCCGAATGCTGTGGATCCTTTAATTTGGTAAATGTGTTGAAGACACAAACATTCCACACTAGGCATATTTGCTGTTTCTAGTGCATCTCAGGAGAAAAGGTGAAATATGTGTAGGTATGCTAGCGCACATGCAGCATATTCTCTACCAAATTTTTGCCTATTCATTTCTATGTATGATTTGAATCCTTGATGTTATTTCTAAGTTAGTTCAACACAACTAAATTCATTCAAGCTTCCTCGTTTTCTTCCTTTTTTCTTCTCCTTTCTCTAAAAGAAGACTGGTTGACAACACACATAATAGATTTACCTATTTGCTTTAACTCTAGGACGCACATAGCACACTTTCAAAGTGTCTGATCCAAAGTTCTGTGAAAACAAATTGACCAACTAGAGTGAATTATTAGTGGATGCAGTATTCCAAAGTTGCATAGTTCTTTAATTCTTCACCCTTTCCTGGTATGGTTAAGTTGTAGTGGGAAATGAGGGTCAGGACAATGAGATTGGGAAGCAATTATTAGTGTCACCATGGCCCAGGGGGACAATTCCCAAAGTCAGAACCCCAAGCACAGTAGTGCTTTTACTTATATACATCAGCAAGTTTGGGGAATAAGGTTAGGGAGTTGGTGTGATTCTACTGGAGTGTACATTCTACATTTCTTATGTGGGTGCAAGCTTGTCAACCACCCACAAATTCTAACCTCATACAGCTTAGGGAGTTGTATTGCACTAAGTTTAAAGGGGGAATGTTTTGACCCCATAGTTTTAATTTCTGTTTCTGCCACTGTGATCATTATAGATACCCATACGCTACTTCAAGGGTCTATGGTTAAATGTTAGTAAGCACAGCTGCTGTGGGTCAGCATGGAAATCCAGACTGTCAGCTCTTAAACTGCTAGAGTTTTCATTTTCCTCTACCATGAAATTATTAATTTGTAGCATAGTTAGAGTCATTCATTGCTCTTTCTGTTCCATTTGGGCATCATTTTTATCTTGATGTCTTAGTTGATTTCAAGCATGTGTTTAACTTTTGGCTATATTAAACCCCATGTTTCTAAAAGTCAGAGCTTTAAAAGAGATGTGGTTAGAAAAATGTTACTTCATCTCACCAGTGTATTACCATTACAGCTGTCTTTCTTTTGTTCCATCAGAAATTCACCCATCCTATAATGATATCCATTCTTATTAGTTTATCTTTGGATTTCATTCACAAAATATTCATATAAAGTCTATTTTCTTATTTAAATTTTCCAACAGTAAGATCAAATGGTATAATGATAATTGAAAATCAATCCATATCAGTTCATAGAAAATTTTGTCAATTATTTTGAAAAGTATTTACTCCATTGTGTGGATATACACAGGTGTATTCAATCATCTCCTATGTTTGGACTTTTAAATCATTTCTAATTCTCATAATTACAAAGTTGCAACAAGTAACTCTGCTAACCTTGTGCATATGCATTTTCCTATTTTTGCAGGTGGAACTTCAGAATTGAATCCTGCATGTGGGATTACTGGGTCAAAAATGAAAAGCCTATAGATTCATTAGATATTGCCCAGTCCCTCTCCAGAAAGGAATACCAGCTTGCATTGTCATCAGTTTATCTTGCATCTCATTTTCCAGAAAATGAAAATTTTTATAGGTGTCTCACATCTTCCAAAATTACAACAGAATTTGGTTTGGAGGCCTTTCCTGTTCACATTGACATCTTTCAACTGAGCAAAGCTGAGCTGTCTGAATTGACACATTACATGATAATAATGAAACAGATTACATTTGCTTCCCCCTCCCCCCAATTGAGAACAAGTTCCTTGTTGTGAGAATAGTAGCTGAGGGGTTGACCCCTCTGCCATGACCTAACTGGTGCCCTAGAAACTGAAGTTGGAGGTTGCCCCTCACCAGGCCTGTCCAGCACAGGAGAAATCAACATGTGTGGCTTCCCTGCCTTTTGTCTCACTGCCTCTTCTTTAGAAACTTTTCTCATATTCAGAGATTTCCAGGAGAGAATTCTTTTTTAATATCACTTTATACTTCTTCATTTTATTTTCAGTTTTGTTCTCTTAAAATACAACATCTGAAATTTTTCCAGGTGCACTTTGATTATATGAAATTAGTGATATCTGATCTCATTTACCTTTTAATTACAAAATCTAAGCTAAGCCATTTTTATAGCTGAAACTACAACCTACATTTACTTCTTCTACATTCTCTTACTGTTTCTATTAAAGCATTATAGTTAGGCATATAGTGGGGTGTGATGTAATCATATAAGCACGGAATACAATTTGTTCCACTTTAAATCCAGTACTTGCTCTGTGCCTCCCCTCTCCTTCCTCTTCCACTGCTCCACTGGCCTTCAGTCTGTTTATTTGTACTTTGTAGATATACATAAAGGTAGAATTCACCCTGTTATATTTATATATGAACATAACATAGTTCGGTCAATTTCTTTCCATTGTTCCTCCCTTTTCCCATCCCTGCTCCCTCCCCCTCAATCCCCTTCCTCTACTCCTCTGATCTCCCTTTAATTGTCGGGATTCCTCCACAAGCTTTCCCCCATGTTTTTCTCTAGCCTCCATATGAGAGTTAAGGAAATTTTCAAACAATAAGTTTCTTCTATTTTTCTTCAAAGCTGGTTTTGAATAAAACCTGTTTCTCACTAAGTGAGCTGTGAACATTTCAGGGATAGTGAACATTGTGAAGCCCCCATCCCCATATTGGTGCCACCATCCTCAGGAGCATGTAGATTCAAATCTATCTCTAGTTTTGAAACAGACTCCATCCTAACCCAGACTTGGTCGGGTTTCTTCCAGGCCTGTTCCTGTGGGACGCAGGCTCCCCAGTGTCTTCCTCCTCTTGCTGTGCAGAGCCTGCCATGCTGCCAGGGCTCCCTGCTGCCCACTCCTTCTTAATCTTTGCTGTGCCTCAGCATCACGGTCTTTCACTGGAGCCTGTGTCTCCAGTCTGACCTTTAGTCTGTTGACTTTTGGCGCTGTTATGTTACCAGAATTTGTATTCTCTTTGTGTTAAGACCGATTCTTTATTATCTTCATGTACATCAACTGCATGTTGCTTTCAATTATTTCAGATAATAAAGATATCCTTACAAAATAATCTAATGAGTCAGGATTGGTTTTCCTTTGAACTCTGTTTTGTATAGAGTGTTATATACACAACTGCTGATGCTTTCTCTTTAACCAGAGCTTGAGAATTGGATAATTTGTAAATTTCATAAAATGAAAAGGAGTGAAAAAGTCTTCCATTAATGAGGTCGGAGAAAAGAAACAAAAATTAGGTAGAAGGGAGATATAAAGGAAGGACAAGGAAACAAAATTTTATTCAGGACTTTCTCATTCTATCCCAGGCCTGTCATTCTCAAAAATCTGGAAAATCTGTAATTCTGGCTTGTGTGCTCTTAATTAGCCCACCAATAAATAGATTAATTTAATAGAGATATGACATTGTAATAAACCTATAATTTAGGGAACTTTCCAGTTTCATCTACTGGATTAGATATTGCAGACATCAACTTAAGGATCCTGAGAACCACGAGATCATCATCAAACATCCTGAGGTCACCAGACTGGTATCAACTCCACAGACCTCTCATACCCACACCTTTCCAAGTTTCCTTCAAAAGAGCTGGGAACCCCACAAACTTGTTTCTCACTCTTGAGATGTCCCTGCATTCTCCCTTGAATGTGTATTCCTTGCTTTCCTAAATAACTATCTGTGCCTCTGCAACACATGTTGGAATTCTTTTCCATCATGTCTGTCAAAGACCCTACTTGTCCTGAGCTGAGTTCCCCCTTCTCTCGAGAAATTTCTCAGACCCCTCTTCCAGAGATCTCCCTTCTGATATTATCAGGCCTGACCTAGTGTTTTCTGTGCTATCCCAGGGAGTCAAAATGATGATGAGAAAAGATGTGTGAGCTCTTTGAGTACAGATAAATATAGACACAGGCTCCCGAGTTCTCCTTCTCATCCTGTAAGAGCATTTGGCCAGCACTATACTGTTGATTACTTCTGTCCTGCTCCACTTAAAACTACTAAGATGCCAGTCCTACCTCACTCAGGCTTCTTATCTCTTCAGGGGTAGCTAGAAAAAGTCCACACGTTATTATATGATCAGGACCTTTTCCCACTTACAACAATTACCCTCTAGGATTGCTGGCAAGCTGATAGTCTGTTTTGTTTTGTTTTTTTTTTTTTTTTTTTTTTTTTTTCATGAATTGTACCCAGGGGTAATGAGCAACATTATCAGTCCTTTAAAAAAAAAAACTTTTTAAAAAATTTTTAGAGACAGGGCCTCCTAAATTGCTGAAGCTGGCTTTGAATTGCAGTTCTCCTGCCTCAGACTCCCAAGTGGCTGGGATTGTCTGTGTGCTCCACTGTGCCAGGCTTGATAATCTTTTCAGTTTGATTACATAAGGCATATCGCCACATTATCAGAAATGATCAATGACTGGCTCAGAAATAGTGTCTACACAAAGATTTAAAACCTCCCAAATGATCACTGGGATAATTCCTTCTTTGGCATATTTCAGTTTCTCTAATTTGCCTGGAGCTGTAAAACTTGCCAATAAAGCAAGGTTTCATCTGAATTTCATTAGGTGATTGTCAAGAAGGAAATGCCAATCTTAAATCCTTCCCAGTTTCCTGGGTGGGCTCTGCCTTTGCTGGAACCAAATTCAACACACAAGAGCAATGGGCTCTAAAATGACAGCTCCCTCCTGATATCACCATGATTGCAAGTGAGCTCCTGTTCCACATCTGACTCAGGAGCAGCCTCTCAGGGAATGTTAATTTCAGTGAGAAACAATTCACCTCATAAACCATGTCCCGCCCCTGCCCCAGTATCACCTGGAGCACAGATCCTTCAGAGTTGGGAGGAAGGCAGCTTCCAAGAGGTGAACAGCGCTGATGAGCTCCTTCCCTTCTCTTTCTCAGTTTGACCACAGTGTTTTCTCTTTCCCTGTCTCTGCCACATTGCTGTATTACCTTACCACTCCTGTAAGTAAAAAAGTCCTATGACTTTCTAGACTTTCTTCAGGAACCTGATAAAGAGCCATTTAAACAAAAGGCCTTCTTTGAAAAGAACAAACACACAAGTCTAATATGAAGGTGAAAGAACTGAATACAAAGCAATGACTCAGCAGCCTTAGAGAAATCCCAGAAAGGATGCCTCCAATGGGAGAATTTTACATGATTTCTCTACTTGAACTTTCCATTTCAAACAGGCTGAATTTGCGTGCCTCCCATCTGAAATTGAGAGTGGCTTCCTCATGCTGAGAATGGAGGCTGGCGAGAGACTGTGGCCCCCAAACCTGACAGGCACCAGAGAATCTGCCTGAGAGCAGAGATTGCTCTGCAGGACTGGCTAACACAGCCCAACCAAATCTGTACATGTACATCTGCTTTTGGTCTCACACCCCTTCCCCTTTGCCTTCTCCCCTTTAAAACTTCTGCCCAACTTCAGGGATTTCAAAGATGGAACATTTCAGAACAAATAAATTTCTTCTTTCTTCTTTTAAAGTTAGTTTTGAGTAAATTCTACTTTACTGCTAAGTCGACTCTGAAGATGTCTGAAGCAGCAAGACTTACAGCCTAGCCTCTTCCCTCCTGGGTGGTATTAGAGTCACTTGAAACACAACTGGAAGAGATCTTAAAAACTGCTTGCAAGTTGGGCACTGTGGCACATGCCTGTAATCCCACTGGCTAAGGAGGCTGAGACAGGAGGGTCACAAGTTCAAAGCCAGTTAGCAACTTAGCAAGGCCCCTTAGTAAAACCCTGTCTCAAACAGAAAAATATTAAAGAAGCGGTGGGCTGAGGATGTGTTTTAGTGGTTGAGTGCTGCTGAGTTCAACCCATGGTTAATCGAACAAACAAACCAAACAAACAAATGAACAAATAATCCTGCTGGCAATAAAAAAATTAAAATGCTTCATTGGATCAATAAAACAAGGTCCTTTGTCTCATGTTTGTTGGTCAGTGTGAGGACTATGGGGCTCATGTGATATTTTTTATGTCCCACTGATTTGAGTATTAGACTCATTCACAATGGATGTAGGTACCTGTGCTTAGTAACTGAGAACAGCATGTGTCCTGAGGGAAATGTCCATGTCTTAACCACCTCTGATCTGAATACTGATCCTAGGTCCTGGAACTTAGTGTTTAATACATAATAAATAAAGATGAGGATAGCTTTCTAATGCACATGTGACCCTGAAAACTGCTTTGCATAGATTATCCCATTTTTTTCTTAAAATACTTTTAACACAATGTTATAGAGAAAATTGATGACTTGTTAAAATACCAGAGCTAATAAGCAGAATTTGAATCCAAGATATCTTGCTCCAAAACCCACTCTATCACACACTTCTCTAAAATACTTCTCTTTGTTGAGTGAACAATCATGTTTGCTATTCCACAACTGCTTTTTATACCACATTCTGTACATATATCATTGAAACTTCACTCTGCTGCTTCATGATATGAGGTATTTATTTTTCTTTTTGCCAGGAAGAAAAAAGTCCAGAAAGGAGATTAGAAATGTGTTTACCTAAAGCCACTGAACTACACCAAAATAGCAAGTCATTGAGTGAGATTCAGATTTGGAAATCCATCTGATTAAAACCAAAGTCTCTCTGTTACAGGGCAGGGCCTTTTAGGAAATATAGGGAGCATGAAGGCCAAACTTCAAGCCGTGATTCTTGCAATCAAGTCAGAAGAATTTCAGATTTATCACTCGGGGTAACAGACATGAGTTTATTAGAAGGAATGGGAATGGGGAAAGAGGGATACTCTCAAGGGAGACGGGGGTCCTCAAAGAGAAAAGAGGGACAGCATATGTCTTCTGTTACAAGAGCCCCCCTTCCCAGGGTAACTTGTGTTCCTCTTACTGAAATGATTCGGGGCCTCCATTTCTCCTTCAGACAACAGGTAGTTTGATGAGAATTACAACATATCCTGTCCACTTGAACCAGGTGAGACTATAGGTAAATTTTGCATGAGGGATTTTATAACAGAAAAACACATACTCATCAAGAAGTAAGTTTTCTTTTGAAAAATACTATCACCTATATCACAAAACATTTTCTGCTATATCTTAAGTGCTGCAATCTATTGATACTTACGTTAGGTAAGTGTTAAATACACTTTGAATATACATCGTCCATCATTACATTAATTTTCAACTACATATGTATCTTATTTTAAGGAAGATCAGATAGGAAAGTTTACTTGGTAAGATGCATTATACTTGTCTTTTTTGTTTGGACACAATCTAGGGACATTTGATGTATTTTCAGGGGTCAATGAAATTGTTTTTTTTTCCTGGTGAACAAATAAGAATATAAAGCTTTATGAAAATAGCAGGTAGTAACTGAGTCAAATTATTAAATGATCTATGATGAATATATTTTAAATTATTTCACAGTCTCAAAACCTGTTAGGAGAGCTCAAATAAAATACCATCAATTATCTGGCTATGTCTATAAAATAGATATTTATTTCTCATAGTTCTGTAATCTGGGAAGTACATGGTCAACTCATTGGCTGATATGGTTTCTGGTGAGGGCCAATTTTCTGGTTCTAGATGTCACCATTACAGGGCTGGGGCCTTCTGGGAAACTGAGACAATACTATGCCCCAATTCTTGTGATCAGGTCAGAAAGATTTCAGACATGTCCCTCAGAGTAACAGACATGAGCTTATTAGAAGGGACAGGAAAAGGGAAAGGGGGAAGCTCTCAATGAAGAAAGTGGGTTCTCTCAGAGAGGAGAGAGAGCATGTCCCTCCTCCTTCCAGTTTTATTGGTGTTTCAGGGACGTTTCCAGAGATTTCCACCCAGATCCATGTCCTAACTCTTGACTGACAGCCAATTGATATTCGACTTTCAAGTCTTCATTGCCATAACAACTTAGGTCACTCTGGCTCATGATGACCGCTTCTAATTGGAACCTGTCATTATAGACTTTATAATCAGGGGGAATTATCCTTATCTCTCTGAATTCTATGTTCAGATCTGCAAAATGGTAACAAAAGTCCCCCCTTCAGGTAATTTCTTTTTTTCTGATCAGAATTATTTGGAGTCTGCATTTATCCTGCATATAGCAGGTAGTTTGCTGAGGAATGTAACATATCCTGGCCACCTAAGTCAGGAAAGGCTGCAGGTAAATTGCTTCTTAGAAAAGAAAGCAAGTGGGGTTAGCACAGTGGGCTTGTTCATAGATTCTTCCCTTAACCTCATGATCCCACCACTCCCATTTGTATGCCCCTATTAGTGCCTTCTAGGTCTTTCCTCATTTAATGGAAGGTGTTCAACCTGAGGGCTGCAAAAGCCCAGCATACCGTTTGCTGATGTCAAAGAAAGAACTTGGAGGATTCAACAGAGTGGTTTGGACATTTATTACTCATACCTTCCTTGGCTGCATAGAACTGGGATAAAATAAATAGATAGCTGCACTGTGCCTGCAAACAGGGGAATATATAAAGGACAGGCTGCATGACCAATGTGCAGGGGGACTTCTTCAGATGTTTAGAATACATGGTATTACTTCACACCCAAGATCACGCTGCTCTGATTCCTATCTCAAGATTGAAATAAGGAAAGTGGCATTTCCCTTCCTACCTTCCCTAACACATCACCGGGAGTCCTTCTGACTCTTCAGAAACAACACCTTTCTAATGCTGACTTGTGTTTATCACAACACTCCATCCCTTCAGTACATCCAGGGACCTTTCCTGTTCCTTACCTTTTTATATCACACACTATCCTCCACAAAGCCCTCAGAAAAGGATTCTAGGGACACACTGCATCCATATGAAGAGCAAGAACTGCTCAGTGGGCATGATAGAGTAATTAAAATTGCATAGAAGACATGTCACCATGTCCAAGGAAAGGAAATTAGCCATCTATAGAACAGATCAATTGAAAGGCATAGATGCTATTGATTTGTTTAGATACTTTGTAAAAGCATGAGTGATATTGTGTTCATCATCAGGTATATCCACACAGCAGTCTGTCCCCAAGACTGCAGTTACTCTGCTTTGAGCAGTGATCAATGTATATAATAGCCATCCTATTTTAGAACAACACCTTTATCATTGGAGTAGTGTCTTCAATTAATAAGGTCATGACATACTTAGTCTGATGGAGAGCTTGAGCAGTGTGGGAGGCTAAAGACAAGATCTGAATTTCCACATCCATCATCACAGCTTGAGGAGAAAGAAGAGCTAATAGAATGACCAGGAGGCACAGCAGTACCTTGTGGGATGCACTTTTTGACTATCTCAATGACTGGATGTCTGTGGTAAGAAAGGCAAAACTCAGGCTGGTTATAAATTCATTCCATGTCCTGTCCAATGATAAGGTAGTAAGGCCATCCACAGGGCACACACATCCACATGCACCACATGCAGGAGGCAACCCCATGAGCAACACAGTGATAACAAAGGACATCTGTTGAATTCACTGAGTTCTTGCATAGAAGGTCAGTCATAGAGCTCATAGTTGTGTTATCATGAACATATTGGGTGACACAACAGAAAGCTGTCTTTCTAACTTGCCGTGACCTTCATGGCCATTAATCAGACACTGGTGTGGGGATACGGGAGAATAGAAAAGACAAACAAACACTTGTAGAGAGAGAAAGTTGAGACCAGGTGGGACACCATCTTCTGAAGGAGGTACAATCACCCAAAGTTAGCTCAGAAATTTATTATATAAGCTTATCACCAATATTTTTTCTGTGAGAAATTTCTTCACAGCAGGCAGACTTGAAGGGCAAAGCAATTATAATCATCTACTTGAGCTCATAATTCTCTACCCCTGGCAGCTGGTGTCTAAACTCAGGGTCAAAACTGATAGTCCTGTAGCTTGCACAGAATCTCTTTAAGCAAGATGTCACCATAGCAAGTGGGCAAATTGACTTTCACATTTACACAGGAAGTTCCAATCTCAGGCACAGCTTCTTGCTGCAAGACTGCCACATCTATTTCCTACCACTTCAACACATGACAGGGTTCCATTGGAGTAGAGGATCTGACACTTGACGCAGTTCTGTTGATCATCCTCCCTCTTGGGGGCCATAGGCGTGGCATATCTTCATGTGTAGTTGCTTTTTAATATTAATAATCAATATATCATCAGAAACTTATTGGAAAAACATTGGGGAAACCTATACTGTAGTGGGACACAAAATAGTACATAATACTAATTTAGTAGTAATACATAGATAAAATATATGAAAATAAACAATTGTAGTATGCTAGAGTTAAAAGGAACCTGTGATTGCTTTAGTATAATAATTTCTAAATATAGATGGATAAAGAGGCATTCTTCTGAGCTTGGATGCGGTGTTTAGCCTTTGTTGCTTTCCTAGTTTTAATAGTTGATTCTAGAGATACTTTACATAATCAAAATATTGAGGATAGTCATAAATACAATATGCATTTTCCCTAATTCTTTGAGAATCAAAATAAGATTGTAGTCTGACATTATATAAAATAGAATAGACAAACTGTTAACTATAAGTTGATTTCTTTGCCCTTTGTTAATAATAGTAAAAACTTTTCACTGTTGAACACTGGAGTTCATGGTGGGGGTGGTTTCTCAGAAAACCTAGTGGCATGTTTCTTCTGAAGGTTGAAGGTTGGCAGATATGGTGCCCTCAATTTAGCTGGGAGACAAGGTTGTTTTAATCTAGCTGGGAAATAAGGTTGTTTTCGTCTGGGCTGTCATATAGAGGGAATGTGTACTTTGAGAAGAAGCATAGATTGTACTTTTGAAGGTTTTCTTATTTTAAAAACTATAAGATGACATAATCATTACTAAAAATATGTATAATCATTATAAAAATACGTATAAAAAGGCTGGCAGAAAAATAAAGACAGAGATCAGCCTCAAAACACTTGGTGTCTCTGTCTGCTGTTTCTCCACTGTGCCAATGTCTCCCATCCACCTAGGACCCCCGTCTGCTGCTAGGGCTGGACCCTGGCACAAGACAGTCAGAGACCATGAGCCAAATCATTGCTCCCCACATGTTGGGACTAATGACATGTTAACTAACTCAGGCTGACTCCTTACTTCCTGGTGAGTGAGCAAGATCAAGGCCTCAAAGGCGGTTTCAATAGTTAATGATGATGAATTGGACCACCGTCAGGGATTGGTTAACAATAGTTCTGCGAACGTGATCAGCTCGTGCTTGCCATATAGTCTTATGGGACTCTTGCCTGCGTGAACACCCCATGCCTTGCTGACCTTTAAGCTGATTGGTTCCTGCCTAGCCCCCACCCTACATAAAAGCTGTGTGACTTCCTCAATAAACGAGTTCCTGCTGTGACGGGTCTCCCTGACGTGTCTGATTGTCCTCCACACGGAGGGCTGGGAGCGGGTGGTCAGCTGGCCTTACCTATCCCGGTCTGCCCTTGTTGGGTAGTGTCCCCTTCCCTTGCCGCTGGTTGAGCAGAGCAAGGGGGCTTAAGACCCCAACACCCATACTAACTTAGCCTGAATTGCTACCTGTCATGAAAACTCACTCCATATTTAATTATACCCAGATTCTCAAGAAATAGTGTCCTTCTAATAAAAAAAAATCTTTTGTTTAGTGTAATTATTTGATGGTCATTTCAGTGGTTGGGGGTTGGGTGTTTTCAATCCAGTTCTTTTTTTTTTTTTTTTTTAATTATCAGATTTTATTTAGCATGCCAATACAATTTATCCTGGTAATAAATTAATATGTACAGTTATAAAAATGTTTGGTGCTATCTAAGAAAAATGCTTCTAAATGTATAAAGTATACACAGAATCCTTTCAACAGCCAACTTAATTTTCAAACTCAGAAGTGTGGTTAACATCAAGTCACTGATGAAAACTAGAGTTCCCATTTCCTGTAATTCATGATTCAGACAGTTTCAAGTTTATAAAGGTTTTAATTACCCATTCTGTTCCAGTTAGCTCTCACACCTGAAGTGACAACTGACAGTTGAAAACCTTCTGACCCCCATCTCCTATACCTGTACAGGCGAGGGATAACTGGCCTGGCTGGCCTCAGACTCTAACCAGAGACTGGGTTAAATAGGTTCACAGAGGTGCTCCACAAATGTCTGTGGGGTTAAATAAGGCACAAGCATCACTCAGAACTCCAGTCACACCTGAAAAAGCTTGGTTTTACTGTCTGCTTACATAGGATTAATTCCTGGAATGTTCTTTCTCAAACTTAAAGTTGTTTAAAACAAAATCATTCTATTATTGGAGTGTATCAACTATCACTGACTGCCAAAGCTGTTTATATTTTTTTCTCCTGGGATGTTTGAACTTGGGCAACTTTTCTTCCTGTTCTATGCTCACAGTAGACCTACATCAAGGTCGTCTGTTCATCAGCAGCAGAGAAAGTTTATATGTTAGCACCACCTATGATGAGCAGGGGACAGTTCATTTCTCTTTGCAGGTCACTGCCCCAGGAATCAACCTGTACCCTGCTCTGTTCATCTGAGCAGTCACTTTGCTTTTCAAAGAGTGTGGATTATTTCTGGGCTGACAGTGTTCCAAAGAGCCAATGAGATTTCTCATTGTATCACAAATACACCATATAATGTACCAATTACGTCTAGCTTACAATTTTGATTTATTACGTCTCAACCTTATGCCTACATATAGCCATGCTGCTGCAGGATTAAAAAAAAAAGTCCACTTGTTTTAATTTAAACTTCCAAGGAGTGTGTAGGTCATTTATCAATCAGTGTAGAACACTGATATTCTAGTATGCTTTTCTAATTACAGGAGCCACCCAAAACAACTTGCCAGTTATCAGTGCATTTGCCAGTTGTGTTTATAATGGAAATTATCCAATTTTCTCATGATTCTAATTTCTTTCTATTCTCAGCACTCTAGCAAAGGAAGACCAGTAGTCTATCTTCATATATTTCTCTTCTCCGTGGCAACATTTCTCTGTAGGAGTGCATGTTTGGTTTGGTTGCATGCTATAGAGGCTTATTAAATGTGTCCATACAGATGTATTTACTCAGAACAGGCCTCCCATTTTCAAGTTCATTCTCCATTGTAGATGCTTTACTTTTTAGTAGTGACACGATACTGTGATAGGCTAAAAGCACTGGCACCAGTCACAGAGACTTGGCATCAACCCCTCTATGAACTACAATTTCATTAGCTTTATCAGAAAATAAACAAAAATCCAGATACAAAAATATTTTCTCTGATCTGGTAAAATAATTAAAGCATTCATTTACTAAGTTGGCACATTTAACTCCTCTCATTAACAACTTTGCTTCCTTTTTTTTTTTTTTCAACCTTGTCATGATTTTTAAGGAACATAAGGAATCGCCACTTCTTTGATCATTTCACTTTAGACTTTTCCTCCTTATTCCCTAACTTGTAGTGATGGAGAAACTGTAGCCCATCTTTTCTCTTTACTAAAACTCTGTGTATGAAGTGTAACACAAGTGACATGCTAAACAGAACATGAACATTCTAATAATGGCAAGACTGGAGAGATTGGCTTGGTGAGGGAATCCGGAGTGCAGTACTGATGAAGCAATGGATTTTCTTTAAGTTAGAATAATAAAACTGATTCAAATTTCAAAGAGAGGGCTAATTTTAACCATCTTAGAAACTAATTAAAAATATAATCTCATTTTAACTAAGAAATCTAATGACTGAGGTAGATGATGCTGTTATCAGATACAGAATTAGGTTCAAGGTATAAAAACGATAACTAAGGGAAAGAAAGCACTGATTTAAAATTATCTTCCTTTAAATTCAGGTGGATAATTAAAAATGCTTCCAATTCAATGTTCTAAACATGAAATCTGGGTATGACATGTCTGGGGCTCACTTCTCTATTTGAAGATGAACTCAGCAGTTGGTGAAAAGATCCTCATGAAAACAGAATGGCAAACCACGAAACAGCTGTCCCCTTGAAAAAAATCAGTTACTCTGCATTTGATATTTCCATCTGGGTTCATTTTTAACTGTTCAGGATGTGGATTCCTAAAGGTTTCTTCAGCATTTACTAATTCTTTGTTGGTTGAAGGGGCTGGGACTGTTTCTGCACACATGAATTGATTTTTGTCATAAATCACTTTTATAATGAGAGAGCAGCTAGGACAGGTTGCCAGGTCTTCCCCATTCTCCAAATCTTCCTTGGTGATGGAAAAGTTATCCCCACACCGGCAGGGGTAGAAATACTTTTCAGAGTCCTCGTCATATTGGAAGTCCTTGATCTCCACCTCGTCGTGAAACACCGCCATGGTCGTCGGGGCCGGCAAGACACTGCCCCTCCAGCCATCCTATGGCTCCTCTAGTTGGTCTAATTTTCTCCCCAGTTCTTTTTCAGTCCACTCTTTTCTGTCTTATTTGCAGGTTGGGCAACCTAGGGAATTTTTGCTGCAGTGCAGGAAGTTCTGAGAAAATCCAACCACCAGTCAGTTGGCATCACTTCTGAACCTCCATTGCCCAGGCAAATAATAGCATACACATTGTTAATCCAAGGAGAACTTGAGAAAGGTTTATAGGCACCAATAATGGAAAGTCAGCTCCATGAGGCAGTGTGCAGTTTACTGCAAGGTCTTGTGTTAGTAGTCTGCAATAGATTTGCCTGTGCAACTCTTCCAGACCAATCTGTATGTTTGAACTTTGGGAGTATAGAAAGAATAAGACACTTTTGGGACTTACCTGCCATAAAGTGATATTAAGTGCTCCTCAAGTGATGAGAATAACCACCTGTAGTTGTGAGGGCCAGGCTCCTAGGCTTACAAGCTTTACTTGAAAATTTAGAGAAGTTCCCTCCCACAGGGGATCACCAAAATGAACCTTCAGGAACTGACTTGTTCAGTACATAGCTAGCTAATGCTTCTGGTATAGAATGTGATGTCTGGCAACAATAAATTGTCACTATTGCTCCTGGACAGTTTGAGAATATGTTCAGTGGAAGTGTCCTTTATCTGTAATCTTAAGTTCTATGGGCATGTTAACACACGAATGATTGCAGGATGCTCATGTCTGGCCCTCATACAGGCATAAATGTCCTGAGTGCCTCAGGCATGCAATTCAAATCAACCAATAAAATAGAATTATTTTCAGCCTCTAAGACTTGTTTCAGCAGTCATTGGTTCTATCATTTAATCCAATACCTGTTAGATTATATGCCAGGTAGAAAATCTGTAATATGTCCTGCTCTTGAGTCCACTGTGTGTCATGACCTGCAAAATGGGTTACCTGTGGTGTGCCATTCACAGCACACAGTTAGACCAGCTCCTTAACAATGGCCCTTTGATCGGCTTTTTTTTTCTGGGGGAAGTTTCGAAGTAAGCCTGTAATACATCCACACAAGTCACAGCATATTTGGCTCCCTTTAATGATGGGAAAGGGCCAATGTCGTCTACCAGACATCATTGCAGAGGGTCACCTAGTTTGATATGCTCCCTGGTGGCATTAGTCATTGCCAAGTAGCACTGAGAGCAGGCAAGACAGTTCTGGAATGCAGCAACATCAGACATTTTATGAGCAGTCTCCAGCATGTCACAACTGTCCACAGTCTTTCATCCTACATGGTTTAATCTACAATGTAGACTGTCATGTCCTGCATGACCATTAATTCAGAAACTGGTGAGGGCTGGTGGGGAATTAAGAAATCACACAAACATTTAGAGAGAAAAGTGGAATCAGGTGGGAAAATTCCCTGTGGTTGACAAGAGTGGTTCATAACTATCTCCACATGTTTATTATATAGGTTTTATCATCAAAAGCTTATTTGTGAAAAAGTTTCTGTAAGAATAGGCTTGAAGTTCACAGTGCCAACAAATCAATATGGTAATCTTACTATGCTCAGAATTCTCTTTCCCAAGGAGCCAATGTCTGCATCTCAAGATTAGTTCTGATATCTTCAGGAGTTTGTCTAGAGATACCAAGGGCTTGTGTCAATACAGCAACTGGGAAATATTAACCCTATATTTACATACAGGAAAATCCCAGTGCAAGTGCATGCACCACAACCCCAAGCAATCAGACACATTGATTCAAATCACAGCTCTTCACAGTAGCCAAGTGGCAATTTCCCCTACTAGGTCCTCCTCTAGCCATCTTATTTGCATGAGTTCATCAGCTCTCCATTGCCTAGAAATTGGAGAGGGTAAAGGGTAGTCACATGACACAATGTGACAGCTTTGGTTTGGACATAACTCCAAAAGTCTCCCTATAGCTCTTTTCCCTGCAGTCATCTGAGATTAATCGTGTACTGTTGTTGCCTTTGAGACAGTCACATTGTAAATTCTCTAAATATGGTCCAAGTGTCTCTGCAGATGGTTAATGGCCCACAGTGGTGAGTAATAACCATCCATACTGCTCACAACTCAGCCCATTGGCTGCTGTGTGCTTGCCCTTCATCACACAATTGAATAAAATAGCGAGATCAGTGGGCTGTCTTATGCGTGATTCAGTATGTGATTTTTTAAGAGACGTAAAGAGGTGTGTGTTTCCTTTCATGAACATGACATACAGTAAGGCAGTCCTAGAAGCTCACTGCAGTTTTACCTGTTTGGAGGGACTGGAGCTGCTACTCCCCTCACTCCACAAGTGCTTTGGATCTAATTTTAAGGCTAGAAAACCTGCCTCAGAATCTCTCTGAGTCCCCCCTGGGTGAGACTGCTTCATGGAGGGCTTTCAATGGGATGCAGGCAGCTTGGTTGCATGCTGTTACTTCCTCCCTCTAAGGGATATCTGCTTGTGTGACAGAATGGAATGTGAGAGTGAGGAGGGCAGGAGGAGACCATGCAACTGTCTCCCCAGCTTTTCCTGCTTAGTTATGTTATTTCCAGTGCCCTTACACAGAGGTCTGCTCAGTTTTTTTGTTTGTTTGTTTGCATTTCTAAAACATTCCCATGCCTAATTTCAACCCCAACACAGAAAAGTTGCCTGAATTTATTTGGGATTGTTCAGATTCATTCCAATAGGTGAGAAGGTGGCACTAGCAAGGAGGACTGTAGACACTATCTGAGAAAATCCACAAGGGATTTTAGAAATAGCCAAATACCATGTAGAGGAGTGGGTCTGCACTTGTCTTCCTACAAAATTGTTAAGAAGTTGTTTGAAATAGATCTGTTATACCATCAAAAATTCAGCAAGTACTTTATTTTCAAGTACGTGAGGGTTCTTCTGCTTAGGAGCTCATTTTAACTCAAACAATGAAAACTTATGACTAGGCTTTAAACTGGGTGGATTGAGATATCTTTTTATTGATCTTCATTATTTTTTTTCACATCTCTTCTGACCCCACCTGATATACAAATAGCTATAATCATTCACCAACATTTCCTTGTTAAAGCTTTCATTTTCCATTGCTGGTCATGTGTGTTGGCGAGAGAAGATGGGGCACCAGAGCTTCTGCCTGCCCCGTCACTACCCGTCCCCAGCCCGATGTGCAGTACTCAGGGTGTTCCTGAGAGAGAGTAGCAAGCCCTTGGGGACTGACTCAGCAGCAGGACTTCTGTTGCCAGTGGAGAAGTCTCTGTGTATGTTTTGGTTGCCAAAACTCAAAGGAGACTGAACATTACTTTAAGACCCTAAAGAAAACACAGGTGCGCCCTTAGGACTTTAGTGGAAGAAAGAAATAAGCAGAAGTCACAATGTTGCTATCTTGAGATTCTGTGGACAATATGTAGATTCCTCTGACAGCCTCTGGGTGTCCTTTTCAGTGAGATTTTAATCTTCATAAAAAATGCCTGATTTTATTTCAGGAGAACTAGCCTGGACTGATAGAAGGACTATGGCAGAAGTGAGGTGTCCAGGATTATGGCACTTTGTTTACTATGTTAAACATCATAGTTTTGCTAGGAATTAAAGCAGTGACTTCATTCCTGGGTTGTTACTCTGAGTAAGAAGCTTGAGAGACTCAGGGAATGGGATGTGGAGTCCCGCAGAGATAATAGGCAGCAGTTTCACATCATTGTATAAATTCCCTCTGTTTCAGTAAGTTCCTTCAGCACTAGTTCCTCCAACTTTGTCCTTTATTTTGAGAGCCCTAGAAACTGAGAAATATGGTGAGGACATGGTCAACTGGGACCCTACTGAAGGGCAACTCATGTGTTTAACCATTTCACACCTAATATTGGTGTGGTGGGCTTTGTACTTGGAACTAAGGATCAGGTGATGAAGACCAAGTACCTGAGATCAAGAGGTGGTAGACAGAAGCACATAGGCATTTCAAATTTCACAATTTTATATATATATATATACACACACACACACACACACATATATATAAAGAGATCTATGGTGGGAGTTACACATGGCACAATGTCAGCACAGAGGAGAGACACCCCATCGTGTCTCAGTAAGTCAGAGATAGGAGGCATGGAATAACATAGGTTGGCAATAAAGAATATACAGGGAGGAAGTTGGACTGATGAAGAAGCCTGGTGTATATGTGAAGGACCAGAGTCAAGAGAATATGCCTACTTTGTAGAATCACAAGGAGTTCATTCTGGCTATATGCCTGAAGCACTGAAGACCTGAAAAGAATTTCTAAAATATTGAATTGACCCTAGTGAATGAATTTCATTCTTTATTAATGTGGGGCAGAATTTGGAGACCATTCAAGTCCAGATGTCAGGAGACTTCTATCTGACCATATACTGGGGAATAGATGTTAAGGCCTTATTGAAAGTTCATAATGAGAAACAAAACTCAGGATGTCTTCTGCACTCCAGTTCCATGTTCTCAGCAGTAGACTCTTGTATTGAGCTGACTTTTGCTATTTCTAGCAGTATTAAACACTTTCTCCTGTCCTGGCATTTCCCAGCACATATTATTTCATTTTTAATTTTACTAATTGTATTCATATTTGTTTCAATATAACATATCCAAACAAAATGTTAAAGACATGGAAGAACATATAGAGTTTAGTCATTTCCTCATTTTGCCTCAACTATACAGGTCCCTTCTTATTGTGACATGTATACTAGTTTATTTTATATTTTCCACAGGTAGGCTATAACATCATCAGATTTACCTTATAAGTGTCTAACAGAGGGACTTGAAGTTACTTCCAGTATTTTGCAATTATCATGATCCTGAAATAAGTAAACCACTTCACATATCATTTTTCAATTGGGTCAAGAGATATATAAGTGAAATACCTATATGTGGAGTTGCTAGATCAGAGGTATGTGTATTTTTACATTTGATATATATTATTAAAACTATTCTGTTACCCATTAAGAAGGCAAAACTATGAGCTTCACAGTATTATATTTCAAACATTTTTATTAGTGAAGTTAATTTTTTTCTCATGTTTCTTTCTACTTAATGCAGTTGTTGGTCACTTCCCTTAAAAATTCATCATGACTTAAAAAATCTTCATGACTAGAACATGAATTACAAATGTTTCCTTCACATTGCTATTTATCTCTTTTTGCTTGACTTAAATCGTTTTTAGAAATCATTTCATATTTTCTTAGTTGGTTCTCATTTCTTAATTCAATAAAAATCCTTTCTCTCATATTTTTGATAAAATTTTTTCATTTTTAAACTGTTCTTGAATGAAACTGATATGACATGAACACTTCATGAAAGAGTGAGACTATTGTTATGCTATTACAATACAGGTTACCTCATTTCATAATTCCTTTCTGAAAGGCCTCAATCAAAGCTAAAAGAGTAGTGCTTACTATGATCCCTGCACCGATTATTTTTGTAGGCCCAGGGAGTACTTGAAGCAAAATAGGGCCAGCTGTAGCAAGCATCTGTGATATCATCCAGGGTGTGTTCCTTTTAGATGTTTCAATCTCTTCTTTTAGTCGATTTATCTCTTTATATAACCTCTGAGATTTCTCTTTAAATCCCTCTATAAGCAGTTCTTCTTGGATCTATAAAAGAGGAAGAGTCCACTTTTGAAAATCCCAGTTATTAACTGCCAGAGTTGTGTATTTAACAAGCATTTATAAAAGAGTCAGACAATTATGCTATTAAGATACAGGAAACCTCATTCCATAATGTGATATCGGAAGGTCCTCAGTCAAATCTGAAAGAATTGATTGTCATCACCCCTGCACTGATTCATTTTCCAGGCCAAGGGGGTAAACCAAGGAAATTAGTACTAACTGTATCAAGAATCTTTGAAAATATCGCTTTTGAGAATCCCCAGTTACTAACAGAGTTGTGTATTTAACAAGTTCAGCAGTTAAACTTGAGTGTCTATTTCTCTATCATCTTAGAACATTCCTTGATATTTCCAGACCTTTGACCTGAAGAGTAGGAGTACTCAGGGTTTACACACTTGTGAGATTTCCTCTCCACTCACTGGAGGTGGACAGGAATTTCACTGTAGCACAAAGAATGCTGTGTGGGGGAGAATGCAGGTTGAATTCTGATTAATTCTCACTTCCAACCAGGTGGCATGGCCACAATTCTCTAACAAGTAATGGGAAATGCAGACCTGGTGGAGAACACTGGTTATCAAACTCCTGTTTGTGACACAGGTTTGTTTGAGTCTACTTTTATAGATGAATCCAGAAGACAGGAAAGCAAGTGGAATAATTTCTGATCTTTCATTGTCCTTAATTTATATCAGGCCCAATGTGATACATACATACAAGATAGATCTGTTTCTGGTCTCTTTGATGGTTGTGCCGGAATCCACTCAATTAGGGCACTCAACAAGTATCCATCAACCTTGGGGGACATTATTTGTACCAATTATAGACTATCACTACACAAAGACTATAAATACTCTATGGAGTTTCACAGATTTATAGGCTTTATTAGAATTCAGGTGCACTTGAGGTGTCAGTGTCAGTGAAACATTTACTTTTTGAATTTCCCTCTGGAATGCTGTCTGTACTTATCATTTTTTTTTTCCCATTCTGAGGAAAGATGCCTTGTCTGCCAGGCACTGCCAGGCCCAGTAAGACTTACCTTCAGCTTGTGCTGCAGCACTCTTTCCTGCTCTCTCCGTAAGTTCTCAAATTCTCTCTCTAGCTTCTCTTTAAGCTGCATCATGTTTTCCTGGAAGCTTGTCTTTTGGGCCTCCATCCTTTCTTGCTGCTCTTTCTGCTGCTGTCTTAGCAGCTCCTGTTCCTCCTCGGCTGCCTCCCTCTTGGCTCGCTCAGCTGCACCATGAAGGTTTTAAAAGAGAGAAGAAACAACAGACTTGTATTATAGACTTCTAAGTTCACACAACAAACTGATTCCTGAAAAGGGTAGAGGAAAATCTCTCATTCACCAAGTAACCATGACATCCAGAGTATGTGTGCACATGTGATGGAAAACTCATTTCTGAACTCCCCCATTGCTCTCAGATTTCGCAGAGTATGTATTCCATAGCATGAAGAAACTTCTTGTTTCAGGAAGGTTTTCTGGTCCAGTCAGTACAGGAACCTCCCCCACCCTCTGAGAGTTGCAGCCACCCCTGTACCTGCTATGGCCTTCTGTCCATCAGTGAGGGCCTTGTCTGACTGCAGGATGGATTTTTCTATGGCAGACTGTGACTGCAGGAAGCTCTGAAGTACCTCCTTTGCCTGGGGAATCAAGAAGGAGTAAAAACACTGTTGGCATCAAAGATCTGGTCTTCAGATGAGGAAGATATTATTCAACACACAAAACTGACTCTTAATTTTGCATCCTTCTTAGAATCCCACAGTCATTCCTTTCCTTCTGTGAACACAACCAAAGTCTATGCTCTTTCGTGAGACATGAAAACCCTCTATAGCAGTCTTCTTCCTAACTGACCAGCCTCCTCTCCCATGAATGCTGCCCACCAGCCACCCAAACCAGATATAAGAGCTGTTCTACAAATACATATCCCCTCCATTTTTTTTTTTTTTTTTTTTTTTTTTTTTTTGTATTTGCACATCATTTTTGTTCTGCCCGGACCAGTTCTATCCTTTCATAACTTGGATTACATCTACAGTTTATTGACATGTATCTCCAACCTACTGTACCAGGAAGCTTTGCTAGGCTGCCTTCTGAGTTTCTTTTCAGCTTTGTTGAGAATGACAAATAAAATTGTATACATTGAAGGTGGATAACATGATGTTTTGATATTTGTCTACATTGTTAAATGGTTCCTACAATCAAGCCAATTTTCATGTTGATCACATCACACAGTTACATTTTCCATAGTCATGAGAATGACCAGATCTACTCTCTTAGTAACATTCAGGTACACAATAGATTATTTTGGCTACAGTCACACTTGTACACCCGGAGTACAACACTTACTCATCTATAGCTGCATGTTTATATATTTGACCAGTATATCTCCTTCCCACTCTCAGATCGTGCTTATCACCATTTTTGAATAACTCTATGTTAATATGAGCTGGATGGCTTTTTGCCATTCTTGGTTGGTTGGGTTTTGTGGCATCACTGAAGATTAATCGTGCAACATTTGTCTTCCTGGGTTTGGCTCATTTCATTTAGTGTATTGTTCTTAGGGTAATCCATGTTGTAATCATTGGCAGACTTTTTTTTAATGACCGAGTAATGTTCTATAACATGGACGATATACATAGCTGTATTACTTAGTAATCACAGCTACATTGTACTGGCATAAAAACAGACATAAAGACCAGTGGAACAGACTAGAGAGACAGGAAAGAATGAAATTGGAACACAATCTTATACTTTATGCGAAAATGAACTAATATGCATCAAAGACTTAAGCATAAATCCTAAAACTGTAAAAACCCTATAAGAAAACTTAGGGGGAAGACCCTAAGTTTTGACACATGCCTTCTCAATGGTTTCTTGAATTTAAAATAAAGTCATAGGCAACACAGCAAAAATAATAAGTGAGACTGCATCTAACTAAAGTTTCTTCTCTGCCCAGAAACTATTAACAAAATGAAAAATACAAGGTAGAGAATTGGAGAAAATATTTGCAAACTATATATCTGATAAGTGGTGAATTCCAAAATATAATAGCAACTCTTACCATTCAATATTAAATACACACACACACACACACACACACACACACACACACACACCATGCGTGCGCATGTAACCTGTTTAAAACATGGGAAAAGAACCTAAGTAGGCATATTTTCCAAAGAAGAAATTCAAATGTCAAACAGATATTTGTAAAAGTGTTCAGCATCACTAATACCAGTGAAACACAAATGAAAAACTCAATGAGATTACAGAACATCTGTGAGGACCACTATAATCAATGAGTCAAAGGACAACAGATGTTGCCGAGGAGGTGGAGAAAAGGGAACCTTGTAGAACTGCTGGGGAAATGTGAATTGGTGCAGCCATCAAGGAAAACAGCAGGAGGACTCCCAAAGAAGAAAAGAAATTCTGAGTTTCTGAAGGCTGCCCTGTGAAGTTTGTCAATGGCTCACTGTGTGATCTTATGCCACTTATTAGATCCTCTATGCACTACATTTCTTTACTGCATAAATGTGAAAGACAGGAGTACCTAGTTTACATTATTCTGAGATTAAACTGGTATTGCAACAAAATCACCTGAAACTGTACCTGACGTGGGAAGTGAATGTTCAATGTCTGTTAACAACAGCTCATCATCATCCTCATTGTTACTATCAGCACATCCAGTTACCATTAACATATGGTATTAATACACCATATCCAACTGAATGCTATTTTAAGTATGATAAATTTCATGAGAACAATGTTTTTTCCTTCTTATTGTATCTTCCACTTAACACAAAACAACTAACCTTTTGGTTAAATAAAAAAGTGGATGGTTTCACCTGAATTTCTGGTTCTAAATCCCCTCTAGGAAGAACTATTTCCAGGTCACTTGAGTCTTAACACGGCATATCGAATGATATAAATGTCAACATATTGCCATTCTCTGCCTTTGTTTCCCAAACGGTGCTGTGACCTTATAGTTTCAGAAGAAGCAACAAAGGCCTTCTCACCACTTACTCCTCACCTTCACTCCTGTCTTTGGCACTAGCTTGTAGTGTTGTTCCACCATCTTCTTTGCTTCTAAGTAGAGACTGTGGCCTCCAGGAACAGAGAACTCTCCTCTTGTAATGCTTTGCATTAGGGTCTCCAAAAGCTGTTCCAGCTGAGCCTGGCAGTATTTGACAGATGTCTCTTCATTCTGCAGCAAGAGAGCTTCCTTCTTTTTCCCTATGGTGTCCTGGAAGGGAAATACAAATGAAAGTAAAGTGAAATGAAGTGAAATAAAGAGAAGCTGTTATAAGGAAAGTCCAAAGGGTCTCCTGCATTAAGCAATCAGACAGCCTCAGAGTGGTCTGAGACGTGGAAAGGAGTTGGGAGATGTCCTTCAGCCACACATCTGGTCAGTTCTCTGTGAGACCAAAAATTACCTTAACTCCCTCCTGGTCAAGTTCAATCTCTGTAAAACCATGGAGTTGGAAGACATAAACTTGATGATTTATTCAGCTATAGTATTACTAATGGGTATCCAACCCTAACAGTCTCTAATAAAAAGCTAAATTTAGACTACAAGTATATATGACAGGAACTGTGGGCATCTATGGTTGGAATTATGCACATGAAAAATAATTCCCCAAGGAATGAGTTGAGTGTACTCTGAACAGAATTTTTTTTCAATTTATTTTAATTAAAAATCATAAATTTACATAGGGCAATGTTATTTGATTCATTCTGTTATTTTTTTCCTTTCCCCCACCCCTCCCACCCCTCTTTTCCCTCTATACAGTCCTTCCTTCCTCCATTCTTACCACCCTCCTTATCCCTAACCCTAAACCTAACCCTAACCCTAAAGCTAACCCCTCCTACCCCCCTTATATGTCCTCATCTGCTAATCAGTGAGATCATTCATACTTTAGTTTTTTGAGATTGCCTTATCTCACTTAGCATGATATCCTCCAATTTCATCCATTTGCCTGCAAATGCCATAATTTATCATTCTTCATGGCGGAGTAATATTCCATTGTGTTCATATATATATATATATATATATATATATATATATATATCACAGTTTCTTTATCCATTCATCAACTGAAGGGCATGTGGGTTGGTTCCACAATCTGGCTATAGTGAATTGAGCAGCTATGAACATTGATGTGGCTGTGTCTCTGTAGTATGCTGATTTTAAGTCCTTTGGGTATAGGCCAAGGAATGGGATAGCTGGGTCAAATGGTGGTTCCATTCCAAGCTTTCTGAGGAATCTCCATACTGCTTTCCAGAGTGGCTGCACTAATTTGCAGCCCCACCAGCAATGTATGAGTGTACCTTTTTCCCCACATCTTCGCCAACACCTATTGTTGCTTGTGTTCTTGATAATCACCATTCTAATTGGGGTGAAATGAAATCTTAGGGTAGTTTTGATTTGCATTTCTCTTATTACTAGAGATGTTGAACATTTTATCATATATATGTTGATTGCTTGTAGATCTTCTTCTGTGAAGTGTCTGTTCATTTCCTTACCCCATTTGTAGATTGGATTATTTGTATTCTTGGTGTGGGGTTTTTTGAGTTCTTTATAGATTCTGGAAATTAGCGCTCTATCTGAAGTATGAGTGGCAAAGATTTTCTCCCACTCTGTAGCCTCTCTCTTCACATTACTGATAGTTTCCATTGCTGAGAGAAAGCTTTTTAGTTTGAATCTATCCCAGTGGTTGATTCTAGCTTTTATTTCTTGTGCTATGGAAGTCCTGTTAAGGAAGTCTGATCCTAAGGCAACAAGTTGAAGGTTTGGACCTACTTTTTCTTCTATAAGATGCAGGGTCTCTGGTCTGATTCCGAGGTCCTTGATCCATTTTGAGTTGAGTTTTGTGCAGGCTGAGAGATAGGGATTTAGTTTCATTCTGTTGCATATGGATTTCCAGTTTTCCCAGCACCATTTGTTGAAGATTCTATCTTTTCTCCATTGCATATTTTTGGAACCTTTGTCTAGTATAAGAAAATTGTATTTGTTTGGGTTTGTGTCCATGTCCTCTGTTCTGTACCATTGATCTACCTGTCTATTTTGGTACCAATACCAAACCGTTTTTGTTACTATTGCTTTGTAATAGTGTTGAATATCTGGTATTGTGATACCCCCTGCTTCGCTCTTTCTACTGAGGATTACTTTAGCTATTCTGGGTTTCTTATTCTTCCAGATGAATTTCATCATTGCTTGCTCTATTTCTGTAAGGTACATCATTGGGATTTTAATTGGAATTGCAATGAATCTGTATAGATTCAATGGTAGTATGGTATTTTGGTAGTATGGCCATTTTGACTATATTAATTCTGCCTATCCAAGAACATGGGAAATCTTTCCATCTCCTAAGGTTCTCTTTAATTTCTTTCCTTAGTGTTCTGTAGTTCTCATTGTATAGGTCACTCACCTCTTTTGTGAGATTGATTCCCATGTATTTTATTTTTTTCGATGCTATTGTGAATGGGGTTGTTTTCCTAACTTCTCTTTCTGAAGATTCATCACTTATGTATAAAAATGCATTGGATTTATGAGCGTTGATCTTGTAACCTGCTACTTTACTGAATTCACTTAAGAGTTCTAAGAGTTTTCTGGTGGAATTTCCAGGTTCCTCTAAATATATATTCATGCCATCAGCGAACAGGGATAGTTTGAGTTCCTCTTGTCCAATTCGTATCCCTTTAATTTCTTTGGTTTGTCTAATTGCTCTGGCTAGAGTCTCAAGAACAATGTTGAATAGAAGTGGTGAAAGAGGGCATCCCTGCCTTGTTCCAGTTTTTAGGGGGAAAGCTTTCAGTTTTTCACCATTTAGAATGATATTGGCCATGGGCTTTGTGTAGATGGCCTTCACAATGTTAAGGAATGTTCCCACTACCCCAATTTTTTCTAGTGTTTTGAGCATGAAGCGATGCTGTAATTTATCGAATGCTTTTTCTGCATCTATTGAAATAATCATGTGATTATTAACATTTAGTCTGTTGATATGGTGAATGACATTTATTGATTTCAAGATGTTGAACCAACCTTGCATCCCTGGCATAAAACCCACTTGATCGTGATGCACTATCTTTTTAATATATTTCTGTATGCGATTTGCTAAAATTTTGTTGAGAATTTTTGCATCGATGTTCATTAAGGATATTGGTCTGAAATTTTCTTTCCTCGATGTGTCTCTGTCTGGTTTAGGTACCAGGGTGATATTGGCTTCATAGAATGAGTTTGGGAGGGTTCCCTCCTCTTCTATTTTATGGAATACTTTGAGAAGTATTGGAATGAGCTCTTCTTTAAAGGTTTTGTAGAACTCGGCTGAGAACCCATCTGGTCCCGGACTTTTCTTTGTTGGTTGGCTTTAGATGACCTCTTCTATTTCATTGCTTGAGATTGATTTATTTAAGTTGTGTATGTCCTCCTCGTTCAGTTTAGGTAATTCATATGTCTCTAGAAACTTGTTGATGTCTTCGAGGTTTTCTGTTTTGGTGGAGTATAGATTTTCAAAATAGCTTCCAATTATGTTTTGTATTTCACTCATGTCTGTTGTGATATTTCCTTGTTCATTCTGAATTTCAGTAATTTGAGTTTTCTCCCTCTTTCTCTTTGTTAGTGTGGCTAAGGGTTCATCAATTTTGTTTATTTTTTCAAAGAACCAACTATTTATTTTGTTAATTTTTCCGATTGTTTCTTTTGTTTCAATTTCGTTGATTTCAGCTCTGACTTTAACTATTTCTTGTCTTCTACTACTTTTGGTGTTGGTCTGCACTTCTTTTTCTAGGGCTTTGAGCTGTAGTGTTAACTCATTTATTTGTCGATTTCTACTTCTTTTGTTGAATGTGCCCCATGAAATAAATCTTCCTCTAAGTATTGCTTTCATAGTGTCCCAGGGATTTTGATATGATGTGTCTTTGTTCTCGTTTACTTCTAAGAATTTTTTAATTTCCCTCCTGAAGGCTTCTGTTATCTATTCATCATATAATAGTGTATTATTTAATCTCCAGGTGTTGGAGAAGTTTCTGTTTTTTATTCTGTCATTTATTTCTAATTTCAACCCATTATGATCTGATAGAGTACAAGGTAGTATCTCTATCTTCTTGTATTTGCTAACAGTAGCTTTGTGGCATAACATATGGTCTATTTTAGAGAAGGATCCACATGCTGCTGAGAAGAAAGTGTATTCGTTCTTTGTTGGATGGTATATTCTATGTATGTCGGTTAAGTCTAAATTGTTGATTGTGTTATTGAGATCTATGATTTCTTTATTCAATTTTTGTTTGGACGATCTATCCAGTGGTGAGAGAGGTGTGTTAAAATCGCCAAGTATTATTGTGTTGTGGTCTATTTGATTTCTGGAATTGAGAAGGATTTGTTTGACGTACATGGATGAGCCAATGTTCGGGGCATAGATATTTATGATTGTGATGTCTTGCTGATTTGCATCGTTGTTTTTCATCTCTTCCTTATGGAATATTTTGCTGAGAATGTTCTGTAATGCTGGCTTTCTTTTTGTAAATTCCTTTAGCTTTTGTTTATTATGGAATGATCTTATCTCATTGTCAAATCTGAAAGTATGTTTTGCTGCGTATAAGATTCTTGATTGGCATCTGTTTTCTTTCAGGGCTTGGTAAATGTTGTTCCAGGCCCTTCTAGCTTTTAGGGTCTGGATTGAAAAATCTGCTGATATTCTTATTGGTTTCCCTCTGAATGTAATTTGATTCTTTTCTCTTGTGGCCTTTAAAATTCTGTCTTTATTTTGTGTGTTAGATATTTTCATAATAATGTGCCTTGGTGTGGGTCTGCTGTAATTTTGTATATTTGGAGTCCTATAAGCCTCTTGTACTTGGTTTTCCATTTCATTCTTCAGATTTGGGAAATTTTCTGATATTATTTCATTGAATAGATTGTTCATTCCTTTGGTTTGTTTCTCTAAGCCTTCCTCAAACCCAATAATTCTTAAATTTGTCCTTTTCATGATATCCCATAATTCTTGTAGATTCTGCTCATGATTTCTTACCATCTTTTCTGTTTGGTCAACTTTGTTTTCAAGATTAAATATTTTGTCTTCAATATCTGAGGTTCTGTCTTCCAGGTGTTCTATACTATTGGTTATGCTTTCTATGGAGTTTTTAACTTGGTTTATTGTTTTCTTCATTTCAAGGATTTCTGTTTGGTTTTTTTTTTTCCAATATCTCTAACTCTTTATTGAAATGATCTCTTGCTTCCCGTATTTGCTCCTTTAACTGTTGATTGGTGCAATAATTTAATGCCTGCATTTGCTCTTTCATCTCCTCCTTCAATGCCTGCATTTGTGCTTTCATCTCCTCGTTTGCTTCCCTGATTGTTTTAATTATGTACATTCTGAACTCCCTTTCTCATATTTCTTTTGCTGTGCTTTCATTGGGTTTTATTGATATAGTATCTAGGTTTGTTTGGAACATTTTCTTCCCTTGTTTTCTCATATTGGTCAGATGTCAGTGGGACTCTGTGATATTGCAGAATTCCTCTATTGCCTATAGTGTCCCTGTAGATTTCCAGTGTATCACCTTCCTGCCTTGAGTAGCCTGAAGTCTTGGAGTAAGTTGATAATGCAGTGCCTCCAAGGAAAACTGCCCCTAGCCTGCTACTGGTTCGAGGACTTGGAGCTGGCTCTGTGTGGAAAGGCTCTCACTGGGGGGCCTGCTCCAAGGAGCTAGCCTGGAAAGTCGCTTCCTGCCAGAGGGAGACGGGCTGCTTGGGGAAGTCCCTGGCTGCCCTGTCCTGATTCCTGAGGCAACCTGCGGGCAGGAACTTGCCGCGCTGCCTCAGGGACTTGAAGCTTGGTTCTGTGCAGGAAGGCTTTCACTGGGGGGCCTGCTCCGAGATGCTGGAGAATCTGGCCCTGTGGGAGGAGTCCACCGCCAGAGTGCACAGGGCTGCCTGGGGAAGACTCTAGCTGCCCTGCCCTACTCTAATAAGCCACCCGAATCTGGGCCTGCCATCAGGGTAGCGCTTCACCAGGTGGGGAGACTCACCCTGTGGCTCTATTTTAGTCCAAGTCTCTCAATACCTCCCCTTCTTGAATCCTGGGTTCTGGAGTGACTGGAGATGCAGTCACCCTCTAGTCTGCCATCTTGGATCACCCTGTGGAAAAAGCCTGTGGCCAGGGGGGTGGGGGAGGTAGGTCCGCCTGGAGAGGTCTCTGGCTGCCTTGCCCTGGTCCCAGAGGCTGCTTGCGGGCTGGAGGTCACCACTGGCTTGGGGACTTGTGGCTGGCTCTGTGTAGAAAGGCTCTCACTGGGCAGTCTGCTCTAAGAAGCTAGCCTGGAAAGGCGCTTCCCGCCAGAGGGGGCCGGTCTGCGGGCTGCTTGGGGAAGTCCCTGGCTGCCCTGTCCTGGTCCCTGAAACAACCTGCGGGCAGGAACTCGCCGTGCTGGTTCAGGGACTTGAAGCTGGGTTCTGTGCAGAAAGGCTTTCACTGGGGGGCCTGCTCCGAGATCAGGATCTCAGTGTTTGATGTGTTTCCTCTACCTAGATCCTCCTAGATCAGGGGCGTTTACAGTTTCTTTCACTATTACACAGAAAGAAAAGTAGCAACCTATCACTTAAATGAGAGAAGATATACTTTTCTTAATTATAAATATTTTGACACAGGAACAATCATAGGGTCAGGAAATGGAGGTGTCAGCCTGAAGCAGTGCCAGCAGACTTCAAGTGTATAACCTGGCATTGTCCTTCCTTCTCTGGACTTATTATACCCAGTGAGTCTCTCAGAGTGCTATGTCAGGAAGGGAGGGAGGAGGGCAAAGGGGCACATGCCTGTAATCCCAGCTAACCAGGAGGCTGAAGCAGGAGGATTACAAATTCAAGACCAGTCCCAACAATTTGGTGAGACTCTGTGTCAAAATAAAATATAAAAGGGCTGGTGATATAGCTTGGGGTAAAGTGCCCCCAGTGTCAGTCCCCAGAACTAGAAAAAAAAAGAAAAGGTTGAGGAGAAGTTGAGGGTTAAGAAACCAGGGAATCTAAGGAATCTCTATTAAGTTGATTTTAATTCATAGGAGTACACTGGTGACAGTAATATACCTCCCTAAGGAGAGAGCTATATTTTATTCCTGGTGATACTATGGAAAAAGCATGACACCAAGAAGCAAATGACTTACAATTGATCTTGGCTTTGATGCTATCAAGCTAAGGAGAAAGTGACTTAATTTTGCCATGTTTCAACTTTTTTTACTTTACATGGTTAATAAAACAATCATTACTTTGTGTGTGTGTGTGTGTGTGTGTGTGTGTGCTGGGGATCGAACCCAGGGCCTTGTGCTTACATTACTTGGTTTTGAAGGCAGAGTTACTCTTTTTTTCTTTAGTTGAAGCTTCTTCAACTAATAAAAATACATTATTTATTCCTTTATATCAATGCAACTTGGAAAAGAAAACATAAATAATATCTACATAAATATTCCATCAAATATGCTATAAATATTACCCAAATCTCTATGAAGTGAAGAGATACTGTCAGTCCATGCTCAATTATTAAAGGAGGGATTTGCCAACTGATGGAGGGGAAGGGACTCAAGGCAATGGAAAGCCCCAAAGAAATTTGAAAAAGCAGTGTTTTTAATGTGGATTTAATAGTATTAGCTGCTTCCCTGCTTTTTTCTGAACATATAATATTTTGAAACATCACATAATTTTTTCTAGATACTAACATATACAACTTAATCCATGTGATTCTTAGAAATCTAAATAATATAAGGTAGGCAAGTAGAACTTTGACCAATGTTTCTGTAAAATAGAGGTCTGTGAACTATTGTGGGTGCCACCTGTTTTTAAAAGAACGTTTTATTGAAAAACAGCTGCTCATTTGTTTATGTATTATCTATTGCTGAATTTGCAGTATAGGCAGGGTTGAGAAGCTGAAACAGACTGTATGACTTACAAAGCCATAAATAGTTACTATTTGGTTTTTCTTTTTTTTCCAGAAAAGTTACCCAGCCATTGTTATGAAGTCTATGATCTTACTTTTGGTGGAAAACTGAGAAAAAGAAATAAAAAGACTCATGAAACACATTTTATTTCCAGTTCAAAAATAATTCTTGATCCTTTTAAGAAAATTCAACTACTTTTGATGATTGGGGAAAAGTATGCATATACCAAGTAATAAGAGCAATATTTTATTAAAAACATCAAGAGCATTCCATTTTCTCTTTGTGGAAAATTGATGGATTTTCAAAGATGACTTCAGAGTTAAGAAAAACTCGCTTAAGCTTTATGACTATAAACAATCATTAAGTTAGTTTATTTTCTAACACATTATTCTTCATTATTTAAAGCCTGCATTTGCAAATTCTACATTGCTCTAAGTACACAGAACATCATTGTTATAATGTTACTGGGTAATCCATTGTAAACTGTCTAAAATTCTAAAGTGTTATAATCTGGATGAATTGGATCCAAAAGGGAAAGTTTTCTTGTTTAGAACATTTGTTTATAATTCATGCCTTCTCATGATAACAGTTTCTTCCACTTCCTTTAGAGATTCTGAATTTCTATATAAGGTGGCTTTTTTTACCTTAGAATTCACCAGTGAGGATCATCTGTTGCCAAGTGTCTAGAAATCCCATGATTGATCATAATTTGGTTATCCTTCATGTAATGTACATTGTCTTCAGGAGTAAACTAGAATGATTGCCTCTGACACTGGACCCATTATATATTTGGGTAACTTGGTTACCAGCTGTGTGCCAAGACTTAAGACTCTTCTCAAGTGTCCATTTAACTAATGGTGGGCAACTTGAACAAACTTTTCTTGAGTAATGTCCGTGATATTTCCTGTATTAAGGCAGATATACAATGCATCCTTATTACACAGTTTATAATCTTTTAAGGAAAAGGAACAATGATTTTAATTATAGTGTTTGTCTTTGAGAATTTTTAATAGTATAAGACACAATTATCAAAAGAAGCAACACTTTTCCAGAATCTAAAATTGCTTTTGCTATCCTTTGCATAACAGCAACAGGAAGCATCTAATCTTTAGGTCTTTAGCTTTTGACACATGTACATTTTGGTTTTTCCATCATCCTGTGAAGATTCTGTATCTCATTATGAAGTCGTTTGCTCTCTTCTTGATATCCCTCCTTTAGTAGCCGTGCTTGTTCCTAAAAAAAGACAAATGGAAATTGAATAAACTATAGCATTAAGTAAATCCCTGTATTCTATTTAGTTTGCACATTCATTGATTTGTCTTTTTATTTATTTTTTTTTTAAGTATTGAATTTCTTAGTGAAATTTTCTTTACCCTTAATTTTTGTTGTACTTTTTCCTTGTCATGTAAGCTCTGTGATTGCTTCTCCTGGGTGTTCTTTAGCTAAGAAATAGTTTCAGCAATACCTCCTGATATGGCAATGAGCCTAAATTCCCAGTCTTGATCTTTTGCCATAAATTGTATAAAACCTTTGTGGAAAATCTTAATCATGCTTGGCTTCAACTCTATACATCTACCTACCCACTTATTGTTATGTGCATATACATAACACAGAAATAATGTGTACTCAAAATCTGATAAAGTATCTGAAACTTAGATTAGGAGATTTGATCTAAGCCTCCACAACTTGGTAACACGGTGGCATAAGATAGGTAAGACCTTACTGAACTGCTGCCATAACTTCCAACCCAATACAAACTGGGAGCGGGGCATAGAAACCAGGTAGGACCATCAGTCTGTCACAGTGGTGTAAGGGATAAGGAGTCCTGCTGTTCATAGACGTTCTCTTAGAGCTCAAGTGATACCAGTTATGACAGGAAAACAAATCAAAACAAAAATCCATTGTGGGTTTCTCTATCCGTGAAGACAGCTCAGATATTTTCTATTTTTATAATAGCTTATAACAGTTATTTAATGGTTTCTGAAACTATTTTTCTCCTAAGAAATAGGGATACTGTTCTTGGTTTAGATAGTATTAAGCAAGAGATAAAATATTTTTATGATGTTTAGCAGATAACAGCTACCATTAATTGAAGGATATACTGATAAGACTAGAAATAATACAACCGCAAATAAAAAACTTAAAAACCAGAGATGGGCGATGAACACATCAGGCAGGTACACAGAAATTGAAAATTAGGAGTAAGCAGGCAAGGTCATTTTTTAGGCTTCATGCTCTAATTGCCACAATAAGTTGTGATCAGGGAGAATGGAGAGAAAAACAGAAACCTCGAGGTGGTGCAACTCAATACCTGAAGTTTAATAGCAATGATCCTCTCCTGTTCTCGCTGCATCTCGGCCCTGTCCTGCTCCATCTTCTCAGTCAACTGTTTCAGGTGTTCCTGATAACTCCTCTCTTTCTGTTCCATCAGCTGCTCATTCTTCTTTTGCATTTCTTCCAACATTTTTGCTGCAGCCTCTGCAGATTCAGCTTTCACACGCTCCACTGGAGAGGAAAAGGGAGAAGAGAAAGGTGAAAGGGGTTACTGCTGCCTGGCATCCTTCCTCTCCACTTACTTGCTACTGTTGCCACTGCATAGCTCTACCCAGTGTGACTTGGAAAAGAAGGCACATCTTTGCTCTTCTTGCTCTTGTTTGGAGGTCCCTGGTCTCTTAGGTTTGAAAGGCTGTCAAAAGCTTTTCAGCCTTCTAGTCTCTTGACTTGCTGCTCACCTTCGATCTCCTTTTCTTTTTCGGTGAGAGTCTGGTCTGTCTGTAGAATTGCATCAGTCACATCCTCCTTGGACTTCAAGTATGTCTGCAGAATCTCTTCAGCCTTGGAGTCCAGAGAACAGAATTAGCAGTTGGAAATGTATTTGTTCCTGTCTGATTCCCCAGCACTTTTGCCTCTAGGAATTGTGCCTCTTGGCCCTAGCATGCCTGGTGACCAAGATTCCCTGTCCAGGAATAGGCATTTGCTCCAGGTGTTTGGTCAAGCACCCACTAATCCATGGCTTTTAAGGGGTCCCTTACTAAAGAAGAGACTCAGTCCTTTTAGACTGAGGAGTTAGTTTGGAGTTAGCAGTGCTGTGGTCCTATATGGGGTGAACCTACTGGAGAATGAGACCTCATGGAGAGAGCTGATCAGAGAGATGGGGATGAAGGAAGAGAGGGAGGGCAGTGTGGGGGTGGGGGAGAGTAATGGACAGAGAGACCAGATGGTGACATTATTTGAAATCTTGGATCCAGGTGTCCTTTAAAGCCAGTTTGAAGCACAAACGATGAATTATTGTTTGTGTTCAGGGTAACAGCATTGCATTTCTGTCCTTTGCAACACAAACTATGCAGCAGTAATGTGGATGATAGTAACAACTTCGTAGTTAACCTGATAATTTAATTTATACCTCAATTGTTAATTGGGTGAACTCTTCTTTGATGAGTACTTAGGACATGTCTAGTTATAATGGGCTCTTGTACATGTTAGGAAAAGTGTGAATGTCATGCAGACAGTAAGGCACCTCTCTGTGCAGTTAGTCTTGATCACAGTGCCATTTGAAGGAGGCACATTAGCAGTTTGCCATATACACAGATAGGTCTTGGTCACCTGCATCCCCTTCCTGGGTTTCTCATAGTACTTTTTCTTCAGCTCTTGTATCTTGTGAATAAAGAGACGATAGCCCCCTGGTTTAGAATAAACTCCCTGCTTCACACCTTCTTCTAGAGGGCTGAAAATGTCCTGAAGTAAAGCTGAGCAACGATCTGAAGATGCTTTCAGATTCCGTTTATGAAAGTCATCCCGCTTTGCTTCTAGCTGGGCCTTTGATGTAAAAATGGGAAATAAAAAACAGAACAGGAAAGAGGTGTTAGTTTAAAATCAGAATTTCTGAGATTGTTTCTTAAAAAAAAAAGTCTTGGACCTTTAGATAAACGTACAGTTTCCTCAGCAGGACCACCAAGTCATTTCTCTTGGTCCCTACTTTTTATTAAAGCCCCTTCTCCTTTAAGGTGAGGTTCAGAACAGAGATTGTTAACTCTATGCCACATGGTGAGAGGTAAACTTCTTCATTTTTAGACTGGATTAATGATTGTACATGGAAAAAATGTGGCTTGATGTAACCAGGCTGCAGACAACTAAGCCTAAAATTTTCTTTGCTTTTCTGGCATGAACATCAAACGAGTCTGATAACAGTAGGCATGTAATCTGATCAGGAGCTCTGATTATTATTTTTTTTTTCATCTGTTCTCTTTTTTATTTTTCATAAATTCTCCATTTTTACCCTTTATTTTTATTTTTTTTTTATTGTAAACAAATGGGATACATGTTGTTTCTCTGTTTGTACATGGCGTAAAGGCATACCATTTGTGTAATCATAAATTTACATAGAGCAATGTTGTTTGATTCATTCTGTTATTTTTTCCCTTCCCCCCACCCCTCCCACCCCTCTTTACCCTCTATACAGTAGTTCCTTCCTCCATACTTGCCCCCCTCCCTAACCCTAACTCTAACCCTTCCCTCCCCCCCATTATGTGTCATCCTCCACTTATCAGCGATATCATTCGTCCTTTGGCTTTTTGAGATCGGCCTATCTCACTTAGCATGATATTCTCCAATTTCATCCATTTGCCTGCAAATGTCATAATTTTATCATTCTTCGTGGCTGAGTAATATTCCATTGTATATATATACCACAGATTCTTTATCCACTCATCAATTGAAGGGCATCTAGGTTGGTTCCACAGTCTGGCTATTCTGAATTGAGCAGCTATGAACATTGATGTGGCTGTATCTCTGTAGTATGCAGATTTTAAGTCCTTTGGGTATAGGCCAAGGAGTGGGATAGCTGGGTCAAATGGTGGTTCCATTCCAAGTTTTCTAAGGAATCTCCACACTGCTTTCCATAGTGGCTGCACTAATTTGCAGCCCCACCAGCAGTGTATGAGTGTACCTTTCTCCCCACATCCTCGCCAACACCTGTTGTTGCTCGTATTCTTGATAATCGCCATTCTAATTGGGGTGAGATGGAATCTTAGGGTGGTTTTGATTTGCATTTCTCTTATTACTAGAGATGTTGAACAATTTTCCATATGTTTGTTGATTGCTTGTAGATCTTCTTCTGTGAAGTGTCTATTCATTTCCTTAGCCCATTTGTTGACTGGACTATTTGAATTCTTGGAGTAGAGTTTTTTGAGTTCTTTATAGATTCTGGAGATTAGTGCTCTATCTGAAGTATGATTGGCAAAGATATTCTCCCACTTTGTAGGCTCTTTCTTCGCATTGCTGATAGTTTCCTTTGCTGAGAGAAAGCTTTTTAGTTTGAATCTATCCCAGTGGTTGATTCTAGCTTTTATTTCTTGTGCTATGGGAGTCCTGTTAAGGAAGTCTGGTCCTAGACCAACAAGGTGAAGATTTGGACCTACTTTTTCTTCTATAATCTGCAGGGTCTCTGGTCTGATTCCGAGGTCCTTAATCCATTTTGAGTTTAGTTTCGTGCATGGTGAGAGATATGGGTTTAGTTTCATTCTGTTGCATATGGATTTCCAATTCTCCCAGCACCATTTGTTGAAGAGGCTATCTTTTCTCCATTGCATATTTTTGGCCCCTTTGTCTAGTATGAGAAAATTGTATTTATTTGGGTTTGTGTCCGTGTCCTCTATTCTGCACCATTGATCTACCTTTCTATTTTGGTACCAATACCATGCCGTTTTTGTTACTATTGCTTTGTAGTAGAGTTGAAGATCTGGTATTGCAATACCCCCTGTTTCACTCTTCCTGCTAAGGATTGCTTTAGCTATTCTGGGTTTCTTATTCTTCCAGATGAATTTCATAATTGCTTGCTCTATTTCTGTAAGGTACACAATTGGGATTTTAATTGGAATTGCATTGAATTTGTATAGCACTTTAGGTAGTATGGCCATTTTGACAATATTAATTCTTCCTATCCAAGAACATGGAAGATCTTTCCATCTTCTAAGGTGTTCTTTAATTTCTTTCTTTAGTGTTGTATAGTTCTCATTGTAGAGGTCTTTCACCTCTTTTGTGAGATTGATTCCCAAGTATTTTATTTTTTTCGAGGCTATTGTGAATGGGGTAGTTTTCCTAATTTCTCTTTCTGAAGATTCATCACTTATGTATAAAAATGCGTTGGATTTATGGGCATTGATCTTGTAACCTGCTACTTTACTGAAATCACTTATGAGTTCTAAGAGTTTTCTGGTGGAATTTCCAGGTTCCTCTAAATATATAATCATGTCATCAGCGAACAGGGATAGTTTGAGTTCTTCTTTTCCAATTCGTATCCCTTTAATTTCTTTGGTTTGTCTAATTGCTCTGGCCAGAGTCTCAAGAACGATGTTGAATAGAAGTGGTGAAAGAGGGCATCCCTGCCTTGTTCCAGTTTTTAGGGGGAATGCTTTCAGTTTTTCACCATTTAGAATGATATTAGCCATGGGCTTAGCATAAATGGCCTTTACAATGTTAAGGAATGTTCCCACTATCCCTATTTTTTCTAGTGTTTTGAGCATGAAGGGGTGCTGTATTTTATCAAATGCTTTTTCTGCATCTATTGAAATAATCATGTGATTCTTGACTTTAAGTCTATTAATGTGGTGAATTACGTTTATTGATTTCCTGATGTTGAACCAACCTTGCATCCCTGGGATGAAACCCACTTGATCATGGTGCACTATCTTTTTAATATGTTTTTGTATGCGATTTGCTAAAATTTTGTTGAGAATTTTTGCGTCGATGTTCATTAAGGATATTGGTCTGAAATTTTCTTTCCTTGATGAGTCTCTGTCTGGTTTAGGTATCAGGGTGATATTGGCTTCATAGAATGAGTTTGGGAGGGTTCCCTCCTCTTCTATTTTATGGAATACTTTGAGAAGTATTGGAATGAGCTCTTCCTTAAAGGTTTTGTAGAACTCGGCTGAGAACCCATCTGGTCCCGGACTTTTCTTTGTTGGTAGGCTTTTGATGACTTCTTCTATTTCAGTACTTGAAATTGGTCTGTTTAAATTGTTTATGTCCTCCTCGTTAAGTTTAGGCAATTCATATGTCTCTAGAAACCTGTTGATGCCTTCAAAATTTTCTATTTTGTTGGAGTATAGATTTTCAAAATAGCTTCTAATTATGTTTTGTATTTCAATCCTGTCTGTTGTGATATTTCCTTGTTCATTCCGAATTTTAGTGATTTGGGTTTTCTCTCGTCTTCTCATTGTTAGTGTGGCTAAAGGTTTATCAGTTTTGTTTATTTTTTCGAAGAACCAACTATTTATTTTGTCAATTTTTTGTATTGTTTCTTTTGTTTCAATTTCATTGATTTCAGCTCTGAGTTTAACTATTTCCTGTCTTCTACTACTTTTGGTGCTGTTCTGTTCTTCTTTTTCTAGGGCTTGGAGCTGTAGTGTTAGGTTGTTTATTTGTTGAGTTTTACTTCTTTTATTAAATGTGCTCCATGAAATAAATTTCCCTCTAAGTACTGCTTTCATAGTGTCCCAGAGATTTTGATATGATGTTTCTTTGTTCTCATTTACCTCTAAGAATTTTTTAATTTCCTTCCTACTATCTTCTGTTATCCATTCATCATATAATAGCATATTGTTTAATCTCCAGATGTTGGAATAGTTTCTGTGTTTTACTCTTTCATTTATTTCTAACTTCAATCCATTATGATCTGATAGAATACATGCTAGTGTCTCTATCTTCTTGTATTTGCTGACATTAGCTGTGTGGCATAATATATGGCCTATTTTACAGAAGGATCCATGTGCTGCTGAGAAGAAAGTGTATTCACTCTTGGTTGGATGGTATATTCTATAAATGTCCGTTAAGTCTAAATTATTGATTGTGTTATTGAGATCTACGGTTTCTTTGTTCAATTTTTGTCTGGAAGATCTCTCCAGTGGTGAGAGAGGCGTGTTAAAATCACCTAGTATTATTGTGTTATGGTCTATTTGGTTTCTGAAATGGAGAAGGATTTTTTTGACATACATAGATGAGCCACTGTTTGGGGCATAGATGTTTATGATTGTTATATCTTGCTGATTTATGCTTCCCTTAAGCAGTATGAAATGACCTTCTTTATCCCTTCTGACTAACTTTGGCTTGAAGTCCACATTATCTGAAATGAGGATGGATACTCCATCTTTTTTGCTGAGTCCATGTGCATGGTATGGTTTTCCCCATCCTTTCACCTTTAGTCTATGGGTATCTTTTTCTATGAGGTGAGTCTCTTGCAGGCAACATATTGTTGCATCTTTCTTTTTAATCCAGTCTGCCAGTCTATGTCTTTTGATTGATGAATTCAGGCCATTAACATTCAGGGTTATTATAGAGAAATGATTTGGTTTCCCGGTCATTTGGTTCATTTTTAAAATTTTGTTTATTTATTTGTTTGACACAACTTGTTTCCTCCTTTGTTTGACAATTCCTTTAGGATAATTCCTCCCTTTGCTGATTTGCTTCTTTGTTTTTCATCTCTTCCTCATGGAATATTTTGTTGAGAACGTTCTGTAATGCTGGCTTTCTTTTTGTAAATTCTTTTAGCTTTTGTTTATCATGGAAGGATTTTATTTCATCGTCAAATTTGAAGGTAAGTTTTGCTGGGTATAAGATTCTTGGTTGGCATCCATTTTCTTTCAGGGCTTGAAAAATGTTCTTCCAGGCCCTTCTAGCTTTTAGGGTCTGGATTGAAAAATCTGCTGATATGCGTATTGGTTTCCCCCTGAATATAATTTGGTTTTTTTCTCTCACAGCCTTTAAAATTCTGTCTTTATTTTGTATGTTAGGTATTTTCATTATAATGTGCCTTGGTGTGGGTCTGTTGTAATTTTGTGTATTTGGAGTCCTATAAGCCTCTTGAACTTGATTTTCCATTCCATTCTTCAGATTTGGGAAATTTTGTGATATTATTTCATTGAATGAATTGTTCATTCCTTTGGTTTGTTTCTCTAGGCCTTCCTCAATCCCAATAATTCTTAAATTTGGCCTTTTCATGATATCCCATAGTTCTTGTAGATTCTGTTCATGATTTCTTACCATCTTCTCTGTTTGTTCAACTTTGTTTTCAAGGTTAAATATTTTGTCTTCAATGTCTGAGGTTCTGTCTTCCAGGTGTTCTATCCTATTGGATATGCTTTCTATGGAGTTCTTAATTTTGTTTATTGTTTCCTTCATGTCAAGGATTTCTGTTTGGTTTTTTTTCAATATCTCTAACACTTTATTGAAATGATCTTTTGCTTCCTGTATTTGCTCTTTTAACTGTCGATTGGTGCGATCATTCAATGCTTGCATTTGCTCTTTCATCTCATCATTCAGTGCATGCATTTGCTCTTTCATCTCATCGTTTGCTTCTCTGATCATTTTAATTATGTACATTCTGAACTCCTTTTCTGTCATTTCTTCTGCCATGCTGTCATTGGGTTTTATTGATGTAACATCTAGATTTGTTTGCAGCATTTTCTTTCCTTGTTTTCTCATATTGTTGAGGTATCAGTGGATCGCTGAGATATTGCAGATTTCCTCTATTGACGTACAAAAATGTCCCTGAAGATTTCTATATATATCCCCCCTTAGCCTTCAGTAGGCTGAAGTCTTGGAGGAAGTTGATAATGCGGTGCTCCACAAGGAAGCTGCCTCTCTAGGAGTGGTGGCCTTCAGGTGGGGTATAATCCCTGCTAGTGGGCAGAGGTGCCTCCACTTGTTGACCAATGGTCATCCAAAGGGGACCTAGGCTGTGGGCTGAGGCAAGGCCTGTTTGGGCCTGAGTCTCTGGTTTTACCGTCCTTGTGTGGAAACCTCACCCGGCAGGGAAGACTCACCCAGTGGGGAGGTGTCGCTGGTCAGTTCCCTCCTAGAGGTTCCCCTCAATTTACAGCTACCGCCTCGGCTGGGCTGCCTTCCTCTGCAAAGTTCCCAGGGGCCCGGCCCTACCTCCTGGGCCTGGGAGCCTCACCCTTTGCAGATGAATCTCCTAAGGCTGCCCCTCCTCAGAGAATCTGCCCGCAGGCCTGGAACCTTCGCTCCGCCCTAAGCCTGTCTCTGTGCGGCTCTTCCACCCAGAAGCCTCCTAGATCCTGGGACCCTGCTCTGCACCTAATCGCCTGGCTGTGCGGCCCCTCCTCTGAGCAGCCACCTGGAGCCCCGAGCAATCGCTCTGAGTCCCAGAGACCCGCCACAGGCCTCTTCCTCCAGACAGCCGCCCTGTATTCCGGTGTGATCACTAGGAGTCCAAGAAACTCACTGCGTGCCTCCACCTCCCACCAACCACCTGTAGCCCTGGGCAATCAATCACTCGGAGTCGAAGTGACCCTCCCCGTTCCTCCTCCTTCTCCAGATAACCCCCCGGGTGTTCAGGAGCGGTCGCTCTGAGTGGCTCTGATTCCACGTGACCCGCAGCACGGGTCCTCTGGGCAACCGCTCGGAGCTCTGGTGCGGCCACTCAAGACCAAGCGACCCACCACGCTTCTCCTCCAGGCAGCCCCCCTGTGTTCAGGAGCTGTCACTTTAAGTCCAAACAACTCACCACTCGCCTTCTCCTCTGAGCAGCCGCCTGGAGCGCTAATGCAGTCACTGCGAGTCCAAACGACCCGCCGCCCTCCTCCTCCTCCTCCTCCTACTCCTCCGGGCAGGCCCCGGGATTCAGAAGTGGTCTGAGTCCAAACAGCTCGCCATGCCGCCCCTTCTCTGGCAACCGCCTGTAGCTCTGGTGTATTCACCCGAATCCAAGAGGCCGTGCTCCTCTTCCTCCTCCTCGTCCTCAGGGCAGGCCCCGGGGTTCAGAAGCAGTCGTTCTGAGTCCTAACGGCTCGCCATGTGGCTTCTCCTCTGGCACCTGCCTGCAGCTCTGGTGCAGTCACTCCGAATCCAAGTGGCCACGTTCCTCCTCCTCCTCCTCAGGGCAGGCCCCGGTGTTCTGAGTCCACACAGCTCTCCTTGCCACTCCTCCCCTGGGCAGCCGCCGGAGCCCCAGTGGCTGCTCCGAGTCCCAGCGCTGTGCCGAGCGGCCTCCTTTACGGCGCTCCCAGTTGTCCGAGTTCACTGCTCCAGCGGGGGGAGGGGCGTCTCGCCGGCAGCTCTACTTCACAAAGATTCCTGCGTTCCGGGACCACCGTCCCATCCGGGATGCCTCCCCAGGGGGTGAGAGTCACCCGGCTGCATTGAGTTGGTCCCAAGCGTCTCAATATCTCCTCTTTGAATCCTGAGTCCTGGAGCAACATGAAATGCAGCCACCCTCTACGCCGCCATCTTGAAACCCCCCTGTTCCTCTGATCTTAACAATTAGTGGAATTTCTGGAAAGGGTACTCACGAGGTCCATTGACTTTGATGCCTCCTGAAAGAGTTTTAACCTTGGAATAGTCGAATATGTACGAGCAAAATTCTGCAACTTGTTGCACAAATTCACTGTTGAGCTGATCATCATGCAGAGTCTCTAGCTGGGCAAGCTTCTTTCTACGTGTGGGTCTATCAAAGATAAAGCATTTCTTTTTTGGGAATAACTTGCAGATACAGAGTCACGGCAGATTATAATTTTTGTCTTTTTTACCAGTACCTGGAAGAAGATAAAAAAAAGAATTTGGATACTATAATAATTTGAAAAAAATAATTTTAAGTCCAAAAGAGTATATATTTTAAGCTTTGTAGACAAGACTTCTAAAACTCAACTCATTTATTGTGTCATACAGCATCCATAGACAATATGTAAATGAATGGACACAGCATTCTTTTAATAAAATTTATTTACAATGACATCTGGCAACTCCTTTGGCCATCAATTGTGTTGGCAGTAGGTTTTCAACATTTGGCCTAGGATAATGCTTATGCTTTAATCTATTTTTTCAAATCTATAATATAAATATTATAGATTAAATATAAACTCACAAAATATAGTTTAATATCACAAAATATTAAATATAGACTCACAAAATCGAAGCACAAATCCTCACATTTATGTAATCATAGCAAAGGGAAAGGTGAAAGAAAAAAAAACAATGAAGAATATAACAAAATCAAATCTATTAATTTAGATATTAAGCATGAATCCTTAGGAATAGATATTTGGAAGAAATATGATATTGTAAATGTAAGAAAATTATAAGTAGAAAAATAATCCGTTCTGGTGGCACACGCTTATAACCCCAGTGACTTAGGAGGGTTAGGCAGGAGAACTGCAAGTCTGAAGTCAGTCTCAGCAATTTAGCAACACCCTAAGCAACTTAGTGAGACCCTGTCTCAAAAAAACAGAAAATAAATCAACCAACCAACCAAACAAACAAACAAAATGACTAGGAACATGACTTGGTAGTAAAAGCCCCTTGGTTCAATCCCTGGTACAAATAAATAAAATAAAATAAAATTAAATTAAATTAAAATAAAATAAAATAAAATAAAATGTAAAAAAAAATTGTTACTTCTTGGGTTCTGACATTCCCATTTATCAATTCTAAGTCCCTGTTACCTTGCTTTAGCTTCAGGGCATTATCCAGGTACTCATCTGCTGAGATGGGCTGTCCATCTAGTTCCAAGTCCAGGGAGAAATCTCTCAGAGTCCACACGAAGTCTGGGAAGAAGCTCACAAATTCAGCTGAATCCTCAACCTCGGTCTCGTCAGGGGAGGATTTGGCTCTGATTCGATTTGTCAGCTCTGTCACATAGCTGAGGAGCTAACTAAGGAAAAATGACAAAAATAACAGGGCCCCCCATCCCATATTAGTTCCACATATTCCAAAACCTTCATTTCTCCTTTGTTCTTAACCTACTTGGCAATTATTTAGTAGGTATATTAGCTTTTTCCCTGTCCTTGTTGTATTTGTTTTGTTTTTCTTTTTGTACTAGGTTCACCAAGATTCTGGCTCAGGCAGCTGATTTATTAATAGAAGTCTCCCCTCTGACTTTGGTGCTGTTCTGGACCACAGAAAGGATACTGCAGCTGGTCCAGGGCCTGCTGGTTGATGGTTCCCATGCTGTTGTACACAAAAGTGCTGCTCAGGAGGACTGCCAGGGCAAAGATCCAGGAGTCATTCTGGTTGTCACCCTAAAAGTCAGAACACATTTTTGCCAGGAAGATACTGTATTACATGGTACTTTCCAGATCAGCAGTGGTAAAAGTATGCTCACTTGGAGTTTTATTACACTCATGACCTATAAAAGGAATCCAAGTAAAAACAGAAATGATTGTAGGACTTGGACTTAGAATAAGTTTTTTTTTTTTTATTAGTGTTTCTAGTTTACACTGATTCTACTATGTCCTCCTATGATGATTGGCAGATAGCTGGGATCACAGACATGTGCTACTGTGCATGGCCAGATGATGCATTTGAGCATACTTGAATATGTGTTAAGCCACTTTAAAAATTTGTTTGCAGATCATGATTAAATCTTGATATGATTTTTCAGTTTTCACATTTTTTTGAGTGGAATGGGATGTAGTAGTAACATATAGTAATTGCATGTAAATTTGTACATAATTGTGTGAGTAAAAACTTTGTCTTTTTAGTAGTATTATAATACATTCTTAGTGTTGGTGTTTATGGAGAAGTAAATAATATATTTTTGCAAATGCTTTACCATTTGGATGCAACAGATCTTTGTGAAACTTAGCATGACTGTCTCAAAATAGAATTTTTTTTAAAAAAGGCATTGGGGATGTACTTAGTGCTTGCCTAGCATGTGTTAGACCCTGGGTTCAATCTGTAGGACTGTAATTTTTTTCCTATTTTTCATAGCAAAATTGACTTATCAAAATGTTATGGTTTGGATCTGGAATGTTCTGCAAAAGCTCATGTGTTAGGAAATGCAGCAATGTTCAGAGGTGAAAAGATTGGGTCCTGAGGTCTCTGACCTTACCAGTGTGTTAATCCATTATGGATTAATAATATGAATGGACTATTGGGAAGTGGTGTAAACTGTAGGCAGGTGGGGCATGGCCGGAGGAAGGTCATATCTGTCCCTGGGTTTTCTCTCTCTCTCTCTTTCTCTCCTTTGTGACTGTCATGAGGTGAGCAGCTTACTTTGACCATACCCTTCCATGATGGTGTTCTGCCTCATCTCTCAGGCCAGAGCAATGGAGTTGATCAACTATGAATCAAAATAAATCTGTTCTACTCTAGGTTGTTCTTGTCAGGTATTTTGGTCACAGGAATGAAGAGCTAACTAACACAAATAAGACTTATAATACTTCTAGGTACTTAATCAAGTAATTATTATGCACCTGAACATTATCTCATATTCAAAACAATACCATGAGGCAAATATAGAACTGTTACATCCATTTGATAGATCAGAAAGATAAGGCTAAAAGAAGTCAGATATTTGGCTTAAAGACATAAAGGTGGCACCAGAATTGAATTTAAACCCAAAGTCTTAGGGCTTCAAAACCCAAATTCTTAACTAATGTTCTATGTAGGATAAGCCCCATGATATTAACTTTATTTTTGCCATATTTATGCATGTGGGGTAACTTGTGGTGTTACTTGAGGAACTTACAGCCTATTGTTTATAGTTAAGATATTGTCTACTATCTTGCTTTTCTGCTAGGATTGTGTTTTATGATTATTTTCCTCATTTCTGATTGCTACACTCAGTCTCATTATATGTAAGAAAAATGAAATGATATATTATAGTGAAGTGCACATTCTTTTTTAAGGAAAAACTACATAGGAGAAAGGATATTGGGAGATAGGGGCTTAATCCAAATTAGAATCCTCCTTCCTTACCTTCTCTACGTCTCCCAGGCCCTCAGTGTCAAGCAGAACTAGGGTGTGGTCTGCCATCTTGGGATGAGGCACACACCACATCCAGATTCCTTTGGTGTGAGACTGTACTGTGGAGCCCAGAGAGAAGCCTGAGAAGCATAGAGGAGATAAGATGGGTAGAGTTTTAATAGTAGGTTCTGAAAATTGTGATATAAGCATAACCAAGAGTAAGAGAAAAATACACAGCCTATATTGATTGATCTAAAGTTAGAAAAATAAAAATTAGGATATCCAATACATGAAAATAATGCAATACTAATAATAACAAAAAAACAACAGACTAGAAATATAAGGAAATTACCCATATACAATAAAAACCATATGTGGAAATCCACATCTATAGAAAGATTTGCTATTCTTGAGATATTTTCTATTATCCAAAGTGAAATATTCCATGAATTTCTATTAACATTCCAATGAATTTTTAGAAGTATTAACACACACTCTAATTTTAATGTGAAATCTCCAGAAATCTCAGAACCCGCGCCCCCTACTCCCCCGTCTAAGGCCATACCACCCTGAACACGGCCAATCTCATCTGATCTCTGAAGCTAAACAGGGTTGGGCCTGGTTAGTACTTGGATGGGAGAATCCCCCAAAATACATTTAAAGAAAGAAAGTATAAATTTGGTGGTTCCAAAGATTCTGAAATCTGATACTTGCTACAGAATTATGTCATCAAAACAGTGTGGTACTGGCTTAAAGACAAATATATAGAGCCATAGAATAGAGAGTCCAGTAATTAAGTCTCATGTATATGGTCAAATGATTTTCATGAGATTTCCAAGAACACTGGACAGAGAAGGAATAGTTTCTTCAATAACTGACCTAGGTAATACTGAAGATCCACATGCAAGGAAAAAGGAGGAGGAAGAATTGTGATTGGACTGTTACCTTATCACTCATGAAAATTAACTGAAAATAGATGGAAGACCTAAACATTAGAGCTAAAGTTATAAAAGACCTAAACATTAGAGCTAAAGCTATAAAATCATAAAGGAAACCTAGGGAAAAAGCTTTATGTCATTGGATTTGGCAGTGATTTCTTGGATATGATACCAAAAGCATGGACCGGAAAAGAAAAACATGGGTGGAATGTCATCAAAATTTATTGATAGTATATCAAAATATACTATCAATAGAGGAAAAGGGGTAACTCATGGAACTGGAGAAACTACTTGTAAGATATGTATCAGATAAAGGGTTGACATTCAAAATATAGAAAGAATCCCTACAATGCAACACAAACAACCAGATTAAAAAATGACTATGGAGGTGGGCAGCTATTTCTCCAAAGTGGATATACAAATGGACAACAGTGAATGAAAGATGCCCAACATCAGTAGTCATTTAGGGAACTGTAAATTAAAACCATGAGATACTGCTTCACACCCATTAGAATGGCCACTATGAAACAACAAAAACACAAAACAGGAAATCATAAATGTTGGAAAGGATATGGAAAAATTAGAGCATTCATGCGTTTCTGATGGGAATTTGCAGCATTATGGAAAACGGTACACGATTCCCAAGGAAATTAAACAGAATTGCCAAATAAGTCAGCAATCCTTCTTCTGGGTATATACCCAGAAGAACTGAAAGCATGGACATGAGCAGGCAGTTTTGCATCCATGTTCATACCTGCATTATTTCTAAAGGTGAAAAGGTGGAGGCAACCCAAGTGTTCATCTACAGATGAATGGATAAGCAAATTTCTATGTATATCAATTATTGCACCTTAAAAGGAATCAAATTTGATATGTTACCACGTGGATGAACCTTGAAGACCTCATGCTAAGTGAAAGTAGTAAGGCACAAAAGGACAAATTTTGTTATGATTCCAATTAAATGATGAGCCAAGAGTAGTCAAATTCATAGAGACAGAGTGTAGGATGATGGTGGGGCATGACTGAATAGGGAGTTATTATTCGATGGATCCAAAGTTTCTCTTGGGAAAGATGAGACAGGCTACACAAAGATGTGAATTGGTGCCACAGCTGTAAATCTAAAAAGGTTTAAAAGGGTAATTTTATGTTATGCTAATTTTCAACAATGAAAAAGATTATTTAATACAAACTAGAACTTGTTTTAACTTTAAAAATCAGTGGAAGATTGCTCTTACTATGTGAATATTTTAATAAAAGTCTTATACTTTATTATGATTTATTATCATACAAATTAATTATTCTTTTTACTGCCTCCTCCTTCTAGAAAAGGAACAGCCTGTACTTTTAAAAGAGAAACTAAGGCAGAGTGGGGAGAGTTAGTTCTTATGAGTGAAGATAAAAAGTCCAACTGTGAGTGGAAGTTTAGCTTCACTGTCCCTCCCTGACTCTAACTTTCTCCCCTCCAGCCCCAGGCTGGTTGCCCACAGTGTGGAGGACAGAGGGCTCAGCAGAGCTTTGCTGGTGGCACTCACCCTTTTGCTTCCCAGCGAGTTTGTTCATCAGGTAGGATTTGCCCGTGCGGTAGAGGCCCACGATGGCCACCACCACCACAGGCTGTGTGATGGCTGACAGGATCCGTAGGGCTTCCTGGTTGGTCATCAGCTGTCCTTTAACATTCTCAATGAGGCATATGGGGACTAGCATGTGGGTCTTTGAGGCCATGTCTAGGAGTGTCTGCAAGGGAAGAGGTGGAATATTTTACAATTTCTAGTCTTTTGCTTTCAGAAGGCAGAGACAAAATTCCCTGGCATAAACCAAAGTGTTGTGTGCATCAACAAGGTAGATGAGGAAAATTGTGTATGTGTTAGTTGGGGAACAGAATCAACAGGAAGTATGATTTTATTTTATTTTATTATTATTATTATTTTTTTTAGGAAGTATGATTTTAAAAGGGATATTTATTATATTGGCTTACACAGCCAGAAGTTGGATCATGTACAATGTCCACCTGCAGCCTAGAGAGCTGGAGCAACCAGTAGCTGGGCAGTTCAAGAGGTGGAAGCCTCAGAACAGGAGGGATCAATGGTGCTACTCTAGTCCAAGGCTGAAGGCTCTGGAAACTCCTGGAGAATCACTGGCAGAGTCCAGTTTGAAAGAGTGATGAAGCAAGAGTCTGATATCCACATGTGATAGCAGTGGTAATCAAGAACCCCTTTAAGAAGAATGGAGCTTGCATCTGCTGCTGCTTCTTTGTTCTTCCAACTTATTTCATCCAAGCCCCGTCCTATTGGACAGTGCTGCCCACACTTAGGGAGGGTCTCCACTTTAGTTTGCTGTCCCACATGTCAATCATTCCTAGGCACACTCTCATTAACAAACCCAGAAGCCTCTTAATCTTTGGAATCTCTTAATCCAGTCAAGTTGACAATTCAAATTAACCATTTCAGTGTAAAATTTTAGCAAGTTATGAAAATATTATCAAAGTGGTTCATTTAAAAATTTTGATGTAAGAAAAATGTTGATGTAACAGTGACTTATCAACATTCAATTGCTCTTACAACTCAAATCGTCTATTTAATTTATCATGGGAAACTTACTTTGGATTCTTATTTAAAAGTTTACATTAGTCACCAAATGAAAAATAGAATAACCCCACTAGATTTAAGAAATTAAATATTGACTTATTCATTCATTAATTCTTAAAACAAATGAAGACTTTCATGGGTAAATTTTTTCATTGTTTGATGTATGCCCTTAGGATGGTTCCAGATGTTTTAAAATGTGTTTCTTTCTCCCACTTATGCTTGTTGCACTCTAATGAGGATCCTGAATTCACATTCTAGAAGTAGAATCAACATAACTTACTTTAGCAGAGCAGCACTCTGAAACTTAAGTTTCATGAGATTCATGGTAAATTAGCCTGAACTTAGTAAGGATGTAAGTGAACAATCACAACCTAGAGAAGGACGGATTTATTTTGGTTCATTGCTCTGACTCTGAGAGATAAGGCAGAACACCATCATGGAAGGGTGTGTCAAAATAAGCTGCTCACCTCATGACAGTCACAAAGGAGAGAGAAAGAGAAAGAGGACACAGGGACAGATATAATCCCCAAGGTCACACTCCCAGTGACCTTCCTCCAGCCATGCCCCACCTGCCTACAGTTTACACCACTTTCCAATAGTCCATTCATATTAATCCATAATGGATTAACACACTGGTAAGGTCAGAGACCTCAGGACCCAATCTTTTTCACCTCTGAACATTGCTGCATTTCCTAACACATGAGCTTTTGCAGACCATTCCAGATCCAAACCATAACATTTTGATGAGTCAATTTTGCTATGAAAAATAGGAAAAAATTTACAGTCCTACAGATTGAACCCAGGGTCTCACACATGCTAGGCAAGCACTGAGTCCATCCCTAATGCCTTTTTTTGAAATATTTTTTTGAGACAGTCATACTAAGTTTCACAAAGATCTGTTGCATCCAAATGGTAAAGCATTTGCAACAATATATTATTTACTTCTCCATAAACACCAACACTAGAAGTGCATTATAATACTACTAAAAAGACAAATCATATGAAATTTGTACAGTTATTACTGTTACACAATTGTGTACAAATTCATATGCAATTAGTATATGCTGCAAGTAAAACCCATCCCACTCAAAAAATGTGAAATTGGAAAAATCATGCCAAGATTTAATCATGATCTGCAAACAATTTTGAAAAGTTGCTTAACACATATTCAAATATCCTCAAATACATCATCTGGCTCAGCCCAGTGGTGCATGCTATAATCCCAGTGGCTCTGGAGGCTGATGCAGGCGTATTGTGAGTTCAAAGTCAGCCTCAGCAATTTAGTAAGGCCCTACACAACGAAGTGACACCATGTCTCTAAATAAAATACAAAAAAGGGCTGAGTATGTGGCTCAGTGGTTGAGTGCTCCTGAGTTCAATTCCCGATAACCCTCCCTCCTCTGCAAAAAAAAAAAAACCCAAATTACTGAAATAGGGATCAAGAGAACAGGAAGTAGAACAAGAGAGCTGGACAGGAAGTTCTTATAAAAAAAAAAAAAACCTGTATTTCGAGCCCCACATTTTAGGTTTGTTCTGTTTTTGTTTTTGTTTTTGTTTTTTTCCACTTGGTAGAGAGAGGAAAGAAAAATGGGAATAGGAGGAGGTGAAAGAGAAGGAACCGACAGAGAGAGAATGGTTAGACATGAAGGTGGAGAGTGAGGCTGGTGCCTGTTCAGGAATTCAGAGGCAGACTTTCCAGAAAGTAGAAAAATTTGCCTGAGGGTTTGGGGATGCTGGACCAGCAAAGGTGCTGCCTCAGTACGTCTTCAGAGGAAGCCCTTCAGCCAAATGCAGGGGCCGGATCCTGCTGGGGAGGGCTAAGGAATGATGGGCACCAGGAAATTAGTGAGTCTGCACTACATCTGAAGAAGGAAATCCACCTTGAAGTCAGGTTCAGATGTATGATTAGACAGCGTGATGCTTCATGTGCACGCAAGCATACACATACCTACATGCAATCATCTCTCCACAATAGCATCTCAATTAAATCCAATCGAGAATACCTGAATTTATGGGAAAAAAAACCCATAAATTCATATGCAGACAAAAAACTAAGGCAACCTCAGGAATGAAAGGATAGCTTAATTTTAAGAATCATATGAATGTAAGGACATTTCTACAACATGAAAAGCATTATCTTGAGGCAATGAGCCAAAGTGCCCAAATGTAATCCTGGAGCTCACTTCGGTTTACCTGGCGATAAGCCAGCTGAGACCTGGAGTTCCTTCTAATAAGGGGGAGGTGTTGTACCCTCATTCAGCTTCTCCAAGTTGGGTGACTTCCTGCTACCGAGAGGAGTGGGTGTACACTTGTCATGTACTCAGCACTTCCGAAGACAAGGCACCCAGCTTTTCCCAAGGAACCCTGATCCCCTGGGACCACAGCTCTGATGAGTCTGTGCTCACACTGGCTCCCTAACAAGAACAGTGGGAAATAGGCAGTGTCCCTCTGTTTGACCCTGGGAGGACCCATTGTGAAAAGGTGAGATGATCAAGACATTCGTGCCCTTGGTTGTGCTCCGGTCTTTTAAGTCTCACCAATGAAACTTATTCCGTAATATAAAAGAAGAAAAAAGAAAAACTGTATGCTGCTTTTGGGGGCCTTTTGTGCTCCTAGCTCCAGTTTTTCCTCTTTGTTCTTTTCAGTGTGAGTGGCTGTTTACCTGGCCCCTCGTTGAGGCAGCCCTTTTAGTTTCTCAGCTGCAGCACCAGCAGGACTGAGCACGCTTCCCTAATGACCTTGGTCATTCATTTGTGTCCCTAGTCAGCACAGCAGTGTCCACAGTGAGAAAGACAGTCCCAGTGCATCTCACACCCTGGGTTTAGCCCCTGTTTGCTGATGCCTAATGCCACACAGACCCAGTAGTGGCACTTAGGGACGTGCTGCCCTATGTCAGGTTGAAGTTCAAGGTCTCATCAGATTTTTGTCCCAGCCCCAGACTGCTTTTAAGAAAACTGACCTTCCCTTATAAATCCCTTCCCATCGCTGCCCCAGCCTCCTAGGCTCCTGTGTCTGAGCAGAGCTGCCTCAGAGCTTCAGAGATGGAGGCTGAGAAGGCAAGGAAGCTTTACCTGCTCTTCCTGCTCAGTGCGGGGGGACTGGTTTCTCTCACTTCAGTTCCTCTTGCTGGATGGCTGGGCTTTTATTTTGATCTCCAGTGTCAGGAGCCTTTCTCACTTGGGATTTCCCCAAGTCACCAAACACTGAAGAGTACAGCCAACTTTATCATGGATTTAGGGTAATATGAAACTGAAAGTACTTAGTTCAAGTAAATGAATCAACAACTACAAAAGGAATTTCCAGCACTCTGCTGGTGGGTAGGGGTGACAGGATTTCTTAACTAGACCCTTCAGACATCTTGTTGGAAGAGATTTTAGAAACCACTTGCTATTTTTAAAAATGTCTATTAGATTTAGAATATAGTAAAATGGTTCCCAAGACTGGGAGCCTTTAAGCATCCTCGAATGAGGAAGTGTCATTTATTTTTAAAGTCTAATTTCCTAAAATAAGAGGCTCACTCACAGTGGAGCTGGTTACCCTTTTGGAGCTTCAGTATGGGAGAGAAGGTGCATGTTTTACACCCAGCACCTGTGTTTGTCCTCAGCCGGGTCAGGAGCATCCCAGCACTCCACAGGTGTTCCAGACCCAATGCTGACTGCTTTACTTGGAGTGTACATCTTAAGTCTCATAATAAATCTTTCCTTGTGATTTTATAGTAACTGAGGCATGCATAGACTTCACCGGTTGTCTCAACTAATGGCACAGTAAGTCATGCGAATCCAAGCAGTTTTGTTCTCCAACTTTGCTCTTGAACCACCACACTACACCGTTTCTATGTTTGCTGAGATTATTTTCTAGGTGGTCCATATATTATGTGTCAAATTCAACCTGATTACAATCATGCAAAGGAAATGATATTGTCTCTATTTTGCAATGGGTACAAGGTTTCTGAGGAGTGCACTATAGTTTGGATATGGTTTGAGTGTGCCCACCAAAGGTTTATGTACTGGAGCTCGGTTCTCAGTGTAGCAATTTAAAAAGTCAGAGACCCTCTAACAGGTGGGGCCTAGTGGGAGGTGATTAGGAATTTAAGAGAGAGTAATCCTTTTCTTGAGGCAGTGTGTTGAGGTTCTTATGGGAAGTCCTCCAAGAGTGCCTTTTTTGTTGTAGTTATTAATTGAGCTTGAAGCTTTTTTTCTTTGTCTCTTCATGTGACATCTCTCTCTACCATAGGCCTTCTTGACATGCTACCATCTGTGATGTTGTAACGTACCCAAAATGCCCTCATCAGAAGTCCAATGGATGGATTACCCAATCTTGGACTTTCAGCTTCCCAAATTCTTTTCCCACCATATTTTTTACAGATACATTATAATGTTACATAATGGTGGGATTCCTCATTACCTATTTATACATGCACACAATATAACAACATAATTTGGCCAACATCACTGCCCCATAACTTTCCTCACTCCCTAGTTTCCATAATTCTGGGCTAATAGATCTCTTTTCTGTATAAAATACTTAGCCTCAGGTATTTTTCTTTTCTTTTCATTTTTGTAGCAATACAAAACTGACAGAGGGTAATATCCTACCCAATTCCCTGAGCAAGTCACAATGGTGGATGTAAATGTAAACTCTGTTTAACTTTAAACTCTGTGAACTTTCATTCCTTCCTCATTGCTTCTTAAGAAAGGAAGAAGGAAGCAGAAAGGAGTTATTTGCAAGGTTCTCTGCTGATCCGACCACACTCTGCTATTGTTCCCTGCCCAGAAGCCATGTCTGAAATTTGACAAATAGAGATAGAAACTGTCTTCTCTTTTCCCTCTTTGCCATGATGTTTTTGAATATCTCTGGGTAAGTAATTTTTGACTTGTTTTAGAAATTAAAGTTCATCTGGTTCTTTCAATTGCTGAAACACACCCTTTTTCTTGGCCTTGAAGTCTGTGTAACAGCACTTTTATACGTCTAAACCTTTTTCATCCTTGATCTTAGTGAGGTCTGTTTTTTTCAGGTACTTGAGGCTGCCACAAATGGACCTTTCCATGGGGAGTGATAACTTCTCTTTCAATCTCCACCACATTTAAACTTTAGTTTTTCATTTTCTTTCTGACTACCTGAATTTCAAGCTCAGCATATCGAGAAACTCAGGCATTCACAGATGCATCCCCAGCATCTAGAACAGGTATAGGCACATGATGGAATCTCAATGGATGTCACATATGACAAAGTGTAGAAAGATCCTAGTTATGAATAACCCCACTTTTATTTACCATTGAATATATAAACTTTCAAGTGTAGAAGAAATAGTACCTGTGTGCAGCATTGACTTGTTAACTCATTTATACACACACTTAAAATTATTCATCACATGTGTACACAATACATATGTGTTGTTTTTTTCTTACATTCTGTAAGCTAGTCTTATTCAAACTCTTTCCATCCTTCTCTAACACTCTAGCTTCATCATTCCCAAAGCTACTTTAAAGTCATTGAACTTATATTTTAAAGGTATTTCATCCTTACTTCTGTCAAAATTATTTGAACCATTTGAAGTCCCTACAAATTGTCCTAAAAGAACACATAAACAATGAAGCATCTCTTCCAGGAGATCTTGCACAACACTGAAAGGAACAGCAAGCTTGGCACCTGCCTTCTTCCCATCCCTAGTGCAGGGTTACTGAAGCTCCACTAGGCATGTCTGGATCTCAGCTAGTCTGGAAGAAACCAAATAACAATGACAACAACCAAACAGAACACAAAACCCCAAACAAACAAATAACCCCGAACAACCGTCTAAAGATTCAAATTAGTAAAATCGGGTATGACACATGAACGTTACAATTGACCTTACAGAAGTAAAGGTTATAAGTGCCACAAGAGTATGCCAACAAGTTAAATTACACGGGGCGGATAAATTCCTAGAGAACACAAACTACTACAGCAGTCTCACAGAGAAACAGAACATCTGAAAAAATTTTAAACCTAAAGAGATTGTATTACTATTGCTTGTAGTCTTGATAATTGCCATTCTGATTGGAGTGAGATGAAGTCTTAGAGTAGTTTTGATTTGCATTTTTCTAACTGCTAGGGGTGTTGAACATTTTTTTCATATACTTGTTGATTATTGTATTTCTTCTTCTGTGAAGTATCTGTTCAGTTCCTTAGCCCATTTGTTGATTGGGTTTTTTTTTTTTTTTTTTTTTGGTGTTAAGTTTTTTGAGTTCTTTATATATCCTAGAGAATAATGCTTTATCTGAGGTGCATGGGGTAAAAAAATTTTCCCAGTCTGTAGGCTCTCTCTTCACATTATTGATTGTTTCTTTTGTCAAGAAGCTTTCATGTTTGAATCAATCCTATTTATTGATTCTTGATTTAACTTTTTGCACTTTAGGGGTCTTGTTAGGGAAATCAGATCTTAGGCCTACATGGTGAAGACTTGGGCCTACTTTTTCTTCTAGTAGTCCCAGGATCTCTGTTCTAGTGCCTATGTCTTTGATTCATTTTGTGTTTAGTTTCAGGTAGGGTGGTATGGCTTTCCATTTTTCCCAGCACCATTTGTTGAATAGGCTATCTTTTTGCCAGTGAATGTCTTTGGCGCTTTTATCTAGTATGAGATAACTGTATTTATGTGGAATTTTCTCCGTGTCTTCTGTTTGTACCATTGGTTTATGTGTCTGTTCTGGTGCCAATACCATGCTGTGGAGTATAGTTTGAGGTCTGATATTGTGAGGTCTAATTCACTTTTCTTGCTAAGAATTACTTTGACTATTCTGGGTCTGTTGAGAGGATATGGGGAAAAGGGTCCATTCATTCATTGCTGGTAGGAATGCAAAATGGTGCAACCGTTATGGAAATCAGTATGGAGATTCCTCAGAAAACTTGGAATGGAACCACCATTTGACCTAGCTATCCCACTCATTGATCTATACCCAAAGGACTTAAAATCAGTATACTACAGTGATGCAGCCATATCAATGTTTATAGCAGCTGAACTCACAATAGCTAAACTATGGACCCAACCAAGATGCTCTTCAACAGATGAATGGATAAAGAAAATGTGGCATACATATACAATGGAATATTACTCAGTTTTAAAGAAGAATGAAATTATGGCATTTGCTTGTAAATGGATGGAGTTGGAGAATGTCACGCTGAGCAAAATAAGCCAAACCCCCAAACAACAAAAATCAAATGTTTTCTCTGATATGCAGATGCTAATTCACAATAAGGGGGAGGTGCTAGGGAATATGAAGTAACAATACAGTTACTTTATATTAGGTAGAGGGAAGTGAAGGGAGGAGAAGGGGGCATGGGGGTAGGAAGGACAGTGGAGTAAAACAGACATTATTACCTCATGTACATATATGGCTGCATGACTGATGTGATCCTACAATATATACAATCAGAAAAATTAGAAATTACTATGTTTATGTATGCTTTATCAAAATGTATAAATGCATGCTACTGTCATGTACAACTAATTAGAACAAAAGATTGTATTACTAATAAAAAATTACCACCAAGGAGAACTCAGGACAAAATGACCTCACTAGAGAATTTTACCAAACAGTTGAAGCATTAATACAGATTTCTCACAAACTTGACAAAATAGGAGAGGGAATAATTTGCAACTCATCTTAAAGGCAGTATTACAATGTTACCAAGTCCCAAATCACAATTAAAGTGCAGACCACTATCTCTCAAAAAAAGAGCTGCTGAAATCCTCAACAAATGCATGGAAATGCATGGAAAGGATTATGCCCATGATTGAGAGGGATTTATGCCAATAATCCAAGTTTGATTTTACCATTAGAAAATCAATGATCATCTCAATAGCTATAGAAAAACCAGTTGACAAAATTCAAAACCCCTTCATAATAAGAACACTGATCAAACTGTGAACTTTCTCAGGCTGATAATGTCTTCCAATATGTTATTTTGGCATGATTTCAGACTTTCAGAAAATTTTTGAAATAGTGTAAAGAATTCTTGTATCTTTTTTATCCCAATTCTCCAAATGTTAACATCTGGGTACATTTATTTTCTTACCTTCTGAACTATTCAGAGTTACAGTGTGGGAAGCCATCCTTATCTAGCAGAATCAGACTAGGTCAAGCCTCATGACTTCCCTTAACTGGCGGATAGGGAAGTCTGTCCCAGATTGCCAAGGGGCATATGGCTTGTGGTGCTGTGGGGGTGGTTCTCTGTCTGTTTCTGCTATAGTCTCCCTGAGAAAATGGCTACCCTAACTCCACCCTCTCATGTTCATCACAGAAGAAGCTCCTCTCAGTCTTGGCCACCTTTACCTGTCTGACTATAAAATAGAGTTAGACTGCTCCATGTTGTTAGAGGCCAGAGTAGGGATGGTCAGACCTGTCACACCCCTTCTCATTTCAAAGGAGTATTAGCTCTTGCGTGTTTATTGATTAGATAAGTTTATAGGTAATTGATTAATTGATAGCCAACATCATCCTCCGGCAGTTAACCCTTTTCTCATCCACTCGGGACATGACTAAGAGACCCCCACATTACTGATATCAAGGAAAAATAGCAAAGTGGAATAACAATGGTCCAGGACTAGGGTCAGGAAGCACTGTTAAATTTGACCTCAAATAAGTCTGCTCCCTGTTTGAACTGGGCTTTAGTGTGCCTTCCCTAGAAGGGAGCTGAACTTTGAACTGGTTCTAATCTCGGTTTCCTGAAAAACTGCTCACCCTGCTGACCTGTATAATGGACTCCTTCCCCAAAATACCCAGAGACTGAGACTGCACCCATCTCCTTTTAAAAAATATTTTTGTAGTTGTCAATGGACCTTTATTTTATTTATTTATATGTGGCGTGGAGAATTGAACCCAGTGCCTCCACACATGCTAGGCAAGAGCCCTACCACTGAGCCACAAACCCAGCCCTGCATCTATCTCTTAAAATTTCCTTAACATTTGCCAGCTGCAATCATAAATCATTACAAGTGATGTGGTTTTTACTCACCCTTTAAGGGTTTCAGGTATAAATACAGCTTCTATTTTGTAAAACCTCAGAGTACATTTTCAAGACTGCTTGAATCTGTCTTCCCAGGCTGCAATTTCTAATCACCCCAAATAATGCAATATTCTTGGTTTTTAACTCAGTTAATTTTATACTCAGTTGACATAAACATAATGCCTTATACTCCTAAATAATTCAGGGTGAATTTCATAAAAATAAAAGAAAAATTATCTTACAGAAGGACAATATGCTTATATAAATCTTTCTGTGCTTGTATGCTTTTTCGTAGTTTATTTCAAAAAAATAAAATTCTTCCCCTTTACCTAGGGAGGAAACTGAATATGTAACAAACTTTTTAGGACTGTCACTACACGTGTGAAATGGACATGCACCTGTACAAAGCAAACAGTTAAATCTTTTGTCCAGTATTTTTGGTGCTGGGGGATAGAACCTTGGGCCTGGTGCAGGCTAGCAAGCACTCTACCAGTGAGATACATCTCTAGCCACTGTTTTGTTGTCGATGTCTACCCTATTTATTGTGAAATGATAGAAGTTTGATTCAGGATTCATAGACTCCTGTGGTGTCAATGTCATTCTCCAATTAAAAAAATTTTTTTTTGTGGTGCTAGGGATTGAGCTCATGGTCTTGCACATGCTAAGCACATGTTCTATTACTGAGCATGTTCTACTACTACCCAATTCCTATTTTTTAAAGGATAGTTTAAGTCAGGCATCTGTTTTTGTGTGTGACAACAGGAGGAAAATCTGGAATGAATGGTGGAGGAGGGAGATGATTGACATCAATTATGACTGTGGGAGGAGTTGTAGGAGCAAAGTCTGCATGACTCTAAGTCCTGTGTATTGAGTCCTTTATACAATTGTAGCTGGCCAGTAACTTGAAGAACTGGCATGACTGAACCTGATGCATCCTCTGGGTCTGATCTCTGATCCCAGCTGGGGCAGTGGCAGATAGTTCAGGAGTCCTGGATTAGTCCTAGGCTGATAATGTCTTGCTTTAGGATGTGTAAAACCATTGTCCTCACAAGAGAGTGTAGAGGTTATGGGATGGGTCTTCCCCAACCTGTCCCTATTCCTGCCCCCAGCTTGTCTCAAACAGACTGGCATGGTTGTGCCTTATACTCTGGGTACTTGCTGTTCTTCCTGCCACTTATGCTGTTTCCCCAGATGTCCAGGTCACCTACCCCTTACTACCTCAGGTCTTTGCTGAAATGCCATCTTGTGTGATGCTAGTTCTGTGAAAAATTGCTGTGCTCTACATTGTCAGCTCCTGCTCTCCCTCTTCTCTGCTTCACTTTCCTGCACAGAAATTAAGGTCATTTAACATTCCATATTCTACTGTTGTGTTTATTGCTTGTTAGAATTCACCTCCATGAAAGTAGAGGCTTTTGTCTCTTTCTCACTGCTTCGACCCTAGTCCCTCAAAACAGTGCACAACACACAACAAACTTTCAATAAGTGTTTATGGACCAAAAATTAAAACTGCAAGTGAGCAGCTCATTTCAAAGTTATGTTCCCCCCAACTTCTGCATTTTATCTGATATAAGGATGGAAACCCCCGCTTTTTTACTGAGTCCATGTGCGTGGTAGGTTTTTTCCCATCCTTTCACCTTTAGTATGTGGATGTCTTTTTCTATGAGATGAGTCTCTTGCAGGCAGCATATTGTTGGATCTTTCTTTTAATCCATTCTGCCAGTCTATGTCTTTTGATTGATGAGTTTAGGCCATTAACGTTCAGGGTTATTAATGAGAAATGATTTGTGTTCCCAGTCATTTGGCTCATTTTTGGTTTTTAAGTTGGCTTGGTTTCTCCTTTGAGTGGTTTTTCTCTAAGGTAGTTCCTCCCTTTGCTGACCTCCATTGTTGTTTTTCATTTCCTCCTCATGGAATATTTTGTTGAGAACATTCTGTAGTGAAGGCTTTCTATTTGTAAATTCTTTTAACTTTTGTTTATCATGGAAGGATTTTATTTGATCTTCAAATCTGAAGGTTAGTTTTGCTGGATATAGGATTCTTGGTTGGCAACCATGTTCTTTCAGAGCTTGAAATATGTTGGTCCAGGCCCTTCTAGCTTTTAGAGTCTGGGTTGAGAAGTCTGCTGCTATCTCTATTGGTCTCCCCCTATATGTAATCTGATGCTTTTCTCTCGCGGCCTTCAAAATCCTATCTTTATTTTGAATGTTAGTCATTTTCATTATTATGTGTCTTGGTGTGGATCTGTTGTGATTCTGTGCATTTGGTGTTCTGTAAGCCTCTTGTATTTGATTTTCCATTTCATTCTTCAAGTTTGGGAAATTTTCTGATATTATTTCATTGAATAGGTTGTATCTCTGTGGTTTGTGTATCTTTGGTTTGTATCTCCATGTCTTCCTCAATCCCAATAATTCTTAAATTTGGTCTTTTCATGATGTCCCATAGTTCTTGGAGATTCTGTTCATGATTTCTTACCATCTTTTCTGTTTGGGTGACCTTATTTTCAAGATTAAATATTTTGTTTTCATTGTCTGAGGTTCTGTCTTCCAAGTGGTCTAGTCTTTTGGTGATAGTTTCCATTGAGTTTTTTATTTGGTTTATTGTCTCCTTCATTTCAAGGATTTCCGTTGTTTTTTTTTTTTTTTTTTTTTTTTGTTGTTTTGTTTTGATTTGAGAATCTCTATCTCTTTGTTGAAATGATCTTTTGCTTCCTGCAGGTGCTCTTTCAGCTTATTGGTATTATCATTCATTGCCCGCATTTGCTCTCTTAACTCATCCTTTGCTTCGCGAATCATCTTAATCATGTGTAATTTGAAGTCCTTTTCTGACATTTCTTCTAACATACTGTCATTGAATTCTATTACTATAGAATCTAGATTTGTTTGGATCATTTTATTCCCTTGTTTTTTCATGTTGTTCATGTATCTTCCCCTCCAGAAGTGCAGATCTGGGGTATTGCAGATTTCCCCCTATAGGCTTATAGTGGCCCTATAGGTTTCCAAAACCGTTTCTTTAAGGGGAGATCAATATTAGCAGTGCCCAATTCAGACACTATGCAATCCTAGACCAAGTAGCCCCTATGGGGACAATAACAAAATTGTCATAATAAACAAAATGAGTTCAAATATTATCATCGGTAAAACAAACAGGTTTGCAATAAGGTCTGCAGTTTCTAATGGAGGACAAAGAGGATGCAGAGGGATGTAGAATGTGGCTGTTAATGGGATAATAAAAGAATATACAGAAGTTCTAGAAAATAGAAAGGGTGAGAGTGTAATCAAAAGAAATTGGATGTTAGCATGCAAAAAAGGGAGAAAGAGACTCTGAGGGAACAGGTAAACAAAAGGAAATTAAAGCAAGAAAAGTAAAGAAATAAAAACTTATTTTTTTTTAAAAAGGAGAAAAAAGAAAGTCTACTGTATAATAGTCATATACTAATGAAACCTCCCAGTGTTCAGTAGCCTGATGCATGAGAGGAACCTGACAATGAGCTTCAAGCCTCCAGCAGGCATAGCAGGATGGGATTTCCCTCACCCAAAGATCGGAGCTACGGCGTCCAGGATTATCCAAGATGGCTGCTCTGGCTTCGAAACGTGTTGGCAAATGGGGAGCTGCAGCTCAGGGGTGGATGTGGTCAGCTGGAGGTCCTGGAGATGGGATGCAGTTGGTCCAGCAGGGATCCTGGAGGTCCCGTGTGTTTGGTGTGGTTGTGGGATCCTGGAGGCCCTGTGCAATCAGTCAGTCTGGGATCCCGGTGATAAGGCGCAGTCAGTTGGTCTGGGGGTCCTGGCAGCAGGGATCAGTCTGTTGATGTGAGGGCCCCAGAGGCAGGGAGTGGTCGGTCGGGCTGAGGGATCCTGGAGATGGGGCTCAGTTAGTCCAGCCAGGGGTCCTACGGGGCCTGGCTGTTGTCTCAAAATGGCAGCAGCCACTTGTAATCAAACCTGCAGGTACTGTAACAGTGAACTTCCAGGCAGCAGCAGGCAGCTGGTGCTCCACTGGCGGTCTGCGGTCAATTTGCTGACTGTTGCCGGAGGAGTGAACCTTGTGTGTTGGGTGATGGATAGGAGTAAGGCAGGCGATGGACAGGCAAGAGGCAGGCAAATAGCGGATGATAGACGCCTGACAGTGAGCAATCTGCTCTCAAAAAAGGCGTCGATATGCTGGCAGACTGCAGGTCATCACAGCAGACAAATGGGTAAACACCAGTGAATCGATAAGCAGCAAAAACTGCCTCACCGAGAAACAGATATCCTCTGCTTGAAACCAGCATTACGAAGCGACAAGGAACGCAGCCTCCCTCTAGTCCGCCATCTTGGATCTCCCAACCCCTGCATTTTGGTGGTACTGGGGATGGAACCCAGGGACTTGCACATGCTAGGCAAGGGCTGTACACTGAGCCACATCCCCAGGCCTTTATATGTTTTATTTAGAGACAGTGTCTCCCTAATTGTCCCGGCTGATCTTGAACTTGTGATCCCACTGCCTCAGCTTCTTGATGAGCTGTGATCGCACCTGTGCCCCACCACACCCAGATTTAAAGATATGCTCTCTTAGGGATTTTTGTGATGTATCATGACAGTTGCTTCTGGTAACATTTGTTGTCTCTTTCCTACTCCTACATCTGTTTTATAGCCTTTTCTCATCCAACAGAATTAAGCTTTAAATTTTATCTCAACTGATGTGAAAAATGACATGCTTTAATAAGCAATTTTTGATTACTGCTGAAAAAGAACATGAATATACATATAATTATTTTCCCTACATTTACATCTTGTAGTACATTGGCTGTCATGAAGCAATAAAGCCTATTTAGTATAATAATAATTGTGTGTCCACATTACAGGCATTGTGCTAAATTCTTTTTATTATTTTTTTAATTTTCAGAATTTATTATTATTAATTTGGTTCATTGTATACAAATGGGGTACAACTTGTACACGAAGTAGAGTCACACCATTTGTGTAATCATACACGTACATAGGGTAATGATGTTTGTCTCATTCTATTATCTTTCCTTCCCCCTGCCCCCTTCCCCATTCCTCATTTTCCTCTACACAATCCATCCTTCCTCCATTCTTGCCTTACTGCCCCATTATGTATCATCATCCACTTATCAGAGAAATCATTCGACTTTGGTTTTTTGGAATTGGCTTATTTCACTTAGCATGATATTCTCCAACTCCATCTATTTATCTGCAAATGCCATAATTTTATTCTTTATGACTGAATAATATTCCATTGTGTATATATACCACAGTTTCTTTATCCATACATCAAGTGAAGGGCATCTAGGTTGAGTCCACAATCTAACTGTTGTGAGTTCAGCTGCTAGAAACATTGATGTGGTTGCATCACTGTAGTATGCTGATTTTAAGTTCGTTGAGTATAGACCAAGGAGTGGGATAGCTGGGTCAGATGGTGGTTCCATTCCAAGTTTTCTAAGGAATCTCTATACTGCTTTCCAGAGTGGCTGCACCAATTTGCAAACCCACCAGCAATGTATAACTTTTTCTTATTTTTTTCTTCCATGTGTGCTTATGATGCAGGTGTTATTATCTGAATTTCACAGACCAGTAAGTATATTTTTAAATTGTTGAATATGCTTTTAATCGCAGTTTGCCGGGCTACCACAGCTGGTCAATTTGGTTTTTTTTTCGAATGCTGAGTCAGGTGTTAAAAGAAGTTCAAACCGTTACTCTATGCCTGTATTTTTTGCCAAATTGAACTGAAACTTTCTCCTCATGTGTGTCTCTCCCTTTGCTCTCCCTAAGTTTGAAGTCTCCCAACAGTCCTACAGTAAACAAAACGTCCCATGACGTCCTCCACTATTTGTTACATGAGTAAGGGATTTCTTGTGTCAGTTCAGGTCAAACTGAGCTATTTTTATCTTGGACACACGAAGATTGAAAGTGAAAGCAGGGCAAGCTGTTGGTTTTTGGGGAATGGACTGGATGCTGAGAAAACAGATTCTTCCTCAGCAGAATGAGCTGGGAGCAGGTGTGTGCCTTTTGTTTGTGTGCTGGTCTGCTTGAAGATTTTTCTATGGACTTTTCCTTTTAATGCTGGATATCGGGAAGCTACACTCCTCCTTTTCCTGTTGACTTAGTTCTCAGGCTATGAAATCCTTATATCCTTCAAATAGTAGTCACAGGTCAACTTAATTCAGGATTTAGTGTATATGCTTAATGGTTTCAAAGATTGTCCCAAATATCAGTGTCCCAAGAGCAGGTAGACTATGAGTTTCAGGTGTGGAGTGGTTTGCTAAGAAACTGCTTTGCCATAGAGACCTCCATGCAGCCTAAGGCAGAGTGTGAGCAGCAGGGTTCCTTCACTCAGCTGGGATTCCTGAGCCCCACATAGAACAGAACCAGACCTGAACATTAGGAAACCAATTGGCAAGAGGCGCGTGTGTATAGAAAAACAGGGTACTGTGTGCCCAGCACCTTGCTAGTTGCTGAAGGGTCTATGAAGATTTGTGGCTCTGTGAGCACTTATTCTAATCAGTAAGATTGTCTTGTTCCTCCTAATAAAGGCAAAGACCTGGAGAGGTGCAAAAGGGGGGAAAATTTGATACTGAAACCCAGCCCAAGATTGCCAAAGGGAATGTCTGAAAATTTTAATAATGAGAAGTTGATTTTGATATCAGTTATGTTATACATTATTTTTTTCCTTTTAAATTGTGTTCAAAGCACACAACATGAATCTTACCATCAGAACACTGTGTGTGCAGTTCAGTAGTGTTAGGTATGCTCACCTTTTACTGCAACAGACTGTAGAAATGTTTCTACTTGGAAAACAGGAACTCTATCCCTGTGGAGCAACAATTCTTTTTCATCCTACTTCCTTGTTCCTGGCGACCACTATTTATTCTACTTTACTTCTAAGAGTTTGACTATTGGTGGCTATATTTGGGTGTCTAGTTGTTTAGATTAAGAAGTCCTATAGAACTGGCAAGGCGTTACTTCTTGGTGTGTTTGTGTGTTCTATCTTTCCAATTTGGGTTCCTATATTTTCTTTTTTTGTTGTTGACTGTTTTGGTTAGCTCTGCTACTGGATACTTTAAGTAGAAGTGGTGCATTGTTTTTGATCTTAAAGGAAAAGCTCGCTGATTTTCACCATTGTGTATTATGCTACCTGTGGGTTTTTCATATATGGTTTTATTATGTTGGGTAGATTCTCTCTGTTCCTATTTTGTGGCATGCTTTTAGTATGAAGGAGTAAAGAATTCTATTAATTTTCTAAAATCAGTTTCAATGGTCATGCCACTTTGCCTTTCATTTTGCTAATGTGGTAAACTGCAGTGATTGATTTTTTGGAGGGGCGGGGGGCATGCACTAGCCAGAGGTGCTTTACCACTTAGCCACTTCTTCAGCCCTTTTTATTTTTATTTTGAGACAAAGTCTCACACAGTTGCTTAGGACCTCCCTAAATTACTGAGACTGGCTTGAATTTGCCACCCTCTTACCTTAGCCTCCTGAGCATGTGGGATTACAGTTATGCGACACCATGGCCAGCCACACAGATTGATTTTTACATGTGGAAATTGCCTGGTATTTTAGGAACAAATCTCATTTGATTATACTCTATAATGCTTTTTTTTCCTGTACTGGGGATTGAATCCAGGGGTGCCCTACCACTGAACTGCATCCCATGCTCATTAGCTTGCATGATGCTTTCAGTGTGCTGTTGAATTTGGTTCTCCAGTGTTTTGTTGATAATTTTTGTATCAATACACATTAGAGATATTGATGTATGATTTTCCTTTCCTTGAGCATCTTTCCTGGTTATGGCATTAGGTAATGCTGTCCTTAATGAACTTTGAAGTGTTCCCCCTGTTCAAGTTTTGGGAATAACTTGAGAATGGTGATAATTTGTTAAATATTTGGTAAAATTCTCCCGAGAAATCTTTTCTCAGGAAAATTTAAATTTTTAAATTTAGCTTTTGGCAGGTGTTTCTTAATCAGTGATTTCATATCCTTAGTAGTTACAGGTATATTCCGTTTTTTAAAAAATTTTTTCATGATTTAGTGGTGGTAGGAAGTCTATTTCTGATAATGTATCCATTTCGATTTGGGGGTGTGTAATTGCTCCTAGTACTTTTTATGGTAACGCAGGAGCATATCTCCATCTCCACAATCGTTTACTGTCAGATTACAAGCTGTTTTCCCCTCTGTATGTTTAATTTGTTAGGAAGGATCCACTAGACCTGTAGCAGACCTAGAACGGCCATGGTGAACACAGGTGGCAGACTTGGAGTCCAGTGGGCACTGCAGGTAGATGATGCCTGTAGAGTGAACCTAGAAATGGAGATGCCACCTGACCCTAGGTGTATTTCCATGTGGAGCTGAGAGGACTTGCTGTTGGGAGGAAATCGGGGATATGTGAGTCCAGGATGAGGCAATGGAGTTATATTCACGGTGATGAGGGAGACTGTGGGAGGACCAAGTTTAGGGTCACAGAAGAAATCAACCTTAACATAGCAACTTGGAGAAGGTGATGAGAGGGGCTGATGGGGAGGGTGCTTGATATTAAGATTATGAAACAAAGGTAGTTATTGCTCCAGGAAAGTTTGAGGTTGAATTGAAATGGTGTAAAGGAATTTGGACAAAAGGAAGTTGTGAAACCGGGAGGCTTTGGCATTAGATCCTTCATTACTGCATGTTAAACACCTCAGCAATTAACCATAAAAGAGGTGGTAAGGAAAGGTCAAGCCAGGTGCTGAAACAGTGGTGAATAAAGAGATTGGGAGATCAAGCATGCCTGGAACAAGGTAGCCATAAGTTCTACAGCCCGATGACCTCTGTTTCCAAGATGCCTTTTCTATTTTGTTGGTGCTTGTTGTATTTTGTTTGCTGTAGGTGGGGTTGTGGAGGTGAAGAAAGAAGAGAAAATGGCCTGGTGACTAAAATAGGGAGGAAGAAGGACTTGTATGTAATCTATGCCACTTCTGTCACTTTCAAATTAAGTATGTAGGCACCACTAGAGGGTGATGCTGGCACACTAGGTTTGTAAACTTCCAAGTTCTTTGGGACTCAATTCAATGTCCTCCTTATGGTTCATAAATACCCACCACAGGAGGATTGTGAGGCCAAATTGAGATAATGTACTTAAAAGTGTTAACACACCATTGGGCTTATTATGAGCGCTTAAAATGTTCTATTTTAAAGTAAATATTAAATGTGAAAACACAGTTTCCACACTTAATATTGAAATTAAATGCTCCTTCTGGAACACTTTTAAGCCTCCAAAATATGAAATAATATTCTCTCATTAATACGCTATCAAAATTTCCTTCAAAAAACTTTATATTCTTTTATAAAATGACTATTTAGGGTAAGAGGATATACAAAGAACTTCTACAGAATGTTTTTTTTTTTCTGTATAAAATAATAAAGTTCTGAAAAAAGTCAACAGATCATGGTTTTATTGGTACTGCATACTGTATTATCCAGAGAGAAAGAACCAATGTGGAGTATGTACACATGTACCTAGTTATATATCAGTATACCTATAGATACATAGGTCATATATACCTATGGATATATAACTACATAAATGAGTGTTTTTCAGGGAAATTGGCTCACATAATCAAGGAGGCTGAGAAGTGAATGACAGGCCATCTGATAGCAGGAGACCTGGAATTGCTAGTGTCTACCCCAGAAATGGCAGGACTCCCAAAGCCTTCCTCCTGCCCTGTTGAGCCTCTACTACCTCTTCAAAGGAGACCATTACCCTGCTTTGACAGTTTCTATAAGTAGAGTCACAAAGCAGGCCCTCAAACATTATGCTTTTGAGATTATTCTGTGTTTTTTTGTGTGTGTTTCATTCTCCTGTTTTTCCATTCCCACCCCCTCCCACCCCTTTTTCCTCTACACCATCCAAAGTTCCTTCATTCTTCTCTCCCATTGTATATTGTCATGCACTTATCAGAGAGAACATTCAGCCTTTGGTTTTTTGGGCTTGGCCTATTTCACTGAGCATGATATTTTCCAGCTTCATCCATTTACGTGCAAACGCCATAATTTTACTTTTCTTTATGGCTGAGTAATATTCCATTGTGTATATATACCACAGTTTCTTTATCTATTCATCTGTTGAAGGGCATCTTGGTTGGTTCCACAATCTAGCCATTGTGAACTGAGCTTTCTATAAACATTGATGTGGCTGTGTTTTTTTAAAACATTTTTTATTTCTTCAAGTTGGTCATGCATGACAGTAGAATGCATTTTGACACATCATACATAAATGGAGTATAACTTCTCATTCATCTGGTTGTACATGATGTAGAGTTAAGCAGGTGATGTAATCATATAAGCACATAGGGTAACAATGTTGAATTAATTCTACTATCATTCCTACACCATGCTCCTTCCCCTCCCTTCACTGCCTTCTGTCCAAAATACCTCTGTTCTCCCTGCCCTTTTTATTGCAAATTTAGCATCTGCATATCAGAGAAAATATTTGGCCTTTGGTTCTTTGGAATTGGCTTATTTTGCTTAGCATGATATTCTCCAGTTCCATTCATTTACTAGCAAATGTCATCATTTCATTGTTCTTTGAGGCTCGATAATATTCCATTGTATATATATAACACAGTTCATCCAGTCTTCTGTTGAAGGGCAAGTAGGTTTGTTCCATAGCTTAGCTATTGTGAATTGAGCTGCTACAAGCATTGATGTGGCTGCGTCACTGTGGTATGCTGATTTTAAGCCCTTTGTGTATAAACCTGGGAGTGGGATGCCTGGGTCAAATGGTGGTTCCATTCCAAGTTTTCTGAGGAATCTCCATACTGCTTTCCACAGTGGTTGCACCAGTTTGCAGTCCCACCAGCAATGAATGAGTGTACCTTTTTCCCCACATTCTCAACAACACCTATTGTTGTTTGTATTGTTGATGATTATATGCTGACTGGACTGAGATGGAATCTCAGTATAGCTTTGATTTGCATTTCTTTAATTGCTAGATGAACATTTAACAATGTTGATGTTGAACATTTTTTCATGTATGTGTTGATCCATTGTATTTCTTCTTCTGTGAAGTGTCTGTTCAGTCCCTTTGCTGATTGGGTTGTTTGTTTTCTGGCACTCAACTGTTAATAGACATTTAAATGGTGTTTATTTTCTTGCCTGTTATAAAAGGGCCATTATGAGCGTTCTGGCATGAACCTTTTCCTTTACATACATGCACATTCTTCCTGTGTGTATGTTTCCAAATTGGTTCCTGCAAATTAATACAAACTGTTCATCAGTTTTGTAGTTGGATTAATTTATATTCCCTTCAGCAGTATGTGAGATCTCAGGGGCTCTGCAGTGTCACCAAACATTATTGTTTTTTGCCTTTGTTTTCATTTGGAACATGTGGTAGTAGCTCATTGTGGTCTTAACCCACAATAAGCATCTTTTTATGTATTTGTTGTCCATTTGGATATCCTCTTTTTGATATTTTGTTTTGTCATTTATGAACACATCTATATTCGCATCCTTATTTTTATTTTTGTAGATTTCTGTGGTGTGTGTGTGGTCTTTAATAGCTGCCTAATATGGCAATTACTTGGTTATTTGTTCACTGAAACACATTTAGGCTTTCAATTTTTCCATTTTCTTGTTTCTATCCCTTGTTTGGGGCAGCACATCATCTTTAGCTCAGGGTTAAAGATTAGTGCCACGGCATATCTTGGTTTCAAATTTACACAGGGAACTAAGCTTCTATTTTGTTTTGATATAGTCATTATTGGTCAGTTCAAGAGTATCTAGCAAGGACCTCCATTCCTTTCCCTGGAGTATCTATCAAGGATCCCCATTCCTGTTCCTAGAAATTCAGTTTCAAAATTATCCTTCACATGGTAATTCATGATGGAGTTTACTGCAACCATTTATTAAGACCAAATCTCATTTCTCTTAAACATACCATTTATTGAGATCTTCCAGCTGAGTTGGAGTTTCAGTTCCAAAGTGCAGGCAACTCTGCCCCAGGGGAAGTGGAGGAGCTGGATGCAGGTTGTAAGAAACTCACAAAAACCACACCAGACACGGGAAATCACGTAAAAAGGGTTTATTAAGCAAACAGAGTGTCTCCCTGCAGGGTAAGAGAGAAAATGAGAGGTACGGAGAAAGGGTGCATGCTAAAGAGAGTGGAAAAGTGAGGAGGAGAGAGAAAGAAAATGTGTAGAAGAGAGAAAGCATGAGAAAAGATGGCGGGGTAGCTATCCTTAAGCAGTTAAATTCCACTGGGCTAACGGGACCAATAACGGAGAAGGATACTTGCAAGCTGACTGATGAATCAATAGCTAGCTAGGACATTCACAGACTGACAAGTAGTTGGGAGGCAGGGAAATGGCTGTAGCGTAAAGGGCAGGGAGAGCAGTTTTCAGACTGACAAGCTAGGGTGTGAGGCAACCTGAAGGGTGGGGGAGCAGCTTTGTATTATATTCCCTCATTTCTGTTTTTATAAGAAAATCTTTTGTTCTCCAGTTCTTTCCCACCTTATCTCTCCTTCCTGCCTATGTGACTAGGCCTGGTTTTGCAGGTGAGATATAAAAAGTCCATTCTCCCAGGGGTAGTCTTCAACTTCCAGACTTCCAGAGGCAGATGGCTTTCATGGACTTCATTTCCTTGATTTGATTGATCCCGTATTTCTACACTAACTGCTTGTCCCCAATTCTGGCTTCATTCCCCGCTCTAATTTTTGGAACTGCTTTACTGCTATAGGGAAAGGGGGGTGATGACAGCTCTGGCTTCTTCGAGCTGGAAGGGGGCAGCATGGGGCAAGCGGTTTGGAGTTCCCTTTTTAGAAATCTGGTTAATCGAGGGGTCCATGGTAGAAGTTTGGTTGGGGAAGAGCAAGTTGTAAAGGCATCTGGGGGTGGGTTCTTCTATGAGAGAAGAACAAAAAGACATGAGTACTGAAATGAGATTAATACAATATAAATGTTGCAGGATCTGGAACATGCCAATGCATATCATAAAGATGAGAGAAGTCAATAATCCCTCACCAGGGGGTGGAAGAACTGAGAGTTGTGCCCATAACAAGGCCCAGCAAAGACTGGAGAGGACAAGGCCTTTATTTGGGAACTTTAACATTGTCCACGTTATCAGGAACGTAAACACAACATTTAGTAGAGATACTGGCAAACATAGATTAAGCCTACCTGTGTCTGTAGGCCTTAAACTGACTAAAAACTTCTGACTCTGGCAGTTTCTCTTGATAGTTATCAGGTGCATTCGCCTAAGAATCTCTCTTTTGTAGCTTTTAGTTTTTATTCTAGTGGGCTAACACAAGTATACATCTTAAGTTACATTTAACTATTATTTCCTTTAAATGCCCAAGAATGGCTATATTTTGGTTTTAACTGTTTTGCTAGGTGTCTAAGATCAAGCTGGTCAAAGTGACTTGTTCCTATCTGTTAAAAGTCAGCTGAGTCCTACAGGAGAGAGCCTTAGCTTTAGTGCCTTCCGTTAGGCAGAGTCTCCTTGATGAGGTGACTTCCCTTGAAAGCACCAGGGATGTCTCCCTTTTTCCTTGACCCTCCTCTGCAGCAGTTGCACTAATTGGCTTTTTGTCCACTACTGGCCTCATCAACTCCCTGTTCAGGAGGTCATGTGACCCAGCATTGTAACGCTCCTTAGAAAAGGCCTCTTATTCCCTGGATTCAGGCTGACTGAGGGCAAGAGCCAAATACTGGTTTTTCTTGGCCTCTGTATTTAATCTCAATCTCTAAGTTTCATCTCAACCATCCAGCAAGCCAGTCTCACCAGTCATAAAGTAAGAGTGCTGTGCTTTAATTTCAATGTCTATGACTTTACAATTATTTACCTCCTTTTGTCTAATTGGGTCTACATTATCTGTCCTATAGGTGATGGCTTACTATTGATTTCAAGTTAATTGATGGTGTTTGCTCTTGAAGTGGTACTTCTGAAAAATATTAATCAGGCAACAGTTAGAGTTTACAAGGAAAATACAAAATGGAATCACCAAGAGTAAAACATTCAGTTTGTGCAATAGCTATCTTGAATTTTGGCTGAGTTATTCATTATATCCCCTGTTTGAGATCACAGTAACCTTTACAACATACATCAAACTTTTGAACACAAATTTAAATGAGTTAAAGTCTCTCTGTTACAGGGCGGGGCCTGTTAGGAAATAGAGGGAGCATGAAGGCCCAACTTCAAACCATGATTCTTGCAATCAAGTCAAAAGAATTTCAGATTTATCACTCAGGGTAACAGACATGAGTTTATTAGAAGGGTTGGGAATGGGGAAAGAGGGATACTCTCAAGGGAGAGGGTGGATCCTCAGAGAGGGAAGAGGGACAGCGTATGTCTTCTGTTACAAAAGCCCCCCTTCCCAGGGTAACTTGTGCTCCTCTTACTGAAATGATTTGGGGCCTCCATTTCTCCTTCAGACAATAGGTAGTTTGATGAGAATTACAACATATTCTGTCCACTTGAACCAGGTGGGACAATACGTAAATTTTCCATGAGGGATTTTATAACAGAAAAACATATATTCACCAAGAAGTAATTCCCCTTATGAAAAATAAAATCACCTATATCACAAAACATTTTCTGCAATATATTAATTGCTGCAATCTCTTGATACTTACATTACATAAGTGTTAAATACACAATGAATATACATAGTCTATCATTACATTAATTTTCAACTGCATATGTGTCTTATATTAAGGAAGATCAGATACGAAAGTTTACTTGGTAAGATACATTATACTTGTCTTCTTGGTTTGGACACAATCTAGGGACATTTGATGTATTTTCAGGGGTCATTGAAATTGTTTTTCCTGGTGAACAAATAAGAATATAAAGCTTTATGAAAATAGCAGGTAGTAACTGAGTCAAATTATTAAATGATCCATGATGAATATATTTTAAATTATTTCACAGTCTCAAAACCTGTTAGGAGAGCTCAAATAAAATACCATCAATTATCTGGCTATGTCTATAAAATAGATATTTATTTCTCATAGTTCTGTAATCTGGGAAGTACATGGTCAACTCATTGGCTGATATGGTTTCTGATGAGGGCCAACTTTCTGGTTCACAGATGTCACCATTACAGGGCTGGGGCCTTCTGGGAAACTGAGACAATGCTATGCCCCAATTCTTGTGATCAGGTCAGAAAGATTTCAGATGTAGCACTCAGAGTAACAGGCATGAGCTTATTAGAAGGGACAGGAAAAGGGAAAGGGGGAAGCTCTCAATGAAGAAAGTGGGTTCTCTCAGAGAGGAGAGAGCGCATGTCCCTCCTCCCTCCAGTTTTATTGGGAATTCAGGGATGTTTCCAGAGATTTCCACCCAGATCCATGTCCTAACTTTTGACTGACAGCCAATTGATATTCAACTTTCAAGTCTCCACTCCCATAGCAACTTAGGTCACTCTGGCCCATGATGACTGCTTCTAATTGGAACCTGTCATTATAGACTTTATAATCAAGGGGAATTATCCTTATCTCTCTGAATTCTGGGTTCCAATCTGCAAATAGGTCACAGAAGTCCCCCCTTCAGGGTAATTTCTGTTTTTCTGATCAGAATTATTTGGAGTCTCCATTTATCCTGCATATAGCAGGTAGTTTGCTGAGGAATGTAACATATCCTATCCACTTAAGCCAGGAAAGAAGGCAGGCAAATTGCTTCTTAGAAAAGAAAGCATGTGGGGTCAGCACAGTGGGCTTGTTCATAGATTCTTCCCTTAACCTCATGATCCCACCACTCCCATTTGTATGCCCCTATTAGTGCCTTCTGGCTCTTTCCTCTTTTAATGGAAGGTGTTCAACCTGAGGGCTGCAAAAGCCCAGCATACCGTTTGCTGATGTAAAAAAAAAGAACTTGGAGGATTCAACAGAGTGGTTTGGACATTTATTACTCATACCTTCCTTGGCTGCATAGAGCTGGGATCAAATAAATAAATAGATAGCTGCACTGTGCCTGCAAACAGGGGAATATAAAAAGTACAGGCTGCATGTCCAATGTGCAGGGGGACTTCTTCAGATGTTTAGAATACATGGTATTACTTCCCACCCAAGCTCACGACGCTCTGATCCCTATCTCAAGATTGAAATAAAGGAAATGGCATTTTCCTTCTTACCTTCCCTAACACATCACTGGGAGTCCTTCTGACTCTTCAGAAACAACACCTTTCTAATGCTGACTTGTGTTTATCACAATACTCCATCCCTTCAGTACCTCCAGGGACCCTTCAATGTTCCTCACCTTTTTATAACACTCCCTATCCTCCAAAAAGCCCTCAGGAGAAGGTTCTGGGGACACACTGCATCCATATTCCAGAGCAGCAGTATGAAGGCAAGAACTGCTCAGCAGACATGCTAGAGTAATTAAAATTGCATAGAAGATATGTCACCATGTCCAAGGAAGGGAAATTAGCCATCTGTAGAACAGATCAATTGAAAGGCATAGATGCTATTGATTTGTTTAGATACTTGTGTTAAAGCATGAGTGATATTGTGTTCATCATCAGGTATATCCACACAGCAGTCTGTCCCCAAGACTGCAGATACTCTGCTTTGAGCAGCAATCAATGTATATAATAGCCATCCTATTTTGGAACACCACCTTCTATCACTGGAGTAGTGTCTTCAATTAATAAGGTTATGACATATTTAGTCTGATGGAGAGCTTGAGCAGTGTGGGAGGCTAAAGACAAGACCTGAATTTCCAATTCCATCATCACAGCTTGAGGAGAAAGTAGAGCTAACAGAATGACCAGGAAACACAGCAGTACCTTGTGGGATGCACTTTTTGACTATCTCAATGACTGGATATCTGTGGTAAGAGAGGCAAAACTCAGGCTGGTTATAAATTCATTCCATGTCCTGTCCAATGATAAGGTAGTAAGGCCATCCACAGGGCATACACATCCACATGCACCACATGCAGGAGGAAACCCCATGAGCAACACAGTGATAACAAAGGACATCTGTTGAATTCACTGAGTTCTTACACAGAAGGTCAGGCATAGAGCTCATAGTCATGTAATCATGAACATATTGGGTGACACAACAGAAAGCTGTCTTTCTAACTTGCCATGACCTTCATGGCCATTAATCAGACACTGGTGAAGGATATGGGGGAAGTGTATAAAAGACAACAAACACTTGTAGAGAGAGAAATTTGAGACCAGGTGGGACACCATCTTCTGAAGGAGGTACAATCACCCAAAGCTAGCTCAGAAATTTATTATATAAGCTTATCACCAATATTTTTTTCTGTAAGAAATTTCTTCACAGCAGGCAGACTTGAAGGGCAAAGCAATTATAATCATCTACTTGAGCTCATAATTCTCTACCCCTGGCAGCTGGTGTCTGAACTCAGGATCAAGACTGATAGTCCTGTGGCTTGCACAGAACCTCTTTAAGCAAGACGTCACCATAGCAATTGGGAAAATTGACGTTCACACAGGAAGTTCACGTTACACAGGAAGTTCCCAGACCAGGCACAGCCTCCTGCTGTGAGACAGTCAAAGACCATGAGCCAAAACACTGCTCCCCACAGTAACTCACCCTGAATTGCTACCTGCCATGAGATCTTGCTCAATATTTAAGTATACCCAGGTGCTTAAGAAATAGTGTCTTTCTAATAAAAAAAATCTTTTGTTTAGTGTAATTATTTATGGTCATTTCAGTGGTTGGGTGTTATCAATTCAGTTCTTTTTCAGTCAACCCTGTCTTATTTTCAGGTTGGGCTACTGAGGGAAGTTTTTGCTGCAGTGCAGGAAGTTCTGAGCAGATCCAACAACCGTTCAGTTGGCATCACTCCTGAACCTCCCTTGACCAGTCCAATAATAACATACACATTGTTAACCCAAAGAGAACTCAACAAATCTTTATTAGGCACCAATAATGGAAAATCAGCTCCGTGAGGCAGTGTGCAGGTTACTGCAAGGTCTTGTGTTAGTAGTCTGCAATAGACTTGCCTGTGCAACTCTTCCAGACCAATCAGTATGTTTGAAGTTTGAGAGTATAGAAAGAATAAGACACTTGGGGGACTTAGCAGCCATAAACTGATACAAAGTGCTCCACAGGTGATGAGGATAACCTGCGGTACTTGTGGTGGCCAGGCTCCTAGGCTTACAAGCTTTACTTGTAAATTTAGAGCAGTTCCCTCCCACAGGGGATCACCAAAATGAACCTTCAGGAACTGACTTGTTCAGTACATAGCCAGCTAATGCTTCTGGTATAGAATGCAATGTCTTGAGGAGCTGGCAACAATAAATTGTCACTATCGCCCCTAGGCAGTTTGAGATGTTCAGTGGAAGTGTACTTTATCTGTAATCTTAAGTTCTATGGGCATGTAAACATACAAATGATTGCAGGATGCTCATGTCTGGCCCTCATACAGGCATAAATGTCCTGAGTGCCTCAGGCATGCAATTCAAATCAACCAATAAAATAGAATTATTTTCAGCCTCCAAGACTTGTTTTAGCAGTCATTGGTTCTATCATTTAATCCAATACCTGTTAGATTATATGCCAGGTAGAAAATCTTAATATGTCCTGCTCTTGTGTCCACTGTGTGTCGTGACCTGCAAAATGGGTTACCTGTGGTGTGCCATTCACAGCACACAGTTAGACCAGCTCCTTAACAATGGCCCTTTGATTGGCTCTTTTTTGGGGGGGAAGTTTCAAAGTAAGCCTGCAATGTGTCCACACGAGTCACAGCATATTTGACTCCCTTTAATGATGGAAGAGAGTCAGTGTAGTCTGCCAGACATCATTGCAGAGGGTCATCTAGTTTGATATGCTCCCTGGTGGCATTAGTCATTGCACTGAGGGTAGACAAGACAGTTCTGGAATGCAGCAACATCAGACATTTTATGGGCAGTTTCCAGCATGTCACAACTGTCCACAGTCTTTTGTCCTACATAATTTAATCTACAATGTAGACTGTCATGTCCTGATGTCCTGCATGACCATTAATTCAGAAACTGGTGAGGGTTGGTGGGGAATTAAGAAATCACACAAACATTTAGAGAGAAAAGTGGGAACAGGTGGGAAAATTCCCTGGGGTTGACAGGAGTGGTTCATAACTATCTCCACATGTTTATTATACAGGTTTTATTATCAAAGACCAAATGTTTTCCCTGATAAGTGGAGAATGATATATAATGGGGGTGGGGGATGTGGGCAGTGAGAGAAGAATGGAGGAGCTTTGGATTATGTAGAGGGAAATGAGAGGGAGGGGGATATGAAAGATGGTGGAATGAGACAGACATCATTACCCTGTGTACATGTATGATTACACGAATGGTGTGACTCTACATCGTGTACAACCATGGAAATGAAATGATGTACCCCATTTGTGTACAATGAATCAAAATGTAGTCTGTAAAAAATTAAAAAATAGAAATAAAATTTAAAAAATCAAAAAACAGAAGTGAACAGGTGTCTGTTTCCTTTCATGAACATGACATACAGTAAGGCAGTCCTAGAAGTTCACTGCTTGGAAGTTGTGCCTGGTTCCAGAGACTGGAGCTGCTGCTCACTTCCCTTATGCCACAGAGGATGCTGCTTTAGATCTAATTTTAAGGCTAGAAACCCTGCCTTAGAATCTCTCTGAGTCCCCTCCACCCCTGGGTGAGGCTTTGCTTCATGGAGGGCTCCCACTGGGATACAGGCAGCTTGGTTACATGTTGTTACTTCCTCCCTCTGACGGATATATGCTTGTGTGACAGAATGTAATCTGAGACTGAGGAGGCCAGGAGGAGACCATGCAACTGTCTCCTCAGCTTTCCTGCTTCCTTATGTTATTTCCAGTGCCCTTGGATAGAGTTCTGTTCAATTTTTCTTTGCATTTCTAACACATTCCCACCCCTAATTTCAACTCCAACAGAGAAAAACTTCCTGAAGACACAAATTTAATCAGGATTGTAAAATTCAGGCCATCAAATGAGAAGGTGGCTGAAGAAAGGGGAACTGTAGACACTCTCTGAGAAAATGCACAAGGGGTTTCAGAAATGGCCAAATACCATGTGGAGGAGTGGGCGTGCATTTGTCCTGTCCTGGCATTTTCCCAGCCACATATTATTTCATTTTTAATTTTACTGATTGTATTCATATTTGCTTGAATGTAGCATATTCATATGAAATATTAAAGGCATTGAAGAACATATATTATAAAGTTAGTCATTTTCTCATTTTTCACCTCATTTATACCGGTCCCTTCATATAGTGAAATGTATACCAGTTTAATTTGTATTTTCCCCAGATAGGTTATTAACATCATCAGCTTTACTTTATGAGTACCCGACAGAGGGACTTGAAGGTGCTTTCAGGCTTTTGTGATTATCACAATCCTGAAATGAGTAAACCACTGCACATATCATTTTCAATTGGGTGAGGAGATATATAAGAGATATAAAAGGGATATATAAGAGAAATACCTATATGTGGATTTGTCGACTCAGAGGTATGTGCATTTTCATTTTTTTTTTTTTTTTTTTTGGGGTGCTGGGGATCGAACCCAGGGCCTTGTGCTTGCAAGGCAAGCACTCTACCAACTGAACTATCTCCCCAGCCCCGCATTTTCATTTTTGATGTATATTATTAAAACTGTTCTGGGAGTTTTCAAGATGGCGGCCTAGAGGGCGGCTGCATTTCGTGTTGCTCCAGGACTCAGGATTCAAGAGAGGAGATATTGGGACGCTTGGGACCAACTCAAAGCAGCCGGGTGACTCTCACCCCCCTGGGGGGGCATCCCGGATGGGACGGGGGTCCCGGAACGCAGGAAACTTTGTGAAGTAGAACTGCCGGCGAGACGCCCCTCCCCCCGCTGGAGCAGTGAACTCGGATAGCTGGGAGCGCCGTAGAGGAGGCCGCTCGGCACAGCGCTGGGACTCGGAGCAGCCACTGGGGCTCCGGCGGCTGCCCGGGGGAGGAGTGGCGGGGAGAACTGTGTGGTCTCAGGACACCGGGGCCTGCCCTGAGGAGGAGGAGGAGAGGAGCGTGGCCACTTGGATTCCGAGAGACTGCACCAGAGCTGCAGGCGGTTGCCAGAGGAGAAGCTGCGCGGCGAGCTGTTTGGAATCAGAACGACGCTTCTGAACCCCAGGGCCTGCCCTGAGGACGAGGAGGAAGAGGAGCGAGGCCGCTTGGATTCGGGTGACTACACTGGAGCTGCGGGCGGTTGCCAGAGAAGGGGCTGCGTGGCGAGCTGTTTGGACTCTGACCACTTCTGAACCCCGGGGCCTGCCCGGAGGAGTAGGAGAAGGAGGAGAAGGAGCGCGGCGGGTCCTTTGGACTCGCAGTGACTGCATTAGCGCTCCAGGCGGCTGCTCAGAGGAGAAGGCGAGTGGTGAGTTGTTTGGTCTTAAAGTGACAGCTCCTGAACACAGGGGGGCTGCCTGGAGGAGAAGCGTGGTGGGACGCTTGGTCTTGAGTGGCCACACCAGAGCTCCAGGCGGTGCCCAGAGGACCCGTGCAGCGGGTCACGTGGATTCAGAGCCATTCAGAGGGACTGCTCCTGAACACCCGGGAGGTTATCTGGAGAAGGAGGAGGAACGGGGAGGGTCACTTCGACTCGGAGTGATTGATTGCCCCAGGCTACGGGTGGTTGGTGGAAGGAGGAGGCACGAAGTGAGTTTCTTGGACTCCTAGTGACCGCACCGGCATACTGGGCGGCTGTCTGGAGGAAGAGGCCTGTGGCGGGTCTCTGGGACTAAGAGCGATTGCTCGGGGCCACAGGTGGCTGCTCAGAGGAGGGGCCACGCAGCCAGGCGATTAGGTGCAGAACAGGGTCCCAGGATCTAGGAGGCTTCTGGGTGGAAGAGCCGCACAGAGACAGGCTTAGGGTGGAGCGAAGGTTCCAGGCCTATGGGCAAATTCTCTGAGGAGGGGCAGCCTAAGGAGATTCATCTGCGAAGGGTGAGGCTCCCAGGCCCAGGAGGTAGGGCCGGGCCCCTGGAAACTTTGCAGAGGAAGGCAGCCCAGCCCAGGCAGTAGCTGTAAATTGAGGGGAACCTCTAGGAGGAAACTGATCAGCGAGACCTCCCCACTGGGTGATTCTTCCCTGCCTGGTGAGGTTTCCCCACAAGGACGGTAAAACCAGAGACACAGGCCCAAACAGGCCTTGCCTCAGCCCACAGCCTAGGTCCCCTTTGGATGACCATTGGTCAACAAGTGGAGGCACCTCTGCCCACTAGCAGGGATTATACCCCACCTGAAGGCCACCACTCCTAGAGAGGCAGCTTCCTTGTGGAGCACCGCATTATCAACTTCCTTCAAGACTTCAGCCTACTGAAGGCTAAGAGGGGATATATATAGAAATCTTCAGAGACATTGTAAATCAACAGAGGAAATCTGCAATATCTCAGCGGTTCACTGATATCTGAACAATATGAGAAAACAAGGAAAGAAAATGCTGCAAACAAATCTAGATGTTACATCAATAAAACCCAATGACAGCATGGCAGAAGAAATGACAGAAAAGGAGTTCAGAATGTACATAATTAAAATGATCAGAGAAGCAAACGATGAGATGAAAGAGCAAATGCAAGCATTGAATGATCGCACCAATCGACAGTTAAAAGAGCAAATACAGGAAGCAAAAGGTCATTTCAATAAAGAGTTAGAGATATTGAAAAAAAACCAAACAGAAATCCTTGACATGAAGGAAACAATAAACCAAATTAAGAACTCCATAGAAAGCATATCCAATAGGATAGAACACCTGGAAGACAGAACCTCAGACATTGAAGACAAAATATTTAACCTTGAAAACAAAGTTGAACAAACAGAGAAGATGGTAAGAAATCATGAACAGAATCTACAAGAACTATGGGATATCATGAAAAGGCCAAATTTAAGAATTATTGGGATTGAGGAAGGTCTAGAGAAACAAGCCAAAGGAATGAACAACCTATTCAATGAAATAATATCAGAAAATTTCCCAAATCTGAAGAATGAAATGGAAAATCAAGTTCAAGAGGCTTACAGGACTCCAAATACACAAAATTACAACAGACCCACACCAAGGCACATTATAATGAAAATACCTAACATACAAAATAAAGACAGAATTTTAAAGGCTGTGAGAGAAAAGAACCAAATTACATTCAGGGGGAAACCAATACGCATATCAGCAGATTTTTCAATCCAGACCCTAAAAGCTAGAAGGGCCTGGAACAACATTTTTCAAGCCCTGAAAGAAAATGGATGCCAACCAAGAATCTTATACCCAGCAAAACTTACCTTCAAATTTGACGATGAAATAAAATCCTTCCATGATAAACAAAAGCTAAAAGAATTTACAAAAAGAAAGCCAGCATTACAGAATATTCTCAACAAAATATTCCATGAGGAAGAGATGAAAAACAAAGAAGCAAATCAACAAAGGGAGGAATTATCCTAAAGGAATTGTCAAATAAAGGAGGAAACAAGTTGTGTCAAACAAATAAATAAACAAAATTTTAAAAATGAACCAAATGACCGGGAAACCAAATCATTTCTCTATAATAACCCTGAATGTTAATGGCCTGAATTCATCAATCAAAAGACATAGACTGGCAGACTGGATTAAAAAGAAAGATCCAACAATATGTTGCCTGCAAGAGACTCACCTCATAGAAAAAGATACCCATAGATTAAAGGTGAAAGGATGGGGAAAAACATACCATGCACATGGACTCAGCAAAAAAGCTGGAGTATCCATCCTCATTTCCGATAATGTGGACTTCAAGCCAAAGTTAGTCAGAAGGGATAAAGAAGGTCATTTCATACTGCTTAAGGGAAGCATAAATCAGCAAGATATAACAATCATAAACATCTATGCCCCAAACAGTGGCTCATCTATGTATGTCAAACAAATCCTTCTCAATTTCAGAAACCAAATAGACCACAACACAATAATACTAGGTGATTTTAACATGCCGCTCTCACCACTGGACAGATCTTCCAGACAAAAATTGAACAAAGAAACCATAGATCTCAACAACACAATCAATAATTTAGACTTAACGGACATTTATAGAATATACCATCCAACCAAGAGTGAATACACTTTCTTCTCAGCAGCACATGGATCCTTCTCTAAAATAGACCATATATTATGCCACAAAGCTAATGTTAGCAAATACAAGAAGATAGAGACACTAGCATGTATTCTATCAGATCATAATGGATTGAAGTTAGAAATAAATGAAAGAGTAAAACACAGAAACTATTCCAACATCTGGAGATTAAACAATATGCTATTATATGATGAATGGATAACAGAAGATATTAGGAAGGAAATTAAAAAATTCTTAGAGGTAAATGAGAACAAAGAAACATCATATCAAAATCTCTGGGACACTATGAAAGCAGTACTTAGAGGGAAATTTATTTCATGGAGCGCATTTAATAAAAGAAGTAAAACTCAACAAATAAACAACCTAACACTACAGCTCAAAGCCTTAGAAAAAGAAGAACAGAACAGCACCAAAAGTAGCAGAAGACAGGAAATAGTTAAACTCAGAGCTGAAATCAATGAAATTGAAACAAAAGAAACAATACAAAAAATTGACAAAATAAATAGTTGGTTCTTCGAAAAAATAAACAAAATTGATAAACCTTTAGCCACACTAACAAAGAGAAGACGAGAGAAAACCCAAATCACTAAAATTCGGAATGAACAAGGAAATATCACAAAAGACAGGTTGGAAATACAAAACATAATTAGAAGCTATTTTGAAAATCTATACTCCAACAAAATAGAAAATTTCGAAGACATCAACAGGTTTCTAGAGACATATGAATTGCCTAAACTGAATGAGGAGGACATAAACAATTTAAATAGACCAATTTCAAGTACTGAAATAGAAGAAGTCATCAAAAGCCTACCAACAAAGAAAAGTCCGGGACCAGATGGGTTCTCAGCCGAGTTCTACAAAACCTTTAAGGAAGATCTCATTCCAATACTTCTCAAAGTATTCCATAAAATAGAAGAGGAGGGAACCCTCCCAAACTCATTCTATGAAGCCAATATCACACTGATACCTAAACCAGATAGAGACTCATCAAGGAAAGAAAATTTCAGACCAATATCCTTAATGAACATCGACGCAAAAATTCTCAACAAAATTTTAGCAAATCGCATACAAAAACATATTAAAAAGATAGTGCACCATGATCAAGTGGGTTTCATCCCAGGGATGCAAGGTTGGTTCAACATCAGGAAATCAATAAACGTAATTCACCACATTAATAGACTTAAAGTCAAGAATCACATGATTATTTCAATAGATGCAGAAAAAGCATTTGATAAAATACAGCACCCCTTCATGCTCAAAACACTAGAAAAAATAGGGATAGTGGGAACATTCCTTAACATTGTAAAGGCCATTTATGCTAAGCCCATGGCTAATATCATTCTAAATGGTGAAAACCTGAAAGCATTCCCCCTAAAAACTGGAACAAGGCAGGGATGCCCTCTTTCACCACTTCTATTCAACATCGTTCTTGAGACTCTGGCCAGAGCAATTAGACAAACCAAAGAAATTAAAGGGATACGAATTGGAAAAGAAGAACTCAAACTATCCCTGTTCGCTGATGACATGATTATATATTTAGAGGAACCAGGAAATTCCACCAGAAAACTCTTAGAACTCATAAGTGATTTCAGTAAAGTAGCAGGTTACAAGATCAATGCCCATAAATCCAACGCATTTTTATACATCAGTGATGAATCTTCAGAAAGAGAAATTAGGAAAACTACCCCATTCACAATAGCCTCGAAAAAAATAAAATACTTGGGAATCAATCTCACAAAAGAGGTGAAAGACCTCTACAATGAGAACTATACAACACTAAAGAAAGAAATTAAAGAACACCTTAGAAGATGGAAAGATCTTCCATGTTCTTGGATAGGAAGAATTAATATTGTCAAAATGGCCATACTACCTAAAGTGCTATACAAATTCAATGCAATTCCAATTAAAATCCCAATTGTGTACCTTACAGAAATAGAGCAAGCAATTATGAAATTCATCTGGAAGAATAAGAAACCCAGAATAGCTAAAGCAATCCTTAGCAGGAAGAGTGAAACAGGGGGTATTGCAATACCAGATCTTCAACTCTACTACAAAGCAATAGTAACAAAAACGGCATGGTATTGGTACCAAAATAGAAAGGTAGATCAATGGTGCAGAATAGAGGACACGGACACAAACCCAAATAAATACAATTTTCTCATACTAGACAAAGGTGCCAAAAATATGCAATGGAGAAAAGATAGCCTCTTCAACAAATGGTGCTGGGAGAATTGGAAATCCATATGCAACAGAATGAAACTAAACCCATATCTCTCACCATGCACGAAACTAAACTCAAAATGGATTAAGGACCTCGGAATCAGACCAGAGACCCTGCATCTTATAGAAGAAAAAGTAGGTCCAAATCTTCACCTTGTTGATCTAGGACCAGACTTCCTTAACAGGACTCCCATAGCACAAGAAATAAAAGCTAGAATCAACCACTGGGATAGATTCAAACTAAAAAGCTTTCTCTCAGCAAAGGAAACTATCAGCAATGCGAAGAAAGAGCCTACAGAGTGGGAAAATATCTTTGCCAATCATACTTCAGATAGAGCACTAATCTCCAGAATCTATAAAGAACTCAAAAAACTCTACTCCAAGAATTCAAATAGTCCAGTCAACAAATGGGCTAAGGAAATGAATAGACACTTCACAGAAGAAGATCTACAAGCAATCAACAAACATATGGAAAAATGTTCAACATCTCTAGTAATAAGAGAAATGCAAATCAAAACCACCCTAAGATTCCATCTCACCCCAATTAGAATGGCGATTATCAAGAATACGAGCAACAACAGGTGTTGGCGAGGATGTGGGGAGAAAGGTACACTCATACACTGCTGGTGGGGCTGCAAATTAGTGCAGCCACTCTGGAAAGCAGTGTGGAGATTCCTTAGAAAACTTGGAATGGAACCACCATTTGACCCAGCTATCCCACTCCTTGGCCTATACCCAAAGGACTTAAAATCTGCATACTACAGAAATACAGCCACATCAATGTTCATAGCTGCTCAATTCACAATAGCCAGACTATGGAACCAACCTAGATGCCCTTCAATTGATTAGTGGATAAAGAAACTGTGGTATATATATACAATGGAATATTACTCAGCCATAAAGAATGATAAAATTATGACATTTGCAGGCAAATGGATGAAATTGGAGAATATCATGCTAAGTGAGATAGGCCAATCTCAAAAAGCCAAAGGACGAATGATATCGCTGATAAGTGGAGGATGACACATAATGGGGGGGAGGGAAGGGTTAGAGTTAGGGTTAGGGAGGGGGGCAAGTATAGAGGAAGGAACTACTGTATAGAGGGTAAAGAGGGGTGGGAGGGGTGGGGGGAAGGGAAAAAATAACAGAATGAATCAAACAACATTGCTCTATGTAAATTTATGATTACACAAATGGTATGCCTTTACGCCATGTACAAACAGAGAAACAACATGTATCCCATTTGTTTACAATAAAAAGAAAAAAAAAAAACTGTTCTTTGCTACCCTTTAAGAAGACAAAACTATTTGCCTCACAGTTTTATTTTGCACTCATTTTTATTAGTAAACTTAAATTCTTTCTCATGCTTATTTCTGTTCATTGTGGTTGTTGGTCACTTCCCAGAAGAGCTCATCATGACTTAAATAATCTTCATAACTAAAACATGAATTGCAACTGTTTTCTTCCCATTGCTATTGGCCTTTTTGCTTGACTTAAGTCTTTCCTAGAAATTATTTCATATTTTCTTAGTTGATTCTAGTGTCCTTAATTCCATAGAAATTGTTTCTCTCATATTCTTTGATAATTGCTTTTCAGTTTTAAAATTTCTTGAATGAAACCAATATGACACACTTTTAAAAGGAGCCATAGTGTGATACTATTAAAATAAAAGACACCTCACTGTATAATTTCCTATCAGGAATCCTCAAGCTATTAAAAAATAGCACTGAATACTTTCATCACTGCACCAACTACTTTACCAGCCCCAGGGAGCACTGCAAGGAAAACAGTGCCAGCTGCATCGAGGATCTGGGACAATATCGACGGTGTCTTTTTAGATGTTTCAATTTCTTCTTTTAGTCGATTTATCTCTTTATTTAGCCTCTCAGATTTCTCTTTAAATCCCTCCATAAGCAGTTCTTTTTGGACCTATAAAAGAGGAAGAGTCCACTTTTGAGAATTCCCAGTTATTAACTACCAGAGTTGTGTATTTAACAAGTTCAGCAGTTGAGCATGTGTGTCTACTTCTCTACCACCTTCACCTTAGAACGTTCCTTGATATTTCCAGACTTTTGACCTGAAGAGTGGGAGTACCCAGAGCTTACACACTTGTGAGATTTTCTCACCACTTACTGGAAGTGGACAGGAATTTTATTCCAGTACAAAGAATGCTGTGTGGGGGAGAATGCAGGTTGAATTCTGATTGATTCTCACTTTCAACCAGGTGGCATGGCCACAATCCACTAACAAGTAATAGAAAATGCTGACCTTGTGGAGAACACTGGTTATCAACCTCCTGTTTACGACACAGGTTTGTTTGAGTCTACTTATATAGATGAATCAGGAAGACAAGGAAGTAAGGGGAGCAATTTCTGATCTTTCATTGTCCTTAATTTATATCAGACCCAATGTGATACATCAGACCAGATGGATCTGTTTCTGGTCTCTTTGATGGTTGTGCCAGAATCCACTCATATGGGGCACATAATCTCAATGAAGAATGATCCACAACCTGGGGGACATTATTTGTACCCTGCAAAGTCTATCAGTACACAAAGTCTATCAATACCTTATGGAGTCTCATAGATTTATAGGTTTTATTAGAATTCAGGCGCACTTGAGGTGTCAGTGTCAGTGAGACATTTACTTTTTGAGTTTCCCTTTGGAATGCTGTCTGTACTTAACATTTTGCTCTTTCCCATTCTAAGGAAACTGGCATTGTCTGTAGGGACTGCCAGGCCCTATAACACTCACCTTTAGCTTGTGCTCCAGAACCCTTTCCTGCTCTCTCAGAATGTTCTCCCTTTCTCTCTCCATCTTCTCCTTAAGCTGCACAATGTTTTCCTGGAGGCTTCTCTTTTGGGCCTCCATCTTTTCTTGCTGCTCTTTCTGCTGCTGTCTTAGCAGCTCCTGTTCCTTCTCGGCTGCCTCCCTCTTGGCTCTCTCAGCTGCTCCACAAAGGTTTTAGAAGAGAGAAGAAACAACAGAGTCGTGCTCTAGACTACTTGGTTCACACAACAAACTGATTCCCAAAAAGGGTAGAGGGGAATCTCTCAATTTACCCATTAGCAATAACATCCAGAGTATGTTTGCAAATGTGATGGAAAACTCATTTGCTGAACTCCCCCTATTGCTCTCAGTTTTACTAGAGCATGTGATCCACAGAAAGAAGAATCTTCTGGTTTCAGGAATGTTTTCCTATCCAGTCAGTCAAAGTCTGTACAGGAACCTCCCCACCTTCTGAGAATTGTGACCTCCATTGTACCTGCTATGGCCTTCTCTCCATCAGTGAGGGCTTTGTCTGACTGAAGGATGGATATTTCTATGGCAGACTGTTGCTGAAGGAAGCTCTGAAGGACCTCCCTTGCCTGGGAATCAAGAAGGAGCAAAATCACTGTAGGCATCCAGGATCTGTTCTTCAGATGAGGAAGGTATTATTCAACAGACCACAAAACTGACTCTAAATTTTGCATCCTTCTTAGGACCCCATATTGATTCCTTTCATTCTGTGGATACAATGAAAGTCTATGCTCTTTGGTGGGACATGCAAACCCTCTATAGCAGCCTCCTTCCTAGCTCCCCAACCTCCTCTCCCAAGAATGCTGCCCACCACCCACCCCAGTTGAATGTAGGAGCAGATCTACAAACACAGAACCCCTTCATTGTTTGTGGTATTTGCACATCAGTTTTGTTTTGCCTGAATCTTTCTAGCCTTTCTCAGGGTTGAATCTACAGATTCCTTGACTTGTATCACCAACCTCCTGTACCAGAAAACTTTGCTTGGCTGCCTTCCAAGTTTCTTTTCAGATTTGTTGAGATTGACAAATAAAACTTGTAGACAATGAGGGTCAAAAACATGGTGTTTTGATATATATCTACATTGTTAAATGTTTCCTACAATCAAGTCAATTTTCATGGTGGTCACATCACAGTTACTTTTTCCATAGTCATGAGAATAACAAGGTCTACTCTCTAAGTGACATTAAGGTACACAATATATTATTTCAACTACAGTCACACTTGTACATCAAGTGTCCATCACTTACTCATCTATAGCTGCATATTCACATATTTGACCAGTATTTGACCAATAAGTCCCCTCCCACTCTCAGGTCCTGCTTATCAACAATACTATTCTAACTCTGGGTTAATATGAGCTGGGTGACTTTTTGCCCTTGTTTGGTTGGTTGACTTTTGTGGTAGCACTGAACATTAAACATTCAACAATTGTCTTCCTGTTTTTGGTTCATTTTATTTAGTGTATTATCCTTAGGGTAATCTATGTTTTCATCATTGGCACGCCTTTATTTTTTAATGACTAAGTAATATTCTGTCACATGGATGATATACATAGTTGCATTAGTTAGTAATCACAACTGCATTGTACTGGCATAAAAACAGACACAAAGACAAGAGGAACAGACTAGAGAGCCAGGAAAGAATGAAATTAGACCTATATCTTACACTTTATATGAAAATGAACTAATGTCATCAAAGTTTTAAACATAAGTCCTAAAATTAAAAATCGTAGAACAAAACTTAGGGGGAAATCCTTTGACATTTGCCTTCTCAATGATTTCTTGGATTTAAAACCAATGACATAGGCAACAAATCAAAAGTAAATAAGTGGGACTGCATCAAACTAAAGTTTCTTCTCATCCCAGAAACTATCAATAAAATGAAAACTGCAAGGTATAGAATGGGAGAAAATATATGCAAACTATATACCTCCAAATGGGTTAATTCCAAAGTATATTAGAAACTCCTTCAACTCAACATTAAACACACACACACACACACACACACACATATCCTGGTGAAAAATGGGGAAAGCACCTGAACAGACATTTTTTGAAAAGAAGAAATTCAAATGTCAAATAGATATTTGTAAAAGTGTTCAGCATCACTAATACCAGTGAAACACAAATGAATACCTCAACGAAATGACAGAACATCTGTGAGGACCACTATAATCAATGAGTCAAAGGACAACAGATGTTGCTGAGGAGGTGGAGAAAAGGGAACCTTGTAGAACTGCTGGGGGAATGTGAATTGGTACAGCCATCAAGGAAAACAGCAGGAGAACTCCCAAAGAAGAAAAGAATTCTGAGTTTCTGAAGGCTGCCCTGCGAGGTCTGTCACTGGCTCACTGTGTGATCTTATGCCACTTATTAGATCCTCTATGCACTACATTTCTTTACTGCATAAATGTGGAAGACAGTAGTACCTAGTTTACTTTATTCTGAGAATTAAATTGGTATTGCAACAAAATCACCTGAAACTGTACCTGACGTGGGAAGTGAAGGTTCAATGTCTGTTAACAAGGACTCATCACCATCCTCATTGTTACTATCAGCACATCCAGTTACCATTAACATATGGTACTAATACACCATATCCAACTGAATGCTATTTTACACATTTCAAGAATGATACATTTCATGAGAACAAAGGTTTTTCCTTTTCATTGTATCTTCTACTTAACACAAAAAAACTACCCTTTTGGATAAATAAACGAAAAGGTTGGTTTTACCTAAATTTCTGGTTCTAACTCCTCTCTAAGAAGAACTATTTTCAGTTTATTTAGGAGTATTTAAAATGATATAAATGTCAACATATTGCCATTCTCTGCCTTTGTTTCACAAATGGCGCCGTGACATTAGAGTTTCAGAAGGAGCAACAAAGATCCTCCGACCTCTTACTCCTCACCTTCACTCCTTTCCTGGGCACTAGCTTGTAATTTTGTTCCACCAACTTCCTTGCGTCCAGGTAGAGACTGTGGCCTCCAGGAACAGAGAACACTCCTCTTGAAATGCTTTGTGTCAAGGGCTCTGAAAGCTGTTCCAGCTGAGCTTGGCAGTATTTGACAGATGTCTCTTCATTCTGCAGCAAAATAGCTTCCTTCTTTCTCTCTATGGTGTCCTGGAAGGGAAATAAAAATAAAGTAGAGTAAAATGAAGCAAAATAAAAAAACAGCTGTTAACAGGAATGTCCAATGTGTTTCTCCTGGAATAAGCAGTCAGACAGCCTCAGAGTAGTCCAAACATGGAAAGGAGTTGGGAGATGTATTTCACTAACAGACAGGTCTGATCAATTATCTGTGAGATCACAAATTGCCTTAACTCCCTTTTGGTCAAGTTCATTCTCTGTAGCACCATAAGTTGGAAGACAAACTTGATGATTTATTCAACTATTGTATTATTAACAGGAACCCAAACCCTAATAGTCACAATGTAAAGATAAATTTAAAGTAGAAGTAAATTTGTCAAGAAATGTGGGTTTCTGGGGTTGAGATTATATACATGGCAAACAATTCCCCAAGGAATGAGTTGAGTGTATTCTCAATAGAATTTTGAACCCTTCACAAATTCTTTTAGGAAGGCTGTGAATGTGTGATTTTTGAATTGTTTGTTTGTACTTGTAAATTATAATCCAGTGGATTCCTAAGAGTTTTTTTCACTGTTGTGTCATCCCAGATAGACTGAAAGACAAACTTCCAGCAAAGGTGCCTCTGGTCAGCAGCATTAGGCAGTCCCTGAGAGTTCTCTCCCTTGGTGTCCACACCCTGCCTTGTCCCTGGGCCTGTGAATATGAAGGATATTAATCCTTTGATTTCAATGTGTTACACAGCACAGGTTGACTTCAAAAAATGGAGAATACTCCATAGGGCAGCACCGAATCACACAAACCTTTTAAAAGCAGTTTTCTCTGACTGTGGCAGAAGAGGAAATTAGAGTGACTAGAGAAAGATTTGATGGGTCCTTGTTTGCTCGAGGGTGAAGAGAGCTTCCCCAGAGCACCAAGGTGAGAGCTAAGGCCATTTGACTCCTAGGTTTCAATGTGTGGTGCACTGAGCAGAGCGCTCACACATCCTGTGCAGAGGTCTGACTGTGGGCTAATACATTCATGTTGCTTTAAGCTGCTCATCATTTAATAATTTGTTTTTCAGCAATAAAAAGTAAGTACCATCTTTTAGAGAAAGAATGCAAGTAGCCTGAATAACCCTGTTGCCCACAAAATAACCAGGTCCTTCTATGATGAGAGAGATGCAATTCCACACTCTGGAATCTAAAGTGTGGAGTTAAGTCTCATTCCAGAAGGAGAGGAATCAGGGAGGATAAATACAAAGACAATTACAACAAGCTTCTTCTGGAACTCATGCTCGTCATCCTTAAAGGAGTGCTCCATGAAGACTGCGATGGCTTCCCTCTCACAGGCCGTGTGCACCTCCAGCAGCTCCTGGAGAGTGCCTGTGGGGAACTCCACCCGCTGGGCCATCTGCTCACTGTAGTGGTCAGCTGCCTTCTGCACGGCTGCCGAGTTCTCACACTGGGCCAGAGTGGTCACTGCATCCTCCAAACAAGGAATGGTTCCTTTGTTGATGGCATTTACATAGGTTTCCACCAGAGTCCCCAACCCTGAGTGGCATGAATATGTAGAAAGTCTTATTCATCATTTTACAAGCTTTAAGCATCTATTTAGTAACATTGTTTTTCTCATACATTCCTTTTATCATTCTCAAATTCACCCCATTACACAATTACTTATTGCAACCAAAAGGTTTTTAGTGTTTCCTAGAAAAATACTTTCCTATTTAAATAAAATGAAAAAGAATTTATTAAAGAAAGTAAATTACAGAACTTGTGAGACTTATTTAAAATAAAAATGCAAGTTTTCTTGTAAAAAATATCATCAGAATTTTACAGAAAGCAATACAGTGTTTTGAACCAAACATAGGTCCATCTCCACATGGGGACTGAAGGATGGCATAGCTCATATCTTCCTGAAACCAGTGCTGTTCAAATTTGTTTCTCAAACACACAATGAGTTGAAATGGGGCTATTTTCTCACTAGTCTCAATTCATAAAATATCTTGTGTATTCTCACTGAAAAACATTTAATCCTATGAGACTTTTCATCAGTTTGCAGATTGTCTCTCCTTAGGAGTAGCTTCTGATGGTATCCTTAGTATACATACATTGCGACATTGTTAAGCTTCACCAAGTCCTCAGATATGGACACTTTAAGTAAAATGCATTTCTGTGTGTGGCATGAATGTCTGCTCCAAATTCCTTACAAAAGCAAACAGGATTACTGACAAACTCACAAAAGAATCATAGCATTGTTATACATACTAAACCTCAAAGACATGCTTTCAGACAAAAGAAACTCACGATTTCCAGTGACAATGATTCCCCCTCTCAGGGTCTTGGTTTTGGCATTGGCGAAGATATAGGAACAGAAGTTTTTTGATTGCACCACAAAAGTCCTTTCCAGTTGGTTTTGTGGAACTTCATCAATATGGGATAATAGGTTTCTGTGATTCGTAGGTCGATCAAAGACAAAGCACTTTCGTTTTGGAAAGAAATATCTGATACACTCTCTAGACATGTTGGAATATTGGATTCTCTGATTCTCCCCTGTAAAATCAACACTCATTGAGCAGACACGTCTGCAGGCAAAGGAATTGTGGACTTTTCTAAGAATCTTTACCTAACTGCAGCTCCCAAGCCCTTGATCTTCTTAATTCAATCATAAAAAGCAGTGTTATGTTAACTTGAACATCAACTTTTTTTTCTTTTTATCAGAGCTGAGAGCCAAGGAGGTACTTATGGAGAGGAAGGGAAACCAATCACCTCAAGTAGAGAAACCTATAGTTTCCTTAACCCTTGTATACTGGTGATAAATTATTCATTACAAGTTTGAGATGACCGATTAATCATAAAATTCTCAGAAAGATTTTCTGAAATTGCAGTCCCATGTCAGAAATGAGATGTGGGCTCTTAAGTAAATAATGCTAATAATAATGCATGAGATATTACTAGGGAAAGTACCATGAGGAGGAAAGATGATACCAAGAACTGTAGAGGAAATTGCTTCAAAATCAAAGCCTCAAATCCACACACCATAATTATGTTTAGAAGTTCTTTAGCAGAAAACGCCAAAGTAAAGTGAATTTCAATGTAATTTGAACTTCTTGATGTCAGATTATTTTGGACTTGACTTTCTCTTAATGAGATTCTGCAGCATAAATCAGATGTTAGTTCAAAGAATGAATAAATGTGGTTAATATTCATCTGCTAAATATAATTCATGTGATAAATTTATGATATCAACATGTTACCAAAAGAAGACTGTGGAATTAAGAAGGTGATGTTGTCAAAAAGGGAAAATGAAGGGTTAGACAGTATTGCTGGAATTATATATCACTGTTCTTTTTTCCCCATGAACCATTTATTATATGAATAAATTTTCTCTGAAGGATGTAACTACCAACTTTGTTACAATGAGTGAAATATTTCATTATATTTCCTGTGGTTCTGGTTTACTCATTTCTAGTTTGATAAACTCTTTTTCTCAAAATAGAAAGGCAAATTAAACTTAATAAGTAACAAATATATGAGCCTTGAAAGGGTCAGCAGTGATTGTAATCCTCACTATTTTTCATGGTACTGTTTGTTCTAAAATTACTGGGCACAACATTGTGCCCTAAATTTCTTTAGTGGATCTAAATTATAGAGTCTGAAGATTTTTGTGAAATAATGAATGAAAATCATGCCCTCCTGTCAATCATCAATCACTGTTAGCAAGGGCCTCAATTCAGTCTCAAATAAACATATATATGGAGCACTGAAGGACAGGGCTCAGTTGATTCCACTTCCTTATTGAACCTCCCCCCACTAATACCTGAAATTAGCTTCAAGGCATTCTCCAGGTACTCATCTTCTGTGATGGGGTGGCCATTCAACTTCAGTTCCAGCGTGAAATCTCGCACTGTCCAAACAAAGTCTGGAAAGAAACTTACAAACTCAGTGGAATCCTCTACTTCATCAGGTGTGGGGTCAGATTTTGCTCTGATTAGTTGTGTGAGTTCAGTCACATAGCTGGGATCTTAGCTAAGGAACGAGATGCACCACAATTTCCGGGTCTCCCTTAGAAACGAGTTTTATAAAAGTTCCTTTTTTTTCCTGTGTCCACACTTATTCATCCAAGAGAATCAAGTTAGAAGAAAGAAGAAACAATCTCAGTTGCATTCTCTTAAACTCAATGAGACAAGGTTATTTGGTTTTTGGAAGGATACTGTAACTGCTCCAGGGCCTGGTGGTTGATGGTACCCATGCTGTTATAGATGAAGGTGCTGCTGAGAAGCACAGACAAGGCAAAGATCCAGGAGTCATTCTTAGGGTCACCCTAGGAAGCACATGAGAGCAAGGGGCTTAGGAGTCCAATCTTCATTCATTCATTCATTTAGTTGTACATTCTTTCTTTCAAATGCACTATTTCTGAATATAGGGGAAATAACAAAATTTTAAGACAATGTTAAATTTAAATCTCATTTTTGATATTTATATTGGTCCCTCTCAGAATATTAGTTTGTTTAGGTATGAAGAAAAATAAAGGTCATTCTCAATGTGCATAAAGTAGTTAATAAAATGCCTCGAGCATAGTAGGTGTCTCATAAGTGGGCAATTGCTCATTACACATTTCATCTTAATCATGGCTATACTAAGGATGCAAGCACTTTTAAGCTAAGTTCAACAACCCTTCATTTGACATCTGACAAAATGCCAGACCCTGCATTTAATTTTGTAGATACAAAGTTCCATGTGACAGTCCCTGCTCATAGGAGTATCACTTTATGGAGGTGCAGATACACATAACCATATGAAACACAGGCCAAATGATAATCTGTGAGAAGAGGAAACCAAAGTTATTTTTTAAAAAAATGGAAAACGGGGTGGAGACATTTGTGAATGTGAATAATTGCTCTGGGAATTCAGAGAAAAAGGTCATTAACTGAGTTTTAAAGATTTGATAGAATATGTAATTATGGAGATGCAGGGATCCAGCAAGTGGAAGGACCAGCAGCAGCAAGTGAAAGTTGTTAAAGCACAGAGCTCTTTTTATTTCACTGAGGCAGTGAGTATGCAGGCCAGAGTGCAAAGAGGCCTGAAACGAGATCCTTGGCAAGACTTAAAAGGCTTTGAAATAGATCCAGATCCTACCCAAATCCCATTACAAGTTATAAAGTGATTCTGCTGCCATCAGCTTAGGTTTTGTTATGTTTTCTTCTCTTGACAATTGTAATTAGATATAAAGAAAGGTTTTATGCAAACTACAACATGTTGTAGATCAATAGTCCATATTGGTGTTATACTGAGAGGAAAACTGAGAATGGTAAAACTGAATTTTTAAATTTGGAATTTCTAAGTCTATGCTTTCCTTTTCTGCTCAGCCCCACCTGCCACCAAATTTGCAGTACTGAAGCCAAAGACCTACTGCTGCTACTTTCAATTAGATTCAGACTAATTAAAAATTAGGAGAAAAAAATCGATTACAACTAATTGTATAAAGATGAAATACCTAAAAATTTTGTCATTTGCAATATTTTTGTTAGGTCTAGCTTTTGCTTTTAGTCAGTGAATATTTCATGTCAAGAGCTCAGAGACCTGGGCCCAAATCTTAATGATAAAGATGAAGTTTGTATGAAGATTACATATATGGATTCTTAACCAAAAGCCTATTTTCATGGCCTCTACCTTTAAAGTTAGTTAAACCCATTGACCCCAGAGGTTACAGCTTTCTTCAGGAAGCTTTTCCTGGCTCTAATGACTGGATCAGTTTCCCACTTTTTGCATCTGTTTCCTTGTACTGATCTCATTCCATATTTCTTGTCTATACAACCAGGCTGTAGATCTTATCTTATTTACTGATGTATTTATAGTACTCAGCACAGAGTCCTGGACTTCAGCAGTTTGACATGTATTCATTAAATTAAATTGCACCTTCTAGTATTAAAAATATAAAGATCTGTCCTAATTTATGGTTTGGATGTGAGGTGTCCCTCAAAAGCTTATGTGTAAAACAATGCAAAAAAGTTCAGAGGAGAGATGTTTGGGTTATGAGAGCCTTTACCCAGTCAGTGAGTCAGTCCCCTGAAGGGATTAACTGAGTGGTAATTGAAGGCAGGTAGGGTGTAGCTAGAGGAGATGGGTCCCTGGGGGCATGCCTATGGATTATATATTTTGTATCTGGTGAGTGGAGTCTCTTTGTCTGCTTCCTGATCATCATGTGAGCCACTTCCTTCTGCCAAACTCTTCTATCAGGATGTTCAGCCTTACCTTGATCCTTGACGAATGGAGCCAGCAATCCAGGGACAAAGGCCTCTATCATTATGAGCCCCCAAATAAAGTTTCCTTCCTAAAATTGTTCTTGTCAGGTTATTTGACAGAAAAATCCCTGAAGCAACCAAGCTACTTTAGGTTGCTAGGGAAGTTTATGGAAATGGAATTTATGCTCATTATTCATAATTGGATTACAAGTACAGGAATATGTCACAGAAGTTGAACTGAGGTGACAAATTGAATGACACATGTAAAGAGCATTATGGATTCTCTGCCTCACCTTTTCCACATCACCCAGGCCCTCAGTGTCCAGGAGGACCAGGGTGTGGTCTGGCTTGGTGGGGTGGGGCACACACCACATCCAGATGCCCTTGGTTACAGCCCTCACTGTGGAGCCCAGAGGGAAGCCTGTGAAGGAAGAGGAGAAAGCAACATAGAGTGACTGCAGAGAGGTAAAGCTGCCAGAGGTTATGTTGGTTAAATTTGTAGGAGCAGAAAGTGTTGAGCAAGGATAGTGTTTGCTTCTATTTCACAAGGATAAGGAATCAAAGTGTAATCTTTCTCAAAAAAACACTCTGTGTCCCCAATTCACCTCATCTTTTAAGTGCTCAAATTTTTCACATTACAGAATTTTTGTAAACTCCTGTGTATTGCTGTGTATTTTTTTCTGATCAGGAAGAGCTCCAGTGCCCTCTGGCTTCAGGTTGAGTTCAACTTATTGTTGAACAAGGGAAGTCTTTGTACATGTGCACCAGGATACAAATATGAAAATATTTATAACTATCTTATTCATTAAAGATAAAACCTGGTAATAACACCACTGCTCATCAACAACAAATGGATAAATAAATTGTGGCATCCTCAGAAATTAGCATACCACAAAGTAGTAAAAAAGAACAAATTACAGATATGTGTGACAAACAGAGGATGCTCACAAGCTTCTTGTTCAGCAAAGGAAGCAAGACCCACAGGAATACAGACATGACAGTCCATTTTATATAAAAGTCAAAAGGAGGCTAAACTAACTGATTTTGAAGAATGCATAATAGACCATAGAACCATTATTTAGAAGCAAGAATAGAAATGTGTCCTGAAAACCAAAATATTGATGAACTTTGGTGACAGTGTGAGGGTATGATTTGGGCTTTTGAATGTTGGTAAGATTGCATTTCCTGATCTAGATAGTGATAATATAATTGTTCACTTGATATGTATTAACTAAATTGTATATATATATATATGCTGTATGTACTTTGTTATAGTTCACTTATTACAAAATACTAAGAGCAGCATGCTACATTTGTCAAAGATTTGCTATGAAATAGAGAAAAAAATGTACTAGACGCTCAATTTGGATATTGGATAATGAGGGATCCTACTGCACATCCTTCTGCCCCCTTTTTAAAAGCACATACTTAATTATATTTGCATGCTTCATCAAATGGCCATGTAACTTGTACAAAAGGATTCAGGAGGAGGAAAGATAGTGATTGCTAGGGCTCTGTTCCTGAGCATTTGAGAATGGATGGGATCAGGTAGAACAGTGAAGCAGATATTTTAATAAGGTTGGGGAGTACTTTATTAATGGCAAAAAGCATGAAATGCTTTTGGATTGGTTAGAGGTTATAAATACGTTAGTAAGAATTAGAAATTTTCTTTTTGAAAGGGATTAACCTCTTCCTTCAGATGACCCTAGATTAAGTGAGATCAGCTAGCTCTATTTCTGGTTCTAAGCAATGGCTCCTGACCCAGGACCACACTCACCATGGTTCTGTCCTGCAAGATGATTCATCAGGTAGGATTTCCCAGTACGAAACATCCCTACAATGGCCACCACCACCACAGGTTGACATATCTTGTGAAGAATACTTAAGGCTTTTGAATTCACAATCAGCTGCTCATTTCTGTTTTCCACTAAACAAATGGGAGTCTTCATAATAGATTCAGATGCCTGGAAACCTGTAACTCAAAAAAGCCACTCACTGAATCGCATGAGTTGAAGTCATCTCTGATGGCTATTCAAGACACATGCATGTCACTTCTCTCTTTGTGGAATGTTTATATTAACTTTCTACTTACTGTATGTTTTTAAAAGAAAAAATACTACCTAGCATGTCAAGTCTTGGTGTAGATGACTTTTGTACATTATCTTATACTCCCTATAAGGACTCAAAAAATGTAGCCTGAAAAGAGAAGAAAATACAAGGGATAAAAATAGAGATGGAAGAAGTCAAATATCACTGTTTGCAGATGATATGATCCTATACCTAGAAGATCCAAAACATTCCACCAAAAGATTGCTAGAGCTAATAATCATATTTGCCAAAGTAGCAGGTTATGAAATCAACATACAAAAATCAATATATTTCTTATATACAACAATGCATTTGCTGAAAATTAATCAGGAAAACAATTCACAGTAAACTAAAAAAAAATTACATTGGCATTAATTTATTAAAGGCGGTGAAAGACCTCTACAATCAAAACTATGGAACATTGAAGAAAGAAATTGAAGAAGATCTCAGAAGATTGAAAGACCTCCCATGCTCATGGATCAATAGACTTAATATTAATTATAAAAATTAAAATAATTATAATTAATTAATTATAATAATATTGTGAAAATGACCATACTACCAAAAGCAATATACAGATTCAAAGCAATCCCTATCAAAATACCGATGACATTCTTCACAGAACTAGAAAAAATGTCCTAAACTTCATTTAAAGAATAAAAGACCCAGAATAGTTAAAACACTTCTAAGTGAAAGGAAAAAAAGCAATGCTGGAAGCATCAAAATACTTGACTTTAAATTATACTACAGAGATATAGTAACAAAAACTGCATGTTACTGGCATAAAAGCAGGTACATAGACCAATGGTTCAGATTAGAAGACACAAAGGCAAACACACATATGTGGTCATCTGATCCTTAACAAGGTACCAAAAACATACACTGGAAAAAAGACAGACATTTTAACAAATGGTGCTGGGATAACTGATTATCCATATGCAGATGAATGAAACTATATCCTTACCTCTCACATTGCACAAAAAATGACTGAAAATGCATCAAAGACCTAAGGATTAGACCAAAAACCAGGCAACTTCTATAAGAAAACATAGGGTCAACAATTCGGCATAAGAAATTACTTTCTCAGGAGGACCCTAAAGCTCAAGAAATAAGACCCAAGAGTTAATTAATGCGATAACATCAAATTTAAAAGCTTCTATCCACAAAAGGAAACAATTAACAATGTGAAGAAAAAACTTATGAATGGGAGAAAATCTTTGCTAGCTATAATTTCAACAGAGGATTAATAGCCAGAATATATAAACTAAAACAAATTGAAAAAATTAATAAATGGGCAAATGGACTAAACAGACACTTCTAAAAAGAAGAAATACAAATGACCAACAAATACATGAAAACATGTTCAACATCATTAGCAATTAGGGAAATGCAAATCAAAGCTACACTGAGATTTCATCTCAAACCAGTCAGAATGTGAATCATCAAGAACACAAATGATAATAAATATTGGAGAGGATGTGTAAAGAAGGGAACACTTTACACTGTTGGTGGGGAAAGTAAATTTGTACAAGCACTGTGGAAATTAGTATCAAGGTTACTCAAAAGACTTGGCATGGAACCACCATATGATCCAGCTGTACCACTTCTTGGTATTTATCCTGAAGAATTAAAGTCAACATACTATAGTGATACATGTATACCCATGTTTACAGAAGCACAATTCACAATAGTTAAACTATGGAACTAGCCTAAGTATCCATCAACAGAAGAATAAATAAAGAAAATGGCATATATATGCACACAGGAGCTATATTCAGTCATAAAGAAAAATAACTATGTAATTTGCAGGAACATGAACAGAATGTGAGGCCATTATGTTAAGCAAAATAAGTCAAACTCAGAAAGTCAAGAGAAGTGCTGAGGAGTTAAATTGACCAAATTATATTACATTGTGTGCATGTACAAATATGTAACAACAAATCCCATTATTATGTAAAACTGCAATGCACCAATAAAAAAAAAAAAATGTGGAAAGAGAAGGAGAAAGCATTGCCTGAGATTTTTCAGACCAGAATGAGGAAAGCAAAGCACTGAAGACAGAGCCCTGAGAATATTAACATTTTGGGGCAAGTGGAGGAGAATGAGTAGTGGTAGAGATGAACACTGGTTAGAAAAACTGTGTAGGCATTACAAAAGAAATGGTTCTCTCATTAATTCAAGGAATACTTTTTTGAGTACTTGCCACATGCTGAATACTGTTCAAGAGATCCATTACCAGAGAGCATACTAAATGAATGCAAATTCCTGCCTCAAGGATCTCTATTCTAGTGAGGAAACATAATAAAATTAATCAACTGTAGAGTGATAATGACGAGTTCTCAGAAGAAAATAAGCAGGGAATAAGGTAAGACCTCCAGGAAAATGAGATAAAGTGAAGGTTCTCATCAACCGTGTTGAGGACAGGTATACGGAATAAATCAGGAGACTACTGAGAACAGGAGGAGGGGCACACCTTCCCCTCCCTGCCCCTTCTGCACCAAAGAGATGAGCTGAGCTGCAGCAGCACAGAGCCCTTTAGGACAAAGGCCACAGGACCACTCCCATTGGCCTCCCAGGATCTTCCTGCACTCTCCAGTGCAACCCAGAGTGAAGTTTTCCTTGGAGATTTTGCAAACGTTTTTAATTGAGGGACAAGTTCTTGGGTGGCAGGTTCCACAGCTACTCACCTGGCAGGGGCTCTGCAATCAGTGGACAAGTTCTCAGTTACCTCTGCTCACAGCTTCCCTTTCCTCCACACCTGGCTCCTCTGAAAACCAACTGATCTTCTTAGAAGCTGAAAACCAAACAGGATATTGCAACCACCCAAAGAGGGAGTTCAGATGAATAGAATTGAAATCGAAAGTAAACTCTGTTCTTCCTGCATTAACCATTGAGGTTTCACACTGTTTCTAAAGAAGCAGAAAACAGACTTTGTGAGGCGAATCACAGGGTTGTGGGGGAGACCAAATTCTGCTCTGTCATTTCTCACAGATCAGCACATCTTTCCCCTACCCAAGGAGATACCACTAAATTAGGTATTGCATGTTACCACATCAGTCATGGGACCACTGCACTTCCCAGGGTTATCTCCCTACTCCTGGGCATTCTGGGTCCCCTAGGAAACAGGTCCACTAACTTGCACAGAGCCTGATGGGAAAGCCCCTTGGGCCTGATACCCACTGAGTGTGTCTGCATGTGGACAAGGTGCCCAGTCTCCAGGCCATCCTCAGAGGTTCCGCTTTACACATTTTTACCACTTCTCAGGGATTGTTCATTTAAAGTGGAAGAACTTTTAAATTTGTGACTTAATAACAGATTTCACTGTTTGAAAATGTTCACTCCACACCCTTCCCAGTACTACAGAAAATGTTGAAATAAATTGTTTTGGATTGGCAACTCCTTTTCATTCCTTGAGGGCCAAAGATCTCCCAAAATCGAAGGTGACAGACTTTGGTACAGAAGTGGGCAGAGAGGGTTTGTTCATAGCTACCGTATCGCAGGAGAAAGCAGGATCCACAGCAACTGTCTGTCGCTGGTGCTTGCCAAGGACTAACACCATAGCAGAATTAGTGATTTTCATTCAGTGCTGCTCATCCCTAAGCCCCTGGGATCTGGACAGCTGCCTGTGTCAACAGTGCCCAACCTCCTTCCTCCCTCCCTCCACCGCCTTTCAGAGCACTGGGATGAAACAGCCACCTCCCAGATGGAGCAGCAGAGAGCAACACTTTGACAGCAGGCGTTTCCAGGGTCTGTCAGCTAGACCCCAGGCTTGAGGGAAAGAGAAACTGCACTGGGAGCCTGACACGGTCCTGCTCTGATTAGGGAGTGAAGGCGAATCCTCCATGTCAGTCTATTTTTGACATTTTCTAACATTTAATGTCCCCTTTCTTCAAAATACTCATTAGTTGTCAGCTACGTATTCTGTTCTGTTAGCCTAAGCTACATCATCACGATGATGAGAAATATAGAGAAAAGTATAATATCTAGGGCAGCCAGCTGTTGAAGGAGAGCATGGAAATCTTAAAGAATGAGACTTCTTTTTCTCTTCCTTTATTTTATTTACTTATTTTTATGAGGTGTTGAAGCTTGAACCCAGTGCCTCACATGTGCTAGGCAAGGGCTCTACCACTGAGCTTTTCTTCCAAAGGTAATGAGCTGCTCTCAGTTCAGTCCTTGTGCCCCTTTACCAGGTAATTAGTGTGATATACCCAATGTTGAATGTCATTAGAATGTCATTAAAATGAGAATGTTGTTATTGGGGTGTTCCATTCAAGTATTACGTGTTCTCTATGATCCCATTATCCTCTCAACTCAATCCTAGTTGGTAGGTAACTTGATGGCGAAGCAAGCATAGTTAACCCTCTGACCCCTGACCCTAGTCTTCTAGTATTTTAGTGACCATCCTACTATAAGACCAGAGAAACAAGAATAAGGACCTTGTCCTTTAAAGATGTTATTATGCATCTGACATAGGTAAGATTCCACCCTGATTAATCAGTTACTAGAATCCCTGATGTGACACAATAGTTAATATGTTGTTATCAGCTTCATTCACATATCATTAAGCCACTGCTGAGCAGGTCAGATTCTTCATGGAATAGATCTGAATATTCAGCTTTCTCCTTGATCTCATAGAATGATTATATTTTCCCATTGGAATCATGTTACTTAGTTTGCCAATGAATTGTGCGTGCAAAGAACAGAGTTTTTAAGATGTTTCATATTCTTATGAGCCTTACTATGTACCACTTGCACCCTGGAAAAAAGGAATAAAATCCTCACTTTGGGATTATTCTTTTAAATTGATTACAAATGTAAAGAACACAGAGCTTCGACTTGACCCTAACCCAGAATCTGGAGTTTACCTTTTGTAGCCAGTTTGAGTTACATGAGCAGGAAATAGGTGTTCTTATAATCCAGTCACTTATATTCTGTGTTATCATGCAATATTATTGTAGTTAAAGCTGGCTAAGAAAGTTTCCTGTCTCTCTTCTAAAAATTGCATCTTCCCCCAACAATTCAGTCTTATCAGATGTCTAGATTCTCAGTCCTGCTTTTCTTTGTCTTGGCAATTTCTGGAACGTTGTAGGAAATGTTCCTATAAAGCAAACCAAGAAGGATGGAGCAATTCCTTAGTACCAATAAGTATGGGGTGTGCGTTGGCAACAGAGAAATCCCAACTACATGGCAATCAAAAGGATAACTAGAAAACTTCTGAATGCAGATTTTGGAGAGTGTACCAGCAAATGAAAACAGGTTGTTGTAGAGATAATAATTTTTTTCTATCCTTAGTGTCTTGATTTGATGCTCACACTTTGTAAACATGTATCTATCTAATGATCTCATTGTATACATAAATATGTACAATTAAAATAATAATGAAATAAATTATAGATACCAAAATAAAATAAATTATGTATCAAAAATGCATTTATAATTCAACTTCCTTTGCAGCATGTTTGGGCATAGAAATCATGTAATTTCTATTATTTCCCTTCTTTTATTTCTTTTCTTTTAGGGGATACACAGGTGAACATGACACAGTATCCACCTTCCGCATATTTCAGTATGTATTACAAGTAGATTTAGCTTCTTTTGTGAAGAATATAAAAAAATTCCAAGTAATTGCTGAATAAAGATAGTTTTTTGTTTGTTTGAATATTTTTGTTTTTAACTTTTACAAGTAAGTCCAAAGGTAAGAGTCAGACTGGTATTGGGTCTCTGCTTTATAAAATTAGTGGAGGCATATGGCTCTTCTTGAAATGTGACTCACATTAGATAGAGAGTCACCAACTCAGTGAACCTGAGTAGGACACCAAAATAAAAAGACATAGGAATGCTTGCTTTTGAAGATTTGTTAGAGCAGGCAGGCCAGCATCAGTGTGTAGCAGAAGGTGCATGAATGAAGGGAAATGGAAAGGACACATTTCCAGTACTCAGCGTTCAGCAATTTCATGCAGATTTTCTTTCCTAGATACTCCCAAGTCAGACATGAAAATTTCTTTTTGTACCCTTCACCTTTGGCTTAAGGGTCCTTGACACATAAAATAAAGAGAGACTAATATTTCAAGTGCTTATTACTTAGAAGTCATTGCTTGCAGCATAATAGTTGGAAAAGATGTTTCCGTGATTTTCAATTTTTTACTTTCCTCTTTGTTCAGTAATGATTTAATAAGTAAATGATTTTTAAAAAATAGAAAAAAACAAGTGAGTGAAGGAGATGAATAAATCCGCACTTTAAAATTTTACATGTCTGTTGATTGGGAGATTCTTCCACAGAATAGTCCCACATATTCTGTGTTTTTTCCTCCTTCAGTGCACATATACTTTTGTCTGTATCCATATGGTTAGACATACGTATAACCTGATATGACCTCCTGCCTCTCTGGGATGAGGTTGTGGATAAGGAAGATTCATAATTAGATAAAGTATCTCTTCAATGTTACAGGTAATCCAAGGAAAGATAGAGCTGGTTGACAAAGGTCGAATGATATTGCTAATAAGTGGATGAGGACACATAATGGGGGGAGGGAGGGGTTAGTGTTAGGGTTAGAGTTAGGGTTAGGGAGGGGGGCAAGTATGGAGGAAGGAAGCACTGTATAGAGGGAAAAGAGGGGTGGGAGGGGTGGGGGGAAGGGAAAAAATAACAGAATGAATCAAACAACAATACCCTATGTAAATTTATGATTACACAAATAGTATGCCTTTATGCCATGTACAAACAGAGAAACAACATGTATCCCATTTGTTTACAACAACAAACAAAACAAACAAACAAAAAAAAGATAGAGCTGGTTGAGTGGGTGGGAAGGGGAGAGTAGAATTATTCTAACTAGAGTTTACAGAATATCAAGTTCTAGTTGCCAATGTGGGTTTAAACATTACTTTCTCAGATGGTTATGTCTCTGTTCCTCTGACACACTTAAAAGAGCATTCTTTATTTATGTCACATCAATGATGGTGAAGACACTACCTGTGCGTATAGCCCTGGAGTCTGGGTCATTCCTCATTCCATGAGTAACAGATTCAGTGAGAATGACTGGAAAGAACATCTTCTCTGTTGGTACCAGGATCCTATTATGAAGTTTAAAAAGAGAAAATTTAGCCTCCCTCTGTGGTCTATGATATCTGATTTGTGGTAGTAAGATACTTAAGTAGATTCTTGCTAAACATTAGGACAAAAAGTGCCCCTCATATTATGTTTTTTAAGGTTTGTCAGAGATGGTCAATTGCAGATTAAGAAGTTTATAAATGTCAACTTTAGTAATAGATCAATAAGACTCTGTTTATAAAAGCTATTCCATTATATTTTTCTACTTCTTATTATTCCTCCAAAGCCTTCAGAACCAACACTAGTCCTGAAAGAGAGAGACAGACAGACAGACAGGATACATGATGTGGAAACCAGAGGTGTCCGAGGCTGTGAATTCCTTGATCACAAGCTTCCCCGGGGGCTCTCTGAAGGGCAAGGGCCCAGAATAGCCTGCATTCTGGTTATTAAAAGGACTTCCCTCACATCTCAGAGAAGTTTGGCAGAGTCTGCCCACTTTGTCCCACCCCAGTCACTCAGTTCTCTCTCGTCCTCGTCCTCTTCTCCTCTAGGCATCTGCTCCTGCTTCTCTGGATAGTTACAGAATCTGTTTAATCACAAGTGTTAGGTATAATAAAGACTATTCCAGTCATTCGTTTGCTGGTTTCCAGGGCGCACCATTTCCAAATTAACAGATTCACTTTGAGATAAAATCATTAAGTATCCACAAATTATTATCCCTTCCTGGTAGCTATTTCTGTTCAGAAAGTGTTGTAATTTGGGGTTAAAGTGCACATTGGCCAACTTAATGTTTTGAATTATCTCCTAGGTTGAATAAACAGACTCTTTGGCCACTTGATGCCTAACTATACATCTGACAGATATGTTCTCATGTGCAAACACAAAACTTACTCAGAATAATAACAGCAGGAATATTTATAATAGCTCCAAAGTATAAAACAAATCATGGTATTTTGGTTAAATGAAAGATTTCTGCTAATGAAAATCTCCAACTTCTTGTTACACCAAACAAAATGGACAAACAGCACAATCATAATGTTGAACAGACTAACTAGACATAGTAGAATATAGACTGTGTCTGTCTACTCTTGTAAAGTTTATGAATCTAATGTTTGTTATAAAATCAGACCTGGGACCTGTCCTGTATCTCAGTCATCTCATGGTATTTGGAGTCATTTTTGAATCATTGGATGATTTAAAACCCAACCACAAAATAAAATTCTTTCACAGGTGATCACTAATAAGGGCTCAGATTCAAATCCTGCTAGTCTGTGTATCAATGAGGTTGTCACTGTAGTTAATCCTAATCTTAGACAAACTGACAAGAACTCATCAATTTTGTCTGGTTTCACCTTCTGTAACTTTTTAACCTGTCTGCTTCCTGTTTTTGTAAATGTAAACCATAAAGTTGTCCTCAGACTTTCCATGAAATAATTCTAGGTTCCAGTTCTGGACACAAGTTGTAATTTCATTTCCCCTTATCAGTGAGGTTGAAAGTGAAAGGAGGGCCAGGCTGCTTGGAAACAGGAATAATACTAGGAAATCAGCTGCTCTCTTTCAGACCAATAAAATCTGCTTCTCTCAAGCAAACAAAAAATTGTTCCAGGGAAAATTGAATCTTTTTTGTGAGGTTTATATGTAAGGGAACTAAAGTTTCTACCTATCAATATTGTTTACAGATTAAAGTGAATTTATTGTCTTAAGGTAAATTTGGAAATACTTGCTAAGAATGATTTACTTTTAGATCCATTTTGTGTGAACTGATATGTAAAAACTATTTTCAAGTACATCATAATAAAACCTCAGAGGAATATAAACTCTAAGTTTACAGAATTGTCAGCTAATTGAAGGAATTAGTGGCTATTTTTAAAATTTTACTGGGCTCTTTGTATTATGAATTTATTTTCAATGAAGCATTTTTTTAATAGTAAAAATACATACAGATAGAAATTAAGTGTTTTCCATTTTAAAAGGAAAAGATTCATTTCAAGACACACACAATTTCTGGGTAACTTCTGTAATATTGGGTATGACTCTTCAATGGTCACTACCTTGTTAGACCAGTTGTTATTTTGTAAGGGTTTGATTGGGCACAGATCAGTTCTTTTTATAACCATGTGCATGGTGGCATTTAGAAAGAAAATGCTGCTTAGAATGAGAGATTGTCCTGGGTCCCTGACGGGAAGAGAAAACAGGGTTATGGCAGCCACTGGAGTCAGAAAAGGGGCTTTATCCTGCTCACAAATTATAGATGACAATAGCAGGTTGGAACTTGTGCAGGGTGTTACTTATTCCTATAATTTACTTCAGCTAATTCACAATAAACAGCATGCTATATGTTTGGATGTGGATCCCAGTTTGACCCATGGGTAACTAAGGAGCATGTTCAATTGCCCTTATCTGGATGAATCTCCTGGCCAGGTGGCGATTCTGGAGATTTCTCTGTGAATCAATAAACAAGCATTTGTCAACTGATACAAGGGGTGGTGTAAATGACAAAGTCAGTGGGGTTTAGAGAGTGGGGTGGGCCAGGAGAAGGAACAGGAGCTGATACCATTCCATGAATAAGGTGTGAGGAAGGGCCATCCTGGAAGTTCATGCCAGCTGTGCCCTGCTCGGGGCTACAACCTACTGCCTTCCTGCCGACTCTGGAGAGGATTCTGCCTCCATCTCAGTTCAAGGCCAGGGTCTGCTGCACAACTTAGCCATTGCTATACCCACTGTTTCACAGAGCAGGACCTCCCAAAGCTGTAGATTGGTTCTTCAGAAGCTCTTTCTGGGAAGTGTTTATTTACGTAGTGTAATCACACATAGCAGCGGACTCATGGTGCCATATTCATGTGTGCACATAACGCTTTGCTTCATTTAGTTCCCAGTGCTTTCCTTTGCCCTCCACACCTCTCTCCCCTGGATACTCATCCTCTGCCCCACTGATGTCTTTTCTCTTTAGTTTTTTAATTCATATATTATAATTATGAATAGAAGTGGGATTCATTATTATATAATCATACATGCACACAGCATAGCATAGTCCATTTAATTCCCCAGTTCCTCCCTGTTATGGTTTGGAGATGAAGTGTTCCCCCAAAAGTTCAGTGGAAAGGTTAGAGCTGAAATGACTGGATTATAAGAGCTGTAACCTAATCAGTCAGTCCATTCTATTAGAATAGACTGACTTGGTGCCAGCTATAGGTAGGTGGGGCATGGCAGGAAGATGTAGGTCAGGCGAAATAAGGCAATGTCAGAAGGTCACGATGTTATGTTTTCTATGTGGAAGCTGGAGAGGAAAGAGGAAAAAAAAAGTGGGGGGACAGGGATCTCATGAAAATCAAAGGGATGTGGGGCTGGGAAACAGGGAAATGGGGGGAAGGGCTGGAGAGTGATTTTAGCCAAATTATATTGTTATATTGTGTGCACGCACAAATATGTAACAACAAATCCCATCATTATGTATCACTAAAATATACCAATAAAAATGGAAATAGGAAAAAAATAAATAAAAAAGAAAGCATTAGGACAAAGTTGACAAGCTTACTGAATTGTTTTTTTTGTTTGTTTGTTTGTTTGTTTGTTTGTTTTCATTTTTTTCCCCTTGACTGCAATGCAGGACGGAGGTACCCATGCCAAAAAGCTTTCAAATCCAATGAATAGAATCAGATCGTTCCATTACGTCATGCAGACAATCAAAAGGTACTGTCCATGAGGTATGTGGAGGAACAGTTGAAACTGCCCCAAACCTGAATCCTATACAGATTCATGGATATTCTGATTCAGGTCTTGAAGGGACCACATGTGTTTAAACTGTTCAGGACACAACAACAGGCTTAGACCTCTTAGCTGTTTTTAACATTTGTTCTGGGAGAGTAAAACTGAACTTTTCCACATAACACAGCTGCGTGGTATTTTGTAAATAAAAATAACACAAAAACAAGGCAGTTGTAAATTGAGAGCAATATGTGTAGAGAAGACCAAGGTTAGTAGTGAACTTACCTGGCTCAGGCTCAGAAGTAAATGTGCAAGTTGAGTTGTATTCGCTCACTGCTTGAGTTTCTTCCTGAACTTTGTTTCTCTTAAAACCAATTTTCTTAGAAGCTAAAATCCCAACAGAATATTAGAGCCATCCAAATGAGGGCTTGGTGAGGAGAATGGAATATGAAAGCACACACTCATGTGTTGCTAAATTAACTGTTGTGGTTTTGCACCATTGTCAAGTAGGCAGGAAAAGGGAGTTTGGGATGAGGCTGGAGGAAATTTGTGGTCTTCCTCAACGGTCTATCAACCAGAAAGAAACAAAACAAAACAAAATAGAAGGAAAGGTAAAGAAATAGAATGAGAAGAACAAAAGAAAAACGAACAACAGAAGGTAGAGTCTCCAAAGAATAATGATATTTATTAGTAATAAATATCATGTGGGCGATGGGACTGCCAGAGCATCTCAATGGGAAGGCAGCTGCCTTAGTAAGCAATGAGTTCTTCAAAGAAGTTGAAGCAAAGGAAGTTTTTAGAAACATTTATTTAAATTAAATTTCTTTCTAAGTGATACATAATAACAAATTGCACAGTGACAGGATAAAGTGATGTGGTGAAACATTAAAACATTGTGTGATATTTAAATCATATTAAAACATGTCTATCTCCTGAAACAGTCATCATTTCTATATGGTAAAAACTCCCCAAACCCTTGGTTCCAGCTCTTGGAAATGTACACTTCACTGTGGTTATCTACAATCACTCTACTGTGCAATAGCACCCGGAGATTCTCACTTCTAACTGCAACTCCACACCCCTTGATCAAACTTCCCCTACCCCTTCTAAGGCAGGGAGAGTTTATAAAGCAAAAACAAGGAGGATTACCTCACGCCTTGTAAAACAGTCATCCTTGGCAACAATGATTGATGTCAAGAGTGGTGTCTGTTTGAGGTTGAACATGGGCTGGGCAGCTGTGCTTCTATAAATACTGTTTCTGAGTGAGTGGGTGGAGGTCTCTGAGCAAGGATGTGACTGTCTGTTGTGATACTTACTGTCAGGATGTCATGGGTAGAGACCTTCCCTCCATCACCCCCTGGCTTTTTAACTCTTTGTTATAGTTGAGCGAGTGACTCCATTTTGATTCTGACACCTTTCACATTTCTTCATAAGTCTCTGAAGGTGCTATACACTTCTCTTCACAGATTGAGTCCACTGTTTACCTGTCCGCGAGGCTACGCTGGCCCTCAGGTAAATGAGTTTTATGTTTCATCACTGATGTCACCACTGGTACCACCCCACTCCTGGGCATTCTGTGTCCCCTAGAAACAGCTCCACTAGACTGGGAATATATAGCTCAGTGGGTAGAGTGCTTGTCTTGCATGCACAAGTTCCTCAATCCCCAGCACCACAAAAAATAAAATAAAATAAATAGATTCACTAATTTGCACACAGACTGATGGGAATGTCCTTCATTCTTTTGGAGACAATAAGAATCACTCAGGAGAGTCAGTGGGTGGGGCCAGATGCCCACTGAGTGTGTCTGCATGTGGACAAGGTGCCCTGTCTCCAGGCCACCCTCACAGGCTCCCCTTTACACATTTTTACCACTTCTCAGGGATTGTTCATTTTAAGTGGAAGAACTTTTAAATTTGTCACTTAACAGACTTTGGTACAGAGGTGGGAAGAGAGGGTTTATCCATAGCTGCTATGTCACAGGAGAAAACAGAATCCGCACAAGATTTCAGCATTCAATTGTCTGACCCTGGTGCTTGCCAAAGATTAGCACCGTAGCAGAATCAGTGATTTTCATCCAGTGCTGCAGGATCCCTAAGACTTTGGGATCTGGACAGCAGCCTACATCAGGAGAGGCCACCTCCAGCCTTCCCCCCAACCTCTACAACCTTTCAGCACTGCCCAGATGGAGGAGCAGAGAGCACCTCTTCACAGCTAACACCAGGGTGTGCAGGCGTTTCCTGGATCTGTCAGCTAGACTACACACTCTCCTCTCTATGTTGTCCCTGTGCTTCAGTGGGCTCTGAGGGTCTGCCCTGTTGGCCTGACATCATCCTGCTCTGACTAGGGCGTGAAGGAGAATCCTCCAATCCTGTTTATTTTTGCTTTTTTCTAACATTTTTTTCAGTGTCCCCTTTCTTCAAAATCTGCGTCAGTTGTCCATTCTGTTCCTGTAGCCTAAGCCATCATCACCACAATGGTGAGAATTACAGAGAAAGATATTTTCTAGGGCAGCCAGTTGTTGAAGGAGAATATGGAACTCTGGCAACAGAGCTGTTCATTCTTTAGACAATTCCTTTTCTGTTCTGTTAGTGGGATTATGGCATATCATACACCTCTCCTTCACATGGAAGCTTTTCTTACTTGGGAAGTTCCTGGAGGTTTATTTTTTTCTAATCATTTGCCCAATACAGAATGAATCAAAACAAATTAATGAAATTTAATTTTTATTTCAATACATTTTCTGCTACCACCACTTTGGTAGTGAGGTATCCATTGCTTTGACCAAAAACCTTAGAAAATAACCTAGAGAAGAAAAGACTTATTTGAGTTCATGATCTCAAAGGTCAACTGGCTCCTTTGCTTTGGGACTTGTTTTGTTGCAGAAACATCATGGTCAAAGGACATGGTAGGGGAAAGCTGTTTGCCTCATGAAAGCCAGGAAACAGAAGGGAAGGAAGAATTTAGGGACAAGATATACCCTGCCCTCCCCCAGAGAACGAGTCCCTCCTGTTAGTCTCAACCTCGTACAGTTTCCACCACCTCCCAATAATAACACCAAATTATGTTACTGACCCACTGATAATGTTCGACCCGCATGATCCAATCATTTCCCCAAATCTCCACTCCTGAACATTGCTGCATTGGGTACCAAGACGTCAACACCATAAACTTTTGGGAGGATGTTCCAGAACCAAACTTTAACATCAGTCAAGGGAAACTAAAGAACTGAGTTCAATTAAAGTGTAAAGAAAGAGTTGTCTTTCTCGTTCTGTAACGTGGAACTTCCATTCAATCTACATCTAGTACAAGTTCTCTTCATGATAGGCACTTGGACATTCTGCCATGGGCTTTGAGGTTGGAATTTTTTTATGCACTGACACTTCAGATTTGGACTTGAATAAACACTGTTTTTCTTAGACTCTATTATTTTCATTGATGGTGAAAAGGAAATAGTTCCTTAGCATGTTGTTTATTGATGAAGGCAACTTTGCAGGGCAGTGGAAAGGATTTTTCATCTGTGTAAGATTTCCCCACCAAACTTTGGCAGTTGCCACTGTCTGTTGTTCTTCCCAACTCTACAATTTTTCAAATGGTGAGGATCTGTTCTCAGGTCAACTTTTAATGCATTTATTTGAGGTCATTATTAATATGATATACACAATGTTAAATATCCTTAGAACCAGGACATTGTTCGCACATCTAGGAGGAAAGTGAACATGGTCTGGGACTCTGTTATCTACTCAACTCAGTTGTAGCTAATAGGTATTCTTAACATAAGGGCAGCACAGTTTGATCACCATCCCCTTTAGTGTCCATCTTGATTGATGTTAAAGAGATTAAAGCTGTGTTCTTGGCTTTCATTTAGAGATACTACTATTTATGTAAGTAAGGACACAACAGATTCACCAGTGAATAGGATCCTGATCAGTTGCAACAAGTAATGAGTTGCCATTAACTGTATTCAGGTACCATTCTTGAGCTGGCTAAGTCCAGACCTCCATGTGGTGGATTTGATTATATATATATGTTCATTTATTTCTTGTTCTCAGGAAATTATGATTTTCCTTATCACATTTATTTGAGATCAACCACATGACTTGCTTTGTAAATGGAATGCAGTTGAAAAGGACAGTTTATGTACTATAGCAGAATTTTCAAAAGACATTAGAGGTTCCCACAAGCTGTATTTACATTTTATGATGAGGACTGCAAACTCCAGCTAGTAGTTAGTTGTAAATCACAATTGAAAAGTGCATGCAAAATAGGCTTAAACCTAATGCATAGCCTACAGCGTATTTCTACATCCAATTTGAGTTACATAAGCAAGAAATGAATTATTCATATTTATGAATTGCTCACATGTTAGGAGGTGTGTAGACAGTATTTTTGCAGTAAAAATTGCCTCTCATTTAAATGCAGTTAAGGTTACTCCACTATCACAATCCTGGTAGGTGAATAAATTCTCATTTCTGTTTCCCACCCCTGGCTATTTTCTGAAACATGGATTGTGGGGAATATCTATATAGGATTAACATGAGAATGGAGCATCTTCTCTGAGTACCTGCAGGTGTAGTGCTGTCTGCTGAGTAGATGCCAACCAAAAGGATATCTAGAAATATTTTGCTGCAGGGGGTGGGATTTAAAACCTTAAATGAAGACTAGCTACTGTGAATGCAAAATGCCTTTCATAATGATCCTTCCAGTGCCATGCTTGTGTAGACTCTTACTGTGGATGCCACTTGTCTCTCCTATTGCCCTAATCTAAACTTTTCATTTTGACTGATCAAACATTCACAAATTAAATTATGAATCCTTTGACACTTTGTCTTAAGAAAATACAATATCAAATGTCAATTTCATAGCAAAACTTGAAACTTTATTTCCTGTGAGTTAAGATAGAAATGAAAGTAAGATAACTTTGAAATGGGGGAAATATTAAGACATCAACAATTATCTTCCTGACCAAATACATTTCATTTTTTTATATCAGGAAATATGCTACAACTCCTTTTACCACCACTACCACCCTAAAAAACAACAACAAAAAAGCAAAAGCAAAAAAAAAAAAAAAGAAAAAATTCCTAGAGTTCCAGTGGAAATTGAATCTTAGCCAGTATTTTGTATGAAACAACAAATTCCACAGCCTCATCCATTTCTAGGTAATCCAATGTTGCTGATATATGATAATCATGGAAATGTTAACTAAGATGAAAACTAATTCAGAATTTATATGTTAAATATGTGCAATGTTTGTATTTTAAGAAAAATAAAGATATAGATAATTGTGTACTTACTCAGATGAAAACCTAAACATATTTACCCCATCACCAAGAAATAAACCTGTGCTTTACATACGGTGATTTTTTTTAAAAAATCTTAATTTTATTTATTTCTTAATGATTCCACTTTTATAATCATAGACAAATACAAACATAACAAATGAAGTCATTTTTACTTTGATAAGTTTCAATAAGCATTAAAAATATTTTACATGTGTCTGGATTTACACTTTTTATTTCAACAAATTTTATTGTGTATATTAAGGTATATGACATGATATACAGATGTAGTAAAATGGCTATTATGGTGAAACAAATTAACATACCCATCATTTCACATAGCCACCCATTCCCCTCCCTTGACAAGAGCATCTTTAATTTGCTAAATACAATAAATAACTGTATCCTAAATAGAATAGATTACTATTTTTAATTATTTTTTATTTATCTTTTAATTTTTTACAGACTGCATTTTGATTCATTGTACACAAATGTGGTACATCATTTCGTTTCTATGGTTGTACACAATGTAGATTCATACCATTCGTGTAATCATACATGTATACAGGGTAATGATGTCTGTCTCATTCCACCATTTTTCATACCCCACTCCCTCTCATTTCCTCCTACATATTCTAAAGTTCCTCCAATCTTCTCTCACTTCCCTCCTCATTATAGATCATTCTCCACTTATCAGAGAAAACATTCAGTCTTTGGTTTTTTGGGCTTGATCTATTTCACTTAGCATGATATCTCCAATTCCATCCATTTATTTGCCAATGCCATGATATATTCTTCTTTATGGCTGAATAGTATTCCATTGTGTACATATATCAGAGTTTCTTTATCCATTCTTCTGTTGAAGGGCATCTAGGTTGATTCCACAATTATTATTAATTATAGTCTTTGTTCATTAGAGCATTTGATTTGTTCATCCTACTTCTTTGTTACTTTGCATCCTTTCATCTACTCTCCCCCCAATTCTAAACTTGGTAACCAGTGAGATCATGCAATATTTTTCTTTCTGTGTCTGGCTTATTTAATTTAGCATAGTATCTTCCAAGCCCATTATGTTTTCTTGCTATTGAATCACATGACTTCTTTAAATCTTGAACGTAAATTCTTTTTCAGACATACAGTTTTCAAATACTTTTCTCAGTCTATTGGTTGCCTGTCTTGTATTGATTGCTTCCTTTTGTATATAAAGCTTTTTACTTTAATGTAGTCACATTTGTTAATTTTTGCTTTTATTTAGTCTGAGGTTTTGGTTTGAAATTCAAGAAATCATTGCCAAAGACAGTGTCAAAGAATTTTTCCTATATTGATTTTAAAGAATTTTGTGGATTCAGGGCTTTTGTTTAGGTCTTTTATCCACTTTGAGTTGATTATCTTGTATTATGTAAGATAATGGTCCCATTCAATTCTTCTGCAGGTGGAAGCCCAAATTAAAAGCATCATTTGTTAGAAGACTCTATTTTATCCACTCTATCTTTCGAATGCCCTTGGTGAAAATTAGTTCGCCACATAGGTTTGTATTTCTTTCTATTCCACTGCTATATGTGTATGTTTTTATGCCAGTACCAGACTGTTTTGACTACTATCACTTTGCAATACAATTTATTAAAATCAGGATATATATATATATATATATATATGTATAATTCCTCCAACTTCCTTCAATTTCAGAATTTGTTTTTTTGAGGTCTTTTGTGGTTCCATAGTAATTTTAGGATTTTTTTCTATTACTGTGAACAATACCATTGGGATTTTGATAGAGATGACCTTGACTCTATAGATTGCTTTAGATAGTAAGGAAATTTTAAGAATGTTAATACTTCTGACCATAAGCATGGGATGCCTTTTCATTTATGAAATAATATCAGAAAATTTCCCAAATCTGACGAATGAAATGGAAAATCAAGTATAAGAGGCTTATAGGACTCCAAATGTACAAAATTACAACAGAACCACACCAAGGCATATTATAATAAAAATACTTAACATGCAAAATAAAGACAGAATTTTAAAGGCTGTGAGAGAAAAGAATCAAATTACATTCAAGGGGAAACCAATATGGATATTAGCAGATTTCTCAATTCAGACCCTAAAAGCTAGAAGGGCCTGGAACAACATTTTTCAAGCTCTGAAAGAAAATGGATGCCAACCAAGAATCTTATACCCAGCAAAACTTACCTTCAAATTTGATGATGAAATAAAATCCTTCCATGATAAACAAAAGCTAAAAGAATTTACAAAAAGAAAGCCGGCATTACAGAACATTCTCAGGAAATATTCCGTGAGGAAGAGATGAAAAACAATGATGTAAATCACCAAAAGGAGGAAGTACCCTAAAGGAATAGCAAAATGAAGGAGAAACCAAGTCGTGCTAAAAAACAAAAATGAGTCAAATGACCGAGAATACAAATCATATCTCAATAATAACCCTGAAGGTTAAGGGCCTGAACTCATCAATCAAAAGGCATAGACTGGCAGATTGGATTAAAAAGAAAGATCCAACAATATGCTGCCTGCAAGAGACTCATCTCATAGAAAGAGATACCCATAGACTAAAGGGAAACGGATGGGAAAAAACATACCATGGACATGGACTCAGCAGAAAAGCTGGAGTATCCATCCTCCTATCAGATAATGTGGACTTCAAGGCCAAGTTAGTCAGAAGGGATAAAGAAGGACATTTCATACTGCTTAAGGGAAGCATAAATCAGCAAGACATAACAATCATAAATATCTAAGCTCCAAACAGTGACTCATCCATTTCAGGAAACAAATAGACCACAACACAATAATACTAGGTGACTTTAACACACCTCTCTCATCACTGGACAGATCTTACAAACAAACATTGAACAAAGAAACTATAAATCTCAATAACACATCCAATAATTAAGACTTAACGGACATTTATATAATATACCATCCAACAAAGAGCGAATACACTTTATTCTCAGCAGCACATGGATCTTCCTCTAAAATAGACCATATATTATACCACAAAGATACTGTTAGCCAATACAAGAAGATAGAGGTACTACCTTGCATTCCATCAGATCATAACGGATTGAAAATAGAAATAAATGACAGAATAAAAAACAGGAACTACACTCCAACACCTGGAGATTAAATAATAAGCTATTGAATGATGAATAGATAACGGAAGACATCAAGAAGGAAATTAAAAAATTCTTAGGGGTAAATGAGAACAAAAATACATCATATCAAAATCTCTGGGACACTATGAAAGCCGTACTTACAGGAAAATTTATTTCATGGAGCACATTCAATAAAAGAAGAAAAAAAAAACAATGACCTAACACTACAACTCAAAGCCCTAGAAAAAGAAGAACAGAGCAACACCAAAAGTAGTAGAATACAGGAAATAATTAAAATCACAGCTGAAATCAATGAAATTGAAACAAAAGAAACAATTGAAAAAATTAACAAAAAAAAAAAAGCAAAATTGATAAACGCTTAGCCACACTAACAAAGAGAAGGAGGGAGAAAACTGAAATTACTAAAATTCATATTGAACACAGAAATATCACAACACAAATGATTTAAATACAAAACATAATTAGAAGCTATTTTGAAAATCTATACTCCAACAAAATAGAAAATCTCAAAGACATCAACAGGTTTCTAGAGACATATGAATTAACTAAACTGAACCAGGAGGATATACAAAATTTAAATAGAACAAATTCAAGTAATGAAATAAAAGAGGTCTTCAAAATCCTACCAACAAAGAAAAGTCCAGGACCAGATGGGTTCTCAGCTGAGTTCTACAAAACCTTCAAAGAAGAGCTTAGTCCAATACTCCTCAAAGTATTCCATGAAATAGAAGAGGAGGGAACACTCCCAAACTCATTCTATGAAGCCAATATCACCCTGATACCTAAACCAGACAGAGACACTTCTAGGAAAGAAAATTTCAGACCAATATCCTTAATGAACATCTATGCAAAAATTCTCAACAAAATTTAGCAAATCGCATACAAAAATATATTAAAAAGATAGTGCACCACAATCAAATGGGTTTCATCCCAGGGATGCAAGGTTGGGTCAACATCCAGAAATCAATAAATGTAATTCACCATATCAACAGACTTAAAGTCAAGAATCACATAATTATTTCAGTAGATACAGAAAAAGCATTTGATAAAATACAGCACCCCTTCATGCTCAAAACACTAGAAAAAAAAGGGATAGTGGGAACATTCCTTAACACTGTAAAGGGTATCTATGCTAAGCCCATGGCTAATATCGTTCCTAATGGTGAAAATCTGAAAGCATTCTCCCTAAAAACTGGAACAAAGCAAGGATGCCCTCTTTCACCACTTCTATTCAACATTGTCCTTGAAACTCTAGCCAGAGCAATTAGTCAGACAAAAGAAATTAAAGGGATATGAATAGGAAAAGAAGAACTCAAACTATCCCTATTTGCTGATGACATGATTATATACTTAGAGGAACTGGAAAATTTCACCAGAAAAATATAGAACTCATAAGTGAATTTAGTAAATTAGCAGGATATAAGATCAATGCTCATAAATGTAATGCATTTTTTACATAATTGATTGAATCCTCAGAAAGAGAAGTTAGGAAAACTACCCCATTCACAATAGTCTCGAAAAAATAAAAATACTTGGGAATCAATCTAATAAAAATGTGAAAGACCTCTACAATGAGAACTACAGAACACCAAAGAAAGAAATTAAAGGAAACCATAGAAGATGATGGAAAGATTTCCCATATTCTTGGATAGGAAGAATTAATATTGTCAAAATGGCCATACCTCCAAAAGTGCTATACAGATTCAATGCAATTCCAATTAAAATCCCAATGATGTACCTCACAGAAATAAAGCAAGCAATCATGAAATTCATCTGGAAGAATAAGAAACCCAGAATAGCTAAAGTAATCCTTAGCAGTAAGAATAAAGCAGGGGGTATCACAATACCACAACTTCGACAATACTACAAAGCAATAGTAACAAAAACAGCATGGTATTGGCACCAAAATAGACAGGTAGATTAATGGTACAGAATGGAGGACATGGACACAAACCCAAATAAATATAGTTTTCTCATGCTAGACAAAGGTCCCAAAAATATGCAATAGAGAAAAGATAGCCTCTTCAACAAATGGTGCTGGGAAAAGTGGAAATTTATATGCAGCAGAATGAAACTAAACCCCAGTCTCTCACCCTGCACAAAACTCAACTCAGAATGGGTCAAGGACCTTGAAATCAGACCAGAGACCCTGCATCTTATAGAAGAAAAAGTAGGTCCAAATCTTCAACATGTCGGCTTAGGACCAGACTTCCTTAACAGGACTCCCATAGCACAAGAAATAAAAGCAAGAATCAATAACTGGGATAGATTCAAACTAAAAAGCTTTCTCTCAGCAAAGGAAACTATCAGCAATGCGAAGAGAGAGCCTACAGAGTGGGAGAAAATCTTTGCCACTCATACTTCAGATGCAGCACTAATTTCCAGAATCTGTGAAGAACTCAAAAAAATCTACACCAAGAATACAAACAAACCAATCAATAAATGGGCTAAGGAACTGAACAGATACTTCACAGAAGAAGATCTACAAGCATTCAACAGATACATGAAAAAATGTTCAACATCTCTAGTAATAAGAGAAATGCAAATCAAAACTACCCTAAGACTCCATCTCACCCCAATTAGAATGGCAATTATCAAGAATACAAGCAACAATAGGTGTTGGAGAGGACATGGGGAAAAAAGGTACACTCATACATTGCTGGTGGGTTTGCAAATTAGTGCAGCCACTCTGGAAAGCAGTGTGGAGATTCCTTAGAAAAATGGAAACCACCATTTGACCCAGCTATCCCACTGCTTGGCCTATACCCAAAGGACTTAAAATCAGCATACTACAGTGATGCAGCTACATCATTGTTCATACCTGCTCAATTCACAATAGCCAGATTGTAGAACCAACCTAGATGCCCTTCAATTGAATGGATAAAGAAACTGTGGGGTATATATATATATATATATATATATATATATATATATATATATATGAATATTACTCAGCCATAAAGAATAATAAAATTATGGCATTTGCAGGCAAATGGATGAAATTGGAGAATAGCATGCTAAGTGAGATAAGCCAATCTCAAAACACCAATGGACAAGTGATCTCACTGATACGCAGATGATGATGCATAATGTTGGGTGGGAGGGAGGCAATAATGGAGGAAGGAGGAACTGTACAGAGGGAAAAGTGGGGTTGAGGGGTGGGAGGAAGGAAAAAGTAGCAGAATGAATCAAACACCATTACCCTATATAAATGTATGATTACACAAATGGTATGCCTCTACTTCATATACAATGAGAGAAACAAGTTGTATCCCATTTGTTTACAATAAAAAAAAGAATTAAAAAAAAAGAAATCAATTTGGTTGAAGTTATGTTTGTTTTTGTGTGGCAAGTCCTTATATATTCAAGTAATTAATTTTTTATTTCTAAACTTTAGAGAAATGACACTAGCAAGTCATGTACTTCAAAAATGTGCCACAATATAACAAAGATGGCATTGTTTTATAATTTTTCATCAGAAAAATCTCAGCCTATTTCATTTGTGAATTCATGTTTTATTTCTAGTTTACCAAGAAGTGGCAGTTTTGAAATGAACGTACTGTCGGCCTCATCAATGACCTGTAAGCCCAATAGCCTTAAACACTTTTTTAAAATTATTTTTGTTCATTTAATTTGGCAAATTTGTTTCTATATTCAATTCCTCTTAATTCTTTTTAAATTCATTATTAAGGTGATCTTGGGCCTATAAAAAGAGAAAAAGCCCATTTTTGAAATCCTTTTACCCAGTCAATGTTTAATACTCAACTTCTGCAAGTAAACCTGTTTATTTCTCTACCACCACCTTAGAGTGTCCTGTGATGAATTTGTCCTCTGTTCCCAAATACTCTTGGTCCACAGTGTAAGGAGTTTGACTTAAAACACTTTTGACCATGATGGTGCAATAGCAATAGCCATTCAGTGGAAACCGTACTTTGAATTTTGAATTTTGATTTTCTCTGGACAAGAATTGGTGGTTTTGTGCTCTGTTGTGGTGCTTGGCCATCACAGCTATCAAGCCCCAGCTGCCAGTCAACCACGATGCCAGGAGGGTCAGCAACCCATGCTCTCGTGTGCTGTGCTGTGCTGCCTGTGTCCTTTGTATACAGGTGTTCAATACATAACGTCAAATTCATACTTCATTGAAAGACAGGTTGTGAGTTAGTTTTGCCTAGCTGTGTGCTACTGTGAGCACTCGGAGCGTGTGGAAGGTGGCTGGGTTAAGCTCTGATGGTTGATAATTTAGATGGAGTAAGTACAATTTCACTTACGTATTTTCGATTTATGATGAGTTGATTGGGATATAACCCAGAATCATCTCACTGAGTTTGGGAAGGAGGAAGGAAGGCCAGGTCTGAGAACTTGTATTTATCCCTAAAGATAACCTTTGGGTGGGGATGTAGGCGTGACTCTAACTAGTACTAGTTCTACCAAGGTACTATGGCTCATCTAAAAAATAGAGCAAACTGTGCACTCTGTATAGAGTATAACTGTATATATAACTGTGTATAACTGGTCATCAAGCTCCCAGGCTGGAACAAGAAGGCATTTTACTCTTTTATTCAGGATGAATTATGTAGTTCTCCTACAAAAAATAAAACAAGAAAATAAAAAAGATTTATGTCTTTCTTCATTCTACATTTCTCATTTAACTATTTGATGCCTTAAAGATCAAAGAGATCTATTTCAAACCTAATTGAAATCTGATAATCCTGAGAATAGATATATAGGACTTGGGCCCTGTTCAACTGGGGCACAATGAGACCTTCCTAAAATCACTCCTGGTAGTGTCCCAGCATGTGGGGACATCACTGTACATTCTTAAGCCTAAAGCTTTGGAAAGTGATGGGGTCTTGTAGAATTAAGGGCTTCTGCAGGATCCCGATGGCTTTGAGGCATTAATGAATCATACACCTTTGTTGCATCCCTCTGGCATGATGCCTTTGGCTGGTTTTACCCTTCCTTTCTGAGGAACCAGGGCTTTGTCCCTCAGGCACTTGCCAGGCCTGGTCGAGCCATGTTTTCCCCTTGTGCTCCCCTTGTTGCTGGCTCTCCCTGGTGGTTTGCTCTTTCCCTCTACATTTTCTCCTTCATGTGGGCAACACAGCTCCTCTCCAAGCCTCCATGCTTTGCTGCTGCTCCTTCTGGTTTTGTCTCAGCACTTACTGTTCCTTCTCAGTTGCCCCTTTTGGCCCTCTTGCAGCTCCACAGAGGATTTAGAGAAGGAAGAAAGCAGTCAGGACTTGCTGTGTTCTCCTGAGCCGGCTAGAACAGATTTCACAATGTGGTGGGAAAGGCCTGGCTGGCTGAGCTCCTTTATTATTTTCAGATTTGGTGGAGCCAGTATTCTACAGAAACAAGAAGTTATCATTTTCAAAAGATCTTCCTGTTGGGGAGCATTACAGGAATGTACCCACTCCTCTGAGAGCTGAGTCCTTCCCTGCTCCCTTTGTTGAATGCTGTGTCTGACTGCAGGGTGTATTTCTATGTCACCAAAATCTCAGCAGGAAATGCCAGAGCACCTCTTTTGCCTGAAGAACAGAGGAGCAAAGACTTGGCAAACCAAAATATTTATAAAGGTTCTTGATGTAGCTAGTAATTTTTTGAAGATTCTTAAAGAGATAATTTAACTGAATCATATTTTCACAATTCCTATTTTCATTTCTATCATTTTTACATCTGTAACTTGTGCAGGTTATGGATTTCAGGCTAAAGATTAGATATCTTTCTCTCTAGGAAGAGTCTCTGGTCCACTTGACTGAATTAGATGCCTCATGCTTTTACAATGCTCGCACTGATCATACATCATATTTCTCATCTCCCAAGGTGGACACTAGGCTTCTACCTTGTTAGATGCCTTAGCTTTAATATTTATAAGAGTTCTGAAATCCAACAGTTCGATAACAAGCATTATATCATTAATCCTAATGTAAAATAAGAAACAAGATCTTGCTCTGAAATACAAATGGTTGAGGTTACCAAGGAAATAAGTTCAAGGTAAAAATTTAACTTCATTACACATAGTTAGAATTCTAATTGTAGGAGCAAATACAGAAGCGAAATCAAGGAAGTGATTTTAAAAATATATAGAGGATCAAGATCAGAAAAAGAGCTTTCTTTAACTGTTTGCAGGAAGGAAAGGAGCAATGGGCAGCGGCTGACAGAGAGGACCTGATGGAGAGTAAATCAGGCAAGTGGAACCCAGAACCATTCTATGATGCCTTGGCACAGACTCTGGAGACAGGGTGCAAAGGGTCAAACTCTACTGCTCATGAGAACTTAAAGAATTTACCTTGCTAAACTCTAACCTTCTTATCAATAGTAAGGTTAAAGCAATTATTCCTTTCCCGCTCATTACTGGACAGACTAATTGCAAATATGATCTTAATAATTTATAATTTTTCCAAATTTAAAATATTATTTCTCCAGTGAAAAAGTGAGATAAGGGGTTAAAGTGTGTTCACACATCTTAAATAGCTGCAAATTACAAAGAAAACCAGGCTAAGTGAAGCTCATTTTTTATCAGAAAAAAAAGTACAGTAGAAATAAAATAAATTTGAAAAAAAGTGGTGATTTTCTAATAGACTTTCTTGTCCATAAAAGTCATTAGAGCCACGTGCTGTGGTACATGCATGAAATACCAACTACCCTGCAGGTAGAAGCAGGAGGATCACAAGAGGGGGCCAGCCTGGACAAGATGGTGAGACCCAATCTCGAAATTTAAAGGAAACAATTTTAAAAAGACACTTGGGGTGGGGATTAAAGCTGACCCCAGAATCTGTACTTGAAACAAGTACCACAGGCTGTTCTGATGCAACTTGTGCATGTGCACTACATTTATAAAAGGGCAGGATAAACAAACAAAAATAAAGATTATTATTTCTTTTACTGATCTGTACTATAAATAAGATGGAATTTTTCTTTATTACTGAAGAATCAATACAATCTTAGGCATGACTACTAACAAAAAAAGCAAAAAACAAATTCTGGAGTTTGTTATCTGAAAAGTAAACCTCTTTTCTCTCTGTATTTTCAGTGCCTAACAGTGAGCTTTAAGAAATCACATGAGGACAGAAAATCATAGGCAGGAAGAAGGGACCCCAGAGGAGAGTCTCTGCAAGGAGACTGGGATTTGCTCCCTCAGCGCCAGAAAGCATATGAGCCCACATTCCAGATATGAGGATAGGATGCTGCTATGATAGGAGATGTCCCCTAAAAGCTCATGAGTAAGAAAATACCAGAAAGTTTGGAGGTGAGGTAATTGGGTTATAAGAGCTTTAACCTAATCAGTGCATTAATCCACGGAGGTAGATTACCTGGGTGATAACTATAGGCATCGGGGGGATGGCTGGAGGAGATAGGCCACCTGAGACAAGACATCATAGTTTTCATTTGTTCCTGGTGAGCAGAGCTGATTTCCTTTACTTCCTGGTGCTATGTCCTGAGCTGCTTTGCTCAACCATGTATTTCCACCATCATATTCTACATCATCTTGGGTCCAGGGTAGTAGAGTACGCTAAATATGGACTGAAACTCTGAAGCCATGACCCAATTATACCTTTCCTCTTCAATTTCTTCCTCAGGTCTTTTGGTAACTGTGATGAAAAGGCGAACTAACAAAGATACACTCCTATGTGTCCCATGGAGAGGTCTTTGTTGCAGGCTTAAGTGAAAGCATCAGGAGGAGCAGCACATTCTGGTAATGCCCAGAATATGCTTTCTCCACACAGCAGTCTCTGGACCAAATGGAGATTCTGAGCCACCTGAGTACTGCTCTCCTGGGCCACTCACCATCAGACTATCCAGACTTCTTCCTGTTGCCTTTGTCCACCCATTATTGGGAAATTTATATGTTTTGTTAATTTCTTATCTTTGCTTTCCACACCCACATTACTTTAAAAGGACTCAAGTCAATAACATTAGTATTCTTTGCATAATAATAAAAATACATACATATGCATATATGTGTATAAATTCCTTGTTATGGTTGGATATGAGGTTTCCCAAAAGATTTTTTGCTAATGCAGGTGTATTCGCAGGTTCAATGATTGGATGATGAGAGCTCTAACCTAGTAAGTTCATCCTAGTTTGAATGGACTGTCTGGGTGGCAACTGTAGTCAATGGGGCATGTTTAGTGGAGGTGGATCACCGGGGATGAACCCTAGAAGGGTACAACCTCCCTGTGACTCCTTAGCCTTTCTCTCTCTCTGGTTCCTGACCATAAAGAATGGAGCAGTGCTCTTCTACCATGCTTGTCTCACCTTGGGCAAAGCAATGGAGTCGGCTTATCATGGAATAAACCTCTGAAAGCATGGGCAAAATAGACTTTCCCTCCTCTAAGTTGTTCTCGTTAAGTACTTTTGTCAGAGTGATGAAAAGCTGACAAGCACAGAATTGGTACCAAGAGCGGGGGCGTTGCTTGACTAACCTGACCATGTGGTTCAAGAGACTTTGTGGCTGTTTTGCAGGGAGAAGATTTAACATGTAAGAGTTTCTTAACTGGTGATTCTGGCGGGAGCTCAGAAGATCAGAATAAGTTTGTAAGGACAGTGCTCATGAGGTTCCAAAAGGGAATGACGACTCAATTAAACATTAAACTAGAAGTCACTAGTGACATATTCTGGAAAAGAATGTGCCTGCATTTTGCAAATTCCCTGAGACGTTACCATGCTCAGTTGTCCAGGAACACTGAGCCTCTACCATCATGATCCAGCAGGGCCGAGCGTCACACTGCTCAGAAGCAGACCTTGGCATCACCTACATGGTTCTGGTGTCCTGGAACGCAGAATCCTGGGGCCAGCAGGTCATGAAGGCTTCCACCAAGATTTCAAAGGCAGGCCTGAGAAGTGACAAAGACTGTAGTAGCAGCGTCGGAATCCTTGTAGGCTGCCTCTGAGAGGGCAATGCGTCTAACTACAAATGTGAAGCCAAAGCGAGAAGAGAGACTCCAGCAATTAAGAGATGCCAGTAGTGTGGACTTCCTGCCAGGAAAACCTGCTGACTGTGAAGAGAGCCTGGCTAAAAGAGGGACCATGTGCGCTGCAACTGGCAAGGTCGAAAAGATGGGGCTGCCTAAGGCCTTGTTGTGCCCATTTTGCCAGCATTTGTCCTAGATGCTCTACATGGAGGTAAAGGATCTGTTTGCCTGGCTAGGTTAGGATCTTGTTTGGTTCCATTCCTTTTTCTGGGCCCCAATACCTCCCTTTTAGAATGAAAATGTCAACTGTGCCATTCTTTATTGAATATATGTAGCTTGCTTTTGGGTTTTGTAGAGTTTCACAGCCAATAGTCTCCCATGAGTATCAAATGAGACTTTTGACTTGGACTTTTGGGCAATGCTGGAAAATGAGACTGTTTTAGTAAAGGACTGAACGCATTTTGCATTGAGATGGACAAGATCTTCTGGGTAACAGGAGCTGTGGTAAAACACTTTTATTGGAAATTTCACCTTAAAACTGTTTCACCAATGTTTGCAATTCCTAGTAAACTATATCTTGAAGAGCGCATGAATTGTAAAACAAAGTGAGAAGGGAATCTCTGTTAATGTTACAAAGTGTTTGAGTGTCTCTATAAACAATGATGAATTATATTTGGAACATTACAGAGTCATCACAAGGATGTACCACAGAACTTCTTTCATAGTGTTGCAGAGATTTCATGAGTTGTATTGTGATTCTCATTTACCTCTAAAAATTTTTTATTTCATTCCTAATTTATTGTACTATCTATTGGTCTTTCAATACCATGTAATTTAGTCTCCTGGTGTTAGTGGAACTTCTACTTTTTTATTCTATCATTGATTTCTAATTTCATTTCATTATGATCTGATAGAATGCAAGATATTCTCTCTCTTTTTGGTATTTGCCAAGAGTTGCTTTGTGGCCAAAATATGATCTATTTTACAGAAGGATCTATGGGGTTGTGAGCAAAAAGTGTATCCAGCATTAATGGATGAAATAGTCTGTATATGTCTCTTAAGTATTAATTATTAATTGTATTTTTTAGTTTTTTACCTTCTTTATTTAGTTTTTGTTTGAAGGAGCTATCCAGTGTTCAGAAAGGTATGTTAAAGTCAACCAGTATTATTGTGGTGTTGTCTAATTGATTCTTGAAATCGAGAAGAGTTTTTCTGATGTACATAGGTGCTCCATTGTTTGTGGCAAAAATGTTTTTACATTTTACACTTTTACATTGCTGGTAGAGTTGCAAATTGACGCAGCCACTTGGGAAAACAGTATGGAGAATCCTCAGAAAACTTGGAACGGACCCACCCTTTGACCCAGCTATCCCACTCCTCAGTCTATACCCAAAGGACTTAAAATCAGTGTACTACAGTGATGCAGCCACATCAATGTTTATAGCAGCTCAACTCACAATAGCTAAATTGTGGTACCAACCTAGATGCCCTTCAATAGATAACTGGATAAAGAAACTGTGGTATATGTACACAATGGAATATTATTCAACTTTAAAGAAATAATGAAATTATGACATTTGCAAGTAAATGGATGGAGTTGGAGAATATCATTCTAAGCAAAGTAAGCCAATCCCAGAAAAACAAAGGTTAAAAGTTTTCTCTGATAGGTGAATGTTGATCCATAATGGGGTGGAGGGAGCAAGGGAAGAATGGAAGAATTCTGGATTGGGCAGAGGAGCATGGGGGGAGGGGAGGGGGTATGGGGGGAAATGGCGGAATGCAATGGACATGTATGTATACCCTATATACATGTATGTATATAGAATAGTGTGACTCTGCATTGTATAAAACCAGAGAATTGAAAAGTTGTGCTCCATTTGGGTAAAATGAGTAGAAATGCATTCTACTGGCATGCATAACTAATTAGAATAAGCACAAAAAGTGAGAGAAAACTGACAAACATCTCTAAGATATTGAATAGAAAATGGCAACCCCAAATTCTTTACCCAGTATAAAGTTTAATAAATCAATGTAAACACAGAGTTTTTTAAAAAATAAAGATGATGAAAAAACTTTTTAATGGATTCAATGGAATCCTGGTGAAAATTCAAACTTTCCTGGTAGGGATAGAATGATTCTAAAATTTATGTGGAAATGCTAATGTTCAAGTAGAGTCAAGAAAATTTGAAGAACATTGTACAAAGACTGAGTATAGCAGAATTAAAAACTTATTCAAATTCAGTTAATAATGCATTGCTATACTTGCACCTGAATGGGTAAATAAGTCAAAAGAACAATGAAGAGAGGCCCAGATAGAGTCACATACTGATATTTAATATAGAGTTGTTTCTTCATAAGGTTAGAGACAAAGACTATCTTCTGCTTAAATTATTTGGGGAAAATAGGTCATCCTTCTTCAGAAAAATACTTTTGACCCCAAATTCACACCACATAGACCTTTAATTTTTACTCAAATATAGAGGTAAACAAAATAAAATGTGACTGAAGACACACACACACAAAGAAATACACAAACACACAATCTACCATAAAGTAAAATATTGTGGACTACTATAAAATTAAAACTTTTTTTTCACAAAAATTCTATGAAAAGTGTTGTCACAGAAGGAGAAATGCCTTTGACAATCGTTCAACCCACAGAAAGTCATGTCCTTTATGTTTCAAAATCTTCTAAAAATAAAAAAGGCAGAACATGATAAGAAAGACATCAGACACTGCAAAACACGAAAAAGAACTAGTAAACCAACACAGGAAGAGGTGTTCCACCTCATTTGTATGAGAAAAATGCAGATTAATGTCTCATTAAGCTATTGCACATAGCCCCCATACTACCAAATGTGAAAACTTTGGTGTGGAGACCATCATACTGTGTTGGGAAGTATGTAAATTGCTACAAAAACTTTGAAGTCATGGCAAACCTGATGTAGAAGGACAAGATTCATCTCCTCTATAACCTGGAAAGTCCACTCCTAGGGGTGATACACAAGGGAGTTTTGCATGTACATGAATATATATATATATATATATATGTGTATGTATATATAGGATACATATATGTATTCATATATGTTCATATATAAATGTATTTAAAAATATCCTTAACAATATTTCATAAAAGATAAACATGATAATTTACATATTTATCAATAGAATGAAAAACAACTTGATTTTACTTTATACAATATATATATATTTTTCAACTACACAATGAACTAGAAGAATCTTATTAATATCTTTAAGAAATGAAACAAAGTACAAAAGATGACACGCAATAAAATCTGATTTATATACAAAGCAGGTCAAACTGAATTACATTATTTCAGACATAACTTGTATATGATAAAATCCAGGAGGAATTCAAATGTTGTGATACTGGTTGTCTCTAACAGGTTTGTCATAGGTTGTAATGCACTCCTTTGGTTTTACCAATGCTGAATTTATGCTTCTAGGGCATGATTTTTTTATTTATATTATTTTTATGCTTCATATTTGATGCACTCCTCTGAATGTGTCTTTATAATTTTTATAAACAGAGAAGGGGACACAATTTATCAAATTTTTGCTTTGAAAAGGATCAAGAGATTGTGTTTTAACTGAATGAGTTATGAGATCAAGAGACATTTGGAAATAGGTTTGAGTCACAGAAAGACCATCTCCTATAGGATCATAAGAAATACAACGTTGAATTTTTAAATGTGTTTTATATCTTTACACTTTAAACTTTTTGTTTTTGGTGGTGTTGTTACTGTAAGTTATAAGGGCTGGTTCCGACTTACCTTTTTCTAAGTGGCCAGGCAGTTGTCTCTTCCTATTTAAAAGTCTATCTTTAACCTCCATTCTTTCTATAGAAATTTTTGGGCGGGAGGACTTTCTATTATGCTCCATCAGTGATCTGTATATTCAAGAGTCATTACCACATTTTTAATTTTTAACTTTTATTTTTGACAATTTCTCTGCTTTTTAATATTGAGTACTTTTGTATTATTTTGGCACTGTGCTTTTGGTTTTCATTCTTTCAGTAATTTTCTCTAGATTTTAACATATTACTTAATATTTCTGTCTTACTAAAAAGACAAGAGAGACAGTATCAAGATGATTATTAATGTAGGTTCCAAAGCATGGCATTGCTTTTAGATGACTTGATTATCTTCAAGGCCTTAAAAGTAATAACTTTAATAATAATAACACTAATGAACATAAAAATAGTTTTAAGTAATTATAAGTGTAATAAAGCAATACTGCATATTCAAAGGATTTTGTGAGCAATGCATGAGTTACTACAGTGACTGTAGTTGGCACATGGTGAATCCTGAAAAAATATTAGCTGCTGTTACTAACTACTTTTAATGCTAAGGAACAGAGAAGTTGTACATATTTAATATTGCTGCTGTAATATGAGAAGTTCTGCGATATAAAACACTCCAAAGAATAAGAAAAAGTACAGACATTAGCATTAATGTGTTTTTCTTCTCTATATGAGTAAATCATATTATGAAGAACTTAAAGAAAACTGAAGATCCTATAATATCACCCAACGGAAAATCCCTTACAGAAGCAAACAGTTATAAGTGAGGGACAAAAAAACAGAGCTTTGTGGAGTGTTTCTATAATTTTTTTAAAACAGATTTTTACTAGAGTTAAACACAACAAACATAGAACAAATGAAAAGGTATAGCAAAATGAGTTTTAATTCTAGTTTTAAAGTAATTCCTAATCTTCTGAGGGAAATTCGGAAGCATTTCCCATAGAATTTTAACTACTGAGAGACATAAAAATAAAGCAATAGAGACACGGCTTAAAAATATTTTATAGTGAAAACTTTGCACTAACATGTATTCATATAATCAATACATTTTAAAAATATCAGTAGGCTGTCATATACTATGATGATTTAACTTTAGCATTGTAGCAAGTGTAAAATTAAATGAGCACCATTGGAATTTTGACTCATTACACATTATTATTTATGCCTCTTATTTAAAAACTCTAAAGTATTATAAATATGTAACACAAAAATATTAAAGTCAAATATAAGTTGCTACCTATTATAACATGCTCTAAGTTATGACTTAGTGTGGGTGAGTAAAAAGGAAAAGGCCTTTTCTTCAGTCCTTAAATCTATGACAGTTTCCACAGTAGTATTTCCTTTCATCCTCTACAGATCTTCATTTCATAACACTGTTTTCTTGCAGCTTGGGATTTCTTTTTGCAGAAGGTTGACACAGTGCTGGTGATTTGCACAATGGTCCTTAGAATAGCTGTCTCCACCCAGTTGAGAACTGTAGATTGTTCCCACTTCACAATTGGTGCCTCCCTCAGATGGCATCCAGCACATGACAAGCAATAGGAGTGATGCTAAACTGAGCTCAGGACCTGGGTAATGTTCCATCTAACTGAGCCCATGTGGCAACTTGCGATACCTAGACACTGAGGTAACTTGCAATAACTAGAGACAAACTGGAAGATTAGGTAGAAGTGTTTGGATTGTTTAAATGTTGATTGTCCCAAATTCTCTAGTTTCTTGTTCCTTTGTGTCTTCCATGAAAAAAAGTAACGGGAGTCTTTGTTGTTCAGCACTTTAGAGTATGATACATTGAGGAGCTTGTGGCTCAGACATTGTCCTTTGTAAATGCTGGATCTGATCTTGACACCTTGACAATTCAGCTGTATGGGCCAACCTGAGCCTTTCAGCCTCTTCCTAAGTGAAAAAGAGATATTATAAGACTTGGCAAAAAGTAAGGTCTGCTTCATTCTGATTGCCTAAACCATTGACTTCTTCTTACCTCCCTTAATCCTCAGAAACAATTAACAGTCCCTGAATCTCCTTCTTCCACTCATGCTTACTTCTACAATTATTCACATTCCTCTTCCTCTAGCTCCAGAAACATTGGTTTAGTCCCTGAAATTCTGGTCTTTATAGAATTCCACTCCAATGCTCCCTTCCCACTTACACTACACAGTCGCTTTGAGTAATCTTAATCATATCTTGACCTCAAATCTCTTTCCCAATCTCATTTCCATTTTTAGGAATATATTAACTGTGTTTGTAAGAGAAGAAACTGCCCCAAAAGCACAATGTCTAGGTGACTGACATACACTCAGGAGAGGTGTCTGAGTCTTAGATGAGGGACATGTTCCAGGTCACCACACTTGGGATGGAGAAGTACAAGTAAAGACTGAGCAGATCAAACATCAGCGTTTTCCCATAATGTCCTTCAGGAAAGAGCTGCAATCCCCAAAGTGCCCTAGAGTAGTTACTGAAAAGCGGGTACCCACAGGTTCCCTGGTAAGCCAGGGCAAAGGTTGGGACCTTGTCTGTCTCATGAGGTGCTCACATAGGAAGTCCCCACCAGGTTCTCAGGAGCACTGCCACTGTGGATCCCACTCACTGAAAGACACCTACAATGACTCACAAGGCTGTGAGATTCTGGCATTTAGTTATCTCCTTGGGGCCTTGATTACCTCATATAAAATGGGGGACACATCAGTGCTGCTTCACAGTAAATAGATTAGATGAGAGAATGAATGCAGAGGGCTTTGTATAGTGCTTGAGAAATAAGAACCCCTGCTTATTGAATGATGACAAACTAAAGGACTTGACTAAGCAAGCACTGTTGAGTTCAGGGCCAGGAGAACCAGAGGTGACAGAGGAGCAAAGACACTGCAAGAGGAAACTGATGTAACAAGGTATGATCAGGGCAAAGGACTGTACAGAGCAATTAACAAAATGATAGAAAAGGCTAATCACTGTGAGACAGAAATGCCTAGTTTATACATAAAAATTCATATTATCCTCTATGCCAAACACCATTATAAATTTGAATACTATGTATTTCATTATCACAAACCCTTATAAAATATGTATAACCAACATTTCCATTCCAAACACAAAGAAAAGGGGCCACAGAGGAAATACATAACTTGCTTAAACCATGCGTTTGGTACAGGTGGAGCTTGGACGCATGCCCAGCGTCTGGTTCCACAGCCCCTGACCTGAGCCACCATAGTAGTCTGCATCTCACCCATGGCCACTGTTTCATGTCTCATCTTTATAGGGAAGGGACAGAAACACAACCCAAAGATGCAGCAATTGATGAATACCTGCAGCCGACGTTTCTGCTCCCTCTGTTGTTGTGCCAGGAAGTTTGCTCTTTCTATCTCCATTTGTCTTATTTGTTGCTGATGGAGTCTCTCTCTTTGCTCCATCATTTGCTGGTTCTGCCTACGAGCCGCCTCCAGCCTTTCTGCTTCAGCCTTGGCAGCCTCTGCTTTCACACGTGCCTCTGAAGAGGAAGAAGAAACGTAAAACCCTCTAGGACAACTCTGTCCCTTCCTTGGGCCTCCCACCCTCATTTGTTACACAGAGAAAACTCCCTGGCATCGTTTTTCATTCCACATAATCATACTGCAGCTGATCATGGCCATACTCAGATACTGCCTGAAGCCATAGGAACCTTTATGCCTATCTTCCTCTAGTTGAATGATCCAGCTAGGCCAGAACACATGAATTTCAAATTTGGACATTTCTTGTCTCTCTTGCATTGCTTCTGTTTTCTTCTCACCTTTTGTCTCCTTTTCCTTGGCTGTGAGAGCCTGGTCTGTCTGAAGAACAGCGTTACTCACAGACTCTTTGGACTTTAAATATTTTTGCAGAGCTTCCTCAGCCTAGGAACCCCAAAAACAGGAAGTTAGAATTTGCAGTGGTGATAGCCAAAGTGATAAAATCATATTACTTGTCCTATCAAGCATCTTTTCCTCTTAGAAAATTCTCTGCCTGCATCTGATGGAGAGGTCCACCAAGCCTCTCCACACATGGGAGCCAGAGACTGACTGGGCCAATCAGAGCACCCAAGGCCACTAGATGAAAAGAACTTGTTCACAGGAGGAAAAATACTGCCATTTGAGTGTTTTAAAGGCTGATATGTATCAGGAGTGGCAAATGAATTATTGCTTTGAACTTCATACCTTGGACAGCTTGACTACTGCAACTAGGAATCTTTCCAGGTGAAGGTGTAGAAAGACATGCCCATTTGCAGGTAGCTGCTGTTAATGGGCAGATCCCATGGCTGCTATGGTATTTATGGGTTTGATAGCTTTGAATTCAGAGGCCTGCTACCCTGTGGTGAAAGAGGTACCAGTATACCTAGGTAGCCTTGAAGCACCAGCTGCCTGGAGGAGGAGGAATTACTGCACAAGTGTGAGTCTCCAACAGGGCAATTCCCTACAACCTCTCACTTCTTGTTTACCTTTGAAGAACCAAATTCCTCTGGTGTGTTTTACTATAAATAAAGTATTGGTGGAATTTTTCCCTTTGTTAGGACCAGAATCATCAGGTCTCTTCCATCTGTCACGTCCCTGCTTCAAATATTTTCCGACATCTGTTGTTTATTTCTTGATCTTCTTCAGACCTTTTTTTCCCAGTCGGCCCACACCTCCAAGGGTTACTTATTCCATCCCCACACAGTCTGTGGGTGACAGATATGGGTACAGGGAAAGGCATGCATGCTCTGTCCCCAGAGGCTTAGGACATCAAGGATAGTTGATCTTAGACCCAGAGGTAGCTCTTTGTTGTCATGTGAGACAAGCCTATTTGAAATGAAGTGCATAGTTAGGAAAATGGAGCACAATAAGGAAGTAGGTGCTGGAAAAGCAAAAGGAAGCAGAACTGCTGACACTGTTTGGACTCTGAATGTATCCACACTTAAAACTAAACACCAGGCACAAAATTCCCATGTAAGCTCATTCATTGACAGAGTAAGTCTGAGGCAGTTATCAATCTCAGCTCTGTTCCTATAGGTATGTCCTTTCTTTTATCCTCAATGGTTTTTTAGAGGGACCCCAGTAATTCCCACAATTAATAGATAGGATCAGGGATACCTGTGTTCCCTTCCTGGGCTGCTGGTGGTACTTTTTCTTCAGCTCTTCTGTCTTCTGAAGGTAGAGATGATGGCCTCCTGGCTTAGAATAAAGCCCCTGCTTCACTTCTTCTTCCAGAGGACCAAAAATATCCTGAAGCAAAACTGAGCAACGATCTGAAGAGGCTTCTTCATTCTGCTTACAAATATCCTTCTGCTTTGCATCTAGTAGGGTCTTCAAGGGACAGGAACCCACAGAGATGTTAGCAACACCTTAGTACTTCTGGAATTTATGTTTTAAAGATTCTACTTTTCCTAGCAAAATCAAGGAATATAAGCAAATATAAACCCTTTCCAGCAAACCTGAGAAAGTTGCAAGGACAAGAGACTATGAAAAATGTTTACTATTGGGTATGAAATATCCTGAAACCCCTCTCTCTTATAATTTCTGCTTAAATGTGATCTTTGACCACAGACCCCTACACCTAAGCTCTCATTTTATATGCAGTCTACTGATTTCCAACATTTCTTGTTTCAGTGTTTTTCTACCTTCAAGCAGAAAGTAGGCGTGAATAACTAGTTAGAATGATATCGGTTTACGTTATTAATTCTAATCATAATTTAGTAGATCCACAGGACAGTTCTCTCTGCTTAATTAATGAAAAAATAAAATAATACTTTGCAAATGTTTTAAAGGAATGAAATCAATCAAATTAATCCCATAGCTGATAAACGGTAAATGTGATGATCTATATGCATACGTGAAAAATTCAGACTCTAAAGGGCCCAGAGTATTTACACTTTTTTTGTTTTCACAATGAAAATATATCATGCCACATTAATGACCACCATTGTTTTCCAATCTATAAAGAATTGCTTTTCTTAAACAAATTCTATTGTATCGTTCATAGCAATATTTTTCCTCTATTAACCCTAATGTTCATGAACCAGAAAAATGAATAATTACCTGTAGTTCCTTCTGGAAACTTTGGTCTTCATCTTTGAAAGAGTTCTTTGTGAAGGTTTCTATGGCCTCTCTCTCGCTGGCCATGTGTAGGTCCAACAGCTCCTGGAGGGTCTCTGTGGGCAGCTGCACCTTCCGTACCATCAGCTCATCATAGTGGGCAAGGGCCTTTTGTACTGCAGCTGAGTTTTCTCTCTGGGCCAGGGCCAGGACTGCATTCTCCATGCAGGGCAGATCCCCACTGTTGATAGCACTGACATAGGTCAGCACCAGGTTCTCTAGACCTTCACAGAGGGAAGAAGAGACGCTTGTGCTATTTGCAGAGAAAAATTTATGTCAATTAATTCTAAGAACATTCATTTAACAATGCATTGCCCTCAAATTTTCAGCATTCTGAACTGTATCCAAGTGTCCCAGACAAATTCCTTTGGGAACTGGTGAGATGAGGAAGGCCGGTATTTTCTTCATACAAAAAAGAAACAAGGGTGAAAGAAAAAAAAATAGGAAAAATGTCTAGATGTATGTTATTATTTAATCCTACATGGAGAAATAAGCACATGGTCATATAAAAGTCATGATTATGCATGCATGAAATACACACACATACATATATATACATATGTTCAGAGATTTTATATATATAATGTGTGTGTGTGTATATATATATATATATATATATATATATATACACATAGATATGTATATATATCTTTTCTTTTTTTTCTATGAGGGATTGAACCAAGAGGGAACCTAACCACGGAACCACAATCCCAGCACTCCTTACATTTTATTTTGAGACAAGGTCTCACCTAGCTGCTTAGGGAATCACTAAATTGGTGAGGCCAGCTTTGACTCATGATGACCTTTGCACTCAACTTTACTCCATAATATAGTGATTATTTATAAGAAGTTCTGAAACATAAGAGTTGTTAGGGAAAGCTATAGCAAGAAGTGTGCTTAGATATTTTTAGAGATTCTAGAGGTTTAGAGATTCATTTGGGCCTCAGATCAACATTTGTATCAACCAAGTTTAATTTCTATAGGGAACAGGTATAAATTGTTCATTTGTGCCTTCAAAGATTATTGTGACATACCTTAAGAATCCAATATATTTGTTGAACAAATACTGCCAACACATACGAGCTAATTTATGTCAACAGTGGAAGAATGAATGATACAACATCTTTAACTTTATCTTATCTTTATTATGTTCCTATTTCATGTAACCTTAGAGGCACTTCTAAAACAAATACTAGAAATGTGTTTCATATTCACTATAGCTTTACAAACATGATGCATATGATTTGCACAGTGATAATTGCTTATGCATCTCTCAATGTTGGCACAAGGACTCTCTTACATGATACACGTTATGTTGAATAGAGGGAAAATCCTGGAAGAGGTACTCACGAGGTCCAGTGACCTTGATGCCTCCTGGAAGAGTCTTGATTTTGGACTTTGTAAAGATGTGGGAAGAGAATTCTGCCACTTGCTGTACAAATTCAAGACTCAGTTCATCATCCTGTAGTGTCTCTAGCTGGGAAAGCTTCTTGTGAGTGGGTGAGTCAAAGACAAAGCACTTCTTTGTTGGAAAGAATTTCTGAATACACAGACGGGGCAAATTGAAAGTTTGAGTTCTTTGATCACTACCTGGAGAAGGAAAATCAGGATTTATTTTCTTTAAAATTTACATTCACATGAATCTATTCTCCTTAAATACAAGTCCTTTCCCCTGGTGTTACTCAGATTAATATATCTTCATAAACCCTAGGCAACCAGATGAAAAGTATTTAATCAAAAAAAGGAAAGAATATTTTTCCCATGAACAAGGGAATAATAGAATTTGATATTGAACCTATTTGTTCAGTAAAAATTAATAATATCCATTACTTATTCTGTAAAACATCTAGATGGATAAATAGGGAAAACCATATATTTAACCTTCTACCCTAAAGAGATCATTTCTTGGGTTATTTTTATTCCTTCTTCCAAAACCAAAGCCCATTTACCTTGCTTTGTCTTCAAGGAATTCTCTAGGTATTCATCTGCTGTCATGAGTTGTCCATCTGTTTCCAGGCTTAAGTAGAAGTCTCTAAGAGTCCACACCAAGTCTGGAAAGAAGCTCACAATGTCATTGGCATCTCCAAGGTCAGGTGACTTTCTTGATCTGAGTAGATCTGTCAGTTCTGTCACATTGCTGAGATGATTAAGGAATACTGGCAGAAGTAACATACCATCTAAGCCCATATTTGATTCCATGTTCCCCAAGCCTTTATTTTCTTTCCCTTTGGCACTTAACCAAATCAACATTTGATCATCAGTGAATATGAGGTTTCTTTACTGTATTGTAAGTGTTTACCCATTTTCTTTTTGCGGATATATAAGGTCTTAAAGACCTACAGTTGGTGAGTGGTGTTCTCCATGGTTTTGGTGCCATCCTGGACCACAAAAGGATACTGCAGTAGGTCGATAGCACCCTGGTCAATTTTGCTCATGCTGTTGTATACAAGGGTGCTGCTCAGAAGGATTGCCAGAACAAAGATCTGGGTATCATTCTTGTCATCAACCTAGAAGTCAGAACAAATTTAACTCATGTCTTATGGCATTCCCACATGAACAATCATTAAAATAAAATCAAGATACGCAAATGCTAAGTAGGGATTAAACAAATGATTGTCAGACACATGAACTTTCCTGGTTTTCTCATTGATGAATTCATATTGATGTTACATTTCTAACTCCTGAGTCCTTCTTATAGATACTGTTAGATAATTGCAAAACGAGTAGTCAGAGTTAATGGGGAAACCAGAGTAGTTAAAATAAAGGTTATCCAGGCACTAAAACAAAATTGGCCTATGTACACAGTTCATATATCTATTTTATTGAATAATTATTATCCACAAGAGGGTTCACATTACTGATCTTAGATATCTAATTCTAGTGCTGTGAGATGAGCTCATAATTAATATCTCCATTTTGTAGAAGAGGAAATTAAGGTTGTATTTGGGCTTACCATCATTGCATCTTAGAAAATCAAAAGTCAATATCACAATCAAAATGAAAACATAAAAAACAGTGGACATTCAAGAGAGTGTTTTGTTAGGTACAAAAAACAGCTAAGAAGAGACAACTGTGTACATCTTTTCCCAAGTCTGAGTTTAGTGACTTCATTTGAGTAGTTTATAATTATTTATGATAGGAATATTCAGGGAATGGCCCAGTTGTACAAATCCAATGCATTTTATTCTATGAACTGGTTGCTAAATACTTATTAGAATATAACTAGAGAAGACCCATGTAGTAGAAAAGACCTATGTATCTACTTCTCCAATGGTAAGTTGGATAAGACCAAAGAGAATATAAACAATTTAGGGAGACTCACTCTTCTTGTCAGCATCAGAGAGCTACAAGGGCCAGAGCCCTGGTTTGAACCGAAGTTCATCTCATCCAGAGCCGACTACTAACCATAATCAGTGCAGGACCAGGATTGTACTGTGATTTATTTGCATCATTTTTATGCATCTAGGAATGACTAAGCAAAACATCAGTGTAGTTCTCCTAATACTGATTCTGAATTTTGTACATATATATTTTTTTTCTCACTTCAGACTTCCAAACACTATTGTAAATAGAAAGAAAGAATGAGTGGTAACATAGTCTAGTCAAGTGGAAGTACAAATTTTTAAAAACAAAAAGAAAACCTAAAACAAAATGAAAAACTCCTTATAAAAGAAAGTTGAGTGGTAAAGAGTTTTATCATAAAAGAATACTCTGTCCTTACCTTCTCTACATCACCCAGGCCTTCAGTGTCCAGCAGAACTAGGGTGTGTCCTGGCTTCTCAGGATGAGGCACACACCACATCCAGATTCCCTTGGTGTGAGACTGCACTGTGGAGCCTACAGAGAAGCCTGCAGAGGAGAGTGCAGAGGTCATCATAGAGAAGGGGATCTAGAAATTGTATAGTTTCTTGATAATTGTGTTAGGGGTTAAGGAAAGCAAGATAAGGAAACAGCAGAAAATACAAGTATGGATCTCCATTACTATACAGAAATGGGGAAATAAGGTCAAAATCCACAAGTGGGAAATTTTTATACTTCTCATAATAATATGCTACAAATATTTTTAAAGTTTATAATTGCACATATGGAAATTATTGCATTGATGTGGGGGAAATATTGTGTTTCTCCCAGAAAGACATTAAGGACAACATTTTTAAAAAGGGTTCACATCAAGGACAGAAAGCTGTCCTATAGCTCCCCAAGTTAAAAGGCTCAGCTGTGGCCCAAACTTTGGTTTTCACTGTCCCTCCCTGACTCTAACTTTCTTCTGTCCATCCCCATGCTGGACACCCACAGTGCAGTGGACAGAGGGCTCAGCAGAGCTTTGCTGGTGGCACTCACCCTTTCTCTTCCCAGCCAGCTTGTTCATCAGGTAGGATTTGCCCGTACGGTAAAGGCCCACGATGGCCACCACCACCACAGGCTGTGTGATGGCTGACAGGATCTCTAGGGCTTCCTGCTTGACCATTAGCTGCCCCTCCTTGCTCTCAATGAGGCATATAGGGCCTGGCATGACCATGTCTGAGGCCATGTCTGGGATGTTACTTTGTCTGCAAGGGAAGAGGTAGGATGGGCAGCAGTTTTTACTCTTGAAGCAGAGAAATCCATTTGCTTATTGAACCTGAAAACATAACTGTTCCCCATCATGGCCTAAGTTTCTGAAGACATTGATCAACAAAATATAAAAAGAAGTAGCAGAAAGCGCCACAGTAAGTAGCTCATAGGCCTACTATCAGTTACCCTGCTTATTCTCAAATATTTGGTGGACACATAGAAAAATTCATTTCCTGAATCTTACCTACTGATTCTTTGCATCTAACTCATTCCACTGGATTTTGATTTACTCATGTTTCTTAGTTTTTGTCTCCTTAAATCCCTAGTTTGATTATTCATTTCCATTATTTGCTAAATATAAATTTTTGTTTTTCTCTTATTTAGGTCCATGTCCAAACTGCATTGCATTAAATAATTCTATACCATTATGATGCATTTTCCAATAAATTCAAGTGTTCACTATAAGCTATATTTTTAAGTGTTTTTTACTTACTTAGTAATGTCCTTTACTGAAACAAAACTTCAAAGTGTGATCATTTAATGACTGTCTACATGAGTGAAAAAAATTTTTCCTTTAATTAATGTTAACCATTTATTTTCTATTCTGGGCATCAACTCCTGCAACCTGAGGAGTCTTACAAAATATTTTAAAGCTACAGGAGACATAAGCAAATACTTGGTTTTGTGACCTGCCATATCATAAATAGAGGGTTTTTTTTTTTTTTTTTTTTCATTTTAGAAAGCATTATTTACATAGAAGCTAAAAATCCACTGTCTACTTCAATTCATTTTTCATGGAAATCTTTAAATTAAAACATATGGATTCTTTTTACTAGCAGACTATAGAAACTGTCAGTTTCTTTGTTGTTATTACTGGATTTAATGATCATGAAGACTCATTCTTTCTTTCTCATAGCTGATGACCTGTCAATCATCCTGATTAAAGACAAATTAAAACAGAAATTGCTCTTTGGGAACAATAATAGGAAGTCCATTCACAAATTGTATGGCACCATGGTTTCAGAGGCAGGAAACGCCCAGGGCAAGCAGACCCAGAAAGAGGCAATTTTACAATAAGTTTAGAAGCTCAGATGTCAGGTGTCTTTTCATTCCAATCCACTTCTAAGGAAATATTGGCACCTTATATTAGTAGAATTCTAGTTGCCTGACTTACATGTAACAGGGGCTAGGATTGTATTTAGTTTACAAAGATGTGGGAAAATTCCAATGATGATCTACAACAATTAGCTACAAAACAGATATTTATAAACCAAATTTATGCAAACGTTCATGCTTTAAGGTGAAGTTACTAAAGCAGGAGGGAACAGCTTTGAGGGTTTGAACTTCCCCATGAAAAGCATTAGCTCTGTGAATCGATATTAATAATAGTGTTTTATATGTTGTTCCCAGGTGCTAGCTGGATAGCATCTTTAGTGCTTTCACAAGAGCCAAATCTCTTGAACATCTTGGAATATTTACTGTGTTTGAACCACACACATAACTGCTGCTCTGCCACTTACAACTCAGCCTGTGTGTTTCCTCTGGGATGCATTCTCTCTCACTCTGGTGGAGGTCCACAACTTTTATAAATGAAAAAGTAAATGTTAAGAGTGGATCAAAACACAGAAAATAAACCCAAAGTTTGGCTTTGCAGAAGATTTTATTTCTGATCTCTCAGCCCTGTAATTAGCTATCACATTGGCATTTCATTCAACTTTTTAAGCCTATTTCCTAAAAAGTGGAAGTAAATGATTCTGTATTTAGATCAGTACAGCTACTACCTTAAAAAAGAAAGGTTTGCAGGAGAAGAAAAAAAAAGTACAAAGCAGAAAAATGCCAAGAAATATTAGAAATTTCTCAGAAATGCTGGTGATGTATTTTTTCAGAAGAAACAATTCTCTTTGAACCGAGACAGTCTATCCCAGGTTTTGTGTTTCTAATTGTTGCTTTTATTGCTTGCTTTCGATTCACTTTTTAGAGAAAAGGCATTGATCAAGGAGATACGTGGAAATCAAACAAATATGAGATGCATGAGCGTGTGGCAAGGAAATAAGAGGAGGGAGGAGTTCTGAAGAATGACCAAAGGTATGCGACCAATATTGAGTCCAGTTTTGGAGCTCCTGAATTAAGTGATTTGTAACAGCAAAGGTAATAAAGAAGAAATAGAAACCAACATAAAAACAACCAGAAGAATGAGAAATTATACTCCATTTGTATACTATGTGTCAAAATGCATTCTACTGTCATGTATAACTAATTAAGACAAATTTTAAAAATGAAAAAAAAAAAATAAGACTAGGGAGGCTGCCAAGGGCAGGTAGTCAGGATGATGAAACCAAGTCAAAATTATGTCTGAATTAAGAAATCTACACTCAAAGTACAACTACACTCGAAGTATAAGACTATGGATAACAAAATTTTGCTGTTTTCAAGAAGCTTCTTCATTTGTTGTTCACTCTGGGTTTCAACTTTTTTTTTTTTTTCCTTTTCTCACTGTCTTTTTTTTTTTTTTTTTTTTTTTTTTTTTTTTTTTTTTTGGCATACCAGAGATTATTGAATTCAAGGGTGCTTAACCCCTGAGCCACATTCCTAGGTTTTATTTATTTATTTATTTATTTTTTGGAGACAGGGTTGCACATAGCCTGGTTAATTTGCTGAGGCTGGTTTTGAACCTATGATCCTCCTACATCAACCTTCCAAACTGCTGGGATTATAGGCATATGCCAACCTGCTTGGATTTTTTTTTTTTTTTTTTTTTTTTTTTTTTTGTCCTTCACAATGCTAGCAAATATTTATGTTGATTATTTATTGCTCTTTCTCACGAAAACAACGAAAATTTCTTGAAACTTTCAGACTGCAGTTTAAACCAGCTTAACCAGCTGTTATTAAACACACAGGTAACTTAAGTTGCAGTTGTAAACTCCAACAGGACATAGGAGGACAAAGGAAGAAAAACATATTAAGACATTTCAGACTTTCAGTCCCCACCAGTATTGTGTCTAATTCAGCAGGAAACAAACAGCAGACATTCACCGAATTTTACTAACTGGCTACACCACAATTTAGTCTTTAGTAGGTTCATTATGTAGCATATTGGGCAAATTTGCACCCTATCTTGGATGGAATACTTTTAAAAATAACTGAACATTGTAAATCTTTTCTGCCCTCTTCCCCCCACCACCCACCCGTGATCATAACTTACCTATAAAATATGGAGCAGATATCTTTTAGAGCTGGTAGAAAAGCTGCTTTGAGGAGGGCTTGGTAAGGGCTAGTTCCAACAGTTGTCCTTTAGTTTAGCTGTGAGGAGTTCTGATGAGCATCTTCCCCTAATCCTGGGAATTTCCTTTCTTCCCCAGTTCCTGCCTCCTAGCAGACAATTTGAATATAAAATATAAGTAAGCATGCCAAAAGTCAGAAGGGGTTTTCAAAACTTCTCTACAGGAAACGAAACCAAAGGGCAAATTCAGTGACTAGGTAGTTGCAAAGAGGGTATTCTGAGCGTCCTCTGGTGGAAGGTTTAGATATATTTGGCCTGATTTCCCAGAAATTGCATAGTGTTACTAAAGGGGAACTCTGAGAGCTTTTGAAAGTTTTCCAAGTATGTGTTATTTGACTAGCTTGAGATGTGACGATATTTATCACCCGTTGGGAAGAACATACTTTTATAGGTTAATATACTGAAATATTAGCTGCACTCACATAGGAGTAAGTTTGTTGTTTTTATGGTTGGTTCAGTAGCTGAGAATTTCATTACAGGAAGACAAAGGTCTTGGCACAGTACACAAAGAATGCTGGCAATGAAGTCATTTAGTAAACATTTGCTATAACTCACTGTACAGTGCTCACTTCTTTTGTGCAGTACCCTATTTTAACTGTCCCAATTTAAAAGAGCCAGGGCCCTCAGAGGTTTAGTAACTTGTGCAAAACCACAGAGCTACTGATGAACCCATGTTAAGGTTCAAACTTCAGGTACCGCCTGGAGTCTTTCTGGTTTGTGGTTTGTATCTTATAATTGTTGCTAGCATCATGACTGCTTTTTAATAATCACGTATTTTCTTATTCTGACAATAATCCTACAGGACCATGTGTTTTATCTGTAATTTAGAATGAACCCAGGGGCTTTTAGGCTGTGTTTCCTGTGTTGTTCTGTTGCTGAGTCCAGGATTTGAGATTGAGGGACTTACTAGATAGCTGATTGTACAAGGCAGAGTGGGAGATAGGGAATGAAAACTGGAAGGAAATGAAGCCAAGGAATGAGGAAAGAGCCAGTAGTTCCTTCTGTGTGAACCAGGAGCTCAGACCCCTGAGCTAACTCCAGGAGACAATGTAAAATCTGCCTGGGAATCTGGCCCTTAGGATGGGGACCTTTTCCTCCAACTTCCTTCCCTGTCTGGGTGTGTTGAGAACAGGGTGATATCTGTGCAGCTAACAGTCTTAAGCACCAGGATACAGGCAGTTGCGACTGCACCCTCAAGAGCCAATACAGCGCAAACAGGACTGCTGGGCCCCCGTGCTTATCAAGGTTGTTAAGAAACATTTGTCTGAGGAATGTGCAGCTGCCTAGAAACCTTATCTATCAAGGACCGGGGGGCCTAACTCCGACTCATCTCCTGCATAGTTCACCCCTTCCCTCCTCCCTTCTTCCTCTAGGACCGTTCAGTTCTGGTGGGACCCAATGAGAATCAAATAGATTGGCAGGACCCAACCAGAGGAGGACTAATGTTTAGCTGTTCAAATGTTAACCAATTAAAAAGAACACTGTAAAACTGTTTGCTTTTCATTATAAAAGGCCTGTTGAACAAAGGCTCAGGGCCTCTTAGCGTCACTGGTTACCGAGTGCGCAAAGGACCTGGCTCGAGCTTGCTAATAAATGACTCTTTGTTGCTTGCATTGATTGTTGTCTCTGGTGGTCTTTGTGGGGTCTTGAGCCGCTGGGCACAACATATGGGGACTCGTCCGGGATACCCCAAGCCCACCCAGACACCTGATCATAGAATCATAAGTGACATCATTGGCCGGTGAGTAAGGCATTGCCGTATTTCTGTCTGGGTTGCCTAGAGGTTCTGGTTCTAGGCTGGCAAAGTCCTGGCAGACGTGCTATAGGACCCCAGCAGGGTCTCGGGAGACATCCCCTTGACCCATCTGGGCAACCTTTGTGTTGCATCTGGGCTTTTGTTTTTGTCGACAAAATACCAACCAGCCAATTTTGATCCTGCGCGCTATATGTCTGTCTGTTTGTGTATTGTATCCTATGGTCTTTACTCTTGCCTCCTATTGAATTCTTCATTGTGTTAGTTCGCTACTATTCTCACCGTTTCTCATTCTTAAATTTCTCATCACCAATCTGGAGGAAAACGGGTCTATGAATCTCCTGATAGAAAGGAGAAATACTAATCAATGGTCAAATTCATTTCATCCTTTTGGAATTATACAGGGAACGGGCTCAGGTGACTCCTAAGACTTTCCTCCTGAGTCACTTCTCAGAGGTCTGTGCCAGAGAACAGAACTTTGGTGTGGACCACCTAAAGGAGGGTGGGTTTGCTGCACTCTGCTCCACGGAGTAGCCAATCTTCACCAAGATCTATGCCGAGTGAGAGTGAGATAAGTAAGCTTCTCTCTCCATGCACCCCACATCTGTTTGAGGTGCAGCTTTCTTTCTCTTCATTTTTGGAGGGTAAAATGGGCTACACAACACTCTCGCACACAACACTCCCTCCTGGATGCTCCCCTTCCCTTGCTGGTCAGACATAGGAATCCAAACTGGAGGATTAAGACCTGGGACAATTAGTATGGAAATGCCCAGGTTCCCTTTGTTGGCATAGTTACCAGTCACTAGTCTGTCCTAAGCACCTCTTTGTATGTCAGAGGATGGGCTCCCTTTGTCCTCCCTCAGGTCCCCTATTCTTAGGCTTAGGGATACTCATTGCAGGATACTTTACAGTCCTTCTCCTTGTTCCTAAGAGATTTGTTTACTCCAATCCCCCTAGGCGGAGAGCTCAGCAGCTCCATTCCCCAAAAGTAGTGGGAAATAATGTTTTGTTATTTTCTGCATTCAAACCTAACCTGATTTCTCAACCAGAAACAAAAAAAGGGTTAAAAAGTCCTTGGCAATCCCTCCCTACCAACTACCTGGCCTTGCTGAAGTCTGCATTGGAATGTGAACTTTAGCAGTTTCAGTGGGAGAGGGGGAGTAACCTGAGAGAAAAAAAAAAAGAGGTGCATTTTAAACTCCTGGGCTGCTACACAGAACTAACTCATTCTCTAGGATTCTTGTTTTGTTTTGTTTTTCTTTAATGCTGTATTTCTGAGCTCATAATTATGATCCTACATACCTAGGTTAATGATTTTTTTGATCAGTTCTATTTTTATCCAACTCTAGAGTTATTTTTAAACATCTGTGATTGTTCTCCAGTAAGTAAAGTACATCTTTTATGTGCCATCACCCAGGAGGAATATCAAAAGGCCATTGCAGAACTCCTAAACTTCTTAGCTAATAGGAATTAAAAGCTTAATTATGTCATCAACAGGCTCAATACTACAGAAAATAGCCACTATAGGACAATATTCTACCCCAGGAATATCAAGAAGGGGCCTTACTTCAAGCTCTTGTCCTCAGCTTACCTATGAAGCAAGATTTAACCTGTTTGTCACAAAGGGGAAAATAAATCCTGGATAAGCAGCCAGCCATAGGCAGCTCAATAACCAATGGCATATCTCAGTGAGGAACTTAGCAAAGTAGCTTTATTCTCAAAAGTAATGAAAAATAAGGTCTCATAATTTTCTTTGACATCCAACCTGTCCTGATGAGATGGCTAAAATGCCCTAGGCACAAGGTTTCTGTTAAAACCTGTTAGATCCTTCCAGATCTCAGTCAAGGTTTACATTGAAATGTATATAAAGGAAGCCTAAAAACTCAGTAGGAGACGGGTCTCAAACCCAGGGGGGAAAAAAAAAAAGGCAAAAAGAGTCTTACCTGTACTCCAGCAAAAGTAAATTTTATGGTGCTTTACTAAAGTAATTAATGGCCGTATCATTTTTCCAGGACTTTTTTTTTTTTAATTCTATATTTTTTGAGCGCATATTTTTTATTCAACTAGAATTTTTTAAACATCTGTTACATTGCAATGGAGATTCACCTATAAAGTTACAAGGCCTTTGATTTTGTGTTATTTGTTTTTGTGTCTGATGTCATGTTTTGTCTGTATCAAAACTGAGCGCTCCTAAAATAGAAATTTAAAAATGGATCCAAATACTTTTATTCACGTGATTTTAAAGGGTTCAATTTAAATTGGGTAAACTAATAAAAGTGAAATGTCTTTAAAAATAATTTGCAAGTCTCTAAGTGGTCAAACTAATGAAATGTTGATGTTAAACAATGTCTAATATCAATTGTTTCTAGGACTTTTCTTCAATAGGAAAGAGACAGCAAATACTGTTCAGGACACTTGTCTGATATCTTGGTTTTTGCAGAATAAGTGAATTAAATTTAACATGTATAGGACTACTCAAATGTGTTTGTAAAGACATCTGATTAATTTGCAAAGTTAAAATGCTAATTGTTAAATAACATTAAGTACTCTTAAGTCCTTAAATTCCATGGGGTATCATACTTAAACATTATTGGTGTTTTCATAGGTTGGTAAAGTAAAAAGTGTTTAAAATCACTTTGTGTCATTACTAAAAACAAGGTTATTAAGAGCTATGTCCTAACAGGTAAAACCCCAACCCCGAGGGTGAGCGTTCCATCTGCTTCCTTACCACTTCCCCCTGTTCCCCCTCCAGTTCTGCAAAGCTCCATGGAGCTCTTAGATTTGGATTTAGAGTTACCATCTTCCCTCTCACTGTGTTTCAGTTAGAGTACTATAAACAACAAAGTATTTTATCTTGTTAAAATAGAGTTATTTATCTAAATTCAGAAATTTCATGAGAGTTGTTTCAGAATGTGAACAAAATGGTGTTGACAGAAAGGAAAGAGAAAATAAAAGGTTCTGGGTATGGAAATATATTTAGTAAAAGGGAAAAGGAAATGTTTCTGGGTAAGAAAGTGTTTATGTGATGAAATACATGAAGGTCTAAGTAAATGCTAAGAAAGTCTGTGTGTAAGTAATGAGCAAATGTCAACAAGTTTGCATGAAACTAAGTTGGTTACTGTAAGGCCCCCAAAAAGGAAACCCAACTCTGTCCCATGGATGGACGGCAACCCCAATCAACCGCAGGAGGCGTCACTTGATGCAAATCGCAAGAGGTGTTTATTCCAGCGAGCTGGGACCCAACTCGAGGAGTCCCTAGCAGAAAATCCTGTAGGTTTATAAAGGCAGAAACCACACATCGGGAGGGATCGCACATGAAAGGGAAAAGGGGGACAAAGCTGCCGGGAAATTTCAAAGGGGGTCTGGGTTTGCTGATAACATACAACATGTTTCACAATGTTTTACAACAGGGCGTAGATTCTGGTCAATAGTTTCTGGTAATCATACTGTTTGAGCACTATCTGGCTATCTGGCTCAATTTACCCTTTTATTCTCTGTTTGGGGCTGTTTCTTGGAGCAGCTTTAAGGGCTTTGTTCCCATTACTGGGAGGGTGACCTTAGGGAGTTGAGATGACTGGGAGGGTGACCTTAGGGAGTTAAGATAACTGGGAGGGTGACCCCAGACAGCTTTAAAAAATGTCCATTCTTTCAGTTACAAGTATGTGAGACAATCAGTTAAAGCTATTTAAGGTGTTTCCTAAGGTGAAATACTAATGTTCTGATATAAACCGAAGTCTAATCTATATGGCAAAATGACAAGGATTTGAAACACTAATTTACTCTTAACTTTGTGTCTATTAAGTTTTATTCTTTAGACCAATTAGTCTTAAAAATTGGGGTTTATACAATTATGGTTAAACAACTGTTAAGAGTATTGTACTATGTTACAGAGTCTACATTTTTCTTTAAAAACTAAATTTTGTAAAATATAAAAGTATCAAGGTAATTGTAAAATGGTCACTCTTTGTATATTAAATGTGTTCATATTTTCCAGGTATACAAGTTTTTAAAGCAGGGAATTTATCAAGCGCTGCTATTCTCCAGAATAAACTTGTCTGTAATGGTAATCTTAAACTTAAGGAGTACATTTTATTGGGGATTTATTTTTATCATTTAATGTTCTATTATGGGACCTATTATCAATAAGATATAAGTAAAATTGGTTACTTGTTTCACTGAGATAAAAACTTAAATGTAAATGTATATCTAAGAGTTAGTGACAGCCTGATTTGTTTAAAGGTTCATATAGTAGAAGGTAAAAGCATTTTGCTACGCAAAAGAAAACTTAAAAGCTCTCTCAGCCTTTCTTTGATTGATTCCTGTTTTGGATATAATGTTAGACTGTGTTAACTAATGTTCATATAGACTCAGGAATCAATATATGTAAACTTCTCAAAAGGACATTTAATAAAGAGTGTAATGCGCAGTAGCAAAAATGGGACAACAATGACTGAGATTGGGGTCTCTGACCACATGACTGTAGCATGCCTGGTGCCTGGAAGTGTTCCTGTGTAGGGGCACAAGATGCCTAACTGCTGTGCCAGTACCCTCCCTGGGAAGGCTCTGTACAGGAGTCCTATCAGCTCTTACATTTATCTCAGGCACACAGCTCTTGGGCAGAGAATAAAAAAAAATTGTTTTGCTAGATAATCAGTGTTTCATCAGCTCACTTCTCTAGTTCCTGCCCACCTTACAATAACTTTGGACAGTGGACTTCTTTGAGAGCTACACAGAGTTCCTAACATTGCACTTTGCAGTTGTGGGAAAAGTTACATAGATGTTCTAGTCTCTGTAACTCTCCTGAAAACAAAGAATAATGCTTACAAGTCTTTAACCTAATAATAAGACATGTATAAAGATAGCTAACATAACTCTTTAGATCTGCATCTCCATCAGAGAACAGAGCTCCATTTGATCTCAGCTTAATCTTCAAAATCTGTGTTTATAAACCTTTATTTTCTAATACTCCTTTGCCCCTCACTGAACTTGAAAATTTGGTCATGCTGGTCATGGCAAAAGGGGCAAAAATTAGCTTCAGGATTAGAACATTTTACTTAAGATTTGTGAAGAGCCCTGCCTTACCTGAGATAAGGCTCTGCGTCACCCTGCTGCATGTTAGAGTGACTCCAAAATAAGTCAGACTACAGCTTATTTAAAGTTATAGTCAAAAGATTGGTTTTTGTTGTAAAATTACTGTGATCTCAAATAGGGGATATAATGTGGTTCTCAGTCAAAATGCAAGATAGCTATTATACAAGCTGAATATGTTTTTACTCTTGATAATTTCATTTTGTAAAACTGTTGCCTGTTTTGCAGAAGTAGCTGCTTCCAGAACATACAACCTAGGTAACTTGTGATAATAAGCCATCACCTATAGAACAGATAGTGGTAACTTCCAGTACTAATATAGACTCCAGTTAGATAAAAGGGTAAATAACTGTAAAGTTATAGACACTGAAGTTAAAGCCCAGTACTCTTACTTTATGACTGGTGAGATTGGCTTGCTGGATGATTAAGATCAAACTTAGAAATTGGAATTAAATACAGAGGCCAAGAAAAAAACAGTATCATGCCCTCAATGTCAGCCTGAACCCAGGGAATAAGGGGACTTCTCTAAGGAGCGCTGCAACTCTGGGTCACACAACCTCCTGATCAAGGAGATTGTTGAGACTAGAGAATGAAAAATCACTCAGTGCATCTGCCGCAGAGGAGTGTCATGGAAAAAGGGAGACATCCCTGACGCTTTCAAGGAAAGCCACATCATCAAGAAGACCCTGCCTAACCAATGGCACTGGTGGAGCTAAGAAGCTGCTCTTCAGTTCTCTACGAGTGACCCCTGTGGGAACTCAGCTGACTCTTTAACAAGACAGGAACCAGGTCGATTTGACCAGCTTGATCTTGGACACCCAGCAAAACAGTTAAAACCCAAAATACAGCCATTCTTGGGCATTTAAAAGAAATAATAGTTAAATGTAACTTAAGATGTACACTTGTATTAGCCCACTAGAATAAAGACTGGAAGCAGCAAGTGATAAAAAAGATTCTTCAGCAAATGTGCCTGATAACTATCAAGAGAAACTGCCAGAGTCAGAAGTTTTTAGTCAGTTTAAGACCTTCCTACGCTACAAAGGTAGACCTAATCTATGTTTGCTAGTATGATTACCTAGTCCTAAGTAACAGAAGTATAGATATCTCTACTAAACACAGGTTATATCAATAAAGGGATATTTTACAAAAATCAGATGACATTAAGTAGCTTAACTATATTTTCTGGGAACATCTATGATATTAAGAGTTAAATGTTGTGTTTACATTCCTGATAACCTGGACAATGTTAAAGTCCCCAAATGAAGGCCTTGTCCTCTCCAGCCTTTGCTAGGCCTAGTTATGGGAACAATTTCTCAGTTCTTCCACCTCCTGGTGAAAGATTGACTTCCGTCATTTTCATGATACTCAGTGGCATGTTTCAGATGCTGCAACATTTACTTTGTACTAATCTCCTTTCAGTACTCATGTCTTTTTGTTCTTCTCTCATAGAAGCACCCACCCCCAGATGACATTACAACCTGCTCTTCCCCAGCCAGACTTCTACCTTGGACTCCTCCATTGACCCGATTTTTGAAAAAAAGGAACTGCAAGCTGCATGCCCCACGCCACCCACTTCCAGCTCAAAGAAGCCAGAGCGGTCATCCACCCCCTTCCCCAGCAGCATGGAGTTCAGAAAATTAGAGGGAGAAATAAAGCTTGCTCTATTTCTGTAAGGTACATCATTGGAATTGGAATTGGAATTGCATTGAATCTATATAGCACTTTTGGTAGTAAGGCCATTTTGACAATATTAATTCTGCCTATCCAAGAACATGGGAGATCTTGCCATCTGTAAGGTTTTCTTTAATTTCTGTCGTTAGTGTTCTGTAGTTCTCATTGTAGAGATCTTTCACCTCTTTTGTGAGATTGATTCCCAAGTATTTTAATTTTTTCAATGCTATTGTGAATGGGGTAGTTTTCCTAATTTCTCTTTCTGAAGATTCATCACTTATGTATAAAAATGTGTTGGATTTATGAGCATTGATCTTGTAACCTGCTACTTTACTAAATTCACTTATGAGTTCTAAGAGTTTTCTGGTGGAATTTCCAGGTTCCTCTAAATATATAATCATGTCTTCAGTGAACAAGAATAGTTTGAGTTCTTCTTTTCCAATTCGTATCACTTTAATTTCTTTGATTTGTCTAATTGCTCTGGCTAGAGTCTCAAGAACAATGTTGAATAGAAGTGGTGAAAGAGGGCATCCCTGCCTTGTTCCAGTTTTTAGGGAGAATGCTTTCAGTTTTTCACCATTTAGAATGATATTCGCAATGGGCTTAGCGTAAATGGCCTTTACAATGTTAAGGAATGTTCCCACTACCCCAATTTTTTCTAGAGTTTTGAGCATGAAGGGAAGCTGTATTTTATTGAATGCTTTTTCTGCATCTATTGAAATAATCATGTGATTCTTAACTTTTAGTCTGTTGATATGGTGAATGACATTTATTGATTTCCAGATGTTGAACCAAACTTGCATCCCTGGGATAAAGCCCACTTGATCGTGGTGCACTATCTTTTTAATATATTTTTGTATGCAATTTGCTAGAATTTTGTTGAGAATTTTTGCATTGATGTTCATTAAGGATATTGGTCTGAAATTTTCTTTCCTCAATGTTTCTCTGTCTGGTTTAGGTATCAGATGATATTGGCTTCATAGAATGAGTTTGGGAGGGTTCCCTCCTCTTCAATTTCATAGAATACTTTGAGAAGTATTGGAATGAGCTCTTCTTTAAAGGTTTTGTAGAACTCGGCTGAGAACCCATCTGGTCCCGGACTTTTCTTTGTTGGTAGGCTTTTGATGACCTCTTCTATTTCATTGCTTGAAATTGATTTATTTATGTTGTGTATGTCCTCCTTGTTCAGTTTACGTAATTCATATTTCTCTAGAAACTTGTTGATGTCTTCGAGGTTTTCTGTTTTGTTGGAGTATAGATTTTCAAAATAGCTTCTAATTATGTTTTGTATTTCACTCGTGTCTGTTGTGATATTTCCTTGTTCATTCCGAATTTTAGTAATTTGAGTTTCCTCCCTCTTTCTCTTTGTTAGTGTGGCTAAGGGATTATCAATTTTGTTTAGTTTTTTCAAAGAACCAACTATTTATTTTGTTAATTTTTCCGATTGTTTCTTGTGTTTCAATTTCGTTGATTTCGGCTCTGATTTAACTATTTCCTGTCTTCTACTACTTTTGGTGTTGGTCTGCTCTTCTTTTTCTAGGGCTTTGAGCTGTAGTGTTAAGTCGTTTATTTGTTGATTTCTACTTCTTTTGTTGAATGTGCCCCATGAAATAAATCTTTCTCTAAGTACTGCTTTCATAGTGTCCCAGAGATTTTGATATGAGGTTTCTTTATTCTCGTTTACTTCTAAATATTTTTTATTTCCCTCCTGATGTCTTCTGTTATCCATTCATCATATAATAGTGTGTTATTTAATCTCCAGGTATTGGAGAAGTTTCTGTTTTTTATTATGTCATTTATTTCTATTTTCAATCCATTATGATCTGATACAGTACAAGGTAGTATCTCTATCTTCTTGTATTTGCTAACAGTAGCTTTGTGGCATAAAACATGGTCCAATTTAGAGAAGGATCCATGTGCTGCTGAGAAGAAACTGTATTCGTTCTTTTTGGATGGTATATTCTATATAAGTCAGTTAATTCTAAATTGTTGATTGTGTTATTGAGATCTATGGTTTCTTTATTCAATTTTTGTTTGGACGATCTATCCAGTGGTGAGAGAGGTGTATTAAAATCACCTAGAATTATTGTGTTGTGGTCTATTTGATTTCTGAAATTGAGAAGGATTTGTTTGACGTACATGGATGAGTCAATGTTCGGGGCATAGATATTTATGATTGTTATGTCTTGCTGATTTATGCTTCCCTTAAGCAGTATGTAATGTCCTTCTTTATCCCTTCTGACTACTTTTGCTTGAAGTCCACATTATCTGAAATGAGGCTGGATACTCCAGTTTTTTTTTGCTGTGTCCATGTGCATGGTATGTTTTTTCCCATCCTTTCACCTTTATTCTATGGGTATCTCTTTCTATGAGATGAGTCTCTTGCAGGCCGCATATTGTTGGATTTTTCTTTTTAATCCAATCTGCCAGTCTATGTCTTTTGATTGATGAGTTCAGGTCATTAACATTCAGGGTTATTATTGTGATATGATTTGTATTCCCAGTCATTTGACTCATTTTTGTTTTTTGACATGATTTGGTTTCCCCTTTTATTGGCTATTCCTTTAGGCTAGTTTCTCCCTTTGCTGATTTGCATCGTTGTTTTTCATCTCTTCCTCATGGAATATTTTTCCTAGAATGTTCTGTAATGCTGGCTTTCTTTTTGTAAATTCCTTTAGCTTTTGTTTATTAGTAGGATCTTATTTCATCATCAAATCTGAAAGTAAGTTTTGCTGGGTATAAGATTCTTGGTTGGCATCCATTTTCTTTCTGGGCTTAGTAAATGTTGTTCCAGGCCCTTCTAGCTTTTAGGGTCTGGATTGAACAATCTGCTGATATTCTTATTGTTTTCCCCCTAATGTAATTTGATTCTTTTCTCTCCCGGCATTTAAAATTCTGTCTTTATTTCGTATGTTAGGTATTTTCATAATAATGTGCCTTGGGTGGGAATCCGTTGTAATTTTGTATATGTGGAGACCTATAAGCCTCTTGTACTTGGTTTTCCATTTCATTCTTCAGATTTGGGAAATTTTCTGATATTATTTCATTGAATAGATTGTTCATTCCTTTGGTTTGTTTCTCTAAGCCTTCCTCAATCCCAATAATTCTTAAATTTGGCCTTTTCATGATATCCCATAATTCTTGTAGATTCTGTTCATGATTTCTGTTTCTGTTTGGTCAACTTTGTTTTCAAGATTAAATATTTTGTCTTCAGGGTCTGAAGACAAAAGGGTCTGAAGTCCAGGTGTTCTATCCTATTGGTTATATTTTCTATGGAGTTTTTAACTTGGTTTATTGTTTCCTTCATTTCAAGGATTTCTGTTTGTTTGTTTTTTTTTCAGTATCTCTAACTCTTTATTGAAATGATCTCTTGCTTCCTGTATTTGCTCTTTTAACTGTTGATTGGTGCGATCATTTAATGCCTGCATTTGCTCTTTCATCTCCTCCTTCAGTGCCTGCATTTGCTCTTTCATCTCCTCCTTTGCTTCCCTGATGGTTTAATTATGTACATTCTGAACTCCCTTTCTGACATTTCTTCTGCTGTGCTGTCATTGGGTTTTATTGATATAGTATCTAGGTTTGTTTGGGACATTTCTTTCCTTGTTTTCTCATATTGGTCAGATGTTAGTGGGACTCTGAGTTATTGCAGATTTCCTCTATTGGCTTATAGTGTCCCTGTAGATTTCCAGTGTATCACCTCCCAGCCTTCAGTAGCCTGAAGTCTTGAAGTAACTTGATAATGCAGTGCTTCTGAAGAAAGCTGTCTCTAGCCCACTACTGGTTCCAGGGAGAGACACCTGGAGAGGTCTCTGGCTGCCCTTCATTGGTCCCAGAGGCTGCTTGTGGGTTGGAGGTCTCCGCTGGCTTGCGGACTTGTGGCTGGCTCTGTGTAGAAAGGCTCTCACTGGGCGGTCTGCTTGAGAAGCTAGCCTAGAAAGGCTCTTCCTGCCGGAGGGAGCCAGGCTGCTTGGGGAAGTCCCTGGCTGTCCTGTCCTGGTCTCTGAAGCAACATGCAGGCGGGCCAGAGCTCGCCGCGCACTGGCTCAGGGACTTGGAGCTGGTACTGTGCAGGAAGGCTCTCACTAGGGGGCCTGCTCTGAGAAGCTGGAGAATCTGGCCCTGTGGCAGGAGCCCACCACCAGAGAGCTCAGGGCTGCCTGGTGGAGACTCTAGCTGCCCTGCCCTACTCTAATAAGCCTCCTGAATCCGGACCTGCCGCCCTGGCCGAGCTTCACTGGGTGGGGGAGACTCACCCCATGGTTCTATTTTAGCCCGAGTCTCTCATTGCCTCCCCTCCTTGAATCCTGGGTTCTGGAGTGACTGGTGATGCAGTCATCCTCTAGTCCGCCATCTTGGATTGTCCCCCAGGGTGTATTTCTACATCACCAAAATCTCAGCAGGAAATGCCAGAGCACCTCTGATGCCTGAAGAACAAAGGAGCAAAGACATGGCAAACCAAAACATTTATAAAGGTTCTTGATGCAGCTAGTAATTTTTTGAAGATTTTTAAAGAGATAATTTAACTGAATCATAGTTTCACAATTCCTATTGCCATTCCTATCATTTTCACATCTGTAACTTGTGCAGGTTATGTATTTCGGGCTAAAGATTAGATATCTTTCCCTCTAGGAAGATTCTCTGGTCCACATGACTGAATTAGATGCCTACTCCCATGCTTTTACAATGCCCGCACTGATCATACGTCATATATCTCATCTTCCAAGGTGGACACTAGGCTTCTACCTTGTTAGATGCCTTAGCTTTAATATTTATAAGAGTTCTGAAATCCAACACTTTGATAACAAGCATTATATCATTACTCCTAATGTAAAATAAGAAACAAGATCTTGCTCTGAAATACAAATGGTTGAGGTTACCAAGGAAATAAGTTCAAGGGAAAAATTTAACTTTATTGCACATAGCTAGAATTCTATTGTAGGAGCAAATACAGAAGTGAAATCAAGGAAGCGATTTTAAAAGTATATAGAGGCTCAAGATCAGAAAAAGAGCTTTCTTTAACTGTTTGCAGGAAGGAAAGGAGCAATGGGCAGAGGCTGACAGAGAGGACCTGATGGAGAGTAAATCAGGCTAGAGGAACCCAGAACCATTCTATGATGCCCCAGTGCAGACTGGAGACAGGGTACCAAGGGTCAAACTCTATTGCTCATGAGAACTTAAAGAATTTACCTTGCTAAACTCTAACCTTCTTATCAATAGTAAGGTTAAAGCAATTATTCCTTTTCTGCTCATTACTAGACAGACTAACAGCAAATATGATCTTAATAAATTATAATTTTCCAAATTTAAAATATGATTTCTCCAGTGAATAAGTGAGATAAGGGGTTGATGTGTGTTCACACATCTTAGAAAGCTGCATATTACAGAGAAAACCAAGTTAAGTGAAAATCATTTTTTATCAGAAAATAAAGTAAAGTATAATAAATTGAAAAACAAGTAGTGATTTTCTAATAGACTTTCTTGTCCATAAAAGTCTTTAGAGCCAGGTACTTACTGTGGTACATGCATGAAATACCAGCTACTCTGTGGGTAGAAGCAGGAGGATCACCAGAGGGTGCCAGCCTGGACAAGATGGTGAGACCCAATCTCAAAATTTAAAGGAAGCAATTTTAAAAAGACATTTGGAGTGGGGATTAAAGCTGACCCCAGAATCTGTACTTGAAATAACTACCACAGGCTGTTCTGATGCAACTTGTGCATGTGCACTATAATTATAAAAGGGCAGGATAAACAAACAAAAATAAAGATTATTATTTCTTTTACTGATGTGTACTATAAATAAGATGGAATTTTTCTTTATTACTGAAGAATCAATACAATCTTAGGCATGACTACTAACAAAAAAAGCAAAAAACAAATTCTGGAGTTTGTTATCTGAAAAGTAAACCTCTTTTCTCTTTGTATTTTCAGTGCCTAACAGTGAGCTTTCAGAAATCACATGAGGACAGAAAATTGTAGGGCAGGAAGAAGGGACCCCAGAGGAGAGTCTCTGCAAGGAGACTGGGATTTGCTCCCTAAGCGCCAGAAAGCATATGAGCCCACATTCCAGATATGAGGATAGGATGCTGCTATGATAGGAGATGTCCCCTAAAAGCTCATGAGTAAGAAAATACCAGAAAGTCTGGAGGTGAAGTGATTGGGTTATAAGAGCTTTAATCTAATCAGTGCATTAATCCACAGAGATGGATTACCTGGGTGTGAACTATAGGCATGGGGGGGATGGCTGGAGGAGATAGGCCACCTGAGACAAGACATCATGGTTTTCATTTGTTCCTGGTGAGCAGAGCTGATTTCCTTTACTTCCTGGTACTATGTCCTGAGCTGCTTTGCTCAAACATGTATTTCCACCATCATGTTCTACATCATCTTGGGTCCAGAGTAGTAGAGAAGGCTAAATATGGACTGAAACTCTGAAGCCATGACCCAATTATACCTTTCCTCTTCTATTTCTTCCTCAGGTCTTTTGGTAACTGTGATGAAAAGGTGAACTAACCAAGATACACTCCTATGTGTCGCATGGAGAGGTCTTTGTTGCAGGCTTAAGTGAAAGCATCAGGAGGAGCAGCATATTCTGGTAATGCCCAGAATATGCTTTCTCCACACAGCAGTCTCTGGACCAAATGGAGATTCTGAGCCACCTGAGTACCTCTCTCCTGGGCCACTCACCATCAGACTATCCAGACTTCTTCCTGTTGCCTTTGTCCACCCATTATTGGGAAATTTATATGTTTTGTTAATTTCTTATCTTTGCTTTCCACGTCCCCATTACTTTAAAAGGACTCAAGTCATTAACATTAGTATTCTTTGCATAATGATAAAAATACATACATGTGCATGTATGTGTATAAATTCCTTGTTATGGTTGGATATGAGATTTCCCAAAAGATCTTTTGCTAATGCAGGTGTATTCGCAGGTTCAATGATTGGATGATGAGAGCTCTAACCTAGTAAGTTCATCCTAGTTTGAATGGACTGACTGGGTGGCAGCCAGAGTCAATGGGGCATGTTTAGTGGAGGTGGATCACTGGGGATGAACCCTAGAAGGGTACAACCTCCCTGTGACTCCTTAGCCTTTCTCTCTCTCTGGTTCCTGACCATAAAGAATGGAGCAGTGCTCTTCTACCATGCTTGTCTCACCTTGGGCAAAGCAATGTAGTCGGCTTATCATGGAATAAACCTCTGAAAGCATGTGCAAAATAGACTTTCCCTCCTCTAAGTTGTTCTCATTAAGTACTTTTGTCAGAGTGATGAAAAACTGACAAGCACAGAATTGGTACCAAGAGCGGGGGGTTGCTTGACTAAACTGACCATGTGGTTCAAGAGACTTTGTGGCTGTTTTGCAGGGAGAAGATTTAAAATGTAAGAGTTTCTTAACTGGTGATTCTGACGCGCGCCCAGAAGATCAGAATAAGTTTGTAAGGACAGTGCTCATGAGGTTCAAAAAGGGAATGACGACTCTATTAAAGATTAAACTAGAAGTCACTAGTGACATATTCTGGAAAAGAATGTGCCTGCATTTTGCAAATTCCCTGAGATGTTACCATGCTCAGTTGCCCAGGAACACTGAGCCTCTACCATCATGATCCAGCAGGGCCGAGCGTCACACCGGTCAGAAGCAGACCTTGGCATCACCTACATGGTTCTGGTGTCCTGGAACGCAGAATCCTGGGGTCAACAGGTCATGAAGGCTTCCACCAAGATTTCAAAGGCAGGCCTGAGAAGTGACAAAGACTGTAGTAGCAGCGTCGGAATCCTTGTAGGCTGCCTCTGAGAGGGCAATGGGTCTAACTACAAATGTGAAGCCAAAGTGAGAAGAGAAACTCCAGCAGTTAAGAGATGCCAGTAGTGTGGACTTCCTGCCAGGAAAACCTGCTGACTGTGAAGAGAGCCTGGCTAAAAGAGGGACCATGTGCGCTGCAACTGGCAAGGTCGAAAAGATGGGGCTGCCTAAGGCCTTTGTTGTGCCCATTTTGCCAGCATTTGTCCTAGATGCTCTACATGGAGGTAAAGGATCTGTTTGCCTGGCTAGGTTAGGATCTTGGTTGGTTCCATTCCCTTTTCTGGGCCTCAATACCTCCCTTTTAGAATGAAGATATCAACTGTGCCATTCTTTATTGAATATATAGCTTTATTGAATATATGTAGCTTGCTTTTGGTTTTTATAGAGTTTCACAGTAGTCTCCCATGAGTCTCGACTTTTGACTTGGACTTTTGGGCAATGCTGGAAAATGAGATTGTTAGTAAAAGACTGAATGCATTTTGCATTGAGATGGACATGAGCTTTTGGGTAACAGGAGCAGAATATTATGGTTTGGATATGAGTTATACTCTAAAGTCTCCTGTGTAAATGCAGGAATTATCAGAGGTGAAATGGGAGCTGTAACCAAATCAGTCTCTCCTTGTTTCAATAGGCTAAGTCTGTGGTAAAACACTTTTATTGGAAATTTCACCTTAAAACTGTTTCACCAATGTTTGCAATTCCTAGTAAAACTATATCTTGAAGAGGGCATGAATTGTAAAACGAAGTGAAAAGGGAATCTGTGTTAATATTACAAAGTGTTTGAGTGTCTCTATAAGCAATGATGAATTATATTTGAAAAGTTACAGAGGTCATCACAAGGACGTTCCATAGAACTTCTTTCATAGCGTCCCAGAGATTTCATGAGTTGTGTTATGATTCTCATTTACCTCTAAGTATTTTTTATTTCATTCCTAATTTATCGTACTATCTATTGGTCTTTCAATACCATGTAATTTAGTGTCCTGGTGTTAGTGGAGCGTCTATTTTTTTTAATTTTATCATTGATTTCTAATTTCATTCCATTAAGATCTGATAGAATGCAAGATATTATTTCTCTTTTTTGTATTTGCCAAGAGTTGCTTTGTGGCTAAGATATGATCTATTTTACAGAAGGATCTATGGGGTTGTGAGCAAAAAGTGTATCCAGCATTAATGGATAAAATATTCTACATATGTCTCTTAAGTCTTAATTATTAATTGTATTTTTGCTTCAGTTTGTTCCCAGTGCTTTCCTTTGCCCTCCACACCTCTCTCTTCTGGATCCTCATCCTCTACCCCACTGCTGTCTTCTCTCTTTAGTTTTTTAATTGGTACACTATAATTATGAATAGAAGTGGGATTCATTATTATATAATCATACATGCACACAGCATAGCACTTTCCAGCTGCCATAAGGAGAACAACTGTCCTCTGCCACACCCTTCCGTCATGATGTTCTGCCTCACCTTGAGACCAGAGAAATGGAGTGGGCATGTATGGACTCAGATTTCTGAAACCAGAAGCCCCCAATTTTTGCTTCCTCTAATTTGTTTTTGTTGGGTATCTCCCTTTCCCCCTGACTCCCCCTAGACCACCTTCTTCAACCCTAGTGTAATTTGCTTTAGGGATATAGTTTTTGAGTTCTTTTTATGTTTTGGGTACTAATCTTCTGCCAGAAGAGTGTCTGGCAAAAATTTTCTCCCATTTTTGTGAACCCTCTCTTCACAATCTTGTTTCCTTTGTTGCACAGGGAACTTTCTAATTTCGTACTGTACCACTTAACTGATTCTTGTTTTTGTTAAGAAAAGCATCGGTTGTTTTCTTAATAGTCTTCCTCTTTATGATTTCTGGTTTTTATGGAGTATAAAGATGAGCCTTTAACTACCATGTTGGAAACAGAATTATCAAAGAGTTTTTTCCCTTAGAGTTAATGTTTAAGAAAGCATTAGGAATAGCAATTGGGGGAATGCAAATTAAAACTACACTGATATTTCATCCCACACTTGTTAGAACAGCAGTCATCGAGAATACAAACAATAATAAATGCTGGAGAGGATGTGACAAAAATAAATACAATAAATACTTTTACACTTTGGTGGGATTGTATAACCACTATGGAAATCAGTATGGAGGTTCCTCAAAACACTAGGCATGGAACCACCATAAAACCCAGTTATACCACTTTATTTATCATGAAGAATTAAAGTCATACTATAGTGATACATACATACCCATGTTAATAGCAGCACAACTCACAGTAGCTAAACTATAGAACCATCATCCATTTTCCAACAATGGATAAAAGGAGAAAAAGAATATGGCATATACACAATGGAATTTTATTCAACCAAAAAAAATGAAATTATGTTACTTGCAGGAAAATGGATGCAACTTAGGACCATTATGTTAAGTGAAATAAGGCAATTTCAGGTTAGGATGTTATGTTTTCTCTCCTACATGGAAACTGGAGGGGAAAAAAGGAAAAAAGTGGGATGACAGGGATCTTATGAAAATCAAATAGTAGAGGAAAGGGACATGGGGCTGGGAAATAGGGAAAAGCGGGGAAAGGGCTGGAGAGTGATTTCACCCAAATTATATTGTTAAATTGTGTGCATGCACAAATATGTAACAACAAATCCCATCATTATGTATGACTAAAATATACCAATAAAAATGGAAAGAGGAAAAATAAAATAAAAAAGAAAGCATTAGGACAAAGTTGACAGGCTCACTGAATTTTTTTTTCTTTTTTTGTTTTAATTTTTTCCCCTTGACTGCAATGCAGGACTGAGGTACCCACGACAAAACCTTTCAAATCCAATGAATAGAATCAGATTGTTCCATTAGGTCATGTAGACAATCAAAAGGTACTGTCCATGAGTTATGTGGAGGAACAGTTGAATCTGCCCCAAACCTGAATTCTATACAGATCCACAGATATTCTGATGTAGTTCTTGAATAGATCACATGTATTTAAACTGTACAGGACACACCAACAGACTTAGACCTCTTAGTTGTTTTTAACATTTGTTCTGGGAGAGTAAAACTGAACTATTCCACATAACACAGCTGAGTGGTGTCCATGGAATTGTAAGTGAGGATAATACAGAAACAAGTTAGCTGTAAGTTGAGAGAAATGTTCGTGGAGAGCATCCAGGTTACTAGTGAACTTACCTGGCTCAGACTCAGCAGTCAATGTGACATGTTGAGTTGTTTTCACTCACCACTTGAATTTCATCCTGCGCTTCGTTTCTCTTAAAACTAACTCCTTTCCTTGGAAGATAAAAAACAAACAGGATATTAGATCCACCCAAGTAATGGCTTGGTGAGGAGAATGGAAAATGAAAACACACACTCACCTGTTGCTAAATGGACTGTTGAGGTTTTGCACTGTTTTCAAGTTGGCAGGAAAAGGGGGTTTGGGATGAGGCTGAAGGAAAGTTTGTGGTCTTCCTCAACGGTGTATCAACCAGAAAGAAACAAAACACTACAAAAAAAGAAGGAAAGGGATAGAAATAGAATGAGAACAATCAAACAAAAACAAACAATGTAGATTGTCCAACCAATAATGATATTTATTTAGTAATAGTACTGTGGGCGATGGAACTACCAGAGCATCTCAATGGGAAGGCAGCTGCCTTAGTAAGCAATGAGTTCTTCAAAGAAGTTGAAGCAAAGGAAGTTTTTAGAAACATTTATTTCAAATAAATTTCTTTCTAACTGATACATAATAATAATTGCACGTTGATAGGATAATGTGATGTGGTGAAACTTTTTTTTTATTGTTTCTTGTTGTACATGTTTCTTGCTTTTATTTCTTGTGCTATGGGAGTCCTTGTGCTATGGGAGTCCTGTTAACTTGTTTCTCTGTTTGTACATGAAGTAGAGGCATACCATTTGTGTAATCATACGTTTACATAGGGCAATGCTGTTTGATATATTCTGTTATTTTTTCCTACCCCACTTCCACCCCTCCCACCCCACTTTTCCCTATATACAGTTCCTCCTTCCTCCATTATTGCCTCCAACCCACCCCCCCCCCATTTTGTATCATCATCTGCTTACCGGCGAGATCATTCGCCCTTTGGTTTTTTGAGAATGGCATAAATCACTTAGCATGATATTCTCCAACTTCATCCATTTGCCTGCAAAAGCCATAATTGTATTATTCTATATGGCTGAGTAATATTCCATTGTATATATATATCACAATTTCTTTATCCATTCATCAACTGAAGGACATCTAGGTTGGTTCCACAATCTGGCTATTGTGAATTGAACAGCTATGAACATTGATGTGGCTGTATCTCTGTAGTATGCTGATTTTAAGTCCTTTGGATATAGGCCAATGAGTGGAATAGCTGGGTCAAATGGTGGTTCCAGTCCAAGTATTCTAAGGAATCTCCACACTGCTTTCCAGAGTGGCTGCACTAATTTGCATTCCCATCAGCAATGTATGAGTGTACCTTTTTCCCCACATCCTCTCCAACACCTATTGTTGCTTGTATTCTTGATAATCACCATTCAAATTGGGGTGAGATGGAATCTTAGGGTAGTTTTGATTTGCATTTCTCTTATTACTAGAGATGTTGAACATTTTTTCATATATCTGTTGATTGCTTATATATATCTTCTTCTGTGAAGTATCTGTTCATTTCCTTAGCCCATTTGTTGATTGGGTTATTTGTAATCTTGGTGTAGAGTTTTTTGAGTTCTTTATATATTCTGGAAATTAGTGCTCTATCTGAAGTATGCGTGGCAAATATTTTCTTCCACTCTGTAGACTCTCTCTTCACATTGCTGATAGTTTCCATTGCTGAGACAAAGCTTTTTAGTTTGAATCTATCCCAGTTATTGATTCTTCCTTTTATATCTCGTGCTATGGGAGTCATGTTGAGGAAGTCTGATCCTAAGTCGACATGTTGAAGATTTGGACCAACTTCTTCTTCTATAAGATGCAGAGTCTCTTCTCTGATTCCAAGGTCCTTGATCCATTTTGAGTTAAGTATGTTACAGGGTGAGATATAGGGGTATAGTTTTCTAGTTTTCCCAGCACCATTTGTCAAAGAGGTTATCTTTTCTCCATTGCATGTTTTTGGCACTTTGTCTAGTATGAGAAAATTGTATTTATTTGGGTTTGTGTCAGTGTCTTCTATTCTGTACCATTGATCAACCTGTCTATTTTGGTACCAATCCCATGCTGTTTTTGTTACTATTGCTTTGTAGTATAGTTGAAGTTCTGATATTGCGATACCCCCTGCTTCACTATTCCTGCTAAGGATTGCTTTAGCTATTCCGGGTTTCTTTTTTTTTGATTCATTTTTATTGTAAACAAATGGTATACATCTTGTTTCTCTGTTTGTACATGAAGTAGAGGCATACCACTTGTGTAATCATACAATTACCTAGGGTAATAGTTTTTTATTCATTCTGTTATTTTTTTCTCCTCCCCCACCCCTCCCACCCCTCTTATCCCTCTATAGAGTCCCTTCTTCCTCCATTCTTGCCTCCTGCCCACCCACTATATGTGTCATCATCTGCTTATCAGTGAGATCATTCGTCCTTTGGTTTTTTTGAGATTGGCTCATCTCACTTAGCATGATATTCTCCAATTTCATCCATTTGCCTGCAAATGCCATAATTTTATTATTCTTTAAGGCTGAATAATATACCATGGCATATATATACCACAGTTTCTTAATCCATTCATCAATTGAGGGGCATCTAGGTTGGTTCCACAATCTGGCTATTGTAAATTGAACAGCTATGAACATTTGTTATGGCTGTATCTCTGTAGTATGCTGATTTTAAGTCCTTTCGGTATAGGCCTAGGAGTGGAATAGCTGGGTCAAATGGTGGTTCCATTCCAAACTTTCTGAGGAATCTCCACACCACTTTCCAGAGTGGCTGCACTAATTTGCAGTCCTACCAGCAATGTATGAGTGTACCTTTTCCCCACATCCTCTCCAATACCTGTTGTTGCTTGTATTCTTGATAATCGCCATTCTAATTGGGGTGAGATGGAATCTTAGTGTAGTTTTGATTTGCATTTCTCTTATTACTAAAGATGTTGAACATTTTTTCATATGTTTGTTGATTGCTTGCACATCTTCTTCTGTGAAGTGTCTGTTCATTTCCTTAGCCCATTTGTTGATCGGGTTATTTGTATTCTTGGTGTAGAGTTTTTTGAGTTCTTTATATATTCTGGAAATTAGTGCTCTATCTGAAGTATGAGTGGCAAAGATTTTCTTCCACTCTGTAGGCTCTCTCTTCGCATTGCTGATAGTTTCCTTTGCTTTTTAATGTACCCAAAATAGGAAAATCTAAGCTATAGCCCTCATGATTATCATTGATATCATGGGCAAAATCAATACTCAAGATATTTCCCCTCTTCTACCCATTCTAGATTGCTCATACTTAGTCAAAAGTTCTTATGTACTTACAAGGGATCCTAAAATTTCTGTTTCTGTGTTCCAATTTGACTGTGCTTGTTTTCAATACATTTCAACAGGCCACAGAAATAACAAGAGACTCCCAATGAATCTTTGAGAACCAGATGTACTCTTCTCTCCTTCCTTCATGTACTATCTCTTCACATAAGCCATGGTCAGTTAAGCCTGCCAGTAAAGGAATATTGGTCCTTGTCTGCAGGTTGGTCCAATGGTAAGAGTACAATATGAAAACTTTTGAATGACAGCTGTAGGTTTAGATGAAGTGGAACCTTACTATGCCTCTTTGAGGAAATATTGCCTCAATCTACACTGAGAACCATCCTTCTAGTCCAACAGAAACACAGGATGTGGGCAATGGATCAGAAATTCACAATTGAGTAGATGAAAAACATTCTTATTTAATCCCTTGCTTCTCAGGCCTGTATATTCTAGTCAGCAGGCAATGGCTGTTAGTTCATCAATTATATACTGTACCTTGAATGCCAATGAACAACCCATGGTGTGTCTTAGCTACATCACTAAGTGGACATTCCACTATTCTATTAGCCTAGAAAATTCTCAGTGATGTATAAAAAGCAGTGGATTCTATACCTACATTCACATTGTTCCTCTTTTTTGTAAAATCAGAAACTTGTCTAACATGATGTGTAGCAGGGTCACATAACATTAGGCCAGACACTGTAAATCCTTGAATAGAATAGTTGCTGCCCATAATTCTCTAAGCAGAGGAGGCCAACACATAACCAGAATTCATATCAATTCCAGTAACAAAATTGCAGCCATTTCCAGGGTGCAAAGGGACTGGTGTGACCATCTTGCTATCAATGGCTGGTTGATCTCATTGAAGAATGGGATCATGTTAAAGTGTTAATGTTAATCTTTGTTGCCTTCAGGCTAACATTAAATATTTGATAAGACTAATTTCATTGAGCAAGATCCCAGGCCAGTAGGTAAATGCAAAAATTCCATTACAGCTCCCATGTCTACTGGTACAATCACTGGGTAAGTGAGGAAAAACCTAAAGTAAGCTAAAGTTACTAGATTTGACCCCAAATCTAAAGTAACCACCAGATTGTTCATTATCTCCCTAAAGTAAATACTGTCTGGCAATCATTAACCTAAGAAATAAACATCTACATATTAACAAACCCACTCCTGTGCACTAACCTCCTTATCACTGATCATTCACTCATGCTCCTTGTAAGCCAAGAAAAACCAGATAAACCATTCATAATTCTGCTCAAGACTCTGTGGAGCCTTACTTCAGCTTACTCTTCTTTGGTGCAAAATTGATGACCAGTTGAACTGTTTGAAATCTATTTTTTGGCAATAAATATAAATGCAATTGTCTTTGGGGGCCATCTCTAGCTGTCAAAGGAATATACTTTCCATTTGTTTTGTATAAATAGTAAAACTCAAACACTGGAATTAGAACAGTCAGACATGTCATACCCTGAGTGGAGGTTTTCACATGTATTGGAAACTTCTTGTAAACAATTTCAAGTTTCTTTTTGCTTCATGTTTGCAGTTTTGTGCAGCTATCATTGGGGGAATTCTCTCCTTTATGTCTTTGCTGCTTTTATAATGTGAGGCCCAACAAGATTCATCTGACAGTCTTACAATCATGTTCTCCCCAGAATGATAAGGGTATCGATATCCATAAAGATGGAAGCCAATTAAAAATGCTTTTCCATTTTGCTTTCTATGAATTTCATTCTGAGAAGCATAGCATAAGGCATTTCAGAGACAGCTGTTGAGAGAGAATAGCAGTTTCTCCCGGTGGTGATCAACTCAATAACTTGCTTTTTTATTAGCCTTTATTTCTTGTTTTATTCACCTGATCATCTATCTATATCCCTTACAATTTTTACTTCAATCTTTGTTAAAAAGAAAACTATTTTTACTCAGACCATTGTCTCAGGTGTTGAACTGGGAGGATCCCAGGCTATGACCCTTGGTAATGGACATCCTAGCAAGCCGCTCTTTGTGGTGCTGAAATTGAAATAGATATTTGGAGTGTTCTGGGACTTTGATGAAGTTCCCAGACAAGCAGTGCTACACACGCCATGAAATTTTTCTGGCCTGTGAATTACAGGTAGACTCAAAGGAAAAATGAGGTGTCTGAAGAGGGTCTGCAGAGACATCATAAGAATAGTGGTTCAGTACTCCCTCAACACACCTGATGGGGTTTGCGACAGGTTTAGATTTTTTTAAAGTCACATTCTTGTTTTGCTAGAAGAAAAGAACAACTGATTTTCAGAATTGACCAGTTACACAAATAATTCTTTGCTGCTTTCGGTTTCAATGTGAACTTCATTCCAGAAAATGTCATTTCAAATAGGGCTGTACTCACTGAAAAGTCATTTTCCTGGCTGAAAAACAATTTTGCTATGTCCTTTGAAAACGGACTATCTGGAAGTGCATGCATGGTGGAGGCAAGAAGGGAGAAACACCACGTGCCTGACTTCCAGCACCACTCAGTTTTACTGCTGTATTACAAGTGTACAGCACTGAGCTTCCAAAAACAGCTTGCAGATGGGACCATTGCCAGGGCAAATATCATAACTTAACAATCACAACTGTCTTTAACTCACTTCCATGCAATAAACATGATGGCTTAGAAAATAAAATTGAGTCAGGTAACTTTTCTGCTCAAAAGTGTTAAAGCTTCCTGTTGCACTCCATTCTGTAGTTGAAAGATCCTGCTTGTCACTTTCCAAATCAGTCACTCTATCCTTCACCACATGGACCTTCATTTAGGACCAACCATGCCAACCTCTTCCCCAAGGAAATTTGTGCAACATCTTCCTGCCTGGAACTTATTTTCCTCATTTCTTTCCTGATTACTTTTTATACATTAAAAATTCACCATAACTCTCTTTTCCTCAGGGAAGTATTTCTGACCACCTAATCTTATTTGGTTCTCTTTTCTATACTTACTCAAACAACCTGAATTGTTCCCTTATAATGCTTAACAGAAATTGAAATTCTATATCTGCTCACATGACAATTTGTTAATATCTTCCTTCTGAACTACAAAATCTAAGAACCAAGACTATTCTGCTAATCACTGTATCCTCAGTGCTGACCCAGTGACCCAGTATTCAGCACACAGTCCATGGTCAATGCATATTTACCAATGAGTAAATGCTATCATGTTTAAAAATGCCCACTTCCTTTTCAGTAACACATATGAACTTGACTCTTTGCATCCTCACCTTTCAACCTTAGAGCCAAAATAAAGAAATTCTGTCTCACAAGTTCAAAGTATGACTTCATGGACGGGGGCTGATGCTACTATCATACACCTTATCATTGTCATCATCATGAGCATCACTCTTATCATTAGGTTTTGCTTTGAAGGTTCTATAACCCCAAGACAACCCCTGTGTGTCTAAGATACATAAATTGCACAAAGAGCAAATGAGCTTAGGGGTTTCACTTAGACTGATTTTTAATATTAGTGAAGGTGCTAGATTCTGTTCTATTATCAGCTATTTTATTAATATTATTCCAAAAAATAAATAAATAAAAAAGGACAGAATGCTACTGATTCTGACAACATTTTTCACTGCATCACATGAAAACTCTTATCATAATAAAATGGGAAAATATTCATGAATTTGGGAAACAAGTTTTCCTATTGCATTAGCTGCTAGAGCTATCAAAACAGTGCCACCATCCTCCCTTTGGGTCCCCCAAAATTATGTCCCTCTCACAAGCAAAATACATATACCCCATCCCAACATCTATCTCAATATCAACTCTCAATCTAAAATGTCACCTAAACATCATCTAAGCCAGGAATGAGTAAGATTTCAGGTGTTATTCATCCAGGGGAGAAATTCCTCCCAACTGTGAATCTGGGAAACTAAACACAGTAGTTGGTCAGGCATCAGCCCTCCTCCTATTGCTCTATCATGGCTCTTACTAGAGACTTACCATCTAAATCTGAAGTTCTCCTTCTGCCTTATAGAAAACAAAATCTTCTGTAGAAATCTCACCAATTTTTTATTTATTTATTTATTTTGTCTTTTACTTGTTCCAACAACCAAAACCACATAGCTCTGCAGATCTATCCTGATGTCTTTCTGAACCTACTTTGTCATCTCAAGTTTGTGTTTGGACTCTGTAGACACAGTTTCCTGGTTTAGGGCTTAGGACAGATCAGGAAGAATGTTAGTGGAGAAGCAAGATATAATTTTCCCATTTCCACCCCATAGAGGATGCTGTAGTAGAATTTCACCCACTTCCTCCAAGATCATTCCCCAATGACACCAATAGGGAAACTGGACTGTTCCACTGAGGGAGACCCTTTGACACAAATGCCTACTCTTTCATCCAAGACAAGACTGTGTTCTACCTCACCTGGGTCAGGGTCATGCCTTCTACCTGAAGAGCAGTTATGGCCTCGTGAATGATTTTGCAGGGGGATCTTAATCTTACCCATGATAGGAAACCCTGCCCTCACATTCCCTGCCTCCCAATCAGAAGTAGCTCAGGTTATCTCTGTGCAGATTTGTGTGGGCAGAAGTGCCTGCAGCAAGGGTTCAGAGGTCAGCTTCTCCAGACGATGCCACTCAGCAGAGACTGGGCCTGCACCTACCTTCATCTCACACCTAGCCACCCTTGTGGGGTCCCCTGGCCTCTGCCCATGTCTGTCCTCCAGTTTCCTGATTGACTCCTGGAGAAGAACTTCATCTCAACAGTTCCATCCTCAGCAACACCACCAGTGATTTGTGTTGAGTGAAAGCAGATCTTGAGGTTCACAATCACCAAAGTCCCATTGATTCCCTAACCTAAGGCATCACCTGTGACCCCTGGGACTCCACGGGACTTGGCAAACTGTATAATATCATGAAGCTGGGCAGGATCCTCAGTGTAAGTTTCCCTGCTGTTCTTCAGCCCACCTCTTTCATTTCCACCCTCATCCATCACTCCACCTCTTCCCTCTTGACCCGGTGATTGCATGCTGTGTCCTTTTGCAGCACAAGAGGAGTCTGTACAGACCATCATCCTTGGTCTGCTCTAGGATCAGGCCTGCAAGTCTGCATGGTCCATCCCAAGGTAAGTGGACAGTTGGGGAGCTGGCTCCACCTTGGGATGTCTTTTGCCTCCACTATGCCATGGCATACTTTATTGGTGACTCAGCTCACTGAACCAAACCATCAAGCAAATAACAGCTATGACCACTTGCAGAAGAGGATTCATAATCCAGTAAGAGCAACAACCTCAGGATATCAACCTAAGCCATTGTTCAGATTGCTAAGAAAAACAGGACTCACTTGGGCATTGGATGGAGCAACATTTATTCACAGAGAAGAACACAGCAATACCAACTTCAAAAGTGAGGGTTGGCTCCCTAGCAGGCCTGATCCTACAGCAGCTACAAGATGATGTTCTGTACCCACTCCTCCTATGCTACAAAAGAAGGAGGAGTCCTACTTCTGCTCTCACAAGGAAATTTAGAAACTGGGGACATTTCCACAGGCCACATGACTGCACACCCTTCAGCAGAATAAAGAACACATTGAGCCTGGAAGCAGGAAAAATACTCCCCAAAAAGGGGATATGCTCAGCCCTGGCTGGGAGGGTTCCTGTTGCCCTGTGAGGAAAGGTTTCAGGCCAAGGTACTCTCACGTGGCTATGTCAAGGACACAAAATGGTGCGCACAATACTGCCTTTCCCAGTAATTAACATCACATATAGGATTTTTAAAAATCTGATCTTGAATTCAGATTTTCACCTACCATATCAGGTCAATGCCTTCCATTTTAAAACTTACCAATCAGTTTATCAGAAGACTTTTAACTTTATTCTACTTCTAAGTTAAACAAAATATCCAAACTAGAACTCTTGGAGATTTCATTCACAATTTTCAAGAGTGTATGTTACTCCAAAACATTTTAAAATCTATTAATCAAGCAGTAGGACACAAAGGCAACCCATGAAACTACATGTAACTAATCACATCACTTAACACCCCCAGGCAAGTTTTTTTCGCATACTCCCCCAAAAGAAACCCACAAGTTTTTATTAACTATTTTTTTGCCTCTGGTACCAGGGATTGAATTTAGGGACACTTGGCCACTAAGTCACATCCCCAACCCTATTTTGTGTTGTATTTAGAGACAAGGTCTCACCGAGTTGCTTAGTGCCTCACCATTGCTAAGGATAACTTTGAACTCTTGATCTTCCTTCCTTAGTCTCCTGAGCCACTGAGATTACAGGCATGCAGGACCACACCTGGCTTGATTATCTATTAATGTAAGACATTTTTCTATTCCTCTCATATCTACTTCAGTTCTTTAAGCAACAGATAGAGCTTTCTAAGTCTAAAATATTCAAATAAAATTCCAACTAACCTTCATATTTGCACTTGGGTAGATCTTATGAAAAGCATTTCCAGGTGCATTCCCAGATTCTTTGTCACCGAGGCACCTGATTTAAATGTCACTTACATTTTTACATTACAACTGCGCATCTTTGCCTATGTGCAACCTTAGAAAGACAAATTACATTTCATCATAAGTATAACAAATAAATTTTAGTTCAGATTATATTGCACATTCAATATTGAAAAATTAAAAAGAATAAAAAGGAACATAATATAACACTATTACCAAAAGATTGACATGGTTAACATTTTTTACACTTATTTTTTCTTTTTTCTATTCATATACAGTAATAAGTATGTGTGTGTGTGTGTGTGTGTGTGTGTGTCAGGGGCACTTATTATAAATTATCACTTAACCCTCACAACTCAATGAGGTAAATACTATAATTTCTATTTTATATGAGCTATACTGTCCAATTCAATAGCCACTAGCAACATGTGACTATTTAAATAAAAAATTTAGTAATCACACGAGCCATATCACAAGTGCTAAAAGTTACATGTGGCTATTGACTACTGAATTGGACAATGCAGAAATAAATCATTTCCTTAATCTCAGAAAATTCTATTAGCCAGCACTGGTGTAAAGAAAACTTATCATAGTCATATAGCAAGTGATAAAACCAAGATTATGTGCACACATGTCCTTAAATAGGTGAGATCATATAGCAGACAAAATTGTGTTTTTTACCTGTCATCTTGATAATACTTGTTTCATATATAACCTATTTATTGACATGTCAATGATTACAAAAAATAAAAGCTTATCATAAGTTACTTAATCATTTCCCTATTATTACCAATTTTTCTACATCATAACCTTTAGAAACATCTCTTCTCATGATATATTATTTCTTTTCAGTAGATTTTTAGAAATAATACATTGTCAGAGAAAATTAAAATTAGTTTTCAAAATGAATTCCAAAAGGTCTACTACTCAAAACATAGAAACCTCACTTTTATCATTACATATTAAACAAACATCCAAAATTAAAATGGAATTTGAAGAATTCTGAATTTTCAAAATGATCTTTATTCTTTCACCTATATTTAAGAACCCATAAAGTACATGGAAAAATATAATCTCAAAGAGATATGGTACTATACTAAAAAAAAGCTGTAACACTTCAAAAGTGCTTTTAAATTTCTGCATATATCTCTCTGAATACTAATGTGTATCCCTGACAAATTTTATTAATCATTTATACACAGTAAAATTCTCCTTCACATTTCCTAATTTATACATAATTCATGATGTAGGTTCAAGACAAAGGTTGGAAATATATTTTCTAGAAAAAATGAATGAATTTTAAAATCCAAATTTATTCAGTCTTATTTAAACTAAGTTCAAGGCTAAGAAATCAACTATTTCTTTCTACTAACAAAATAAGGCCCACTATGTACATGAAACAATCTAAGAAAAAACTTCTGGTATGTTTCAATTCTTTTTGAGCTTTGGATGTGAAGGTGAGTCCTTCCCCTTTTGCTCAACACACAGATACTGAATTCAGACAAACTTGTTAAAGATGGTTAATGATAAATTCAGTTATTTACTAAAGTAATAATTATATATAATCATGATTTAACTTATATACAAAGGCATCTACACATAAAATTTATGGACATTTACATATTTAAAGACAAAATTAGTAATAGAAACATTTCAACACTTAATCTATACTATTCAAGGAGTAATAGATGATTTGTATTTTTAAGGTATGTTTCTCTATATACATTTCTTAATAACTGTGTTATTTTAGTACCATTACAAATGTACTCGATCTGGATTTGCCTTCCAAGCATGAAGTCTGTTTGTGAAAAGAATGTCTGCAGGCTTACAAAATGCCTTACCACTGTCGTGATATCCACACAGTATTGCTTCTGAGAGAGGAACTCACTTCACAGTCAATGAAGGGCTCAATGGGCACATGATCATGAAATTCCTGGTCTTGCCATGTTTACACCATCCTGAAGAACTGGCTTGACAGAACGGTTGAACAGCCTTCCAAAGACTCAGTGACAGGGCTGGCCAGGTGGCAATACCTTGCAGGACTGGGACAGGTTTTTCCAGAGTTTTGTATGTGCTCTGAATAAGCCTCTGTACTACGGTTCAGTTTCTCCAGCACCCAGCCTTCAGGACTCAGAATCAGGGGGTGGAAATAAGAGTGGCACTCTCACTGTTACCCCCGGTGATCCATTAGCAAAATGTTTGCTTCCTCTTCCTACATCCATAGTTGCTGCTGGCCTAGAAATCTTAGCTGCAATGGGAGGAACGCTTCTGTCTGCATATATGTCTTAATCTATTCAAAATGTTATAATGAAATATTGTAACATTTTAAAATTAGTAACATTTTTAAAAATCCAGAAACTTTTTCTCACAGCTATTTACACTGGAAAGTCCTAGATCATGATGGTGCCTTCTAGTTTTGTCCTCACATAGTGCAAGGACCAATGGGTCTCTGTGGGGCCTGTCTTAAAAGAGCTGTAAGTGTATGCTTGGGGACCTCACCTCTTAATGCCATCAACTTGAGAGAGAAGTGTTGGGAGAAATCCTAGTTCTTGGCTGGCAGCAGTGAATGTCTCAAGTGTATAAGGAAAACCTTCGCACATTCAGACCCAACAGGAAAACCTGCAGGGTGGAGCATTCCACTCTGGCCACCTAGGAAAGTATACAATTCCCCCAAGTTGACTCAGTGTTACCAAGGGAACCTGTATAGGATCCTGGTGGTCTGATCCCCTGTGGCTTATTGTGATTGGGCAATAAACCTATAAAATGTATAGCTGTTCCCACAATAAACAAGTTTGCAAGCTGCTTGCCACAAGCTTGCTTCCACCCAACTCCTGGAGTCTGGGTCTTGACTCTACCCCACTTACCCACTGTATGAGCTAGTCTGGCACAAGAGAAGCTACAGAGAAGTTTTCATCATATGAATTTTGTAGCGGACAAACATTCAGAACATAGCAATGCAAAATAACTCCACTGAACTGGAAAAGAGGCTGCCACCTTGCTGCTTTTGACTTCTCATGTCTCTGAATGAACCTGAAAGAAGGGCATTACTGTAGTGGCTGGGATGATTGATCCTGACTACCAAGGGGCTATTGGACCACTAGTTTACAATGGTGGTACGAAGTCATGTCTCTGGGATAGAAGTGATCCCGTAGAGAATCTCTTCATTATCATGCCCTGGATAAGGTCAATGGGAAATTACAATGACCCAATCCAGACAGAACTAGTAATGGCCCAGACCCCTTAGAGGTAAAGGTTTTTATCAGTCAAAGAACTATGAGCAGGAAGGTGCTTGCATGAGGCAAAGGGGACATGGAATATGTAGCAGAAGAAGGTAGCTATGAATGTCAGCTACAAGCACTTGATCAGTTACAGAAAGGAACAGGGTTATTGCCAATGAAGATTTCTTTTTTATTTTGTTATGAATACATTGATTAAATATCTTTGCTTTCTTTACTCTTAGCCCATTATCATATAACATAAGGTATATGGAGTTTGTTTTGTAGTATGTATTATTAACTTCATATTACTTAGTGAAAAAAAAAACAGGATATAAAAAAGGAGAAGACCAAACATTGATCAAGAAATTTACAATTTACATCCTCTACTGGAGAAAGGTTAGAGCATATTTGGTATAATACAGGATAGGTGTTCCATATTAGTTAAAATTATGAGCTTGTCATTCTCTTTATTTAAAGATCAACAGTTATGGGTTTGTATATGAGGACTTCCTCTAAAAGCTCATGTGTTAGTCAATGCAGGAATACTTGGAGGTGAAAAGGTTAGATCATGAGAGCTGTAACCTAGCCAGTGGATTAATTCATTTGATATATTAATAATTTGAATGAATTGCTGGGTGGTAACTATAGGCAGGGGTGTCATAGTTGGAGGAAATAGGCCTAGTGGCATGCCCTTGGCAGTGTATTTTGTGGCTCCCTTCTCTCTCTCTCTCTCTCTCTCTCTCTCTCTCTCTCTCTCTCTCTCTCTCTCTCTCATTCCCAGGTGCCCTGAGCTGAGACGATTTCTTCACCATATCCTTCCACCATGATGTTCTACCTCACCTCAGGACGAGAGCAATCAAATTCATTCACCACTGAGTGAACCCCTGAAACCATGCACCCAAATAAACTTTTCCTCCTCTAGGAAGCTCTTACAAGGTATTTTGACACAGTGACAAAATTCTGATTAACACTTTAGTATGGTTGAAGGGGATGAGTATAAGTCCAGGTGGTGCAGATAAGTATAGGCTCCACCTGGTGCAAAGGTAAATGTGTAATAGTTGGATTTCTGTTTCAACTTGGCTAATCCATAGGGTCCCCAGATGTTTGGCCAGAATAGTTTTCTGGGTGTTTCTGTGAGGGTATCCTCAGATGAGATTAACTTTTACATTTATAGATTTTATGTACAGGAAATGGCTTTCCATGATTTGAACAAAAAATAAGACCATCATTTCTTCCTGGATCTCAAAACTGCCAGCTGTTGGTCCAGAACTCCACATTGGTTCTTCTGACACTCAGGACCGGGGACTCAGACTATCAAATTTCCTGGCCTTGCCAACTCACATGTGTGTCATATATGGACACACACACACATTCATATATGTGTATATATATATATATATGTATATTCATATGTACATACACACATATATTTCTGTTTCTCTGAATAAACCTAACTAATACAACCATTATGGTTCTTTTGCTGTGGGGTGGATAGTGTCTAAAAACTCCTCACACTGCCATTTTAGATTGAATTAAACAATTTAAAAATTATTCAACTTAACATGCAGTATTCTGAGAAAGATAATTTTCTCTTTTCCAGGAAGTGACTTCTCAAGCAGACAGCTGAGAACAAAGGTGAATGAATATTTTCCATTTATAGTTGTAGGAATGTCCAATTGTTGTCACCAGCGTCCTCAACCTGGAAGTCCTCTGAGAATTGCTATTTCAGCACAACAAACACTATGCTCCTCCCTGTCATTTCTGAAAACCACAGCAGTATTCTCAGAGGACTGCCTCTCAAGAAGCAACCACCTGAAGGATAGAACCAAATAAGTGTTTTTAGGAGTTGGCATGACACTCTTTCCTGATGGCCTGTTGAGTTTTTGATTTCTAAGGAGTGCACAGAGAATATTAAACAGAATAATAAAAGAAATGTTACTTAATATGTTCTCTGTTCTCTGCCTCCCAATCTTCACAAGAGTAATACATTTAAGATAGTAAATATCTGTGTCAAAAGTATACTATGTGTTTTGTGTGTGTGTTTTTCTTCTGAACATATTTTCCTTTTGAATGAATTGTTTCTAATTTGTACATTTATTCTAATTCGTTATACATGACAGTAAAATGCATTTATGCATTTTGATAAATCATACATAAATGGAGTATAATTTCTCATTTTTCTGATTCTACATATTAAGGATCACATACATCATGCAGTCATATATGTACATTGAATGCATTTTATTCTTGTAGTAAAGGTTGAAAAAATAGTTTTATTATCTTTTTAAATTTTTTTATTTTTACAGACTGCATTTTGATTCATTGTACACAAATTGGGTACAACTTTTCATTTCTATGGTTGCACACAATGTACATTCATACCATTCATGTGATCACTCATGTAGTTTCATTGCTTTCATTATTCTGTATTTATATTAAGCCACATCTGAAGCCTTCAAGATCAAATGAATCTATTTCAGAACTAATTGATCATTGTACCAAGAATCCTAGTAAGAATAGAAATATAGAACTAAAGTCCTGTTCAATCAGGGCACAAAGACATCTTCCTACAATTGCTACTGGTAATGTCCCAGCATGCAGGGGCATCATTGTACATTCCTAAACCTAAAGCCTTGGAAAATGATGATTCTTGTAGATTTAAGGACTTCAGGAGGATTTAGATTCTTTTGTGGTATTAATTAATCACACATGTTTTCTGGTTTTCCACTTCCCTCCTGAGGAACTAGTGCATTGTCCATCAGGAACTGGCCAGGGCTTGTCGAGACAGGTGTTCCCTTTTGTGCCCACATTGTTGCTGGCCCTCCGGGGTGGTTTGCTCTTTCCCTCTACATCTTCTCCTTCATTTTGGCAACATTGACCTTGAAGCTTCTCTCTGAACCTCCATGCCTTGCTGCTGCTGCTTCTCTTTCTGTCTTAGCAACTCCTGTTACTTTCTAGCTGCCTCCTTCTTGGCCATCTTGCAGCTCCAAAGAGGTTTAAGAGAGGAAACAAACAAGTCAAACCCAGCTGTGTTCTCCTGGGCCACAAAAACCAGGTTTCTTTCTTTCTTTCTTTCTTTCTTTCTTTCTTTCTTTCTTTCTTTCTTTCTTTCTTTCTTTCTTTCTTTCTTCCTTCCTTCCTTCCTTCCTTCCTTTCTTTCTTTCTTTCTTTCTTTCTTTCTTTCTTTCTTTCTTTCTTTCTTTCTTTCTTTCTTTCTTTCTTTCTTTCTTTCTTTCTTTATTTCGTTTTTTGCCTTTGGCCAAACTTTTATTCATATTGCTTTCCTTAGAGCTTTAGTAGTTTTCTTTTCAAGTCAATAAATGTTCTTATTTTCAATGACATTAAAGTCAGTCTACAACCTTTATATAAATTAAGCATAATCTGCTACCTTTAGAGAAATTAAATCTCATTTTGTCTTAAGCCTGTGATTTTAAAAAGATTCACTATATTCACCACAGGAGTTTAAATTTTTTAATTTTAATTTTTATTTATTCTAATTAGTTATACATGACAGCAGAATGCATCTTAAATCATTGTACATGAATGGAGCACAACTATTCATTTCTCTGGTTGTACATGATGTAGAGTCCATACCACTCGTGAGATCATACAAGTACCTAGGTTAATCATGTCAATCTCATTGCACCATCTTTCCCACTCCATGCCCCCTCCCTTCCCCTCATTCCTCTCTGCCCAATACATGGATCATCCATTCATCCCCCCCATTATGGATCAGCATTCACATATCCAAGAAAACACTTAGCCTTTGGTTTTATGGGATTGGATTATTTCACTTAGTATGATATTCCCCAACTCCATCCATTTACCTGCAAATGCCATAATTTTATTCTCCTTTAAGACTGAATAATATTCCATTTTGTATATATGCCACAGTTTGTTAATGCATTCATTGACTGAAGGTCATCTATGTTTGTTCCACAATCTAGCTTTTGTGAATTTATATATAAACATTGATATATAAACTGCTATAAACACTGATGTGGCTACATCATTTTAGTATACAGATTTTAAGTCTTTGGGGTATAGACTGAGGAGTGGGATAGCTGGGTCAAATGGTGTTTCCATTCCAAGTTGTCTAAGGAATCTCCATACTGTTTTCCATAGTGGTTGCACCAATTCACAGTCTCACCAGCAGCAAATGAGTATACCTTTTTCCCCAAATCTCACCAACACTTATTGTTGCTTATATTCTTGATCATTGCCATTCTGACTGAGATGAAATCTCTTTCTTTTCCTTCTTGAAACTGTATTTCCATTACATGTGCTTATTTCTGGAAGACATTTATTTTTCTTTTAACTTTATTTTTACAGACTGCATTTTGATTAATTTTACACAAATGGGGTACAACTTTTCATCTCTCTGGTTGTACACCATGTAGATTCACATCATTCATGTAATCATACATGTACATAGGGTAATGATGTCTGTCTTATTCAACTACCTTTCCTTCTTCCACCCCTCCCCCCTCATTTCCCTCTACACAATCCAAAGTTCCTCCGGTCTTCTCTTACCCTCCCCACTACCTCTCCCTGCTTTATATATCATCATCCACTTATCAGAGAAAACATTCAAACTTTGGATTTGGGGGATTGACTTATTTCACTTAACGTGATGTTCTCCAACTCCATCCATTTACCTGCAAAAGCCATAATTTTATTATTCTTTATGACTGAATAATATTCCATTGTGTATATATACCACAGTTTCATTATCCATTCATCTATTGAAGGGCATCTCGGTTGGCTCCACAATCTAGCTATTATGAATTGAGCAGCTATAAACATTGAGGTGTTTCCATTACTTTAGTATGCTGATTTTAAGTCCTTTGAGTATAAACTGAGGAGTGGAATAACTGGGTCAAATGGTGGATTCATTCCAAGTTTTCTTACAAATCTCCATACTGCTTTCCAGAGAGGCTACACCAATTTGCCCCTCCACCAGCAGGGTATGAGTGTGCCTTTTTCCCCACATCCATTCAGTTCCTATTATTGCTTGTGTTATTGATAATAGCCATTCTAATTAGAGTGAGATGAAATTTTAGGGTGGTTTTGATTTGCATTTCTCTAATTACTTTTTCATATATTTGTTGATCACCTGTATACCTTCTTTTGTGAAGTGTCTACCCAGTTCCTTAGCCCATTTATTGATTGGGTTCTTTGGATTTTTGGTGTGAAGTTTCTTTTTTTTTTTTAAGTTCTTTATAAATTTTGCAGATTAGTGCTCTATCTGAAATGTGCATGGTAAAGATTTTCTCACACTCTGCAGTCTCTCTCTTCACATTACTGATTGTTTCCCTTGCTGAGAAGAAGCTTTTTTGTTTAAATCCATCCCATTTGTTGATTCTTGAGCAATTAGACAGACAAAAGAAATTACAGGGATACCAATAGGAAAAGAAGAACTCAAACTCCCACTATTTGCCAACAACATGATTCTATATTTAAAGGATCTAAAACATTCCACCAGAAAACTTCTAGAATTAGTAAATGAATTCAGCAAAGTAGCAGGATATAAAATCAATACCCATAAATCTAATACATTTCTATAATCAGTGAAGAATCCCCTGAAAGAGAAATTAGGGAAACTACCTCATTTACAATAGCCTCAAAACAAATAAAATACTTGGAACACTATCTAACAAAGAACTGAAAGACCTCTGCAATGAAAACTACAGAACACTGAAGAAAGAAATTGAAGAAAACCACAGGAGGCAGAAAGTTCTCCCATGCACTTGGATAGGCAGAATTAATATTGTCCAAATGGCCATACTACCAAAACTCTTATAATGCAATTCCAATTAAAATCTCAATGTCTATCTTCATGGAAATAGAAAAAGAAATTATGAAATTCATTTGGAAAAAAAAGAGACCCAGAAGCCAAAGCAATCCTTAACAAGAAAAGTGAAGCAGGAGGCATCACAATACCAGAACTTATACTACAGAGCTATAGTAACAAACAGCCAAAACAGGTAGACCAATGGTACAGAATAGAAGACACAGAGACAAACCCACATAAATACAGTTATCTCATACTACACAAAGGTGCAAAAAGCATACACTGGAGAAGAGATAGCCTCTTCAACAAATGGTGCTGGGAAAACTTGGAAATCCAGATGCAGCAAAATGAAATTAAATCCCTATCTCTAACCCTGCACAAAACTCAACTCAAAGTGGCTCAAGGACCTTGGCATTTGTCAGAGACCCTGTGCCTAATAGAAGAAAAAGCAGGCCCAAATCTTCATCATGTCCACTTAGGACCTGACTTCTTTAACAAGACTCCTAAAGTGCAGCAAATAAAACCAAGAACAGATTTCACAATGGGGTGAGAAAGATCCTGACTGGCTGAGATTCTACCACAGCTCCCATGTTACTTTCAGATTTGGCAGAGTGTGTATTCCACAGAAACAGGAAGCTCTTCGCTTTAGTCAGCTATTTCATCACTATGACTAATAGACCCAACCAGAACAATTGTAGAGAAGTAAAATTTATGTGAGGGCTCATGGTTTCAGAGGTCTTAGTCTATAGAAGACCGGCTTCATTTCTTAGGGTCTGAGGTGAGGCAGAACATCATGGTGGAAGTGTGATAGAGGGAAGCAGCTCACATGGTGTTCAAGAAGTGGAGAGAGAGGGACTCCATGCTCCAGATTCAAAATATATACCCCATAGCCACAACTGCAATGAACCACTTCCTCTAGTTATCACTTGGTTAATCCCATCAGGGATCAATTCACTGATTAGATTAAACTATAACCCTATCATTTCTCCTCCAGACCTTTTTCCATTATCTCACATGTGAACTTTGGAGGACACCATATCTAAACCACTCTTCTCTTTTTTTTTTTTTCTTATTTGTTGTTTTTTAGATATACATGATAGTGAGGTGTGTTTTAACATATTATACCTACATAGAGTACAACCCATTACAATTCCGATGCCATTCTTGAGGCTGAACATAATGTGGAGTTACACTGGTCATGTATTCATATATGAACAAAAGAAAGTTATATTCTATTCATTCTGCTGTCTTTTCTATTCCCATTCACTCTCCCTTCCCTTCATTTCCCCTTTGTCCATTCCAATGAACTTCTATTCTTCCCCTCCCAACCCTCTCTTGTTATTGTTATCATCCACATATCAGAAAGAACATATGACCTTTGGTTTTTTTAGGATTGGATTATTTCACTTAGCATGACAGTTCCATCCATTTACCAGCCAATGCCATAATTTTGTTCTTCTTTATGACTGAGTGATATTCCATTGTGTATGTATATCACATTTCCTTTATCCACTAATCTGTTGAAGGGTATCTACATTGGTTCCATGGCTTAGCTATTGTGAATTGAGCTGCTATAATCATGAATGTGACTGTGTCATTGTACTATGCTGATTTTAAGTTGTTTTGATATACACCAAAGAGTGGGATAACTGGGTCAAATGGTGGTTTTCTTCCAAGTTTGGTAAGGATTTTCCATACTGCTCTCCAAGGTGGTTGCCCCAGTTTGCAGTTCTACCACCAACGTGTGAGTTAAAATTTCCCCCCACATGCTTGCCAACATTTAGTGTTGCTTCTATTCTTGATAATTGCCCTTCTGACTGGAGGGAGATGAAATCTCAGGACAGTTTTTATATGCCTTTTTCTAATTGCTAGAAATGTTGAACATTTTTTCATATATTATATGACCCTTCATATTTCTTTGTCTCTGAACTGCCTGATTTATGGGTATTCATTTGCCCATTTATTGATTGAGTTACTTGTTTTTTTGGTTTTAACTTTTTGAGTTCTTTATATATCCTGGAATTAATGTTTATCTGAAATCCAGATGGCAACAATTTTCTCCCATTCTGTGGGCTCTCTCTTTATGTTATCAATTATTTCTTTTGCTGAGAAGAAGCTCTTTAGTTTGACACCATCGCATTTGTTGATTCTTGATTTTACTTCTTGTGCCTTTGGAGTCTTATTGAGGAAGTTCATTCCTGAATTGACATGATGGAAAGTTGGTCCTACATTTTCTTCTACTAGGCACAGGGTCTCTGACAAATGCCAAGGTCCTTGAGCCACTTTAAGTTGAGATTTGTGCAGGGTTAGAGATAGGGATTTAATTTCATTTTGCTGCATCTGGATTTCCAAGTTTTCCCAGCACCATTTGTTGAAGAGGCTATCTTTTCTCCAGTGTATGTTTTTTGTACCTTTGTGTAGTATGAGATAACTGTATTTATGTGGGTTTGTCTCTGTGTCTTCTATTCTGTACCATTGCTCTACCTCTCTATTTTGGCCAGGATTGTTTCTACAGCTCTGTAGTATAGTTTAAGTCTGGTATTGTGATGCCTCCTGCTTCGCTCTTCTTGTTAAGGATTGCTTTGGCTATTCTGGGTCTCTTATTTTTCCAAATGAATTTCTTGATTGCTTTTTCTAGTTCAATGATAATGTCACTGAAATTTTAATGGGAATTGTATTAAATCTGTATAGCACTTTTGGTAGTATGGACATTTGGCAATTGTAATTCTGCCTATTCAAGAATGTAGGAGGTCTTTCCATCTTCTAAGGTCTTCTTCAATTTCTTCCTTTAGTGTTCTGTAGTTTTCATTGTAGAGGTTGTTCACCTCTTTTATTACAATGGATACCATTTTTTGATGCTATTGTGAATGGGATAGTTTCCTGATTTCTCTTTCAGTTGATTCATCATTGGTGTATAGTGACACAACTGATTTATGGGTATTAATTTTATATCCTGTTATTTTGCTGAATTCATTTATGAGTTCAAGAAGCTTCTTGGTATATTTTTTTTATCTTCTAAATATAAAATTATGTCATCAGCAAATAGGAATAGTTTGAGCTTTTCCTTTCCTCTTCATATCCCTTTAATTTCTTTCTTTTTTCTAATTGCTCTGGCTTAGGTTTCAAGGATTCTATTAGGTAGAAGTAGTGAAAGAGGGCATCCCTGTCTTGTTCAAGTTTTCAGAGGGAATGTTTTCAATTTTTCTCCATTTGGAATGATGTTGGCCTTCAGTTTAGCATTTATAGCAATTTAAAATGTTGAGGTATGTTCCTACTATCCCTAGTTTTTCTAGTGTTTTGAACATAAAGGGGTGCGATATTTTGTCAAATTATTTTTTTCTGCATCTATCAAGATGAACATATGATTCTTGTTTTTAAGTCTATTGATGGAATTATGTTTATTGATTTCCATATGTTGAATCAATTTTGAATCTCTGGAGTGAACCCCACTTGATCATAGTGCAGTATCTTTTAATATGTTTTTGTATGTGATTTGCCAGGATTTTATTAAGAATTTTTGCATCTATTCACAAGGGATATTGGCTTGAAGTTTTCTTTCCTTGATGTGTCTTTGTCTGGTTTTGGTATCAGAATGGTACTAGCTTCATAGTTCCCTCCTTTTCTATTTCATGGAATAATTTGAGGAGTATGGTGTAAGTTCTTCTTTGAAGGTTCAGTAGAACTGAGCTGAGAATCCATATTGTCCTGGGCTTTTCTTTGTTGGTAGTTTCTTGATGACATCATCAATTTTATTGCTTAAAATTGATGTTTAAATTTTCTACGTCTTTGTGTTTCAATTTGGGTTGGTCATATGACTCTAGAAAATTGCCAATTTCATGATTTTCCATTTATTAGAGTATAGATTTTTCAAAGTAGTTTCTTATTCTTGTCTATATTTCCATAGGGTCCGTGGTGATATTTCCTTTTTCCTCATGAAACTTAGTCATTTGAGTATTCTTTTTCCTTCACTAGCTTTGCTAAGAGTTTGTCAATTTTATTTATTTTTTCAAAGAACCAACTTTTTGTTACTTCATTTTTTTGAATTTTTTTGTTTCAATTTCATTGATTTAGGCTTTGATTTTAATTATATTCTGTCTTCATTGCTTTTAGTGTTGATTTGTTCTTCTTTTTCTAGGGCTTTGAGATGCAATGTTAGGTTATTTATTTGATGACTTTATATTCTTTTAAAGACTGCAGTCAATGCAATGAACTTTCCTCTTAGAACTGTTTTCATAGTGTCCTGGAGATTTTCATAAGTTGTGTTGTGATTCTCATTTGCTTCTAAGTAATTTTTCTTTCATCCCTGATTTTTTCTGCTATCTATTGGTCATTCAATACCATGTAATTTAGTCTCCAGATGTTAGTATAGCTTCTATTTTTTATTTTCTAATTTCATTCCATTATGATCTGATAGAATGCAAGGTATTATCTCTGGTGGTTTTTTTTATTTGTTTGTTTGTTTGTTTGTATTTGCCAAGAGATGCTTTGTGGCCTAAGCATTGGTCTGTTTTAGAGAAGGATCCATTTCACCCATCCAGTCATTGATGGTTTTAATATTCTATATATGTCTGTTAAGTCTTAATTATTAATTGTATTTTTTAGCTCTTTATCTTCTTTATTTAGTTTTTGTTTGGAGGATTTATCCAGTGTTGAGATAGGTGTGTTGAAGTCACCCAGTATTATTATGCTGTGGCCTAATTGATTCTGGAAATTGAGAAGGATTTTTCTGATGTACATAGGTGCTTCATTGTTTACAGCATGAATATTTATGATTGTTGGACATTGTAGATATATAATTCCCTTAAACAGAATGAAATGTTCTTCTTTGTCCCTTCTGATTAACTTTGACTTGAAGTCCACTTTATCTGATATGAGGATAGAAATCCCTACTTATTTACAAGATCCATGTGAATAAGTTTTTCCCATCTTTTTACCTTCAGTCCATGGGTGTTTTTTACTATGAGGTGAGTCTCTTAAAGATAGCATATTGTTGGATCTTGTTTTTTAATCCAATCTGCCAATTATGTCTTTTGATTGATGAGTTTAGGCCCTTTACATTCAATGCTATTGAGATATGATATTTATTTTCTGCCATTTTGATTTTAATTTGAATTAGTTTCCCCTTCGAGTGAGTGTTAAAGTAGTGCAGTTTTTCCCTCTACTGGTTTACACTTTTATTTTTTATTTCTTCTTCATGAAATATTTTATTGAGTATGTTTTCTAGTGCAGGGTTTCTAATTGTGAATTGTTAACTTTTATTTATTAAGGAAGGTTTTTATTCATCATCAATTCTGAAACTTAATTTAGCCGAGTATAGTATTCTTGGCTGCCATCCATTTTCTTTCACTTCTTGATATATATTATTCCAAGTCCTAGTTTTAAAGTTCTGGGTTGAGAAATCAGTTGAGATTTGGATTGGTTTTCCTATAAATGTGACTTCTGTTTTTTTCTCTTGCAGCCTTTAAAATTCTATCCTTATTCTGTATGTTAGGCATTTTCATAATAATGTACCTTGGTGTGCGCCTGTTGTAATTTTGTATATTGGAGGTTCTGTGAGCCTCCTGTATTTGATTTTCCATTTCATCTTTAAATTTGGGGAATTTTCTGGTATTATTTCATTGGAAAGACTGTGCATTCTTTTGGTTTGTATCTCTGAGCCTTCATCTATCCCAATATATCTTAAGTTTGGTCTTTTTGTGTTACCCCATATTTCTTGGAATTTTTCTTCATGGTCTCTTAACATCTTTTCTTTATTTTCAAGATTACACATACTGTCTTCAATGTCTGAAACTTTGTCTTCCATGTGGTCTAGTTTGTTGGTGATGCTTTTGATTGAATTTTTAACTTGATTTATTGATTCCTTCATTTCAAGGATTTCTGATGATTTCTTCTTCAGGATCTCTATCCCCTTATTGAAATTATCTTTTACTTCTTCCATTTTCTCTCTGATTTCATGTCTTACACCACCATTTACCTCATAGATCAGTTTTACCATGAACTTTCTGAATTCTTTTTTTTTTTTTTAATCATACTGGGTTGGTTTAATACCATGCTCATTGTGAATGCAAGATAGAATATTTGAAGTAAAATGAGGAGACATAACAGAGAATCCCTCAGCTATTCCTTTACTCATTTAGGAAACTGTTCTGCATTACTCTTTTTTTTTTTAAGTTAAATTTTTTTCTTTTTTTTTAATTAAAAATCATAAATTTACGTAGGGCAATGTTGTTTGACTCATTCTGTTATTTTTTTCCCTTCTCCCCACACCTCCCACCCCTCTTTTCCCTCTATACAGTCCTTCCTTCCTCCATTCTTACCACCCTCCTTATCCCTAACCCTAAACCTAACCCTAACCCTAACACTAACCCCTCCTACCCCCCATTATATGTCCTCATCCACTTATCAGTGAGATCATTCGTCCTTTAGTTTTTTGAGATTGGCTTATCTCACTTAGCATGATATTCTCCAATTTCATCCATTTGCCTACAAATGCCATAATTTTATCATTCTTCATGGTGCAGTAATATTCCATTGTATATATATGCCACAGTTTCTTTATCCATTCATCAACTGAAGGGCATCTAGGTTGGTTCCACAATCTGGCTATAGTGAATTGAGCAGCTATGAACATTGATGTGGCTGTATCTCTGTAGTATGCTGATTTTAAGTCCTTTGGGTATAGGCCAAGGAGTGAGATAGCTGGGTCAAATGGTGGTTCCATTCCAAGCTTTCTGAGGAATCTCCATACTGCTTTCCAGAGTGGCTGCACTTATTTGCAACCCCACCAGCGATGTATGAGTGTACCTTTTTCCCCACATCCTCGCCAACACCTATTGTTGCTTGTGTTCTTGATAATCTCCATTCTGATTGGGGTGAGATGAAATCTTAGGGTAGTTTTGATTTGCATTTCTCTTATTACTAGAGATGTTGAACATTTTTTCATATATCTGTTGATTGCTTGTAGATCCTCTTCTGTGAAGTGTCTGTTCATATCCTTAGCCCATTTGTTGATTGGATTATTTGTATTCTTGGTGTAGAGTTTTTGGAGTTCTTTATAGATTCTGGAAATTAGTGCCATACCATGGAAACCTCACTTCTGTTATAGTCCTATCAGTTCAGACTTGTTCTAATGAAATGAAATCAGGCATTTCTTATGCAGAAAAAAATCTCCCTGGAAAGGACACCCACAGGTTGTCTGAGGAATCTGCATATTTTCCACAGAGCCATGAGACAGCAACATTGTAAATACTCCTTATTTCCTCCTTCCCAATAAGGTTCTATGAGCACATTTGTGCTCTGTAGGGTCTTCAAGCAATGGTCAGTCACTTTTCAGTTTCCTAACCAAAACATATACACAGAGGCTTCTTCCACTGGCAACAGAAGTCTGCTGCTGATCCAGTCCAAAGACTTGCTGTTTTCTCTCAGGAACGCCCTGAGACTGCACATTGGGCTAGTCTGGTACTTGAAAATAAACAAGTACTTGTTGAATTTTTGATAATATAACAGATTTATTTCAAACATCTTCTCAACAATTTTGGCAATACAAGTGTGCACCCTCTCCTCTACATGGTATTTGGCCATTTCTGAAACCCTTTGTGCCTTTTCTCAGGTTGTGTCTACAGACCACCTTCTCACCTGTTGGCCTGAATTTGAACAATCCCAAATAAAGTGGTGTATTCAGGAAATATTTTTGTGTCAGAGTTGAAATTAGGCGTGGGAATGTGCTAGAAACACAAGGAAAAACTGAGCAGAACTCTGTCCAAGAGAACTGGAAATAACATAAGTAAGCAGGAAAGCTGAGGAGACAGTTGCGTGGTCTCCTTCTGGCCTTATTCTCAGATTACATTCTGTCACACAAGCATATATCCCTCAGACGGAGGAAGTAACAACATGTAATCAAGCTTCCTGCATCCCAGTGAAAGCCCTCTGTGAAGCAAAGCCTCACCTAAGGGGGACTCAGAGAGATTCTAAGGCATGTTTTCTAGGCTTAAAATTAAATCCAAAGCAGCATCGTCTGTGGAGTAAGGGAAGTGAACAGCAGCTCTAGTCCCTGGAACTAGGCACAACTGCAGTGAACTTCTAGGACTGCCTTACTGTATGTCATGTTCATGAAAGGAAACAGACACCTCTTACTTCTTTTAAGGAATCGCATACTGACTCACACATAAGGAAGCCTACGGACTTCATTATTTGTGTCAACTCTTATGTGATTGAGACTGTGTGGAATGATGAAGTACGAGAACACAGCAGGCCATGGGCTGAGTTGTGAGCAGTATGGATGTTTATTACTCACCAAAGTGGGCCATTAACCATCTGCCAGGACACTTGGACCATATTCAGAGAATTTACAATGTGGCTGTCTCAGAGGCAACAACAGTGCATGATTAACCTCAGGTCACTGTGAGGAAAACAGTCATGGGGATACATTTGAAGTTATGTCCCCAACAATGCTGTCACAGTGTGTTATGTGACTGCACATTGCCCTTTCCAATTTCCAATGATGAGCTGATGAACTGGTGAAAACAAGATGACTGGAGGAATCCCTGGCAGAAGCAATGCCCTCTTGGCTACACTGTAGATCACAGCTTGCAGGATAAAAGACTGTGGACAGTTGTGACATGCTGGGGACTGCCCATACATGTCTGATGTCGCTGCATTCCAGAACTGTCTTGCCTGCTCTCAGTGCTACTCCAAAGACTAGATGCCACCCAGGGGCATATCAAACTAAGTGACTCTTTGCCTTGGTAGCAGATAGAACACATTGGCCCTCTCCCATTATTAGAGGGGGCCAAATATGCTTGACTTGTATGGACACATTAAAGGCTTGCTTCAAACCTTCCCCAGCAAAAAGAGCCAAGTGAAGGGCCACTGTTAAGGAGCTGGTCTATGTGCTATGAGTGGCACACCACAGGTAAGAAAGAGTGGTCAAGTAACCCATTTTGCAGGTATGACTCACAGTGTTCTCAAGACCAGGACAGGACTTCCACCTGACATATAATCCAACAGGGATAAAATGATAGAACCAATGGCCCGCTGAAATGAGTTTGGCAGACTGAAAATAATTCTATTTTATTGGTTGATTTGAATTGTCTGCCTGAGGCACTTAGGACATCAAATGCCTGTATGAGTGCCAGGCATGAGCAGCCTGAAACCATTTCTATTTTAACATGCCCATGGCACTTAAGATAAAGGACGTACCCACTGGACAATTTCTCAAACTGGCCACACGCACTACTAACAATTTATTGTTGCCAGCTCCTCAAGACATTACATCCAATAAAAGAAACATTAGTTGTCCATGTACTGTACAAAGAAACTCTCATTGGTTCACTTTGCTGACCCCCTGGGGGAGGGAACATTTCTAAATTTACAAGGAAAGCTTATAAACCTGGGAGGCTGGCCCTCACATATACAGGTGGTTACCCTCATCACCTGAGGAGCACTTTGTATCAGTTTATGGCAATTACGTATTCCAAATGTGTCTTATTCCTTCTACACCCCAAAGTGCAAACATAGAGATTGCTCTACTACCTTTGCCCAGGTAAGTTGATTGTGCAAGTATACGTTCTCATGAAGCTGATTTACCATTACTAGTGCTTATTAATCATTTGCCATCTTCTCCTTGAGTTACCAACAAGTAACCTTTTCCTGGATTGGGCAATGGAGGTTCAGGAATCCAGTCAACTGACTGGTTGTCAGATCTGCTCAGAACTCCCTGCACTGCAGCACAGCCTTCCCTGGGTAGCCCAATGTGCATTTGAGACAGAATGGACATGAAGGGGACAAAACTGGGTTGAAAACACCCAGCCACTGAAATGGCCATCAAATAATTATATTAAACCAAAGATTTTGGCTTTGATCAGAATGTCAGTGACTGCTTCTTAAGCACCTGGGTACACTTACATATTGATTGGACTTTCACAGGAGGAAGCAATTTAGAGTAGAATAAAAAAGTTGCCTGTCGTTTCAGCCTCTATGATCATGATAATAAGATATTAGAAGGTATTCATAGGGGACAGACCAATTCAAGTGGTGAGAATATGAATTTAAAGGAATAATTCTATAAACTGAGCCCAGTGTGCTGACCACCACAAGCTTTCTTTTCTAAGAAACAATTTTCCTGAAGCCCTTCCTATGTGGATGAAATATGTTACATTCCTCAGCAAACTACCTGTTATATGCAGGAGAAATGCAGGCCCAAAATAACTCTGCTCTAAAGAACAGAAATTCCCCTGAAGGGAAGACTTTTGTGAACTTTTCCCAGATCAGAACCCAGAACTCAGGGAGATAAGTATAATTTCCCCTGATTATAAAGTCTGTAAGAACAGGTTATATTATGGGCCAGAGTGACCTAGAGATGTTATGGCAGTGGAGATTTGGAAGTCTCATGTCAACCTGCTGTCAGTCAAAAGTGAGGAGATGGATCTGGGTGTGACTCTCTTCTCTGGGACACCTGATAAAACTGAAGGGAGGAGAGATAATGCTGTCCCTCTTCTCTTAGAGAACACTCACTTTCTTCCTTGAGAATATCTGCCTTTCCATTTTCTTATCCCTTCTAATAAACTCATGTCTTTTACTCTGAATGAAAAAGTGAATCAGGAGGTATGACAATACCAGCTCTTAAACTATACTACAGAGCAATAGTAAGAAAAAACAGCATGGTATTCGCACCAGAATAGACAGGCAGACCAGTGGTACAGAATCAAAGACACAGACACAAAACCACATAAATACAGTTATCTCATACTACACAAAGGAGCCAAAAACATACAATGGAGAAAAGATATCCTGTTCAACAAATGGGGCTGGGAAAACTGGAAATTCATATGCAGCAGAAGGAAATTAAACCTCTATCTCTCACCCTGCACAAAACTCAACTCAAAATAAGTTAAGGACTTAGGAATTAGATCAGAGACCCTGCTCCAAATAGAAGACAAAGTAAGCCCGAATCTTCATCATATTAGCTTAGAAACAAAATTCCTTAACAAGACTCCTAAAGCACAAGAAATCAAACCAAGAATCAATAAATGGGATGGATTCAAACTAAAAAGCTTTTTCTCAGCAAAGTATACCATCAATAATGTGAAAAGAGAGCCTACAGAGTGGGAGAAAATCTTTCCACATGCACTTCAGAAAGAGCACTTATCTCCAAAATTTATGAAGAACTTACAGAACTTTAACCAAAAATACAAAGAACCCAATCACTAAATGGGCCAAGGAACTGGACAGACACTTTACAGAAGAAGATATAGAGGTGATTAATAAATTTATGAAAAAGTGTTCAATATCTCTAGTAATTATAGAAACGCAAATTTAAAACAACTCTAAGATTTCACCTTACTCCAATTAGAATGGCTATTATCGAGAACACAAGCAATAATAGATGTTGGTGTGGATGTGGGGGAAAAGGCATGCTTTTACATTGCTGGTGGAGTTGCAAATTTGTGCAACCACTCTGGAAAGCAGTGTGGAGATTCCTCAGAAAACTGGAAATGGACACAACTTTTGACCCATTTATACCACTCCTCAGTTTATACACAAAGAACTTAAAATCAGCGTACAACAGTAACACAGCCACATCAATGTTTATACTAGTTCAGTTCACAATAGCTAGATGTTGAAAACAACATAGATGCCCTTCAACAGATGAATGGATAAAGAAACTGTGGTATACATACATAATGGAATATTACTCAGCCATAAAGAAGAATAATATTTTGGCATTTCCAAATAAATGAATTGAATTGGAGAATATCATGCTAACTGAAATAAGCCAATCACAATAAACCAAAGGACAAATGTTTTCCCTGATAAGTGGATGATGATATACAATAAGGTTCGGAGGTGGGGTGTGAGAGAACAATGAAGGAACTTTATTTTTTTTTTTACATGTCAGAAATTCTGTAGATATTTCATTTTTTTCTTTTTTTAAATTTTCTTATTTTGATTCATTGTAAACAAATGGGGTAAAACTTATTTCTCTGGTTGTACATGAAGTAGAGTCATACCATTCATGTAATCACAGATGCACATAGAGTAATGATGTTTGTCTCAATCTGTTATTTTTCCCTTTCCCCCACCACTCCCACCCCTCTTTCCTCTATACAATCCATCCTTTCTCTTGCCTCCCTCCCACCCCCCATTATGTATCCTCATCTGCTTATCAGAGAGATCATTCAGCTTTTGGTTTTTGGGGATTGACTTATCTCACTTAGCATGATATTCTCCAATTTCATCCATTTGCCTGCAAATGCCATAATTTTGTCATTCTTCATGGTGGAGTAATATTCCATTGTGTATATATGCCACAGTTTCTTTATCCATTCATCAACGGAAGGGCATCTAGGTTGGTTCCACAATCTAGCTATAGTGAATTGAGCAGCTATGAACATTGATGTGGCTGCATCACTGTAGTATGCTGATTTTAAGTCCTTTGGGTATAGGCCAAGGAGTGGGATAGCTGGGTCAAATGGTGGTTCCATTCCAAGTTTTCTAAGGAATCGCCACACTGCTTTCCAGAGTGGCTGCACTAATTTGCAACCCCACCAGCAATGTATGAATGTACCTTTTTCCCCACATCCTCTCCAACACCTATTGTTGCTTGTATTCTTGATAATCGCCGTTCTAATTGGGGTGAGATGGAATCTTAGTGTAGTTTTGATTTGCATTTCTCTTATTACTAGAGCTGTTGAACATTTTTTTATATATCTGTTGGCTGATTGTAGATCTTCTTCTGCGAAGCATCTGCTCATTTCCTTAGTCCGTTGTTGATTGGGTTATTTGTATTCTTGGTGTAGGGTTTTTTGAGTTCTTTGTAGATTCTGGAGATTAGCGCTCTATCTGAAGTATGTGTGGCAAAGATTTTCTCCCACTCTGTAGGCTCTCTTCACATTCCTGATACTTTCCTTTGCTGAGAGAAAGCTTTTTAGTTTGAATCTATCCCAATTACTGATTCCTGCTTTTATTTCTAGTGCTTTGGGAGTCCTGTTAAGGAAGTCTGATCCTAAGACAATATGATGAAGATTTGGACCTACTTTTTAATCTATAAGGTGCAGGGTCTCTGATCTGATTCCAAGGTCCTTGATCCATTTTGAGTTGAGTTTTGCGCAGGGTGAGAGATAGGGGTTTAGTTTCGTTCTGCTGCATATGGATTTCCAGTTTTCCCAGCACCATTTGTTGAACAGGCTATCATTGCTCCATTGCATGTTTTTGGCATCTTTGTCTAGTATGAGAAAACTGTACCTATTTGGGTTTGTTTCTGTGTTCTCTATTCTGTACCATTGTTCTACCTGTCTCTTTTGGTACCACTACCAGGCCATTTTGTTACTCTTGCTCTGTAGTATGTTTGAAGGTCTGGTATTGTGATACCCCCTGCTTCACTCTTCCTGCTAAGGATTGCTTTAGCTATTCTGGGTTTCTTATTTTTCCAAATGAATTTCATGATTGCTTGCTCTATTTCTGTGAGGTATGTCTTTGGAATTTTAATTGGAATTGCATTGAATCTGTATAGCACTTTTGGTAGTATGGCCATTTTGACAATATTAATTCTGCCTATCCAAGAACATGGGAGATCTTCCATCTTCTAAGGTTTTCTTTAATTTCTTTCTTTAATGTTCTGTAGTTCTCATTGTAGAGTTCTTTCACCTCTTTTGTTAGGTTGATTCCCAAGTATTTTATTTTTTCGAGGCCATTGTGAATGGGGTAGTTTTCCTCAATTCTCTTTCAGAGGATTCACCACATGAATGAAAATGCATTAGATTTATAAGCATTGATTTTATATCCTGCTACTTTACTGAATTCACTTATGAGTTCTGGAAGTTTTCTGGTGAAATATCCTGGATCCTCTAATGTAGAATCATGTCATTGGCTAATAGGGATAGTTTGAGTTCTTTTCCTGTTCATACCCTTTAATTTCTTTGTTCTGTCTAATTGCTCTGACTAGAATTTCAAGGATGATGTTGAATAGAAGTGGTGAAAGACCTGACTTGTTCGGTTTTTAGGGGGAATGCTTTCAGTTTTTCACCATTTAGAATGATATTGGCAGTAGGCTTAGCATAGATATCCTTTCCAATGTTAAGGAGTGTTCCTACTATCCCTATTTTTTCTAGAGTTTTGAGCATGAACGGGTGCTGTATTTTATCAAAAGCTATTTCTGCATCTATTGAAATAATCATGTGATTCTTAACTTTAAGTCTGTTGATATGGTGAATTACATTTATTGATTTCTGGATGTTGAACCAAGCTTACATCCCTGGGATAAAACCCACTTGATTGTGATGCCCTATCTTTTCAATATATTTTTCTACGTGATTTGCTCAAACTTTGTTACGTACTTTTGCATCTATGTTCATTACAGATATTGGTCTGAAATTTTCTTTCCTTAGTGTCTCTGTCTGGTTTTGGTATCAGGGTGATATTGGCTTCATAGAATGAGTTTGGAAGGGTTCCCTCCTCTTCTATTTCATGGAATACTTTGAGGAGAATTGGAATGAGCTCTTCTTTGAAGGTCTTGTAGAACTCAACTGAGAACCCATCTGGTCCTGGTCTTTTCTTTGTTGGTAGGCTTTTGATAACTTCTTCTATTTCAGTTCTTGAACTTGGTCTATTTAAATTGTGTATGTCCTCCTCGTTCAGTTTAGGCAATTCATATGTCTCTAGAAACCTGTTGATGTCTTCGAGATTTTCTATTTTGTTGGAGTATAGATTTTCAAAATAGCTTCTACTTATATTTTGTATTTCAATTGTGTCTGTTGTGATATTTCCTTTTTCATCCTGAATGTTAGTAATTTGAGTTTTCTCTCTCCTCTTTGTTAGTGTTGTTAAGGGTTATTAATTTTATTTATTTTTTCAAATAACCAACTTTTTATTTTCTCTATCTTTTTGATTGCTCCTTTTGTTTCAATTTCATTGATTTCAGCTCCGATTTTAACTATTTCCTGTCTCTACTACTTTTGGTGTTGCTCTGTTTTTCTTCTTCTAGAGCTTTGGACTGTAGTGTTAGGTTGTTGATTTGCTGATTTTTTTCTTCTTTTTGAATGCACTCTATGAAATAAATTTTCCTCTAAGTACTACTTTCATAGTATCTCTGTGAATTTGATATGTTGTATCTGTGTTCTCATTTACCTCTAAGAATTTTTTTTATTTCCCTCCTGATGTCTTCTGTTATCCATTCATCTTTCAATAGCATATTATTTAATCTTCAGGTGTTGGAGTAGTTTCTGTTTTTTTATTTTCTCATTGATTTCTAATTTCATTCCATTATGATCTGATAGAATACAAGGTAGTATCTCTATCTTTTTGTATTCGCTAAGAGTAGCTTTGTGGAATAACATATGGTCTATTTAAGAGAAGGATTCAAGTGTTGCTGAGAAGAAAGTGTATTTGCTCATTGAAGGGTGGAATATTCTATATATGTCTGTGAAGTCTAAATTATTGATTATGTTATTGAGATCTACAGTTTCTTTGTTCAATTTTTGTTTGGAAGATCTGTCTAGTCATGATAAAGGTGTATTAAAGTCACCTAGTATTATTGCATTGTGATCTATTTGGTTCCTGGAATTTAGATGGTTTTGTTTGGGGCAAAAACATTTGTGATTGTTATGTCTTGCTGATTTATGCTTCCCTGAAGCAGTATGAAATGTCCTTCTTTATCCCTTCTGACTAACTTTGGCTTGAAGTCCACTTTATCTGATATGAGGATGGATACCCCTGCTTTTTTGCTGAGTCCATGTGCATGGTATATTTTTTCTCATCCTTTCACTTTTAGTCAGTGGGTATCTTTTTCTATGAGATGAGTCTCTTGAAGGCAGCATATTGTTGGGTCTTTCTTTTTAATCCACTCTTCCAGTCTTTGTCTTTTGATTGATGAGTTCAGGCCATTAACATTCAGGGTTATTATTGATATGTGATTTGTATTCCTGGTTATTTTGGCTTATTTTTGGTTTTTATCTTGACTTGGTTTCTCCTTTGTTTGGCTATTCCTTTACGATAACTCCTCCCTTTGCTGACTTACATCGTTGTTTTTCATTTCTTCCTCATGAAATATTTTGCTGAGAATGTTCTATAGTGTCAGCTTTCTATTTGTAAATTCTTTTAGCTTTGTTTATTTTGGAAGGATTTTATTTCATTGTCAAATCTGAAGATAAGTTTTGCTGGGTATAAGATTCTTGGTTGGCATTCATTTTCTTTCAGAGCTTGAAAAATACTGTTCTAGGCCCTTCTAGGGTCTGGGTTGAGAAATCTGCTGATATCCGTATTGGTTTCCCCTGGATGTAATTTGAATTTTTTTCTCTCATGGCCTTTAAAATTCTATCTTTATTAAGTATGTTAGGTATATTCATTATAATGTGCCTTGGTGTGGGTCTGTTGTAATTTGTACATTTGGTGTCCTATAAGCCTCTTGTATTTGATTTTCCATTTCATTCATCAGATTTGGGAAATTTTCTGATATTATTTCATTGAATAGATTGTTCATTCCTTTGGTTTGTTTCTCTGTGCCTTCCTTAATCCCAATAATTCCTAAATTTGATCTTTTCATGATATCCCATGGAGATTCTGTTCATGATTTCTTACCATCTTCTCTGTTTGGTCAACTTTGTTTTCAAGATTAAATATTTTATCTTCAATGACTGAGGTTCTGTCTTCCAGGTGTTCTATCCTATTGGTTATGCTTTCTATGGAGATTTTAATTTGGTTTATTGTTTCCTTCATTTCAAGAATTTCTGGTTGGTTTTTGTTTTTTCAGGATCTCCATCTCTTTATTGAAATGATCCTTTGGTTCCTGCATTTGCTCTTTTAACTTTTGATTGGTGCAATCATTCAATTCCTGCATTTGCTCTCTTATCATTTGTTTCTCTGATCATTTTAACTATGAACAGTCTGATCTCCCTTTCAGACATTTCTTCTGCCATGCTGTCATTGGATTTTATTGATGTAGCATCTAGGTTTGTTTGGGACAGTTTCTTCCCTTGTTTTCTCATATTGTTCATGTATCTTCCCCTCTGCTAGTCTTCAGTAGCCTGAAGTCTTGGAGAACGTGATAATGCAGTGACCCAAAGAGTATGCTGCCCCTCTAGGGATGGTGGACTCCAGGTGGGGTATATTCCCTGCTGGTGGGCAGAGGCACCTCCATATGTTGACAGATGGTCAGCCACAAGGGCACTAGACTGTGGACTGGGGATGGGCTGGTCTGGACCCAGCTGTCTGGGCCTACTTCACCAGCAGGGAAGTCTTGCCTGGCAGCTGCAGGCTGGTCCACCTACCAGAGCTTTAGATTACATAGAGGGAAATGAGAGGGAGGAGGAAGGGTATGAAAAATGGTGAATGAGACAGACATCATTACCCTATGTACATGTATGATTACATGAAAGGTATGAATCTACATCATGCACAATCATAGAAATGAAAAGATGTACCCCACTTATGTACAATGAATCAAAATGCAGTCTATAAAAATATAAAAAAAAACTTGAAAAAATTAAATTAAATTTAAAAAGGAAAGAAAAAAGATTTATGTAAAGCAAAAAGCACAGGTCTTATTTATAAACTGATGAATTTTTATAAGTATACTCACCCATGCAACCACACCAACATGAAGCAAACATTTTCCTTTTATCACTTCCAGTCAATCCCTATTCCTACTGTCAGTCATTATTCTATTTTTCCTCCCCATAGATTATTTTTAACCAGTCTTGAATATCATATAAAAGGAATCATACAATTAAAAAAAAATGAAGGGAAGAGAGATATGCTTTCCCACTCCTCTTTGAGAAAACAAACTTTCTTCCTTGAGAATGTCTGCCTTTCCCTTTTCCTATCCCTTCTAATAAACTCATGTCTTTTACTCTGAGGGACATGTTCACAACCTGTCTGATCTGATCATAAGAACCGTGACATTGCACTGTATCAGTTTCCCAGAGAGCCCCAGGACTGTAATGGTCCCAATGATGAACCAGAAAGTAGGCCCTCAAAGAAATCATTTCTGCCAGTGGGATGATCTTATACTGCCCAGACTCCAAAACTATGAGATATAAGTATCTATTTTATAGACAAAGTCAAATAGATGATGATATTTTATTTTAGCTGCCCTTACAGATTATGAGACTCTGAAATATTTGAAGGTATATTCATCATGGATAAATTAGTAATTTGAATCAGTTCCTACCTACTATTTTCATTAAGATTTATTTTCACATTTGTTCACCAGGAAAAAACAACTTCATTGACCCCTGAAAGTATACCAAATATCCCTAGAATCTGTCCAAACCAAGAAGACAAGTATCATGCATCTTACCAAGGAAAACTTCCTATCTGATCTTCTTTAACATAAGATACATATATAGTTGAAAATTGATGTAATGACCAACTGTGTTTATTCATTGGGTATTTCCCACTTATCTAACAAATAAGTTTCAATAGATTGCAACAATTAATATATAGCAGAAAATGTTTCATTAAAGAGTGATTCTATTTTTCAAAAGGGAAATCATTTCTTGATGAATATGTTTTTCTCTGAAAAAATCACTCATGGAAAAAACTCACAAGATTTAGGACTAACTGTAAATGTAAAAAATAACCTCCAGTTTCATCAATAAACTAGAAATATTGATCTTTGAGTACATATTCTTTTAGGATTTTATCATTATTATTGATACATAATATTATATACACAGTAATTTTATATATGATGAATTGGATTATTCTCAACCTACATATCATCTCTACATTTCTTTATTTCTTCTGGAAAGGGACTTGGAAGATAGGTAGAAAATTTAATTCTTCATGTTGTTGGCAATTTAACCAACCAAAAATGTCCTCTTCACAGGAATGTGGAAAAGAAGGAACATTTTTACTATTAAGTAAGCAAAAATGAGATACATACTTATAGATGTCCTGCAAGTAACTAGAAAGCCAGGATGGAATTTCACACTGGTTATATCTCCGCACAGATGAGATCATGTTATGCCTTCAAGATTTTGGAGTATGAAACAAGCTTCCTTGGAAACAGTGCTATTTTATATTTCCATAAGAGAACTTGGGATCACAATTTGATGTCCCAATATGAACTTCACTGTACCTTCCTTCATATAACTCATCCTCTGCTCACTTGGGACTATGATAGCTATTTGTTTAATTTCCCTCATCTGAAAGACGAGTAAAACTTTTCTCCCTTAGAAGAAATGGTTGCAGGAAGAAAGCATGAGTGGTTGAAGCTTCTAAGACTGGAGTTCTATCTTTCTGCTGTTCACATTACAAAAGGAATGGAGTCCAGATGTTTACAGATGTCTCTCAATTGCACAGCTGGAAAGGGCTTTCCTTAACCCCTGGAGAATTTATTTATATTCAAAAGTTTAGAGAAAGAATTCTGACCACTAGTCTCCAAAGAACACTCTTCAAATGGAGATAGAGAAATGGGCTCTTTTCAGCTTATCAACAGAAAGAAATTTTATTCATTCTTAAATTACACAAGAGTCATGAAACTCAATTGCTTTCCCAAATTGGTTCTATTTCAAAGAAATCCTGACCTACTTTCACTTTCAACCTCAGTAATTTCATCACTTATGTGCACATAACCACAAACACACACTCACTCTCCTAGCACTTCTCTCTCTCTCTCTCTCTCTCTCTCTCTCTCTCTCTCTCTCTCTCTCTCTCTCTCTCTTCCCCTCTCCCCACCACTCCTCTTCTTTCTTTCACAACAGTGCACAGTAGAGATATAGGGAACAGACAGATCTAAATGGTTGGAACATTAGATTAAGGGAATAATTCTTCAAAATGGGACAATTCTGCTGACCCCCAAATACTTTCTTTTCTAAGAAACAATTTACCTATACCCTGCCTGGTTTAAGTGGACAGGATATATTATAATTCTCATTAAACTAACCATTGTCTGCAGAATAAATACAAGCCCAAAATAATTTCCATAAGAGGAACACAAGTTACCCTGGAGAGGCGGACTTTTGTGACAGGAGAGGTATGGTATCCCTCTCCTCTCTCTGAGGACCCGTGCTCTCTCTTGAAAGTGATCTCCTTTCCCTTTTCCCATCCCTTCTATCCCTGTCTGTTACTCAGAGGGATGAGGTTGAAATTCTTCTGACCCGATTGCAAGAATCAAAGTTTAAAGGAAGCCTTCATGCTCCCTCAGTTTCCTAGAAGACCCAATGAGACTTTGCTTTTAATCACATGGATTTCCAAGTCTGAATCTCACTCAACGACTTGCTACCTTGGTGTAGATCAGTGGGTTTGAATAGTCATAATATTTACCTCCTTTCTGAACCACTTCCTTCCATGGCAAAAGGTAAAATAAGTATCTGATATCATGAAGCAGCAGAGTGAGGTTTAAATGACATATGTACAGAATGTGGCATAAAGTAGTTGCTGAACAGCAAACAAGATTGTTGTTCTCTCAAAAAACAGAAGTTATTTTAGAGAAGTACATGATAGCGTGGGTTTTGGAGCAGGACATCTTGGTTTCAAATTCTGCTTATTAGCCCTACTATTTTAACAAATCATTAAATATATCTGTAACATTGTGGTAAAAGTATTTGTTTTAAGAATAAATTGCGATAATCTAGGTAAAGTGGTTGTCAGACTCACACATGCAGTAAGTGAAACATATCTTCATCTTTATTAATTGTGTATTAAATACTAAGTGCCAGGCCCTGGGTTAGGTGCTCAGAATCAGAGATAGTTAAGCTGTGGGCAAGACACTTACAATCCTCAGTTCCTAAACACAGGTAACCACACCATTGTGAATGTGTCTAATACTCAAAGAGGTGGGACATAAAAATATCATATGCACCCCTATATTCCTCAAACAGACCCACAAACTGAGATATTTTAATTTTAATCATTTTAAATGATTCAATGAAAAATTTTAAAATTTTGTTGCCAGCATGGGTTTTGTTTGTTTGATTGATTGGTTGCTTAACTATGAATTGGACTGAGGGTTGCTGAATTGCTGAAATACATCCGCAGCCTAGGCCTTTTTTTTTCTGTTTTTAATTTTGAGAAAGGGTCTTGCTAAATTGCATATGGTCTTGCTAGGGCGCTGAGGCTGTCTTTAAACTTGTGATCCTCCTGCCTCAGACTTCACAGCCACTGGGATTAGAGGCATTGCCACTGTGTCCTGCTTGCAAGCACTTTTTAAGAACTCTTCCAATTGTGTTTCCAAGTGGCTCTAACACCACCTGGAGGAAAGAGGCTAGGCTGTAGGGCTTGATGCTTCAGAAATATTCAGAGTCAAATTGGGGTAGTGAAATAGACTTTATTCAATGCCACCTTTAAAGGAACAGAGAAGAAACTTATTTTTTTCAAAATGCTCCATCTTTGAAATCCCGGAAGGTGGGCAAAGGAGAGGAGGGAGGGGAGAAGGGACATGAGACAAAAAGCAGAAGATGTACTTGTGCTTATTTGGGTGGCCTGTGTTAGCCAGGCCTGCAGGGCAACCTCTGCTAGGAAGCAGTTTCTCTGGTGCCTTTCAGAGTGGGGGCCACATTCTCATCCCCAGCATCTACCTTTAGAATGGAGAAGCTCTTCCCAAATTCAGATAGGAAGCACCAAAATTCAGCCTATTTCAAATGGAAGGTAGTAAGTGAGATATCCTGGAAAATTCTCCCTTCAGCATCCTCTCTGGGATTTCTCTTATGGCTGCTGAGCCATTTGTTTTGTATTCCATTCTTTCACTTCCATGTTAGCCTTTTTTGGTTTGTTTTTTTTCAGAGGTTGCTTTTTGTATAAATATCTCCTCACCAGGTCACTGAAGGAAGTCTGTAAAGTTTCAGGAAATCAGAGCAGTAAGGTCATAAAGCAAAGTGGCAGAGAGAGGGGAAAGAGAAAGCAGTGTGGCCAAAAGGAAGGGAAGGAACTCATCAGCACTCATCACCTCCTGGAAGCCACTTTCTTCCCAACTCTAAAGGATCCTTGCTCCAGGTGAGACTGGGACAGGGGTGGGACATGGTTTATGAGGTGAATTCATTCTTTCTGAGAGAGGCTGCTCCTGAGTCAGATGTGTGATAGGAGCTTACTTACAATCCTGGGGATATAAGGAGGGAGCCTGTCTTTTAAGAGCTCATTGCTTGTGCTGTGTTGAATCCAGCAATGGTGGAGCCCTCACAGGGAACTGGGAAGGTTTTAAGATTGTCATTTCCTCTTGACATTTAATTTACCTAGTAAAATTCAGATGAAATCTTGCTTTACTGATGATTTTTACAGCTTCAGGTAAAAGTTAGGCAAATTGAAATATGCCTAAAGAGGGAATTATCCAAGTGACCATTTGGGAGCTTCTAAAATCTTTGTGCAGATACTGTTTCTGAGCCACATATTGGGCTGGGGATAGAGCTCAGTTGGTAGAGTGCCTGCCTCGCAAGCACAAGGCCCTGGGATCAGTCCACAGCACTGCAAAAAATATAGCAACTTTCTGAGCCAGTCATTGATTTGTTCCTATACTATAGTGGCATACCTTATGTAATAAAACTGAGCAAACCAGCAAGCCTAACACAGTGGAGCACACCTGTAATCCCAACCACCTGAGAGGATATGGTAGGAGGATTGCAATTCAAAGCCAGCCTCAGAAACTTAATGAGGCCCTGTCTCAAGATAAAATTTTTTTAAAGATCTAGGGATGTTGCTCAGTGGCAAATTACTCCTGAATTTCCTCCTTGTTTTTAAAAAAAAAAATGATCAGACTATCAGCTTGCTAGTCTATCAGTTTGCCAACAATTCCAGCAGACAGTAAGTGGGCAAACATCTTGATCACAGAAAAATGAGTGGCCTTTTTGCTAACTACCCTTGAAGAGATGAGAAACCTGGGTGAGGCAGGACAAGCATCTTATTGGATTTAAATGGAGCAGGAAAAAAGCAATAAACAGTACAGTGCATGCCAACAGCTCTTACTGGATATGAATGAGAACTCGGGAGCTTATGGTCTATATTTATTTGTACTCAAAGAGCTCACACAACTTTCTCATCATCATTTTCGGTCATTTGGGGTTTTGATTGAGACACTGGCATACAAACCACTAGGTTAAGGCATTGGTAATATCAAAAGAGGATCTCAGGAAGTGGGTCCTGAGGAATTTCCAGGGAGATGGGGGAACTCAACTCTGGACCATACAGTCCTTGATATACAGGATAGAAAAGAATTCCAGCATGTGTTAACAGAAGCACAAAGCTTTACTTAAGAAAGTGAGGAATATACATTCAAGGGAGAATGCAGGCCATCTCAAGAGTGAGTAACAACTTTGGCTCTTCTAAAGGAAACTTGGTAAGGGGTGTGTATGGGAAGTATGTGCTATTGATACCAGTCTAGTGATCTCATGATGGTTTATGAAGGTTTGGTCATTCTCAGGATCCTTAGGTTGATGTGGTCTCCATTATCTAATCAGTTCCCTAAATTATAGGTTTCTTGAAATGTCATATCTCTCTTTTTTAATCTATTTATTGCTGGACTAATTAACCATAGTACATAAGGAAGGCCTTGGGCTGAGGGGTCAACTTCCCTCAGCTTCCATTATCAGACTAAGGAACATGTTCTCAATTTCTGGGCAGGGCAAATTCAATCACTTTCAGTATTACCATGTAATGCGTAAGATCAGAGAACTCAGCTTTGTTCACTTGAAAGATAGACGTGAGAACAGGAAAGGCCTCCAAACCATATTTTTGTTGTAAATTTGAAAGTTGTGAGTCATCTAGGAAAAAAAATCCTTTTTCTATAAAATGAGATACAAGATAAACTGATGATAATGCAAGCTGGTGTTCCTTTCTCAAGAGGAACTGGTCATTCTCTAATGAATCTATATGCTTTCATTTTCATTTTTCATTTCATTAATTCCTCTTGTAGGAATCTATTCTGAAGTTCCACCTTCAATATCTAACAATACATATGCACGAACTTAGCAGAATTAATTGTTGCAAGGTTGTTTGTGATTGTGAGATGTTGGAAACTATTTAAAAGTCAAAAATAAGAGATGATTGAATACACTAGTGTGCATCCACAAAATGGGGTAGATACCCATCAAAATTATTGAGAAAGTTTTCTATGAACTGATATGGATGATTTTCATGAATGGATATACCATTTGATTCTACTATTAGAATATGTGAATGAGAAAATTTATTTCCATTCCTACCCATCCTGTATTGATACCCAATCTTATTGGTTGCATTGGATTCCGTTCACAAAAATGTGCATTAAGAAATAAATTTTCTCATTCACGTATTCTAATAGTAGAATCAAATGGTATATCCATTCATGAAAATTTATTTCTTAATGCACATTTTTGTGAACGGAATCCAATGCAACCAATAAGAAAGAAGAGAAAGACAGCTGGAATGGGAATGGCTTAGTCCAATGAAGTGACATTTTTCTAAATACACCTTTTTTAAATCTCAGACTAAAAGAACCAAGGTGTTTATCATGACCAAAAATTAAATGCACACTTAGAAACAGCCAACAAGATACAAACAAGGGCCAAATGGAATAGAAACAGCAATGAATGACTCTAACTATACTACAAATTAACAATTTTGTGGTAGAGAAAATAGGAATTTCAGGAGTTTAAGAGCTGACAGATTGTGGATTTTCATGCAGACACATAGCAGCTCTGCTGATTGACATTGGATCCTAGAGGCTTGCAACATTACAGGTACCTATAACAGACAATCACAGTAGCAGAGACAGGAAGTAAAACAGCAGCAACAGAACAATCCCCCTTTAGGCTTAGTGCAACACAAGTCCCTAAGCTGTTTGAGCTACGACTCTCTAGGTGGTTCATAAGCTTGTACTCATAGAAGAAATGTAGAATGCACCCTGCAATAGAATTGCACCAACTCCCTCACCTTGATGTACTCACAAATTGCTTATGTTTAAAAGTAAAAGCCTTACTATGCTCGGGGCTCAGACATTGGGAATTATCCCTCTGGGCCTTGGCACCACTGATAAAGTGTTGCTTCCCGACTCAGTGTCCTCTCCCTCATCATCCACTACAATTTAACCACACCATTAAAGGGTAAAGAACGAAAGAACTATGCAACTTTGGAACACGGCATAATGAGTAATGAGTAATAAAATACTCATTAGCAAATTCATTTTTCATAGGATCAGAAACATTGAAAATATTCTATGTGTGTCCTAGAATTAATGCAAATAGGTAAATCTATTATGAAAGATAGCAACCAAGTGATCTCTTAGAGAAAAGAGAGAAAAATGAAGAAAGTGAGGAAACTTGAACGAATTCAGTTGTGTTGAACTAAATTGGAAATACCATCAGGAACTTAAATGGATAGGGGGAAATTTGGTATAGAATATGTATGCATGTGCTAGCGTGGATACACATATTTCAACTTTCCCTTGAGATGCACTAGACACAATGGACATGCCTAGTGTGATATTAGTGTCTTGATATCATTATCAAATAAAAGGAACCACAGCATTTGGGAGAAAGGGTAAATTCTAGGACTGAGGCAGGGAAAAATGTGATATGGTCCTCAAATGTCTTGTAGTGTCAGAAAGTAAAGTAATGCTGAAAATATAATAAAAGCATGTCAAGAGAATATAGAATCCAGTTTGTAGGAGCCCTAGATTAACAAATCTGGGACTAGATAAGCAATAAAATAAATACTAATCATCAATTACCACCCACAGTGTAAACATGTTTAAGTCTAAACTAATACAAGTAAATAAATGTTTGAGTAAATAAATAAATGGAAGAGAATACACAATTCTTACCATAGAATTCCAATTAATAAATGTATGGGGTGATAAGAATTGAAAACCACCTTTAGCTGGGTGCCACAGTGAATACCTTTAAATCCATCAATTGGAGAGTCTGAGGCAAGGAGGATCACAAGTTCAAAGTCAGCTTCAGCATCTTAGCAAGTCCCTAAACCATGTAGCAAGAACCTGTCTCAAATTAAACACAAAAAGTGCTGGGAATATAACTCAGTGATTTAGTGTCGATGAGTGCAATCCCCAGAATGAAAAAGAGAGAGAGAGAGAGAGAGAGAGAGAGAAAGAAACAAAGAAAGAAAGAAAAAAGAGGAAGAAAGAAAGAAAGAAACTAAAGAAAGTAAACTCACCTTCAGGGAAATGCCATAATAGTTCATTAATAAACAGGACTTATCAATGGATTTTAAAATTAGTGGCCAAAACATATGAGAACATGATGAGAGACTATGTTTGCATACTCAGAAAAGTATCTTCCCAAAGTGTAAATTTTAATTATAAAATGGTAATAGTACCTCACCGTGGAGAAATCTGGCAAATAGCACCTTAAACAATTGATCAAAGTTAAGGTAGCAGCATCAGGATAAATCATGTCAATGTCAGGATTCCATTGATGTCATCAACAGAGAATCACATTCTTACCCAAAATATGTAATTTCAATCTAATATTAAGAAAACATCAAAAATACCCAAATTGAAAACAATCTACAAAATGACAGACCTGTACTCTTCTAAACTGTCAAAGTTGTGAAAGATTAAGAATTAGGAGCTACAGAAGAGAGGAGACTAATGACTAATAGCAAAGAGTCCTGAATTGGACTGTAATGCAGAAAAGAACATGAGTGGAAAACCAGTAAACTGTGAATAAAGTTGTAGGTTAGTGAATTGTACTCCACTACTGTTGAAGTCCTGACTTCAGTCACTTGTCTATGATTTTATATTAACAGTAGGGGAATCTACATAAAGGGTATATTTAAAAATGCTAATTCACTGTGTAGCTGTTTTGGAAATTTATTTCAAAATCATGCTATTTTAAGTGAGATCTATTAGATCAGTCTATAAGACAGCCTTTATGCCTGGCAGGTCTTTTGAAGATGTACATAAAACAAGATCAAGGACAGAATACAGAATTTTAGTCCCTACTGTGAAGTTCAGCTCAGTATATTGAAAAGAAATTACTTCCCATCCCACCTCTTTTCTTGCAGGCAAACTAGCATCCCAGACATGGCCTCAGAGTTGGACATGCCCCATGTGCCTCATTGAGGACATGGAGGAGCAGCTAGTGGTTAAGCCAGAAGCCCTGCAGATGCTGTCAGGCATCACACAGCCTGTGGTGGTGGTGGCCAATGTGGGCTTCTACCTCACAGGAAAATCCTACCTGATGAACAAGCTGGCTGGGAAGCAAAAGGGTGAGTGCCCACCAGCAAAGCTCTGCTGAGCCCTCTGTCCACTGCACTGTGGGTGTCCAGCATGGGAATGGAGGGGAGAAAGTTAGAATCAGGGAGGGACAGTGAAGCTAACTTTCCATCCACCAGTGGACTCCTTACATTCTGTTTGGAGAATTCGAGTCAATCAACTATCCCACTTTGCCTGCATTCTGCTATTCAGAAATATAGGTGCTAAATATAATGCATTGATGAAGAAAATTAGCTTACATAAAAATGAATGACAAGACCTTTACTAGAATGTTGATGTAGTAACAGCAAACTTCCTTTGAGCTTTAAGGTAAAATAAAGGTTTCATACTGCACTGGATACCATAATTTCCCTATGTCTGGGATTGTAATTAAAATCAATACTTGCAGTTTCTTTTATCCCTTTTCACTGTATATTAACTTTCTCAGTCTCTTCCCCTCTCATCCTTATTCTCCTCTGCAGGTTTCCCTCTGGGATACACAGTGTAATCCCACACCAAGGGAATCTGGATGTGGTGTGTGCCTCCTCCCCAGAAACCAGACCACACCCTAGTTCTGCTTGACACAAAGGTGCTACAAGACAGAGAAAGTAAAAAAGAAACCTTTCATATTCTACTTATACCAGAACAATATCCCGCTCTGCACTTGTGACTCCCACTCCTTGATTTGTGCTTCTGACTAAACCTATTAATGCATTATTCTTTTCATTTACTTGGTATAAGGATTGAGAGTAGACACCCACTTCAACTGATTAATTATGGGTCAACCTATAAATAATGACAGCTATATTTATCCATGTTTCTTTCATATGATAGCAAAATGTTTGTGAGGGAGCTAAAGACATCCCTAAACTGGGTTATACTTTTTACCAACTTGCATGACTTTCCAGTGTGGATTCATAAAGATACTGAGAATACCCTTTTTCTCAGAAGCACTATTAAGAGAAGGAAAGTATAAGATCTAATGATGACATCTTCGTTCACTAAGGATCATACATTATAGCTCTTACAAACCTTAGACTTGGAAGCCTCTTATTAAATTAACTTATTTTAACTACTGCTGAAAAGTATTTACAATGACATGTAATAGAAAAGGAATAGGTTCGGGCGATCCAAGATGGCGGACTAGAGGGTGACTGCATCTTCAGTAGCTCCAGAACCCAGGATTCAAGAAGGGGAGGCATTGAGAGACTCGGACTAAAACAGAGCCATGGGGTGAGTCTCCCCCACCCGGTGAAGCGCTGCCCGGGTGGCAGGCCCAGATTCGGGTGGCTTATTAGAGTACGGCAGAGCAGCTAGAGTCTTCCCCAGGCAGCTCTGAGCACTTCAGCGGTGGGCCTCTCCCACAGGGCCAGATTCTCCAGCTTCTTGGAGCAGGCCCCCCAGTGAGAGCCTTTCTGCACAGAACCAAGCTTCAAGTCCCTGAACCAGGGCGGCGAGTTCCTGCCCATGGGTTGTTTCAGGGACCAGGACAGGGCAGTCAGGGATTCCCCAAGCAGCCCACAGCCCGGCCCCCTCCAGTGGGAAGCGCCTTTCCAGGCTAGCTTCTCAGAGCAGGCTCCCCAGTGAGAGCCTTTCCACACAGAGCCAGCTCCAAGCCCTGGAACCAGTAGCAGGCTAGGGGCAGCTTTCCTTGGAAGCACTGCATTATCAAGTTACTCCAAGACTTCAGGCTACTGAAGGCAGGAAGGTGAGACACTGGAAATCTACAGGGACACTATAAACCAATAGGAGAATTCTGCAATATCACAAAGTCCCACTGACATCTGACCAATATGAGAAAACAAGGGAAGAAAATGTCCCAAACAAACCTAGATACTATATCAATAAAACCCAATGACAGCACAGCAGAAGAAATGTCAGAAAGGGAGTTCAGAATGTACATAATTAAAACAATCAGGAAAGCAAAAGAGAAGATGGAACAGCAAATGCAGGCATTAAATGATCGCACCAATTAACAGTTAAAGGAGCAAATACAGGAAGGAAGAGATCATTTCAATAAAGAGTTAGAGATATTGAAGAAAAAACAAACAGAAATCCTTGAAATGAAGGAAACAATAAACCAAGTTAAAAACTTCATAGGAAGCATAACCAATAGGATAGAACTCCTGGAAAACAGAACCCCAGATATTGAGGACAAAATATTTAATCTTGAAAACAAAGTTGACCAAACAGAGAAGATGGTAAGAAATCATGAACAAAATCTACAAGAATTATGGGATATCATGAAAAGGCCAAATTGAAGAATTATTGGGATTGAGGAAGGCTTAGAGAAACAAACCAAAGGAATGAACAATATATTCAATGAAATAATATCAGAAAATTTCCCAAATCTGAAGAATGAAATGGAAAACCAAGTACAAGAGGCTTATAGGCCTCCAAATATACAAAATTACAACAGACCCACACCAAGACACATTATTATGAAAATACCTAACATACAAAATAAAGACAGAATTTTAAAGGCCACGAGAGAAAAGAATCAAATTACATTCAGGGGGAAACCAATAAGATTATCTGCAGATTTTTCAATCCAGACCCTAAAAGCTAGAAGGGCCTGGAACAACATTTACCAAGCCCTGAAAGAAAATGGATGCCAACCAAGAATCTTATACCCAGCAAAACTTACTTTCAGATTTGATGATGAAATAAGATCCTTCCATGATAAACAAAAGCTATAGGAATTTACTAAAAGAAAGCCAGCACTGCAGAACATTCTCAGCAAAATACTCCATGAGAAAGAATGAAAAACAACAATGCAAATCAGCAATGAGAGGAGCTAGCCTAAAGGAATAGCCAAATAAAGGGGAAACCAAATCATGTCAAAAAACAAAAATGAGTCAAATGACTGGGAATACAAATCATATCACAATAATAACCCTGAATGTTAATGGCCTGAACTCATCAATCAAAAGACATAGACTGGCAGATTGGATTAAAAAGAAAAATCCAACAATTTGCTGCCTGCAAGAGACTCATCTCATAGAAAAAGATACCCATAGACTAAAGGTGAAAGGATGGGAAAAAACATACCATGCACATGAACACAGCAAAAAAACTGGAGTATCCAGCCTCATTTCAGATAATGTGGACTTCAAGCAAAAGTAGTCAGAAGGGATAAAGAAGGACATTACATACTGCTTAAGGGAAGCATAAATCAGCAAGACATAACAATCATAAATGTCTATGCCCCAAACAGTGACTCATCCATGTATGTCAAACAAATGCTTCTCAATTCCAGAAATCAAATAGACCACAACACAATAATACTAGGCGATTTTAACACACGTCTCTCACCACTGGATAGATCGTCCAAAGAAAAATTGAATAAAGAAACCATAGATCTCAACAACACAATCAACAATTTAGACTTAACCGACTTATATAGAATATACCATCCAACAAAGAACGAATACAGTTTCTTCTCAGCAGCACATGGATCCTTCTCTAAATTGGACCATGTCTTATGCCACAAAGCTAATGTTAGCAAATACAAGAAGATAGAGATACTACCTTGTACTCTATCAGATCATAATGAGTTGAAATTAGAAATAAATGACAAAACAAAAAACAGAAACTTCTCCAATACCTGGAGATTAAGTAACACACTATTATATGATGAATGGATAACAGAAGACATCAGGAGGGAAATAAAAAAATTCTTAGAGGTAAATGAGAACAAAGACACATCATATCAAAATCTCTGGGACACTATGAAAGCAATACTTAGAGGAAGATTTATTTCGTGGGGCACATTCAACAAAAGAAGTAGAAATCAAAAATAAATGACTTAACACTACAGCTCAAAGCCCTAGAAAAAGAAGAGCAGACTAACACCAAAAGTAGTAAAGACAGGAAATAGTTAAAATCAGAGCCGAAATCAATGAAATTGAAACAAAAGAAACAATCAGAAAAATTAACAAAATAAATAGTTGGTTCTTTGAAAAAATAAACAAAATTGATAAACACTTAGCCACACTAACAAAGAGAAAGAGGGAGAAAACTCAAATTACTAAAATTTGGAATGAACAAGGAAATATCACAACAGACACAAGGGAAATACAAAAGATAATTAGAAGCTATTTTGAAAATCTCTACTCCAACAAAACAGAAAACCTCGAAGACATCAACAAGTTTCTAGAGACATATGAATTACCTAAACTGAACGAGGAGGACATACACAACTTAAATAAATCAATTTCAAGCAATGAAATAAAAGAGGTCATCAAAAGCCTACCAACAAAGAAAAGTCCAGGACCAGATGGGTTCTCAGCCGAGTTCTACAAAACCTTTAAAGAAGAGCTCATTCCAATACTTCTCAAAGTATTCCATAAAATAGAAGAGGAGGGAACCCTCCCAAACTCATTCTATGAAGCCAATATCACCCTGATACCTAAACCAGACAAAGACACATCAAGGAAAGAAAATTTCAGACCAATATCCTTAATGAACATCAATGCAAAAATTCTCAAGAAAATTTTAGCAAATTGCATACAAAAATATATTAAAAAGATAGTGCACCACGATCAAGTGGGTTTCATCTCAGGGATGCAAGGTTGGTTCAACATCTGGAAATCAATAAATGTCATTCACCATATCAACAGACTAAAAGTTAAGAATCACATGATTGGGATGACCATTGGTCAACAAGTGGAGGCACCTCTGCCCACTAGCAGGGATTATAACCCACCTGAAGGCCACCACTCCTAGAGAGGCAGCTTCCTTGTGGAGCACCGCATTATCAACTTCCTCCAAGACTTCAGCCTACTGAAGGCTAAGGGGGGATATATATAGAAATCTTCAGGGACAGTGTAAGTCAATAGAGGAAATCTGCAATATCTCAGCGGTCCTCTGATACCTGAACAATATGAGAAAACAAGGAAAGAAAATGCTGCAAACAAATCTAGATGTTACATCAATAAAACCCAATGACAGCATGGCAGAATAAATGACAGAAAAGGAGTTCAGAATGTACATAATTAAAATAATCAGAGAAGCAAACGATGAGATGAAAGAGCAAATGCAAGCATTGAATGATCGCACCAATCGATAGTTAAAAGAACAAATACAGGAAGCAAAAGATCATTTCAATAAAGAGTTAGAGATATTGAAAAAAAACCAAACAGAAATCCTTGAAATGAAGGAAACAATAAACCAAATTAAGAACTCCATAGAAAGCATATACAATAGGATAGAACACCTGGAAGACAGAACCTCAGACATTGAAGACAAAATATTTAACCTTGAAAACAAAGTTGAACAAACAGAGAAGATGGTAAGAAATCATGAACAGAATCTACAAGAACTATGGGATATCATGAAAAGGCCAAATTTAAGAATTATTGGGATTGAGGAAGGCCTAGAGAAACAAGCCAAAGGAATGAACAATTTATTCAATGAAATAATATCAGAAAATTTCCCAAATCTGAAGAATGAAATGGAAAATCAAGTTCAAGAGGCTTATAGGACTCCGAATACACAAAATTACAAGAGACCCACACTAAGGCACATTATAATGAAAATACCTAACAAACAAAATAAAGACAGAATTTTAAAGGCTGTGAGAGAAAAGAACCAAATTACATTCAGGGGGAAACCAATACGGATATCAGCAGATTTTTCAGTCCAGACCCTAAAAGCTAGAAGGGCCTGGAACAACATTTTTCAAGCCCTGAAAGAAAATGGATGCCAACCAAGAATCTTACACCCAGCAAAACTTACCTTCAAATTTGACGATGAAATAAAATCCTTCCATGATAAACAAAAGCTAAAAGAATTTACAAAAAGAAAGCCAGCATTACAAAACATTCTCAGCAAAATATTTCATGAGGAAGAGATGAAAAACAAAGAAGCAAATCAGCAAAGGGAGGAATTATCCTAAAGGAATTGTCAAATAAAGGAGGAAACAAGTTGTGTCAAACAAATAAATAAATAAAATTTTAAAAATGAACCAAATGACCAGGAAACCAAATCATTTCTTTATAATAATCCTGAATGTTAATGGCCTGAATTCATCAATCAAAAGACATAGACTGGCAGACTGGATTAAAAAGAAAGATCCAACAATATGTTGCCTGCAAGAGACTCACCTCATAGAAAAAGATACCCATAGACTAAAGGTGAAAGGATGGGGAAAAACATACCATGCACATGGACTCAGCAAAAAAGCTGGAGTATCCATCCTCATTTCCGATAATGTGGACTTCAAGCCAAAGTTAGTCAGAAGGGATAAAGAAGGTCATTTCATACTGCTTAAGGGAAGCATAAATCAGCAAGATATAACAATCATAAACATCTATGCCCCAAACAGCGGCTCATCCATGTATGTCAAACAAATCCTTCTCAATTTCAGAAACCAAATAGACCATAACACAATAATACTAGGTGATTTTAACACGCCTCTCTCACCACTGGACAGATCTTCCAGACAAAAATTGAACAAAGAAACCATAGATCTCAATAACACAATCAATAATTTAGACTTAACGGACATTTATAGAATATACCATCCAACCAAGAGCGAATACACTTTCTTCTCAGCAGCACATGGATCCTTCTCTAAAATAGACCATATATTATGCCACAAAGCTAATGTTAGCAAATATAAGAAGATAGAGACACTAGCATGTATTCTATCAGATCATAATGGATTGAAGTTAGAAATAAATGAAAGAGTAAAACACAGAAACTATTCCAACATCTGGAGATTAAACAATATGCTATTATATGATGAATGGATAACAGAAGATATTAGGAAGGAAATTAAAAAATACTTAGAGGTAAATGAGAACAAAGAAACATCATATCAAAATCTCTGGGACACTATGAAAGCAGTACTTAGAGGGAAATTTATTTCATGGAGCGCATTTAATAAAAGAAGTAAAACTCAACAAATAAACGACCTAACACTACAGCTAGAAAAAAAAAAAAGAATCACATGATTATTTCAATAGATGCAGAAAAAGCATTCGATAAAATATAGCATCCCTTCATGCTCAAAACACTAGAGAAAATTGGGGTACTGGGAACATTCCTTAACATTGTAAAGGCCATCTACACTAAGCCCATGGCCAATATCATTGTAAATGGTGAATAACTGAAAGCATCCCCCCTAACAACTGGAACAAGGCAGGGATGCCCTCTTTCACCACTTCTATTCAACATCGTTCTTAAGACTCTGGCCAGAGCAATTAGACAAACCAAAGAAATTAAAGGGATACGAATACTATCCCTGTTCACTGAAGACATGATTATATGTTTAGAGGAACCTGGAAATTCCACCAGAAAACACTTAGAACTCATAAATGAATTCAGTAAAGTAGCAGGTTACAAGATCAATGCCCATAAATCCAACGCATTTTTATACATAAGTGATGAATCTTCAGAAAGAGAAATTAGGAAAACTACCCCATTCACAATAGCATCAAAAAAAATAAAATACTTTGGAATCAATCTCACAAAAGAGGTGAAAGAACTCTACAATGAAAACTACAGAACACTAAAGAAAGAAATTAAAGAAAACCTTAGAAGATGGAAGATCTCCCATGTTCTTGGATAGGCAGAATTAATATTGTCAAAATGGCCATACTACCAAAAGTACTATACAGATTCAATGCAATTCCAATTAAAATCCCAATGATGTACCTTACAGAAATAGGGCAAGCAATTATGAAATTCATCTGGAAGAGTAAGAAACCCAGAATAGTTAAAGCAATCATCAGTAGAAAGAGCGAAGCAGGGGGTATCGCAATACCAAATCTTCTACTCTATTACAAAGCAATAGTAACAAAAACGGCATGGTATTGGTACCAAAATAGACAGGTGGATCAATGGTACAGAATAGAGGACGTGGACACAAACCCAAATAAATACAATTTTCTCATACTAGACAAAGGTTCGAAAAATATGCAATGGAGAAAAGATAGCCTCTTCAAAAATGGTGCTGGGAAAACTGGAAATCCATATGCAACAGAATGAAACTAAATCCCTATCTCTCACCCTGCACAAAACTCAACTCAAAATGGATCAAGGACTTCGGAATCAGATCAGAGACCCTGCATCTTATAGAAGAAAAAGTAGGTTCAAACCTTCAACTTGTTGGCTTAGGATCAGACTTCATTAACAGGACTCCCATAGCACAAGAAATAAAAGCTAGAATCAACCACTGGGATAGATTCAAATTAAATCTTTCTCTCAGCAAAGGAAACTATCAGTACTGTGAAGAGAGAGCCTACAGACTGGGAGAATATCTTTGCCACTCACACTTCAGATAGAGCACTAATTTCCAGAATCTATAAAGAACTCAAAAAACTCTACACCAAGAATACAAACAATCCAATCAACAAATGGGCTGAGGAAATGAACAGACACTTCACAGAAGAAGATCTACAAGCAATCAACAAACATATGGAAAAATGTTCAACATCTCTAGTAATAAGAGAAATGCAAATCAAAACTACCCTAAGATTTCATCTCACACCTATTAGAATGGCAATTATCAAGAACACAAGCAACAATAGGTGTTGGCAAGGATGTGGGGAAAAAGGTACACTCATACACTGCTGGTGGGGCTGCAAATTAGTGCAGCCACTCTGGAAAGCAGTGTGGAGATTCCTTAGAAAACTTGGAATGGACCCTCCATTTGACCCAGCTATCCCACTCCTTGGCCTATACCCAAAGGACTTAAAATCAGCATACTACAGAGATACAGCCACATCAATGTTCATAGCTGCTCAATTCACAATAGCCAGACTATGGAACCAACCTAGATGCCCTTCAATTGATGAGTGGATAAAGAAACTGTGGTATATATACACAATGGAATACTACTCAGCCATAAAGAATGACAAAATTATGGCATTTGCAGGCAAATGGATGAAATTGGAGAATATCATGCTAAGTGAGATAAGCCAATCTCAAAAAGCCAAAGGACGAATGATATCGCTAATAAGTGGAGGATGACACATAAAGGGGGGGGGAGGGAAGGGTTAATGTTAGGGTTAGAGTTAGGGTTAGGGAGGGGGGCAAGTATGGAGGAAGGAAGTACTGTATAGAGGGTAAAGAGGGGTGGGAGGGGTGGGGGGAAGTGAAAAAATAACAGAATGAATCAAACAACATTACTCTATGTAAATTTATGAATACACAAATGGTATGCCTTTACGCCATGTACAAACAGAGAAACAACATGTATCCCATTTGTTTACAATAAAAAAAAAAAGAAAGAAAATGTGGCATATATATACAATGGAATATTACTCCGCCATGAAGAATGATAAAATCATGGCATTTGCAGGCAAATGGATGAAATTGAAGGATATCATGCTAAGTGAGATAAGCCAATCTCAAAAAACTAAAGGACGAATGATCTCGCTGATAAGCGGTAGAGGACACATAATGGGGGGTAGGAGGGGTTAGCTTTAGGGTTAGGTTTAGAGTTAGGGATAAGGTGGGTGGTAAGAATGGAGAAAGGAAGGACTGTATAGAGGGAAAAGAGGGGTGGGAAGGGTGGGGGGGAAGGGAAAAAATAATAACAGAATGAATCAAACAATATTGCCCTATGTAAATTTATGATTTTCAATTAAAATTAATAAAAAAAATTCAAAGCAAAAAAAAAAAAAAAAAGAAAAAGAAAAGGAATAGGTTCGTAAACTAAGGTAGGATACCCGTATTAAAATATCTTGTATTTTATCAACTGATAACAGCAAAGAGGAACTAAAATATTATCAAGGACTTATGTGCTTCATTCTCCTATATACATTTATATTCTGATTTTAATTATACACAAAGAATTGGATATGTGTTAATTCATTAAACAAGTGAAAAAAATTATTGCCTGTCACTGTGACTTTCCCATGATTCTCCAGCTAATGAAAGACAGAACTAACATTCAGTCTTTGCCTATCTGAACTAAGCACATAATCAGTCACTGTTCTGTGCAGCTTCTACACTGATTTCTAGGGAGACAACCAGAATGATGGCTGGATCTTTTCCCTGGCAATCCTCCTGAGCAGCACCTTCATTTACAACAGCATGGGAACCATCAACCAGCAGGCCATGGACCAACTGCTGTATCCTTTTTGTGTATGGAAAATTTTAGCTTCTTTTCATCACAGGTACTGAGGAAGACAAGTAGTGAAGAATCTCATTATGCTCAACATATCAATCATGACACAAAGTTCAAACCTTCCTGTTCTCACATATCCTTATACACACAGCCATACAGCATTCAGAACACCCCTGTTTAAATTCATCTCCGACCCTCTCCAAACACTCAACAGTCCCTGGAATTTGTGTCTTCACTTCAGCAAATCTCTGCCTTTTTATCACCTTCTCTAAATGTTACCTCCTGGCACCTAGCTATATGCCGTAAACATTATTTTCCCTATACACCTCTCCATTAGTCTTGGGTGGTGACTTTTTTATCCCATATTTTGCATGGAATCTGTCACACCAAGGAGATACTTGTGTTTCTTGCTCCCTTTTAGTTACAGACACTTTCTTATTTCCTCTGCCATTAAAAATAGAACCTCATTTGAAGCACACATCCAGACACATTTGCAGACCCCACTGCCCTTCTTTGCTGCAGTTATCTCCCAATCAGGAAACACACCTTTTATTTGTCAAAGATTTTAAGTGCTGATATGTTTTAGAGAGTAGCAACCATAGACACTGGTAACACCCTGGTCCCTCTATTGCCACACCTCCTCATGGATTTATCAACACCTTCTGCACTGCTGAGTCTAGGTCATTATCAACAACTTCACCATGTCCATGAACTTACATTCCAAGCATTTCACTGAATTCACTTTCACTTTCCTGTTTCTAATAGGTAATTCTCATCTTGTCTGATATCTCAGAAGGATCTAATAAATTGATCTTACCCTCTTTTCTCAACCACTTGCTTCTTTTTGTATCTAGAATGTCATAGCTTTCTAACATTCTGCTTTCCTCATTGATAGACCTTTTTAATTTTCTTTGCTGAATTTTCTTTTTTATCATGAATTCTGAAAGCAATAACTCTTTAATTAATGTGCCTTTTCTCTTATTTCTCTACTCTTAGGCCCTAGGTGATCTCCACCAGCCTCAAAGCTTTTTGTAGTACCTATTTGTCAATCACCACCAAGTTTGTGTTTCCAGTTACAACCAAGTTCCAACTTTTGTATTTACCTGCTGATGTAAAGTCCCCACTTCAATGTGTAAGAGATGTTTTAGCCTCAAAATGTGCACAATGAAATTCCTCTTAATTTCCTGTCCAGAACTACTCCCTACCCAGTCAGTCCCAACACAGTAAATTCCCACATCATTCACAAAGATGTTCAGACTGGAAACTTAGGAATCATCTCATATGATTTCTTCCCTTGTATCCTAGAAAGTATTATATGACAAATCCTTTCAGCTGCACTGGCAAAGATATTTCCCTGGACGGACCTATTCTCAGTACCTTCTATAAGGTAGCTCTAGTCTAAGCTTCCATTCTCCCATTTTGATTTTCTCCTTGTCTGCTTGTTTCCTTTGCTTATAATCCTGACTTTCACAGATGCAGTCACAGCTAGTATGTTCTTTTATTAAAAGTCATACCATCTTGTCTCTCCCCTGAATATCCACCAGTGGCTTCCCATTTAATTAATATTAAATTTCAAACTCCTTACCAGGGTCTAGAGATTATATGTCCTTACCCTTTTTCTCTTAGGATATCTACCCTACCACAGTAGACTTCTTGATAAGGGTTGTATACACTCAGTGATTTCCTCAGGGTTTGCAGATGATGTGACTTGTGTCTGGAACTTTCTTCCACTGGATTTTTCATGGCTCCCTCAGTTCATTTAGATTGCTGCTGAACTACAACATTAGAAAACACATTCATCTCTCTGGAAAACTTCATAACCTGCATCACATACAGACATGGTCAGATAATTTCTCAACTTTTGCCTCATTCAGTTTTCTTAAAGACAATTATTATCATAGTCTGAGATTCATTTTATTTTATATGCTTGCTTATTGTCAGTCTCCATCACTAGAGTGGTAGCATTGTCTCATTGATTGTAGTATTCTTGGTCCCTAGGGCAATGCTTGGTTCATAGTAGATGTTCAATAATTGCTTATGAATGAATGAATTTTGTGAGTGAATGTTTGTAAATATATACGTGAATTATAAATATAAAACATTGTTTTAGGTAAGCATTTGAAGCAAAGAGAGGGAAAAAAATGGCATCTTTCTGCTATGGTTTTCTTAATGCAACATCTCAGCTATGTGACAGAGCTGACACATTGAATCAGGGCAAAATCCTCACCTGGGAATAGTGGGGTAGATGACTCAGCTGACTGTGTGAGTTTCTTTCCAAACTTTGTGTGGTCTCTCAGAGATTTCTTCCTGCAACTGGAAGTAGATGGGAACCCCGTGAGTGCTGATGAGTACCTGGAGCATGCACTGAGGCTAAAAAAAGGTTACTGGGCTTGTTGGATGGTTGGAATAAAATAGAAAATAATACACTAATGACCATTTCCATGTAGATGTTAAAGTTTATAGTTTTGTAACTGTGTTATCCTGATTGTTCTGTTAGAGGAAATGAAAACATTGCTTGACTACATTAGTTGGATCCAATTTAAAATGGCACCATATATATATATATATATATATATATATATATATATATATATGGGGTACACCTTTTTGTTTCAATGGATTAATACCATTTGTGTAATCATATATATATATTCTTGGAGAAAGGTTTTTCCTTTCCCTATCCCTCTAACTTTTGATAGTCCTTACTCATCATTAGATTATTTTCTCCTACACAGACTTTCTGAAATTTATAAAGTTGAAGTGGTAATCCATTTGGGGTAATTAGTTTGAAGTTCACTCCATCTAATTTTCATTCCTGCAGTTACTGATAAAAAAAGCAAGAAATTTAATGAGCCTCGGTTATGCATCTGGAAGTTCTTCCCAAAGAGAAAATGCTTCATCTTTGACCGGCCTGCTCAGAGGAAGTACTTTACAGCTGGAGCAGCTAGAGGAGAAAGATCTGAATCCTGAATTTGTAGAACAAGCTTTAGAATTCTATTCATACGTCATCAGTGATTCTGGTGCCAAGACTCTGCCTGGTGGCATCACAGTCAATGGGCCACGTGAGTCAATCTCTCTCCCAGCTTCTTATCTGGACTTTCCTTCTGCTCATTGTAGGAATACAAGAGGGAGGCATAAAGGTCAATTAGGACAAACACATAGTCCAATGAGTTCAGGAAAGCATAGAACATGGATCACATTAAGTACTTTTCAAGAAAACTCAAAGAACTTATTTGTTAAATCGAGGAGCACAAAAAGAAAAGAAAAACCTAATTCTTCTCTAGTAAAATTACCACTTCTTCCTTTTTTGTACTGTTGATTGAAATCAGGGGTAAGTTGTCACTGAGCTACATTCCTAGCCCCTTTTTATTTTTTGAGACAGATTCCTGCTAAGTTGCTGAGGCTGGCCTCATATTTGTGATTCTCCTGCCTCAGCCTCCTAAGTCACTGTGATTATAGTGTGCATGACCATGCCCATCTCTAGTAACCTTTTATACCAACTTCTTAGCTTCCCACTTATGAAAGAACTTCCTAAGATGTGTGTGTGTGTGTGTGTGTGTGTGTGTGTGTGTGTGTGTAAAGAGAAAGAGAGAGAGGGAGAGAGAGAGAGAGAGAGAGAGAGAGAGAGAGAGCAATAGTCAGAAAAGAAATAAAATTCCACATTTAGATGTGACATTGCCACTAACTATGGTGCAACTATCCTGTTCATAAATTTAAAAATATTTAGAGAATGATTGCAATGAACCAACCACTGGTACATTGATGGATAAAAGAAATGTGATTTCTATCCCTATTCCACCATAATGAGAGCAAAATATACGCTAAAAAGTAAAAAATAAAATTCATAATTATTAGCATAATAAACAAAAGTAATAGGCTGCTGTGAGAGAGTAACGGACTAGGCAGGTGGGATGTCATTTAGATTGGGACACAGAATATTTGTCTGTAAAGGTGATGTGTAAGAGGAGAACCTAAAAAGGGACAGGAGTTACCAGAAGAACAGGAAAGAATGACTCACAGACAGAATAATGTAATATAAAAAAGCCTGTGGAAAAAGGAACTTTGCAATGTCAACCAAACAGAAGAAAGACAGGTGAGGGGGGCAGAGGAAAGAGGATGAGTGTGGTGCCGTGACTGGAGAGGTTGCAGGGTCAGGGCTCAAGAGGACTGACTCGTGATTCAAGGAGGTTACAGTTGGTGCTAAGCCCTGTGACAAGATCTGGGGAGATTTTGGGCAGCATGGTCAAGTTTTAAACTTTTTATAGTCTTTAGAAAATGCATTGGGTTCTATGAGGGAAGGAATGAGAAGGCAGATGCTCTTTGCAATGGTTTAGCTTTAAATGGGGATTGATTATGGCAGTGGAAATGGTCAAGGTGGACAAGATCTGAACAGATTTTGGATGTCAAATCCAAAAGTCCTGATAATGAAGGGAACATATATCAATAGAGGAAATCAGAAGAAAGTTTTAAGCCTATCTCCACAAATTGAAACTTAACAACTGTTATGATGGTAGGCTGCTTACTGACATAGTAATATCAGGAAGACTAGGCTTTCAGAGTGGATGCAATTGTTCGTATTGGAATTATTTAATATGGAGTTTCATCTGATGTACACAGTAAGGGATATCACACAGAAATTTAAATATACAAATCCAAGATTTACAAAAGATCAAGGAAAGAAAGAAAAGTCACAAGTCATACATAGAGAAATGACTTATTACTATGGAAAGAGAAGGTCCAGGATGCAGCTGTGAACTGCTGTTTCTTGTAGTGTGACAGCCACTCTGACTTGCGTGAGGTTAACTTTTCCTGGGATGAGAGGCTTTCAGTGGTGCGAACAGCAATGCCCGGGCAAACGGGGGAAAGCTGGTCACCTACCATTAGCTCTCCTGAGAGAATACCTGGGAAGACCCATTTACATACACCAGACACAGGACTGGTTACCCGCACCCAAGGAAAGGGGGAAAATAAAAAGCTGTTTTCTCCTTGGTCTTTTTCATGAATAGAAGTAAAAGGAAATTGGAAGAAAAGGGGGGAAAGGAGTGAACAAATAACTACCAAGGGTAATAAAAGACCTAGGCCTAATATCTATCTCCCAGAATATCATTACCCTGATGAATTCAACCCAAATCTTTCTTTTAGGCAAAAGGGAAAAAAAAGACAACAACAACAAAAATACAAACAAACTTTCATCGGTGAACCTAGAGGAAGAAATGGTTAAAATTATTATTTGTGACCCTCTCTTGAAAGTCTATAGAATATACTGTTCACCATCTCACAGTCACTATTTCTTAAAATTATTTTTTGTAGGTCTAGAGAGCCTGGTGTTGACTTATGTCAATGCCATCAGCAGTGGGGACCTGCTCTGCCTGGAGAATGTGGTCATGGCCCTGGCCCAGATAGAAAATTCTATAGCTGTGCAGAAGGCCCTTGCCCACTATGTCCAGCAGATGGACCAGAAGGCGCAGCTGCCCACAGAGACCCTCCAAGAGCTGTTGGACCTGCACAGGGACTGTGAGAGCGAGGCCATACAAGTCTTCATGAAGAACTCTTTCAAGGATGTGGACCAAAAGTTCCAGAAGGAATTAGGGGTATATTTGGTGTTCTGTGTCATGACAACTGACTTCTTGAGAAAAGTATTCTTCCTAGACCTCAGAACAGCAAAACTCAGTATTTTATATATATTTGAAATTATGATTTCAAAATTATGCCTAGCCTTCACTCTACTAAAAAATGGCACTATTTTTTCCACAACAATCCAAGTTTCTGACTAAAATCCATTTTTGTATATTTCTCCACTCTTAAGGTCATATTTTCAGCAATGATGTAAATTGTACAAGGGCATTCATAAAAAGATCCTTAATTTAGTTTTTTTTTTCCATTATAGTTAAAGAAGAAACATTAATGCTGTGTTTCCTGCTAATAATCTGTGGGAATTAAATTATTTTTAAATAAACCTAATAATTTATTGCTTTTATTTAAGCGGAGAGAAAAATTTAAAGACAAAGAAAGACACACCCATCATAAGATTATTTCTTAAAAATTTCCATTTTTGTTAATTTCCCCACCATGTATGCCCATATCTTCGACAACAAAGTAGAGTGTACAACTATGTTATAATCTTCATTTCTTCTTTAACCTAGAAGAGTGAAAATATGCAAAAAATTCTCATATTAAAGAATGTATAAAATAATTATTTATTTCACTCAGCACCTCTAGAAAAGTCACTGGGAATATAGTCTGCATCACTCATATAATTCTGACAAGAAATCTACAAGAGGATTATTGCTCCTTCTGTTTCACAGACATGGAATCCTCAGTTCACAAGCATCAAGGTTACAAAGCCCCAATGTGGTGGGTTAAGGAACTCAGTGCAGGCCTGCCTCACTGCCACATCTGTGCTCTGAAATGGGTACATATATTAAACACCTGAAGAGATAAATGTTTCGTATGAAATAATATGTGTGCTTTGAGAATCACTCTCTGAAAGCAGGAAAACTAGGGGAAGAGAGCTTTAGAAAAGCAGAGTCTTATGGATGTTGTAGGATGTCACAGTGTGGTAAAGACAATGTTCCCATTTAGATGCCACAATCTCCACAGGAGAAGCATTTCCCAGGAGCTGTAACTACCCTTCTCCTCACGGTTCACTGTTCCATCTGTGCTCTTTTATCACTTTACAGGCTCAGCTGGAAGCAAAGAAAGAAGACTTCTGTAAGCGAAACAGGGAAGCCTCACCGGATTATTGCTCAACTTTACTTCAGGATATTTTTGGTCCTCTGGAAGAAGAAGTAAAGCAGGAGACATTTTCTAAACCAGGAGGTTACCATCTCTTTATTCAGAAGGAAAAGAAACTGAAGAAAAAGTACTACCAGACTCCTGGAAAGGGGATACAGGTAACCTATGTAACTGGTACCATTTCTGGGATTACTGAGGAGACTCTTTCAAACTCCTTTGGGAACAAGGAAGATGGCACTGTGATTGGTGTGCAGTGCCTCTGCCTTTCATTCACCCATTGACTGGTTCATTCAGTAAGGGAGCCTATCATGAGATAGCTAGCTTCTTCCTGGGAATCACAGAAAGTCCTCAAAAGATGTTTGTGGAATTCATTCATTCATCCAATCTTCCAATCATTCACCAACACTTCATCTTGGCCTGTGCTTCAGGTTCTTGCTTGGCAAGTTGCTGTTGAGAAAGAAATTAAAAAACAAAAACAAAAAGCAAATTAACTTATAAAAGCAAGTATTTTCTAAATCTTAAATGAACAATAAACAAGTTGTATCTTACAAATAATAATAATGACAATAGCAGGTAATGCTTTATTGGATTCTACAGCATAATTCACTAAATCTTCACATCATAAACTATTATTAATATACACTTTAATTTAAAAAGAAAATTAATCACAGAGAAGTAGAAGGACTATCTTAAGATCACACAGGGAAAAAGTGGTACTGCTGAGATGAAAATCTGAGTGTCCCAATCTGTGGTCTTAATTTTTCTACGCTGGTGTACTAAGATTACATCAGAATGAAGTTTGGCTACATATTATTCAAAGTGAAAAAGCATCAATAGCCTCAAAAAGGCAAAATTTTCCTTCTTTTGAATCCAAGAAGTGAGGAGGAGAGCACCCAATTGTGCTATGATAGCCTATCATGTCTTGGTTGCAGTTCCTGGGCATTTGACCTCTGACCTCAAGCTGAATTCATGTTCTAAGGCAAATGTTTGTCTCAGCCTTTGGCTCCACTTTCTAGGTGGAAAAAAAGGAAGAAAGCAGAACTGTAGAAGTGCTGTGAGTCAACCCCCTTAAAGGAGATTTCCAAAAAGTTCCATATAATTATGGAATTATAATTATAATTTCTGATTTTGTTTTTGGCAAGAATTTAATCATATATGCACCCCAGCTACAAGGGATATTGACCATAAAATACAGTATTTTACTATGCTTATATAAGATAAGGTGAAGTTTCAGCAGACTCTTCAAAGAAGATAGAAAAAACAAAGGGATCTGTAGGAGAAGGAAATTTCAAATAACAGAAAGGTTTGAGAAGAATTAATTGGCTCATGTTCCAGGAATAGCATAAAAATTAATGTGCTGGTAGCAGAAAGCAAAGGAGATTCTCCAGGACATAAGGACAGAGGCAAGAGGCTAGAAAAGTGAGTACCTTGGAGGACACTGAAATCAGTCTGAAATTAATTTGGCTGAGCAGAAAGTCAATAGAGGGTTTTGAGTTTAAGTGTGGTTTGATCTTTCCTAAAATAATATGGCAAAACTGTCACTGCTCTGATGAGGACAGACTTTGGTAAAGGAGGTGAAAAAGTCTTGGGGTAGGGTGTTTGGAGTACATGACAAGTGACAGGTTCTGGTTACACATCTGATGATTACATGAGGGACAAGTGGGGGGAACAAGATATCAAGGATGCAGGTAGATGAACTGTTCGTAGATGACTGGAGTAATTGGGAAGGATCATATTTAAGGGGGATCAAGAGTTGAGTTTAGATCTAATAAATTTGAAATGCTATTTGAATTTTGGAGTGAATTGTTACATGGCTGGAAACATTGACTTGAATTAACAGATGTATTGCAAGGATTTCCTTTAACCCATAGCCTCCATTTCCACATTCAAATGCCCTCTGTTTAGGCAGAAGAGATGCTGCAAAAATATTTGGATTCCAAGGAGGATGTGGCAGATGCACTTTTACAAACCGATCAGTCACTCACAGAAAAAGAAAAAGAGGTTGAAGGTGAGGAAAACTGAAATCACTGAGACTAGTTGAAATGCCTAGAAACATTTCCTGGAAATACTGGCCCACATAAAATGAAGAATTCATTGTAAAGGAAGAAGAGCAAGTATCATTCTTAGTTCTGTGGAAATTTTACTCTGATTGGCATGGACAGTCATTTGTTTTCTGATCCAAAAATTACCACAGTTTTCAAAACCATGATAAATTTTTTAAAAGGGTAAGAGGTAAAAATAGCATGTACAAATTAATTTTTATATTTCTTTGTCTTTCTTCCTCAGTGGAACATATAAAGTCTGAATCTGCAGAAGCTGTAAAGAATATGTTGGAGGAAATCCAAAAGAAGAATGAGCAAATCATGGAACAGAAAGAAAGGAGTCATCAGGAACATATGAGGCAGTTGACTAAGAAGATGGAACAGGACAGGGCTCAGGCAAAGTTGGAGCAGGAGAGGATCCTTGCTCTGAAATTACTGGTATTTTATCACAACATTTCAGTTTTCTCTTCCAGTCCCCCAAGTCAAAAACAAAGTATAAGGATGAGAATTCGACACCCCTGAAAGAAGAATATCCAGTCCAGTTACTCTACTACATTTCTCATTTCCTCTCTAATCTTATCTCTGGCCATCTCTGGTTACTAATGGTTATCTACTTGCCAGATAAAATCCCATGAAATATTTCATTATGATATTGTTAATAAATAATAGCTGTTAATAACTAAACATTTTGCAACTGATTTAAGATATTAGTGATCAAATCCTCATGAAATAGTTCAAAGACTCTTACTTTCTCATTGACTGAGTGAGGACACTGTGATTCCATGAGATAAAAAGAACCTTTCTGCATCAGATGGTCTAGTAAAATATCCAGCTGGTGTTCCCTATGCAGTGGGATCATCAGTGATTGTGTTACTGCCAAAAATAGTGTACCTTTATCTCTGGGAGGACTATAATGAGTAGGAAGACTCCCTGACCATCTTACCCATTTTTAAGTACATTGGTTGAGGGCTCATGTGCCCAATACCTTCTTGCTATCTTAGCTCTACTCCAAATCCATACTGAATTGGCATTTTGGACCAGAAATATCCTATGGGTTACTGCAGGCTCCAGTAATTTCAAGTTATTTCTCTTGCATCTGCCACCAAAATTTTGCAGACTTGTACTAAATTCCTTTATGAAATGCCTGCTCTGTTTCTGAATCACATAGCTACATTTCCACTGCATTTTTTCTACCTTTCTTACCTGGCTACACATGTTTGAGATTCTACATCAGGTAAATCAGAAATAAAGAAAAAAATACATATATATATATATATATATATATAGTTTTTATAGTTTTTCCAGAAAAATCATGATGCATATGAGTGAAGGGTTCCAAGAATGCAATTCTAAGCCACCAATATTTTACAAACTATAAGACAAAAATAGTTCTGAAGCTGAAGAAAGGCCAGAGAAATATTTAGCCGGTGTAGGAGGCTCAGGAGAAAAGGAGCTAGATAGACAGACAGAAAAAGAATGCAACTTAAGGGAGGAAAGAACTTCCAGAACAAGTGTCAAAAGACTTGAAGGATTAATGGAAATACCCAAAGGGGAACTAACTTGACAGTATGGGAAACATGGTAAGATGTACAAGTTCTGACTGTTATCTTTCCTTTAGGAACAGAAACTACTTTTCAAAGAGAATGAGAGCATAAACTTCAGCAAGAGATGGAGCAAATCAAGAAATCAAAGGAGGGTTGTACCATACTCTAAAGATCTAAGGAACAAAAGGTCTCTGTCTAGTTCCCTCTCCCCAGGGAACAAATCAAACAAGCAACATCAGAATGTGAAACAACTGCCACTCAGCCAAAGTTGCAATCATGAGGCTTGCATTTCTGTTGGATCATGAAAGTTAAAACAAAGTTTAAGTATGAAAGCATGTTTTCCACTAGACTAAGTCAACTCACACTTATTTATAATCCTAATAATTATAAAAATGACCTATGATCTTTAACTGGATTTTATGGAAATCATGAACAAGCACTCTAGAAAGAGATTACATTGTATAACTGGGTTGCTTTTAACATTAAGGAGATGTCATGCATGTTCTATTCCAGGTAGATTCTTTTTCTCCCATATCGGTCCTTAGATATTATGCTGTTTTTCAAGTATTTACTTTTGTTCTAGAATAGGATTGGAGAGTTTTTTGAACATAGGAGAAATTAGACAAAACTGTGTAAATCTACTAGGGACAGTGGAGCATCACTCCTGCCAAGGGTGGCGGATCTCATAATATTAATAGGAGAGGTCCTGGACATCTCACTTGGCTCTAGGCAGAGACTACAGTTCTCAGCTGGGTAGAGGCTGTCTGGTCTGCAGGCACCGATGGGACGTCTGAGTACTGGCAGAGGAAATTCCTGTCTGGAATGCAAGTCTAAGTCCAGGCTCCACTTCTCTGTTTATTTAACTTCTATGGGTAATTACTGCCTCATCCTTAGGACCTACAACTCTGCTTTCCAATACCCTTTTCTTAGTTTTTTCTTTTTCCTACACTTTAAAGACTACCTTCTAAAATCACAAAACAGGAAGATTTAACTCAAACTCAAAATAAATTCCTTTCTGTCCGTTTGAGAATCTTCACTGTAATCTTATAAGATTTAAATCTTGGAATCATTTTTTCCCTCTGTCTTCCTGCCATGACATCATTTCTTAGAAGTCACTCAGGGTAAATGCTATGACCAGATTAACAGAAGGTGAAATCAAGAATAATCCATTATTAAATGTTTTAACCTACCACAGTTGTTTTAGAATCTGTATTATTTAGTGTTCTCATTGGCTAATAACAATTTGCTTAGCAACTTAAATAAAACTAATTTAATTTTTAAGACCATTTGTAGCACACAGATACCCCAGGATGATGAGGGAGTCAGACTCTACAGTTGTTCCATCAAGAATAGTGCCACCATACAGTGAAGGTGTCTCAAGACAGGATGCCACAGCCACCAGGACCTGGCACCCTGGTCTCCAGATTAAAAGTCAGAAGGCCTCTAGTGTCAGCTTTCACTGGGTGGTTGCCTCCACTTTCTCACATTTGCAATAAGCAAACAGTACCCAGCTTACAAAGTTGCATCTTTGGGTTGCTCGTGTCTGCAGATAAATCTCACCAAAGTGTATCTCCAAGGCAGATTCTCATTCACATGCCTCCCACAGGGAGAGTTTGGGAGGGAGTTCACTCGGTCTTCCACTTTGGGAAGTATAGACATATAGGGAAATATTTCTGCATGTTAAGGTCATCCAACTTTTTCTCCTCAAAGACCTCTAAAGATAAATCCTATGTTTCCTCCAGTAGGAATAAAATAAGACCCCTGCATAATTTCCCATACATCACATGCAACCCTCTTACTTTTTCATCTTTGCCATGACAGTTCAACATCTTTTTAATGTTTCCATTGTATTGTACATCATATACCTTCTTAACATCCATTAGGTTATTTTTTATCTTTAACAATGATAGCTAACAAAGCCTTTAAGGGGGGCTGGGGAGATAGCTCAGTAGGTAGAGTGCTTTCCTTGTAAGCACAAGGCCCTGGGTTTGATCCCCAGCACCCAAAAAAAAAAAAAAAAAAAAAAAAACCAAAAAACAAAAACAAGGCCTTTAAGGGAAAAAATAATAAGTACATCCATATCACAATTTAGCATATTCATTTCTATTTAAGATTTAGCTCATTTTTGCTTCTCAAATTAGTTATTTTTATTATTTTTAAACAGTTCCTATCTTGTTCTGTGCAAACAGAATGCAACTTGTTTTTCAAAATAGCCCTCAAACTTACTGTATCAGATCATTTTGTCCTACCTCTAGTTCATTAGTTACTCTCTGATAGTCTTTCTTTTACAAACATACAAAAAAGGTCCTCTCTACCTAAATTTTAATATCTCCCTCTCAAATCTGATTCAGAGTTTCCCACACCCCTTTTTCTTCTGCTTCCCACTCAGATACCACTAATGCACACAGCCCAGGCCTGAGTTGCCTTCGCCCATAAGCAGTTGATAAGTATGGTACTTTCTTTTCATTTCCCAGCTCTACCTTCCCCCACACAGACTAGTCCACGTTCATGATGCTTCATGGAGTGCAGGGGATGAGGGAAAAGAAACCCTTCTCGGGGAGCCATTACTGTCTGCTGGTGGTGCCCTCTGGGAGTACCTCTAGTCCTTCTACTTTAAGGAGGTGTCAGTTCTCTGCAGGTTCACCTGATACAACTGCCCACTAGCAGTAGTTCCTATTGTAGTTTCCTTCTGATTCCTTCCTCCAACCCTCTCTTCTGCAGATCCACTCATCTGGTAGCTTCTTGTCACGCAGACACATTGGCAGGGTTTCTCTCAAGTTGACCCTAGACCAGAAGCCCCCAGAGAATCCACCAGGAGAAAAACTCACATGCACATGCTTAGCCATACACTGAGAGGGCAAAATGCCCACAGTTGTCATCATCTTCTTCCCTATTTTGTCACAAACCACTCTACACAGACTGACTTAGATATTTGGGGACATAAGTCAGAAACCAATGCTAGTGTCCCCTCTTCCTGTCAGCCTTACAGATCTTGGAGTCCTCCCTAAACTCTGCTTAGTTTATGAAGAGCACAGAAAGTGGCAGCCCGTATTTCCCTTGCAAAGGGGAGGTTGGAGAAGGGAAGGTGGGTATCAATGCACACCAATAAGTCAAAGGAATTCTCCACTGCTAATCTCTTCTATTCCATCTCTTCAGTTCCTCTTGCCCGATGAAATTTGGAGTAAGAGCTACAAAACAAAACAAAACAAAAGTCTCACAATTTTTTTAGAGTAGTCTTTTATAAAGGATAAAATGAAACTTTCAAAATTGGAGAGTAAAGGTAGAGATATACAGTACTAGAGTGTTCTAGTCCATTTTTTCTAGTCCAGTTTTGAAGAATAATAAACACTGATTAAACATAATTTGGACTCTCCTTTGTTAACACATTGACTCATCATTTGAACCAAGTACCATAGCCTTGTGTCATGATAAACTCAAATATAAAGTATTCAAAATTCTTAAATTTTATTTTCTATAAAACATGGATAATTATAGCTATATCAGAAGATTGTACTGAGGAATACAGTAATATAATGAATAGTGCCTGCAAAGAATTTAACATTATGACTGCTATTATAATAGACTCTAAATGCAACATACATTTTAAGGTGAATATTTTTCATTTTATGTATTTTATTTTTTAACTATTGACACATTAATTGTAGGAATTAATGGGACTAGCTGTGACATGTTCATACATGCATAGAAAATGTCCATTCATCCTTCTACTCTCTTCCTGCCTCTTTGTCAGGAGTCTGCTTTTGACCTCTCCCCCAACCTCAGCCCCTTGTAGCCCTTAGAATACCTCTTCTACTTTCAGGACACTTAAGAAAATTTTTTTGTTGTTTCAACATATGAGAGAAAACATGTGATAGTTATCTTTCTGTGTCTGTCTGGCTTTTTCAACTTAACATCATACCCTCCATTGCCATACATTTTCTGCAAAACACAGGATTTTATTCTTCTTTGTTACTGAATAATACTCTGCTGTGTATATATATCACTTTATCTGATTATCTGTTCAAGCAACTAGACTCGTTCCAAATTTTGCTGGTTATGAATAATGCCTCAATAAGCAGATGTATGCAGGCATCTGTTTTGTGTGCTGACATTGTTTTCTTCAGACATATAACCAGGAGTGAAATACCTGGTTGATACAGTAGTTCTATTTTTAGTTTTTTGTTTTGTTTTGTTTTTTAGGAAACTCCATACTGTTTTCCACAGCAGCTGCTCTAATTTACATTCCTACCAACCAGTTTAGGGTTCTTTTTCCCCAAATTCTCACTATCACTTGTTATTATTATTATTTTAATAAAAGCCATTCTTCCAAGGGTGAGATAGAATCTCATTATGTATTTGATTTGTATTTTGCTAATAGCTAAAGATATTGATCATTTTAATATGTTTATAGGACATTTCAATTTCTTTTTTTAAGACACATCTATTCAAATTATTGGCCCATTTTCAAATTGGATTAATATTTTATTCTTAAAGTTTTTTTTCAGTTCCTAATGATTCTGGAACTTAATCCTCTGTCAGATGAATAGCTGACAAAGATTTTCACCCATTCTGAAAGTTGTCTCTTCATTCTACTGATTGTTTCCTTTGCTGCACAAAAGTGTTTTATTTTGGGGTAATTCCATCTATCAATTCTTGCTTTTATTTTCTATGCATTCCAAGTCCTATCAAGGAAATAAATCATCATCATCTGTGCCAAGATCTTAAATTGTTTCCCCTATGTTTTCCCTCGGTTGGTTCAGAGTTTCACATATTTCATTAAGATCTCTGATCTGTTTTCAGTTGCTTTCCAGAGGGCAAGAGATGGGAGTCTAAATTCAATTTCTCCATGTGGATAGTGTTTTCCAAGCACCATTTATTAAAGGATTGTCCTTTCTCCAATGCATCATTTGTCAAAAATCACCTTTGTCAAAAATCAGTCGACTTTAAATGCATGGTTTTATTTCTGGGTCCTCCGTTGGGTTCCTCTGGTTTAGGTGTCTCTTTTTATGGCAATACCATGCTGTTTTTGTTATTATGGTCTGTAGTGTGTCTAGAAATCAGGTATTGTGATGCCTCCTGCTTTGTCCTTTTGATTCAAGACTACTGTGACCATTCAGGATCTTTTGTGTCTCTATGTGAATTTGAGGATTGTTGTTCTCCAGTTCAAAGGAGACAATCATAGGTATTTTGACGAGGATTACATTGAATTTGTAGATTTCTTTCAATAGTACACCTGATTCAACAATAACTCTCTCAATCCATGAATATAGGAGATCTTTCTATCATTTAATGTCTTCTTCAATTTTTTTCTTTACTGTTGTGTATTTGTCATTATAGAGGTATTGCATATTCTGGTTTTTTTGTTTGTTTGTTTGTTTGTTTTTTGTTTTGCGGTGCTGGGGATCGAACCCAGGGACTTGTGCACGCAAGGCAAGCACTCTACCGACTGAGCTATCTCCCCAGCCTGTATTGCACATTCTGAAGCATCTTTTTTGCCTTTGACACAGAGTATACACTTGTAGAGATGACTTCTGTGCCTCTCAGAGTAAAGATCATGTACCAATAAAACTTACATTTAATATATAAGGACATATACCATAAGAGATATATGCTCCAAATACTCTAAAAATCTTTTACCTCTTATTGTCATCATGCTACAGCAGCAAAAGAAACATTATTTGATTCACATAAAAAGTAAAAGGAAAATACAGATATATTATATTTAAGAATACTTGTATATACTTCTAAATATATATATTACATATTTACATGTTTGTTATATATATAAATGAACATTAGAGATATGTAATGAAAGTTTTTCCATGTGTCAACAATGAAGTAATTTGGTTTCCAGCCTTCAGAGATAATCAACAAAATTCTGAACTTCTACCCTTCTCCAACACTCTTGGTTATTTTGTCCCGGTGTCTGTGCACCAGTGATGAAGTAGTGAACTGGCATTGGCTCAGCCTTTGTGAAGGCTCATGCAGAGGGCATCGTGGTACACTTATGTGTGAGAGCATCTGAGACCTCAAAAATAAAATAAATAAATAAATAGATTCTATGACTAGGAATTAAGACCCAAGCTTGAAAGTTCAAAGCCAGCCTTAGCAACACTTAAGTGCTAAGCAACTCAGTCATGCTCAGTCTCTATATAAAAATACAAAAAAAAAAAAAAAAAAAAAAATGGGGGCTGGGGATGTGGTTCAGTGTTTGAATGCCCTTGAGTTCAATCCCTGGTATCCTCTACCCACCAAAAAAGGAGAAGGTAGCTCTATAAGAGCATCCTAAATGTTCCATAAATTTGTCAAACCTCAATATATCTGATATCATCTGACTTTTTTTTCCATTTGGCAAAATGGGTAGAAATGACATATTGGGGTTCATGCTTTTAAGGATTCATCAACTAAGTTGGATGCAGTGGTGCACACCAGTAATCCTGTGGCTTGGAAGCCTGAGGCATGAGAATGGCAAGGGCAAAGTCAGACTCAGCAACTAATCAAGACCCTAAGCAAGTTAGTGAAACCCCTATATCAAAATAAAAAATAAGAAAGGCTGGAGATTTGGCATGGTGCTTTAGTGCCCGTGGGATCAATCCCCGGTACAGAAAAAAATAAATAAATTTCTTTATATAATCCTTTTATTGGAGTGAGATCTTTATGAGTGAGAGTGTTTGTATATTCTTAATAGCTTCACAGTGAAAATCTTGTTTTGGTTCATCAATTCAAAACATTTAGGCTGTTTTCAAAGTTTGAGTTTTTAAGACCACCTCTCCTTTTGAGTAGCATGTTATCTCTAAATCACTTCCCCGTGCTTATTTTAAAGCGAACTTCATGCAATGAACTCAGTTTCAAGGACACTATATTTTGACACATGAAATATGGTAAAGAATTTAGAGACATCCAAATGTTTTAGTCAGCTTTTTGCTGCTGTGACCAAAAGACCTGAAAAGAACTGGGCATGGTGGCACACACCTATAATCCCAGCAGCTCAGGAGTCTGAGACTAGAAGATGGTGAGTTCAAAGTCAGCCTCAGCCACAGTGAGATGCTAAGCAACTCAGTGAGACCCTGCCTCTAAATAAAATACAAAATAGGGCTGGGGATGTGGCTAAGGGGTCTAGTGCAAATCCCTGGTACCAAAAGAAAAAAGAAAAAAAGACCTAAAAGAACAATTTTAGAGGAGGAAAACATTATTTGTGGGCTTGTGGTTTTAGAGGTTTCATTGCATATGAAATGGGAAAGAACCAAATTAACACCGTTTTGTTCTGACCTGACTCCATTGTATGCTTGCTTGTTATGTTTTCCTGTCAACCTCCTGAAGTTGTATCTATGTTGACAGTACAGTAGGACCTTCCCACTTCTTGACTATGGCCCTGATGTATAACAAAATGACTCTGAAATGTATGAACAAAACAATTCTCTCATGTAATCAAAATATCTGTCTCAACAAGGTTTTTTCTGACCTACCTGTGCCTTAATTGTCCTTGTGGGTTTTATGGATTTTGCCTTTATAAACTCTGTACTTCCAAAATTCAGGGCTGGGAGTTCTTTGAGGTGTTAGCCTCCTCCCAACAACCAACTGCTTGGCACACTTATTAAAAAAAAAAAAAAAAACTCTTTTTCCCTTTCAATTTGAGTCAATATGCCTGATGGTTTATAATTCTTGTGTACTCCTTAACACATAGACAGCCAACTCCATTGCTCGGAGTTGCTCGAACATCATGGCAGAAGGGTGTGGTGGAGGAAAGAGCTCAAGACATGGCACAGGAAACAGAGAAAGACTAAGTTGGACTCACAAAATAAAGACCTTAAAGGCACAGCCCCATTGATCCACCTCCTCCAGCCACAGCCTATATGCCTATAGTTACCACCCAATTAATACATTCAAGTGGTTAATGCACTGATTAGATTAAGACTCTCATAACCCAATCCTTTCACCTCTGAACTTCCTTGTATTGTCTCACAAATGAGCTTTTTGTGGACACCTCATATCTGTACCATAAAACCGAGACTCTCTGGCATGAGCACTCATTCTCTTTCCTATTAACACACATTCTGAGCTCTCTTTCATATACTAACCATAAGATACTTCCTGTCTCTGCTAGGACTCTCTATTGGAACAAAGCATTTCTCTAACACAAATATGACATTGAAACTCTTTGCCCTCCCAAAAAACAGAACATATCAAGATACGATTTCCACAAACTTGCTGTGACATTTGAGTGGTTTCAAGGGCTGACTGATACATGGTGTGTCATCATCTGATCCTTACAGCTTAACTTTTGCAGTCATGTTGAAGGTGAGCTCCCAGGTTTTATGGTAATTAAATCTGAGACAGAGGAAGAGATAACACCTCCTGCAACTTCCACCCCCAAATGGAAGACTTTCCTACAAACACATGTGAGTGTAGATTTTACTGAAGTTGCAGGTTGGGAAAATTCCTTTTCCCTAGGTTTTCTTTCCTATGACCAATTTAGAAGAAAATCATAGCCTAGACTCCACAATAACCCAGTGTATTTCCACCTTGTTGTTCACCTCTCTTCTTTCCTATATTCTGTTTTATCCTCTACTCTACTTTACTTCTAAAAGTAAACAAAATTTCTCCAACTAAGGAAACTTAGTCTTTTTCTCATTGCTTATGTTTTGCTGATACTTACATTCTGGTAAATTCTCCTCTGTTTCAATAGGCATTTCTAACTATTTTTATACACATACACATTTCCCTCATTATGAAGAATTTTGGAGCCAGGTGCGATGGTGCACACCTGTAATCCCAGCAACTCTGGAGCTGAGGCAGGAGGATTCAAGATCAAAGCCAACCTCAGCAACTTAGTGAGGCCCTAAGAATGTGGTGAGACCCTGCCTCAAAATAAAAAATAACAAGTATTGAGGGGGCAGAGGATGTGGCTCAGTGGTTAAGCTCTGTCTCAAAATAAAAAATAAAAAGTAAACGCAGAACTGAGAATGTGGCTCAGTGGTTAAGCACCCCTGAGTTCAATCCCCTATATAAAAAAAAAAGTTGGGACACAACATTATTATTATTAAAATAATAACCCTTATTTATATTTTTATAATTTGGTATCATAGGAGTTACAAGGGAGAAAGAGACTCTGTAAGCACTATAAGAATTGCACATGGTACACAGACACCATTAATTGGGAAACATTGTGAAACTCTAGCCAAACAGAAGCTGCATACGCCATGAAATTGTCCATACCCATGAGAGACACAAAGTCCTGAGTGGGCAGATTGCCAGGTTCATAGGCACCTTTAGGAAAAGGGGTTTATTTTGATGTTATTGGATGCCTTTTCTGCATTTTGCTCCAGATTTATGTTTTTAAAATTAAATTTTTATTTTTTTCAAAGAGAAAAGAAGCATATTTTCTAGATATGAGCCTGTTACAAAGTAGCTCTTCATTGCTTTCAGTTGTACTCTGAATTACAATAGGAAGAAATACGATTTTAGGCAGCATTGAATCAACGTGAGATTGTTTTCCTGCCAGAAAACCTTTATAGGAGAACATTTTGAAACATAGCAACTGAAAGTGTACATAGTCTGGAGTGAACAAAAAAAAATCATATCTGAGATCTAATGACAGCACCTTCTCTCTCTTATGGCTTTTCAAGAATGAGTACAAAGTAGTCAGTACTTCGTACTTTTTAAATGTACGAAAAAGCTGGTCAGCTTAGGAAATACCACATGACCCACCTAGGTGAATGGTACAATCAAAATTAATGATCTGAAGCCCTCTCAAAGCAATCTCCATATAGCAGTCATACTGAGTTTTGCAAAAACCATTGTTTAATACATGCAATACAGAATTTATCCCTTTAACCATTTTCAAGAACACAATTCATTGGCAAGAAATAAATTCCCAACATTCAGCACCTGACCAGTCTCTTGTTCCAGAACATTTATATCACCTAAATAGAAATCCAAAACCCATTAAGCAATCCCTCCACATTCTTCTCTTCCCCCAACCCCAGGAAAATACTAATCTGTTTTTAGCCTCTTTAATTGTGCCTATTCTGTATATTTCATATAAATAAAATTTTATGATATGTGGTCTCCATCTCTGTCTTTATACTTGGATACTTGGTATAACATCTTGAGGTTCATCAGTGTTTAGGAGATATCCATTCCTTTTTATTGAAAAAAAAAACATTATATTTAATGGATACCACATTTTAACCATTTTTTCATTGATGAGCATTTATATTGCTTTCACCTTTTAGTTATTAAGAATAATGCTTTTATGAACAGATATGTATTTTATTTGTCTTGGGTACATACCTGGGAGTGAAATCAATACTTTTGTGGTAACTTTTTTTTAATTTTGAGGAATTTCCAGACTGTTTTGAAAGGGCCTATGTTGTTATTCATTCCCACCAGCAGCATATAAGTGTTTGAATTTCTTCACATCCTCTCCAACACTCATTATCATGAATATTTTTAGTACAGCCTTCCTAGCAGGATGGAGGCAGTATTGCATTGTGATTTTGATTTGCAGTTCCTTAAAGGCTAACAACATTGCACATCTTCAGTGTACTTCTTTGCAACCTTTACCTGCTTTTTGATGAAATGTTTATTCATATATTTTGCTCATTTTAGTTGATTATTTGCTTCTTAAAATTAACTTTGAGTGCATTATATATTCTACATATAATTCTCTTAGCAAATATATGATTTGCAAAAACATTCTTCATTTCTCTGAATTGTTTTCTTGCTTTCTTTTAAAACACGGAAGTTTCCAATTTTGATAATGTTGATTTTATCTCATCCCCCCTCCCTTTTGTTTCTTCTGCTTTTGCTATTATATCTAGGAAGTGATTTCCTAATCCAGGTCATGAAGAAGTAATGCTTGTTAATAAGGTAATATTTGATTCATTTAAGTTTCTGTATAGGGTATGACACTTAGGTACAAGTTTGTTCTGTTGCATGCATTAGTTTTCTTGGTTTGCTATAAAAATGTATCACAAAGTTGGAGGCTTAACACAACAGAATTTATTACAGTTCTTTCAGAAGCAAGAAACCAGAGATCAACCAGTCACTGAGCTGTCTTCCCTCTGGGGTTCTACTGTCCTCAGGCTCTACTGCCCTCTGCTGGCTTTCAGCCTTCTGACCTTGTTAAGCTCACTGTCAACTATGCTTACACCTTTAATGGCCACTTACTCTGTGTCTCATTCTGTACTGTGGAATGAAACTGATCATATTGATGGCCGATTCAGGTAAACCTGAATGATTTTATGTCATGATTATTAACTTAATTACATCTACAAAGATTCTTTTTACAAATGAGGTCATATTCACAAGTCCTGGATGTTAGAATGTGCAACTATCTTCTGAGGGGCTATCATTAAAGTCACTACAGTATAGTTCAATCACATCAACTTTCAGTTTGCTTTTTGTTTTATATATTTCTCACATATTTTGTATTCTTTTTTGCCATTTGATTGTCTTCTTTTGCATGAAGTAGATTTATTCTTTTGAGTATGATTTTAATACCTTCAATGACCCTCTTCCCTGTTTTTGTGATAAGATTCTTATACATATTACATTTATGTATGTAACAAGACTATAATCATTGCTTTCTATAATTTTATGTATTAGAAGCTCAAAAGAGAGATGAGCCTACTGCTTCCCCTGCATATGGTTCTTGCTTTTCCTATCTCATTATTTTCTCTTAAAATCTGATATTTTAGATGACATTTTATCACAAATATGGACACTAATACCTCTCCCCCAATTCTGAGGTTCTTTTGGTTTGTTTCTAGGGTGGTCATATACTAAGACTGAGGGCCTCTGGCTACACTGACCTGACTGAGGGCCTCTGGCTACACTGACCTGACAGAATGTTTGTTAAACTAAAGCCTACTTGGAGGACATGCCCAAGTATGGTACCTAACCGAAAAGGCAGTCAGGGAATCTTAACTAAAGTGTGGCTCAAGGGGGTCCTCATTGGGGAAAATATAACCCTTCACACTGTGGATGGAATCATAAATTAGCAGAACCATTATAAAAAAGCAGTATGAAGGGATCTAAATGGTCTCTATGATCCAGAAATCCCTTAACTGCATATTTATTCAAAGGAAATGAAATCAGTATGTGAGATACCCGCAGACCCATGTTTCTTGTATCACTATTTATAATACCCAAGATACAGAATTAACCTAAACATCCATCAGTGGTTGAATAGTAGTGTATATATACACAATGGAATACTTTTCATCCATAAAAATTATGAAATCCTGTTGTTTTCAACAACATGGATGAACTTAGAAGATATTGTGTTAAGTGACACAAGCCAGACATCAAAAAATCTCACTCATAAGTGGAAGCTAAAGACGTGGATCTTATAAAAGTAGACAATAGGATACCAGTTATCAGAGGCTGGAGAAGGCAGGAAGGAGACTAAGGAGAGTTGGTTAATACCCATTGACCATAAAGTTGTAGTTCCATAGAAGGAATAAGTTCTGGGGTTCTGTTGCACAGTAGATTAATTATTGCTAACATGAATATATTGTGTATTTCAAAATAACTAGAATAGAGGGTTTAGAATGTTCTCACCAGAAAGAAATGACTAATGTTTGAGATGATAGATATGCTGATTGCCATGATTTGATAATTACACAATGTATGCATGTATGAAAACATATTGTACCCCCTAAAATGTAAAATTACTATGTTTCCATTAAAATAGTTTTTTTAAAATGGAAAAAAACAAACAAAAATAGGGGCTATTCATCACTCATCCTCAATGGGCTCCTTGGGCATGTATAGTCACCCTAGGATGGCTGATTTTAGGAGGGTTCTCTTTGACTGTCTCTTTCACTCTAATAAGTTGTTTTTCTGCATGGGTATCAAACTCAGCTAGTAGTATACACTAATTGCAGGCTTATAACTCTAATTTTTACAAGACTTGCTCAATAAATTGTTGTAAATCTCATGCAGTTGAATTTACACAGGGTTAGTTTTGAGGCCAGTCTTTGGTCCTGTTCTGACTCTAGGAGGGCTCCTCTGGGATGACTCCTTCTCAGGTTCTCATTGGTAAAACCATTAAACTATTTTCTAGCTTGTTGCAATCATGAGTTACCAGTTTCCTTATCTTTGCCTATCACCAAACTCTCCATTATTTTTGAAAGTTCCCTTAGCACTGAATTTCTCCATATTCCATTTCAAATAAAGTCCATTCCACTTGGGAGAGCTTTGGAATTCTCCATTTTTATGAAATGTCTTTTTCCTGGACATAATCTCTGAAGCAATTCTTCACCACTGGACATGAGGGGCAGGTCTGGTCTCCTCCTGCCTCTCCCAGCATAGTTTCCAGCTTACAAATATATAAGGGCAAGGGTAATTAGAATGTTAACACTGTTTTCCTACCATGCCTGGGTGAGAAGTTCCTGTTTGAGAAGTGACTGCATTGCAGGCAGGAAGCCTCTGATCTCTGGTCACATCTCAGTAGAAATAAGTCTGTCTCTTGGTGATGGAGGGCATTAATTTGCTAGGTTGCCATAACAAAATAAAACAGGCTGGGTGGATTTAAATAATAGATTTATTTTCTTGCAATTCTGGCAGCTGAAAATATGAAATAAGACATCACAGATTTCATTTCTTGTTAGACCACTATTCTTGGTTTTCAGATGGCTGCCTTCACATGGTTATTCCTCTGTCTCCATCTGTATCTGGTATCTCCTCTGTGTGTTCAACATTAGTTCATTTAAAGATACTAGTCATATCATATTAAAGTCCACCCTAAATATATCCTTTTAACTTAATTGCCTCCTTAAAGACCTTACATCCAAATGTGGTTACATTTTTTAATATTTACTTTTATTGTAAACAAATGGGATACATGTTGTTTCTCTGTTTGTACATGGAGTAAAGGCATGCCATTTGTGTATTCATACCTTTACATAGGGTAATGGTGTTTGATTCATTCTGTTATTATTTCCTTCCCCCCACCCCTCCCACCCCTCTTTTCCCTCTATACAGTCCCTCCTTCCTCCATTCTTGCCCCCTCTTACCCCCATTATGTGTCAACATCTGCTTATTAGCGAGATCATTCGTCCTTTTTTTTTTTTTGAGATTGACTTATCTCACTTAGCATGATGTTCTCCAATTTCATCGATTTGCCTCCAAATGCCATAATTTTATTATTCTCCATGGCTGAGTAATATTCCATTGGTTACATTTTAAGGTTCTGATATCTGGACTTCAACATCTGAATTACTGGGGATGGGGGACAAAATTCAGCACATAACAGAGGTTATGAGGAATGTTGATGATCTTCCAGTGAATAACCCACCATATTCTTGAACTGAATACTGAACTGAGAGGGGGCCCTGTCTTCTAGGCCACACCCCACCAGAGGAGCTTTGTCAAATGGCACTGGATGAGGAAGGAACAGGTCACATCTCCATGCCATAGACTCTTGCTGTTCTTAGCAAGATTCTGGTGATCTCCTTTGAAAAAATATTTCATTGTTTAAATTATGCCTTTAAAAACAAGCGCTAGAAGTTTTAATTTTATGAAATAATTTTTGATAATTACAGTAATTTTTTTCTGGGAAGAGATTCCACAGTACAACTTCTACTGCCACACTGGAAAATGAATCAACCTAATGTTCTGAAAAAGAAGTGAAGCACATGAGTAGGGACCCTTCCAGGGAAAGAGGAGTTCTGAAATTTAAGTTTCATTGGCTTCACAATAATCAACCTCCAACTAAGTGGAGCATATTTATAAAAATGAAATATTGCTATATATAAAAAAAAAATGAACAAAATGCCTGACAAAAGCAACTTAGAGGGGAAAACTTATTTTGGTCCATGGCATCAGAGAATTCATTCCATAGACATATGATTTCATTGCTTCAGGCCCAAGGTGAGACAGAACATCTTGGGGGAACAGCATGATGAAGGAAAACTTCTCAGCCTATGGCATCCAGGAAGCAGGACGGAATGTGAGATGTACACCTCTAGGCATGCCCAGTGACCCAATTTCTCCATCCGTGTCCCACCTGCTCACAGTTATCATCCAGTCCATTTTACCATTTAAACTAGAATGGCCCAATTAGGTTACAGCTCTCACAATCCAATCACTGTACCTCTGAACATTCCTGCATTAACACAGGAGCGTTGGGGTGAGACCACATATTGAAACCATAACCTTGTGTAATATCTAACTCTGACTTAATACCCATTGACCAATGTTGCCCCATCAATAATAGATTATTTAGTTCAAATTCTTAAAAACAGGGCCTTTAAAATATGCTCTTAAAATACAATTTTATGCTTTAAAATTATTTATAAAGAGAATTATATTCATGCTATAGAATTAACAGAATCAGAAAAAAAAATACTAGAAAATATCCCACATGGATTCAATACCTGTTTGAATCTCAAATAATTTTGCCAGAAATAATGATGTACTCTCCAAAAAAAAAGTGAAGTTGTTTAAATTTGCTTTTAAAAAAATGAATACATTTAATACTTATGAAAATGTTTAAGAAAAATGCAAAGTATTTGAATAAAATTACATTATAAACTGCAAGAGAAACAAGGTATCAGCATTACATACATAATGTTATTTTTAAGGTATAATAACAAAATTAACAAATTAAATGCTTTACATAGACATTGTATGGCTTCTACATTGTCAAAAGTTTATATGTTCCAATTGGTGAGAAAAAAAAGCAGGCTTAGTCTTATATTCAGATGCATCTTCTATTTGGTCACATGCAATAGACATTGCGCATTCATCCTAAGTCAAGTTCTGTTCTAGATGAGATGCTGAGGTTCTATCAGTGAACATGTTACTGAAAGCTCAGTCCTTGTCCAAGTGCCAATCCAGAAACAAGGACACAGGTTGAGAAAAAGGAAAACGAAGTTTTGTTGTTTTGTTAGCAAAGGACAAGCACAGGGAACTTCTGTCCTAGAGGCTGTGATTCTGCCTTTCATAGGGTACAGAGGGTTTTTCAAGAGTAAAGAGGTGATTGGAAGGCTACACGTTGGGATCAGGGTTTGAAATTCACTTTCTAATTTGGGAGAGGGAGGAGAGAGACAAATAAGACCCTTTTAAAATAAGCCACAGTGTCAGAGCAGCAAGGGCTATATTCAAAGTATAAAGTGGACCATTTTACAAATACATAAAGTCCCTGCTCTAGTGAACTTGAATTTCCAAAAGTCCTAAGTGAAGTGAGAAAAAATTGAGGTGATATGATAAAGATTATCAGAAAGCTCAGGACATGTGTCTCTAAAAGATGCTACTTAGCTGTGGACTGAGAGACAGGAAAAAGCCAACCTTGACAAGAGCTGAGAAAACAATTTGCAGATGCAGAAACTTGCTGAGCACATAGTCCCAAGGCAGAGAAAATCTTATGTGTTTTGGCAACTGAATGATCCTGATATATCATAAAGCTTAAAGCACACGAAAGGTATACTTCGAGAGTTTTAGAAAGATCATGGCAAAGATGGAAATGAATAGAGAGTGTCTGGCCTTTTCATCAAATTTCAGACACTAGCAATATGTCCACTAGGATGTAGAGCAAAAGCAAAATATAACAGGGTCAGCAGGAGAATTTTGTAAGACCTCCCTTCTTTCTCTCTACTCTCTTTTCTCACAGAAGCAATGAGGAGGGGGAGAAACAGCAGTTCAAAGTTGAACAGAGTTGAAAATTTACATCCCACTTCTGTGACTTGCTTAGGAAACATGGGCAGCCTTATTAATGACCTGCCCAGCCTTCATGTTTTCACTGTAAAATAGAGACAATACCACATGTTTTTCTTGATTGCAGACAAGGCTGCATTAAACATGTAACATATGGAAGCTGAGAGTAAATATTTTATAAGTAAAGGCTGTTACTTTTACAAGTATTCCCAGCAAATAGAGATAGTATAGCCAGAGGCTCCAAGAAGAAATTTTGGAATCAAAGATGCTTGAGTTTAAACAACCATGACTCTATGATATCTGAGGTTTATTAGGTCTTTCTGTGCCTCAGTTTCTATATAACCATAAGGAAGTGTATATTGTGAGTGTATTAAGTTAATTCATATAAAGCTGTCTGCATTGGGCATGGACCACCTATCCAGTATGCAGAGCCCCTCCCAACAATGTCCTGGGTACTTAAATGCCATGTGCTGGGTTAGGTGCTAGGGTTCACAAGTGCACAAGACATGCCCTTCCCTGACTGGCTGCCTCTCTAAAAGAATAACCAAGTCAATTGTGAATGTGTCCATCATTTTAGAAAACTAAAACCCCCAATAATATATTATCTCTCATTCTAGGCTTCTCAAACTGGCTCCCAGTGGTGAAATAAATGGACATTACCAATGACTTGGCTGGTCTTCATTCTCTAAGTTCTCTTCCAAAGCTGAAACCCAAAAAGTCAGATTGAGAGATCAGGCAAGTTCACTGCCACTGGCAGCATTTCTAACAGATTCTTTTTCAGCGGTCAGTCCAAGCCTTGCTGTCAGTGCTTTCAGTTTCATATAATCTAACCACTGAGAAAAAATTGCCTGTTGTTCCTTTCTCCTGATTTTCAAACTGCTGAAGGAAATCTAGAAAGCCCCCAAGACATTGAAGAGGAAAAAAACAAAGTCCAATAAAACAGGTAAGAATGCTACTTTCTCACCAAAACTGCATTCTCCCTGCTCAAAAAAACCCTGCCCAGGAAATAAGAGCCTATGATAAGATGAGGTCTAAAAGGGTGGGAAGACTTTACAAGAGTCAGTCAGACTTCAAAACACCAACACCATGGTAGGCTGCAGAAGAACATGATGTGGGACAGGAGTTAGGAAAAATCTAGTGTTGTCAGGAGGGAGCATGTCCCCAAATGCCACCAGCAGATGTTGGGCCGAGAGTTTTAACTGCCTTAGGATTGCCTTTTTCTTGGTACTCTATGTGGACTGGGAACACAAATTACCTCTGCCATTGGGGGAAATTGCTCAACACAGTTTCTACCACAGCTAAGAAAGAACCACAGATATGCTATTTTAATGAAAGTGAAACACAGGAAGTCAGATGCAGGATAAACAGCCCCACTGATAAGAGAAAGAGAAAACACTGAAACCCTGTGTGAAAGAGGAGGAGTCATGAAAACAGCATAATTTTTACTCATATGCTTGTATTTTATTCAAAGTGAATGTCTTCAGAAATAATTGAGATTGGCCAAATGAACATTCTTAGGGCCCAAATACTGCTTAGCCCCTTGAAGCACCATTTCAGACTGTTACTCCACCACAGGGCTCCCTGTTTTATTTCCTTCTGCTTTCCTTATTATTATTTTTATTAACACACACTAACTGCCCTTTTCAAGGCTCTGTAGCAGCACATTACTAACCTCAGCACCATCTTTGCTTACAGGGACCTGTGTGTGCCTGCAGGTGACTTAGAGCCTGCCTTCTGATGATTCCTCTCTCTGCTTGAAGCCCCAGCTTCATTCATCACAGGCTACCCACAGGCAGGTGCTCTCCTGCCTCTAAAACTCCCCTTTCCTCTCACTGTGCTTCTAATTCAAATTGAAAAGCAGTGAGAGAGAGAGAGAGAGAGAGAGAGAGAGAGATAGAGAGAGAGAGAGAGAGAGAGAGAGAGAACCTGAAAATGTATGTCAGAATATAGAAATCTTAATTTGCACTACTTCCTGTTTCACTGTCTTGATCTTTTCTTCCTAGTTTTAAATCTTATATTTTGTGTGGGGGTTTTTTTCTGTCATGTTTTTCTCTCTCTCCTTCTTCTCTCTTCCCACCCCCACCACCATATCTGTCCTTATAACCAAGAAATATTATACTCATGATTTACTCTTTCTTTTTATTATTTCTCATTCTCTAGAAAACAAAATTAAAGACAGCTAAATGACACGCTTATAAACGACAACTACTGAGTCTGGCTGTAACAAACAAATTAAACTGACACTTTTGGAATCCCTACTCATTCTTTCTTTTATGTTAACGATGTCTTAACATACATACGGTCTTGTTTATATCTTCCCTTAACTCTCCTTAACAACTTCAGCACCCGGAATGCAGTTATCGTGACTCTTCTAAGGTTCTTTGGTCATTCTAAAATCTGTGCAAGTGCTGTTTGGATTATGATTAACTGACTTACTTATTACTTCTTGTATTTTACTGCTTCTTTACATGCCCTATAAATTTTTATTGCATTTCAGACACACTGAACTTGAGTCTATTTGGAAACAGTTTGATCCTTTCAAGATGTTATGAGAGTTTTTAGGCCCTGAGCAGTTAGGGTTAATTATTCACCAATTCTGAGAAAAGACCCTTTGGTGTCCTTTTCCTAATTATCTAGGAATCCTGGAGTTTGCTAGTCTGACCAGTAGAAACAGCACTACATCTAACCCGTTAAGTCCCCTCTAATCCTTTGGGTAGGACTTCCTCCAACAGTGCTGACCAGCATTCAGCAGATACCAAGGTGAGTCCTACAGTGCTCTGGAGCTCTCCCTTGCCAGTTGACTCCTTCTCATTGGTACTCTGTACAGCATTCTGTTTTTTCCTCCATAGACTTTCTTTTTTTTCAAGACTAATATTTCCTTTAATGGATAAAGTATGGTAATACATTTTGATTATATTTTGCTAGCATTCATGCTTACCCCTTGTCATAGCAAACCGACATCTATAAACTTATGCTAAAAATACATCTATACAAATAGAAAATTATATCTACACAAGGATTTTCACTGAAACATAATTTTGGGTTGTAAAGTATTGAAAACAATTTAAGTGATCAAATATATAAGTTTACTCAAATAATCTCTTTGCTTTTGGTGCAAGAATGTTGGTACCAGAAAGTGATAACTATACAAAATTTTGCTTACAATTAGTCACTTTAGTTGTGAATATTTTTCTCTAGATCGATTTTATTATAAAAATTTCCAAGAACGTACTCAATGGAACTCACAGAATGGGAGAAAATATTTATAAACCACATATCTAAGAAGAAACTTATATCTGGAATATGTAAGAACTCTTGCAATATGAAAGACAATGTAATATAAAAGACTTTCTCCTTTAACAATAAGAATAAATAAATACATAGCTAAGTCACAATTTAAAATGGACAAAGTATGACATTAATAACATAAAGTGTGATGGGAGAGAAATGTAGTCATTATGTGTGATCAAAGCTAAACTGTTATCAATTAAAAATAGATTTTTTTTCTTTTTTTTATTGTAAACAAATGGGATACATGTTGTTTCTCTGTTAGTACATGGCATAAAGGCATACCATTTGTGTAATCATTTACATAGGGTAATGTTGTTTGATTCATTGTTATTTTTTCCCTTCCCCCCACCCCTCCCACCCCTCTTTTCCTCTATACAGTCCTTCCTTCCTCCATACTTGCCCCCCTCCCTAACCCTAACTCTAACCCTAACACTAACCCCTCCTACCCCCCATTATGTGTACTCATCCACTTATTAGCGATATCATTTGTCCTTTGGTTTTTTGAGATTGGCTTATCTCACTTAGCATGATATTCTCCAATTTCATCCATTTGCCTGCATAGACTTTCAACTCCACCCCTTCTTTATTTTTTTATAGTCTGTTATTTTCTCTTTTTATTGGTGCATTGTAATTATACATGACTATGGGATTCATTGTTACATATTTGTACATGCACATACTGTAACTGTATAATGTTGTCAATTTCATTCCCCTTCCTAATATTTTATAAATAAAAAAAGATGAGTTGCAAAATAATTTGTTGCAGGCCAATATTTATGTTTTAAAACATGCAGTGTGTTCTAATAGTGCAGCATACCTCTGGAATGGTACACAAGAAACTGCTAATAGTGGCTGTCTATAAAGAGAAACTGGAAGGCTAGGTACTAAGATGAAATGAAATGAAATATAAAAGGAGGGACCTTCCTTTTTATTACATAATCCTTTTGTGCAGGCTGACATTGCTACTGTGAGCTGCATTGCTTACAAACTAAAAGAGAAAGGTGTGTAGTAAGAGAATTTAGTAATTTGGACAGGTGGTATATTTAGTATGTTTAGACCATAATGGATAGCTTTTGTTTGTTTGTTTGTTTGTTTGTTGGGGTTTTTTAATTGTAAACAAATGGGGTACAACTTGTTTCTCTATACATGAAGTAGAGGCATACCATTTGTGTAATCACACATTTGCATAGGGTAATGGTGTTTGATTTATTCTATTATTTTTTCCATCCTCCCACCCCTCCCACCCCTCTTTTCCCTCTATACAGTCCCTCCTTCCTCCATTCTTGCCTCCCTTCCACCCCTCATTATGTATCTGCTTATCAGTGAGATCATTCGTCCTTTGCTTTTTGAGATTGGCTTATCTCACTTAGCATGATATTCTCCAATTTCATCCATTTGCCTGCAAATGCCATAATTTTATTATTCTTTATGGCTGAGTAATATTCCATTGTATATATATACCACAGTTTCTTTATCCATTCATCAATTGAAGGACATCTAGGTTGGTTCCACAATCTGGCTATTGTGAATTGAGCAGCTATGAACATTGATGTGACTGCATCACTGTAGTATGCTGATTTTAAGTCCTTTGGGTATAGGCCAAGGAGTGGAATAGCTGGGTCAAGTGGTGGTTCTATTTCAAGTTTTCTAAGGAATCTCCCGACTGCTTTCCAGAGTGGCTGCACTAATTTACAACCGCACCAGCAATGTATGAGTGTACCTTTCTCCCCACATCCTCGCCAACACCTATTAGTGCTTGTATTCTTGATAATCGCCATTCTGATTGGGGTGAGATGGAATCTTAGGGTGGTTTTGATTTGCATTTCTCTTATTACTAAAGATGTTGAACATTTTTTCATATGTTTGTTGAGTGCTTGTAGCTCTTCTCCTGTGAAGTGTCTGTCCATTTCCTTAGCCCATTTGTTGATTGGCTTATTTGTATTTTTGGTGTAGAGGTTTTTGAGTTCTTTATATATTCTGGAAATTAGTGCTCTATCTGAAGTGGCAAAGATTTTCTCCCGCTCCATATGCTCTCTCTTCACATTGCTGATAGTTTCCTTTGCTGAGAGAGAAGCTGTTTAGTTTGAATCTATCCCAATTATTGATTCTTGCTTTTATTTATCGTGCTACGGGAGTCCTGTTAAGGAAGTCTGATCCTACGCTGACATGTTGGACCTACTTTTTCTTCTATAAGATGCAGGGTCTCTGGTCTGATTCCAAGGTCCTTCATCCATTTTGAGTTGAGTTTTGTGCAGGGTGAAAGATAGGGGTTTAGTTTCATTCTGCTGCATATGAATTTCTAGTTTTCCCAGCACCATCTGTTGAAGAGGCTATCTTTTCTCCATTGCATATTTTTGGCACCTTTGTCTAGTATGAGAAAACTGTATTTATTTGGGTTCATGTCTGTGTCCTCTATTTTGTACCTTTGATCTACCTTTCTATTTTGGTGCCAATACCATGCCATTTTTGTTACTATTGCTTTGTAGTATTGTTGAAGATCTGGTATTGTAATACCCCCTGCTTCACTTTTCCTGCTAAGGATTGCTTTAGCTATTCTGGGTTTCTTATTCTTCCAGATGAATTTCATGATTGCTTGCTCTATTTCTGTGAGGTACATCATTGGGATTTTAATTGGAATTGCATTGAATGTGTATAGCACTTTTGGTAGTATGGCCATTTTGACAATATTAATTCTGCCTATCCAAGAACATGGGAGATTTTTCTATCTTCTAAGGTTTTCTTTAATTTCTTTCTTTAGTGTTCTGTAGTTCTCATTGTAGAGGTCTTTCACCTCTTTTGTGAGATTGATTCCAAGTATTTTATTTTTTTTTGAGGCTATTGTGAATGGGGTAGTTTTCCTCACTTCTCTTTCAGAGGATTCATCACTTATGAATAAAAATGCATTAGATTTATGAGCATTGATTTTATATACTGCTACTTTACTGAATTCATTTATGAGTTCTAGTACGTTTTCTGGTGGAATTTCCAGGTTCCTCTAAATATATAATCACGTCATCAGCAAATAGGGATAGTTTGAGTTCTTCTTTTCCTATTCATATTCCTTTAATTTCCTTGGTCTGTCTAATTGCTCTGGCTAGAGTTTCAAGGACGATGTTGAATAGAAGTGGTGAAAGAGGGCATCCCTGCCTTGTTCCAGTTTTTAGGGGGAATGCTTTCAGTTTTAACTCCATTTAGAAAGGACTCCACAGGACTGAGCTCTCTCCACCTGTGTCACTGTTTGAATCTCTCTTAAATCAGCAAGATGGTTCCATCACACTCACACTTTTGTTTGTTACAATTCTCAGGGACCACTAAACATTGTTGTCTGATGTCCAGTGTCTTGAAAATTGATGCTTCATACTTATGGTACTTTCTTGAGGTTTAGAAATATGTTTAAGTCTGGTGCTTCTTACTCCATCTGGATAGAAGCAAACATCTCAACAAATTCCTTTTAATGTAAAATAAGAAGTGAAAATGGAACTTTTAAATAAAATATGTATGAATATAGAATAAGAAGGGGATTCCTGCTTTTAATTCTTGTGCTTTTGGAGTCATGTTAAGGAAGTCTGGTCCTAAGTTGATATGATGGAGGTTTGGACCTACTTTTTCTTCTATTAGGTGCAGGGTCTCTGGTCTAATTCCGAGGTCCTTGATTCATTTTGAGTTGAGTTTTGTGCAGGGTGACCTTGGAGCAGATGTAAGTTCCAATGTGAACCGCATATTCCGATTTTCCTTTCTCTCTGTTTTTAGTTAAAATCAGCTCTGACAAAGGTAATATCATTTCCCAGCCTTGATTTACCTTAAGTCTTATCTCAATTTCCAGAAGCATTTACAATTAAGACTCCAACCTTCTTATCTGCTCTCCTTTTACAGGCTTCTTTCTAGGTTTCACAGGGCAATCTCAAACCAAAGGAATCTGGATGTGGGTATGTGCCTCATTCCAAGAAGGCAGACCACACTCTAGTTCTGCTTAACACCAAGGGCCTAGGAGATGTAGAGAAGATAAGGAAGAAGGATTCTATTTTGGCTTAAGCCCCTATCTGAATATCCTTAAATAAGAGCTCCCACTTAAAGATGTCTTCTCATTTCTAATTACTTATTATGAAAACAAGTTTGGCAAGCAGAGTTGAGAAAAATATTCATAAACTAGAATTCTAGAAGAAAAACATGACAATTGGGGAATAATATTCTAATCATTAAAATCTATGAGCTAATCCAAGTAACACAGACGCATAAAAGCAGTACAAATGGAACAACTCTGGAAATGTGGGCTAAGAACCAAGGTTCTGAAGTCTGGACACTAGGTGTTTAACAAATAGTTCTGTCTTCCATAAATTCTGTGGTTTTAGCAAGTTATGTGAATTATTTTAGACTCAGCTATTATGTAAAATGAATGTGATGAAACTTCACCTTCCTTATACCAATGTTTGAATATTTAATAAGTAAAACACTGAGTATATAATTGCTCATAAAGGCTTACAAATAGTGTTACTTATATATAAGTATAAAAAATTATGCTTTACACAAAGGAAAGTCTTTAAAAAGTTTGGAATGGCCTGGCATGGTGGCGCACACCCATAATCCCAGACACTCAGGAGGATCACAAATTCAAAGCCAGCAATTCAGTGAGAACCTGTCTCTAAAAAAAAAACACAAAATAGGGCTGGAGATGTGGCTCAGTGATTGGATGCCCCTAAATTCAAACCCTGGCACCAAAAAAAAAAAAAAAAAAGACTTTGGAATGCCCACTAATCTTGACTATTTATTTTGCAATTTTCTGCTAATGGTCATAGCAGACCTAATGAGCTAGTAAAGTATAATTCATTTCAACCAAAAATACTAATTAGAAACTGTACAAACTCTAAGTCTTATTAATAATGAGATTTTTTTATTTTTTATTTTATTTGTTCTAATTAGTTGTACATGACAGTAGAATGCATTTATACTTTTTGATAGATCATACCTAAATAGAGTGTACTCTCTCATTTTTCTGATTATACATATTGCAGGATCACATTGGTCATGCAGTCATACATGTACATGAGGTAGTAATGTCTGTTTCACTCTACTGTCATTCCTACTCCCATGCCCCTTCACCTCCCTTCATTCCCCTCTACCTAATAATATAAAGTAACTATATTTTTATGTTTAGGTTCTTCCTATAGTCCTAGATCAATTTAATTAAACAAACACATTTTTATCACTGCTTATCTAGAAAGGACCAAGACAATGAATTTATGCCTGACCCAAATATTTCCTGACTTCCAGGGCAACAACCAAAATGACTGCTGGATCTTTGCCCTGGCAGTCCTCCTGAGCAGCACCTTTGTGTATAACAGCATGGGATCCATCAACCAGCAGGTCATTAACCAACTGCAGTATTCTTTTTGTAGTTCAGAACATTCCAACATTAGAGGGGATCCTGAATTTCCAAGATAGCAGCATAACTATAAATCCTACAGAATCAAACTAAAAGAAAGAAAGAAAGAAAGAAAGAAAGAAAGAAAGAAAGAAAGAAAGAAAGAAAGAAAGAAAGAAAGAAAGAAAGAAAGAAAGAAAGGTAAAAAGGAAACATGAATAACCCTGATAATTGAAACTTGTGTCAGAACAAGCAAAACAAAGTTTTGGAATAAGTAGAGCTAATAGGAAATGAGGGTTCATTTTACCACCTTTCCTTAGCTACTCAGCTATGTGACAGAGCTGGCCAGATGCATCAGTCACATCCCCACCTGATACCAATGAGGTCGAAGGTTCAGCTGTGAACTTCTTCCCAGACTTCGTGTGAACTCTGAGACATGTGACCCTGAAACTGGAAGTAGATGGAAAATCCCTTACAGCAGATGAGTAAGGAACTGCAGGTGAAGGAACTGGTGATTAGAAATAGGGAGAAAAAATACCAGGAATTAATATTTTCATGCAGGTGCTTCTTATTCAGTTTTCTGTTTGTACATGACAGGCTATTCCCTTTATATATATATATATATAGTTCATTTAATTATTTAGGTACTGCAGATTGAACCCTGAGCATTCTACCACTGTAATACATCCCCAGTTCTTTTTATTTTTTACTTTGAGAAAGGATCTTCCTTAGTGGCTGATTCAATTTGCAATCCTCTGGCCTCAGTCTCCTAAGTGACAGTGATTACAGGTGTGTGCCACCCTGCCTGGTCACTCTAGACTATTCCTAGGAAATAATGCTGGTTTAGTAATCGTCTTAATAGATCCAGTTCTAATCGCAATATTCCACTGTTCCTGAGGTGAGTTTCTTTTGCTTTCCTTTTTGCTGTACTATTAGTAGCTTGCTTTCATCCCCCTACTTAGGTTTTGTGAAGCTACACATAGCCAAGGGATATGGAGTAGAGAGAACATTTATTTGAAGAATTCTTAAATGGTACATTAGCACACTCTCATGTATCCTACTTCACTCGTCTGCCATTCCCCGCCCTTTACTCTTTTACTTTCTCTAGGCACTAGTGAAAAAGCTGAAAAATACAACCTTCATATTTGAAAGCTCTTTCCAAAGAAGAAATGCTTTATCTTCTACCCACCCACTGAGTGGAAAAAGCTTACACAGCTTGAGATACTACATGATGATTAGATGGATTCTGATTTTTTCACAACAAGTGACAGAATTCTGTTCCTACATCTTCAATTATGCCAAGGTTAAAACTCTTTTAGGAGGCATCAAGGTCAATAGATTTCATGAGTCCCCATCCCATCTTGCCACTCATCAGAGGGTATAATAATACCCACTTAATTTTTTATCTATTGCTATCGCTCTGCTAAATTTCAGGTAACCTCAAAAAAATACCTAATGTTCTGTTAATAAAATTTCTGGCTGGGAATAATTTGTAAAGACCAAAGAAAAGAAGTTATATTCTTAATAGTTCCCTATTAACCTGAACTTGTACTGTCCAATTTGGCATTCAAAGACATATATGTGTCTATTTAACTTCAATGTTAATTGATTGAAATTAAATATTCAGGTCATGTGTCCATATTTTGAGGGCTCAATGGTGGCATAAGGCTAGTGAGTATAATAACAGGTAGCACAGAGAGAATACTTCATCCACTCAGATTTCTACTGGACAACACCAAGATAGATTAAACCCAAGAAAAGACTCCATCTGATGGAAATTGTACCATGTGTTCCACAAATACTGACCTAATGCCATTGAACAAAAGACCAGGGTTCAGAGGACATACACTATAAATATTAACAAAGTGGTAACGGTTTCTGTCCTAATAGTCTCAAAACAAAATGGATATAAACATTTCATAAACACAGGACAATATTATATAGAAGAGGGGATCTCAGCCTTGGTGTGCGTATATATCACCCATATATCTTGTCCAAGAGAAGGATCTGTTTCATAGGTCAGAGGCAAGACTTGAGAGTATGCATTTGTTTGAAGCTTCCAGTTGATGCTCATGCCATTGAGGAGGCAAATACTTATTCATAGACATGCTCAGGACTACAACAACTGGAAACTTTTCTCCACTCTACCTAAACTAAATGTCATCATTCATTCTCTATTTGTAGGTCTAGAGAGCCTGGCACTGACCTATGTCAATGCCATTAACAGTGGGGATCTGCCCTGCAAGAAGAACGGGGTCCTGGCCTTGGCCCTGACAGAGAACACAGCTGCCATGCAAAAGGCCAACTGATGGGCCAAAAGGTGTAGCTGCACACAGAGACCCTCCAGGAGCTGCTGAACCTGCACAGAGCCAGTGACAAAGAGGCCATAGAAATCTTCATCAGGAATTCTCTCAAAGATGCCAACCGTCTATTTCAAAAGCAATTAGCGGTAATTTTTCTCTCAAATTTATATGGATATGGATTATGGGAGACCAAGTACTATGAGGAAATGAAATAGTCATATATTTTGAGAGAGGCTATTGTTTCTAGCTTTTAAAATGGTGATGGTTCCCTGCTGATAATCATAGTAAATATCAAAAAGCTTCATTATTACAGACCCAAAATGTTGATTTTTATGTTAAAAACATTCTTGCCTTTAATTAAACACATATAGCTGACAGTTTCTAAATTGATAACATGGCCTGTTATCAGACTGATTTGACATCACAGTATAAGAAGGCAAAGAAATTTGTGGTCTTACTCATCTTGACCAGGCTGATATTAGATCATATTTATTCTATTTATGGTAATGATTGATAAAATTTAAAAAGAGAACAGTTCATAAAGTTGCATTGTAAAGCTAGAAGATTCTCTCTATAAAGTATTTTTGAAGTATAGAAGAAAAAAAAATACCGTAGACTTTTATAGATTTTTTTCTTCTCCCATTTTCTCCTCAGCAGCACATGTGAAAGCTGAATCTGCAGAGGCTGCAGCAAAAATGTTGGAGGAAATGCAAAACAAGTATGAAAAGATGGTGGAAAGGAAAGATAGGAGTTATCAGGAAGGTGTGAAACAGTTGACTGAGAAAATGGAGCAGGACGGGGCACAGTTAAAGACCCAGCAAGAGCAAATTCTAGCTCTTAAACTTCAGGTATTTTATTGTCATTTCAGTTTTGTCTTCCACTGTCCTGAATCATGAGCACAATGTAGGTTTTAAACCTTACACCAGATATTCTAGTAGGCTCTCTGTGCCTGTTTTAGTCAGCTTTTTCATCGTCATTACCAAAAATCTGATAAGAACAATATAGAGGAGAAAAGGTTGACCTTGTTTCAGAGGTTCAGTCCATGGTTGGCAACTCCATAGCTCTGAACTCATACCTCTGCACATCATGCAGAAAGTATGATGAAACATCTCAGAATATGGCAACCAGGAAGCTGAGAGAGAGTGCCACTCACCAGGGACAACATATAAACCTGAAAGGTTCCCTACTCCCCACCCCTGCCACCAACCCACTTCTTGAGTCACACCCTACCTGCTTATAGTTACTGGCCAGTCAATCCGTATCAGTGGATTAATCCACTGCTTAGATTAAGGACCTCATAACCCAATCATTTCCCTCTGAATTTTTTTGCATTGTGTCATACGTGAACTTTGGGAGGATGTTTCATTTCTAACCCATAGCAGTCCCCTTACAGCTTCTATCCCTGGCTACTACAGACTATTTAAAAGATGAAACCCCAAGAAATTCTTTTTTGTGGTATGTCACTAATAAACAGTAGTTATTCACTGTCCAACACTAAAAGTATACTATAGTCATTCTGTGATTCAATCCTCATCTAATGCCATGAGCACTATTATAGTCTCCTTTTTTTTTTTTTTTTCTTGATGAGAAAAATGCAACTTCAGGAGTCATAGGTAAATTTCTTGGTCATATCTCAAGGTAATGTATCCGGTCTATCTGGTCTACTATTTGAGATCAATATGATTTTGTTTTTTCCAGACTTGCTGTAACATTTCTCTGGATCCACACTAATTAGTAGGAAGATTGCTAAAACTCTGCCCACTCAAGCTTATTGGTGAACTGCCAAGGTTGCCAGAAACCCTGTTCTCCATATCAAGCTTCAAGTCCATGCTTGAGCCTAGATTTTGGCCCAGTAGTTCCCTGTGAGTCACAGCAACCCCTGATCTCAATTTTTCCCCTTACTCCTCCCACCAAAATTTTAGAAACTTTTACTGAATTATATGTACCAGTACTTTCTTTGCTTATGAGAATCATATAGAAATCTTCCAAATAGTTCTCAACCATCATTTTGATATAAATATAAATATAAAAAACATAATATAGAAGATGAGAATTGGAGTCAAACCAAAAACTGTGACAATTCACACAGAATGATTGTGTTCCATATGGGTACAAGTATCACAGATATCACAGGATAGAATAGTAGGTCTGCAATATTCCAGGAAATTTAAGAACAAAACCCTACAAAACTTAAGAAAAAAGCTTGGAAAAATTAATCACAGGCACAGGATACTCAAGAGAGTCTAACAGAATCTAATCTAGGGGGAAGGATTTTAATAAGAAGGGAGGAAAGCTCTTGAGGAATTATTGGAAGCAGGGAAGAAATTCACTGCTCTCATTTTACTCTGTGCAGTCTCAAGATTTTCTTTGTCCCTTAGGAACGGCAAAGACTACTCAAGGGGGGACTCAGAGCAGAAAGAGATTCAGGATTTGAAGATGAGAAGGAGAGACAGAAGCACTATCACCTACATAATATTATCATCTATGAATGCAGAGAACACAGCTTTCCTCCCACATTCTCTTTTTCAGAACATGGATTCAATGAGTAATTACAGGACATCAGAGTTTCGCTATTAAACTTAAAATCATGATGCTTCCATGCTTGTTGAAGTATAAGTGGGAAGAAAATGTGTTACCTGCTAGTGTAGGTTATTTATAATACCAATGATTGACCTCAACTGAATCCTATATAAAATGTATATTTTAAATTTGAATTGTAACTTTAAATCATATAATCACTTAACCACTGAGCCACATCTGTGACTTTTTCTTTTTTTTAGTGTTTTTATTTTGATCCAGGGTCTTGCTCAGTCTGTAGGGCCTTTCTTATTTGCTGAGGCTGGTCTCAAATTTGCAGTTCTTCTGCCTCAGCCTCCCAAGTCACTGGGATTATAGGCATGTGCCACCACACCCTACTGCTCCTTCTTTTATGTGAACTACTTCCATGTAATTAGCACTGTTGGTCGTATTCTCATTCTTGATACTCCCTCTTTCTAGGATTCCCCTAGAACACCTAGAACATATTCTCCTGCAACTCTCACAACTTCTCTAGCCATTCCTCCTCAGTCTCCATGTTCCATTCTGCCTGAAGTCACACTCAAACCCTGTTGTTCTCTGGTTCCATCATCAGTTCTTTACTTTTCTCAATCCATTACTTTAAGAATACACTAGATATGGTGGTAGAAACTGCAGTGTCAATGCATAAGCTGCAGTCTCTTGTGTCTAACTTTCCAGGTTGATCTGTCTCCTGAGCTGCACATTACAATTACAAATGTTTCTTAATGTCTAGTATTTGCTGAAAATTGAGTTAGCAGTGATGAGCAAGTGCAACCTTGTTCCTTTCCTGTATAACTTACCCTCAAAAAGAACAAAGGAGTCAGATGAACTCTGGGATAAATGCTTTACAATTATGAATACCTGGTATTCAGGTTCGAATGACTTCAGATGAATGTTTTATGAATATGCCAGAAATCAAACTTGTCTAGAGAAAAAAAATTATAATTTCCTGAAAACATATACCTTTTTCTTGCTTTTCTTACTTTTGGGCAATAACTACTCAGTTATCCAAGTTACACACCTTTGAGAAACCCTAAATGCCTCCCTCTCATTTTAATCTTCTAAATTGTTGAATAGTCTACTTCATCTCACATTTAGCTCCCTCTCCTGCCACTTTTATTAATGTTCTCCTATTTGTCCCTCATATCTCTTTTAGAATCTTTCTTGATTCATTTTTCCTTCAACTTACATTTGATCACTTTTTACTTCAGCATTTTCCTCTGTGTGTGTGTGTGTGTGTGTGTGTGTGTGTGTGTGTGGTTTTTATTTATGCTGTAAAACAACATATTGTCTATTTTCCCAGTAATTGTAAGACCTCGAGATATTGACGGTTAATTTGACAGAGAACTCTATCTATCTTCCACTATCCACTGTTTCTCTGTCTCCTTGTAATAGAATGCCTGATATTTTCCTGGGCCCCAGAGAAACTGAATGTCTCAGGCTTCTTGGCAGTAGGCTGACCATGAGATGTAATTCTTGAAAATGAAATCTTAGCAGAAGTAATGCGTGTGTGTGATATTTAATCCAGGAAATATCTTTAAAAGAAGGGATCTAGAGTCACCAAAGTCACCAGCGCCCATTGGAGAATATCATGCTAAGTGATGTAAGTTTTTTGAGCCAATCTCAAAAAACCAAAGGACGAATGATCTCACTGATAAGCGGATGAGGACACATAATGGGGGATGGGAGGGGTTATGGTTAGGGTTAGGGTTAGGGTTAGGGTTAGGGAGGGGTCAAGAATGGAGGAAGGGAGGACTGTATAGAGGGTAAAGAGGGGCGGGAGGGGTGGGGGGAAGGGAAAAAATAACAGAATGAATCAAACAACATTACCCTATGTAAATTTATGATTACACAAATGGTATGCCTTTGCTCCATGTACAAACAGAGAAACAACATGTATCCCATTTGTTTAAAAAAAAAAAAAGAAGGGATCTAGATTTTTCCTTCCTTTCTTCATCTACTGGTTTAAATACATGTGAGGGTGTTCCATCCTGAACCATAAGACAGCCTGAAAAAGAATGACTAAGCACAAAATAAAAGGATTGTATGCCCCTGATATGAGACAAATCCAAGTACTCTTATCTTTGAACTCATATTAGAAAGAGAATGGAACTGTCTAAGCAACAATGTTCTGGGGCTTTTCTTTGAATTACCAGTAACACAAATCCTAGCTGATATATACTCTTAAGACATTTTGAAGTTTGGGACTCTACATTGACCATTTTATATCCCCAACATTAAGCATGGCATCAGACTCATCAAATATAATATGAATAAACAAATCATGATGCTAAATAAGACTGGATGTCATGGAATGATGTGCTTTTCACGTGTAAATTGAGCTTAAGTTCCCAGAGACACATTACTACATATAGATTGGTCATTCTGGAAACATTTCAGTGGTTCACAAAATGACTGCAGAAACAATAGTATCCATCCAGATCACATTGTGTGTTATAAAGACCTGTATGATTAAGCAATGTTCACATTTCTCCAACAATAAACGTATCCTTTGAGAAAATAGATTTTGACAAGTTTTCATAGCTGATAACTATACAAAATAGGACATGCTTCAGATCCTATTTCTGCCATGAACTGACTGTAAAATCTAAAATCTCTAACAAATCATTCAGCCTATACTTAAACTTTACTCATCTACTAAAAAGGAATAAAATTTTTACATTTCAGGCTTCTTAAAGTCAATAAGATAATAAGTTTAAGGCATCTGCACCAGGCTTTGTGTTGCATATATATTCATTAACTGGAATATTATTTTAGGAAAATGAGTCACAGAATACCAGCAACATACTGTCATCATGGATACCACCAGAGCTTGGGATCATGGGCAGGATGGAGGAAAAGTTCTGTGACATTTCCATGCTTTTCCTTAAGACATCCACAAAAGTAGGACATTGATATACACCTGTAATAGTCTCAATGGTGACCTCAGAAATTTATGCCCAAATGCTAATATCCCAAAACTGTGATTATAACTATGTTTGAAAAAAATTTTATAACTATAATTAATTAAATAATCTCAAGGTGAGATAATCTTGGATTTTCCAGTTGGGCCGTGTAGCCAATAACAAGTGTCTTTATCAGAGAAAGGCAGAGGGAGACTTAACACCAACAGGAGAAAATTCACAGGGAAGTGGACAAGACCATGTGGAGTCTAAGGAAGGGGAATACTTGAAGTCACCAGCAGGATGAAGTGATAGGGAGGAAGTCACCTTAAATTCCTCAGAGGGAATCATACCCTGCAGCATACTGATTTGGGACCTCTGGCTTCCAAGCTATGAGGGAATAAATTTCCCATATTCTCCCATAAATCCCCACGCTTCCCAGTTTGTGGCAATGTGTTGAGACAGACCTAGGAAACTATTACAGATATAGGCACTGGGTGACACATTTCATGGCATGTTGCTGTAGCAAGTACCTAAAACTGTGAAAATGACTTTAGAAATTAGTAATGGGAAAGAGATTGGAAGAATTGTAACAAGCATAACAGAAAAGTTCTAGACTGCCTTAAAAAAAATGTTGGTGAAAATAAGGGCACTGTTGAAGATTCCGATGAGAGCTTCCAAGGAAGTGTAGAGGCATGTCACAGAAAGCTTCTAACATCTTAAAGAATGCATATGATATCATGAATACGATGCTGACAGAAATATGAACATTACAGGCACTTCTGGCAAGGCCTCAGAAGGAAATGAGAAGAATGATTGGAAACTGAACTGAAGTTTACATTCATATGAAAGATCTAACTAGACTGCAAAAGATGCTGAAATAAGGAAATTTATTCTTGGGAAAGTGTGCTCTGAAGAGAAGTTGATGAGTGTGAATGAAAACACTTTTGAGGAGATTGGGCATGTAACTCACTGATCCCCTCACCCATCTATGCGCTAGTGAGGAAGGAAGTGGAAGACCCTTTTGCTTCATGGTATGAATCTCCATGACATACACAGGAGACACGAGTTTTCTGAGAATTTTTTATCAGTGGAAATGTTGCTTGAACTAAATGGGACAGTGAAGAAAAGATTTCCAAAATTTGACAATGCCAAAATGGGAAGATAGGGTTGCTCATTTTCAAACGTGCATTACTTTTCAAGGAAAGAAAGAATGACTACAAGAGCAGAGGTGTGATTGGCCAGAGAGGCTCAAAGTCCACCACTGGTGCAAAGGTAAGGGCCGAGTGCAATCACCACAGAGCAGAGGTGACAAAGCCTCTGTGGTCACAGAGGTTGCTGGAGCCACCACAGAACCAGAGGCCCACAGAGTCATGTCAGGCACATAGGGTGATGGAGCTGAGCTGAAGACCATGCATAGGTCTTGGAATCCAATGGAATTTCAAACAGTCTTGAAACAGGTGACCCCTTTATTTATTCTTTTTTTAAATTTATTTTTATTGTAAACAAATGGGATACATGTTGTTTCAGTTTGTACATGGAGTAACAGCATACCATTTGCATATTCATATATTTAGTAGAATAATGATGTTTGATTCATTCCGTTATTTTTTCCTTCCCCCCCACCCATCCCACCTCTCTTTTCCCTCTATACAGTCCCTCCTTCCTCCATTCTTGTCCCCTCCGGCCCCCCATTAAGTGTCATCATCTGCTTATCAGTGAGATCATTCCTCTTTTGGATTTTTGAGATTGGCTTATCTCACTTAGCATGATATTCTCCAATTTCATCCATTTGCCTGCAAATGCCATAATTTTATTATGCTTTATAGCTGAGTAACATTCCATTGTATATATATATATATGTACCACAGTTTCTTTATCCATTCATCAATTGAAGGGCATCTAGGTTGGTTCCATAGTCTGGCTATTGTGAATTGAGCTGCTATGAACATTGATGTGGCTGTATCTCTGTAGTATGCTGATTTTAAGTCCTTTGGGTATAGGCCGAGGAGTGGGATAGCTGGGTCAAATGGTAGGTCCATTCCAAGTTTTCTAAGGAATCTCCTCACTACTTTTCAGAGTGGCTGCACTAATTTGCAGCCCCACCAGCAATATATGAGTGTACCTTTCTCCCCACATCCTCGCCAACACCTATTGTTGCTTGTGTTCTTGATAATCGCCATTCTAATTGGGGTGAGAAGGAATCTTAGTGTAGTTTTGATTTGCATTTCTCTTATTACTAAAGATGTTGAACATTTTTTCATATGTTTGTTGATTGCTTGTAGATCTTCTTCTGTGAAGTGTCTGTTCATTTCCTTAGCCCATTTGTTGATTGGGTTATTTGTATTCTTGGTGTAGAGTTTTTTGAGTTCTTTATATATTCTGGAAATTAGTGCTCTATCTGAAGTATGAGAGGCAAAGATATTCTCCCACTCTGTAGGCTCTCTCTTCGCATTGCTGATACTTTCCTTTGCTGAGAGAAAGCTTTTTAGTTTGAATCCACCCAGTTATTGATTCTTGCTTTTATTTCTTGTGCTATGGGAGTCCTGTTAAGGAAGTCTGATCCTAAGCCAACAAGGTAAAGATGTGGACCTACTTTTTCTTCTATAAGATGTAGGGTCTCTGGTCTGATTTCAAGGTCCTTGATCCATTGTGAGTTGAGTTTTGTGCAGGGTGAGAGATAGGGGTTTAGTTTCATTCTGTTGCATATGGATTTCCAGTTTTCCAGCATCATTTGTTGAAGAGGCTATCTTTTCTCCATTGCATATTTTTGGCACTTTGTCTAGTATGAGAAAATTGTATTTATTTGGGTTTGTGTCCGTGTCCTCTATTCTGCACCATTGATCTATCTGTCTATTTTGGTGCCAATACCATGCCGTTTTTGTTACTATTGCTTTGTAGTATAGTTGAAGTTCTGGTATTTCGATACCCCCTGTTTCACTCTTCCTGCTAAGGATTGCTTTAGCTATTCTGGGTTTCTTATTCTTCCAGATGAATTTCATGATTGCTTGCTCTATTTCTGTGAGGTACATCATTGGGATTTTAATCGGAATTGCATTGAATCTGTATAGCACTTTTGGTAGTATGGCCATTTTGACAATATTAATTCTGCCTATCCAAGAACATGGGAGATCTTTGCATCTTCTAAGGTCTTTCTTAATTTCTTTCTTCAGTGTTTTGTAGTTTTCATTGTAGAGATCTTTTACCTCTTTTGTGAGATTGATTCCCAAGTATTTTATTTTTTTTTTGAGGCTATTGCAAATGGAGTTGTTTTCCTCATTTCCCTTTCAGCTGTTTCGTCCCTTGCATATAAAAATGCTGTAGATTTATGAGCATTGATTTTATAGCCTGCTATTTTGCTGAATTCATTGATGAGGTCTAGAAGTTTTCTGGAGGAGGTTTTGGGGTCCTCTAAATATAGAATCATGTCATCCGCAAATAGTGACAGCTTAAGTTCCTCTTTTCCTATTCATATCCCTTTAATTTCTTTAGTCTGCCTAATTGCTCTGGCTAGAGTTTCAAGGACAATGTTGAATAGAAGTGGTGAAAGAGGATATCCCTGTCTTGTTCCTGTTTTTAAAGGGAATGGTTTCAGTTTTTCTCCATTAAGAATAATGTTGGCCATGGGCTTAGCATAAATAGCCTTTACAATGTTCAGGTATGTTCCTACTATCCCTATTTTTTCTAGTGTTTTCAGCATGAAGGGGTGTTGTATATTGTCAAATGCTTTTTCTGTGTCAATTGAAATAACCATATGATTCTTATCCTTAAGTCTATTGCCATGATGGATTATGTTGATTGATTTACGAATGTTAAACCATCCTTGCATTCCAGGAATGAACCCCACATGATCGTGGTGCACACTTTTCTTAATATGTTTTTGGATACGGTTTGCCAATATTTTGTTAAGGATCTTAGCATCTATATTCATCAAGGATATTGGTCTAAAATTTTCTTTCCTTGATGTGTCTTTTCCTGGTTTGGGTATGAGGGTGATTTTAGCTTCATAGAATGAGTTTGGTAGGGTACCCTCCTTTTCTATTTCCTGGAATACTTTGAGAAGTATTGGAATGAGTTCTTCTTTGAAGGTCTTGTAGAACTCGGCTGAGAATCCATCTGGTCCTGGGCTTTTCTTGGATGGTAGATTTTTAATGGCTTCTTCTATTTCATTGCTTGATATTGATCTGTTTAAATCATGTGTGTCCTCCTGGTTCAGTTTGGGCGGAGCATATGTCTCTAGAAATTTGTCAATGTCTTCGGTACTTTCTATTTTGTTGGAATACAGATTTTCAAAGTAGCTTCTCATTATGTTCTGTATCTCAGTGGTGTCTGTCGTGATATTTCCTTTTGCATCATGTATTTTAATAATTTGAGTCATCTCTCTCCTTCTCTTTGTTAGTGTGGCTAAGGGTTTATCTATTTTGTTTACTTTCTCAAAGAACCAACTTTTTGTTATGTCAATTTTTTGAATAGTTTGTTTTGTTTCAATTTCATTGATTTCAGCTCTGATTTTAATTATTTCCTGTCTTCTACTACTTTTGCTGTTATTCTGTTTTTCTTTTTCTAGGGCTTTGAGCTGTAATGTTAGGTCATTTAATTGTTGACTCTTCATTCTTTTCTGGAATGCGCTCCATGCAATGAATTTTCCTCTTAGTACTGCTTTCATAGTGTCCCAGAGATTTTGATATGTTGTATCATCATTCTCATTGACCTCTAAGAATTTTTTAATCTCCTCCCTGATGTTTTTTGTTATCCATGTTTCATTCAATAGCATATTATTTAGACTCCAAGTCTTGGAGTAATTTCTTTTTTTTTATTTTGTCATTGATTTCTATTCTCAGTCATTATGATCTGATAGAACACAAGGCAGTATCTCTATTTTTTTGCATTTCCCAAGGGCTGCTTTGTGGCATAGCACATGGTCTATTTTCGAGAAGGTTCCATGTGCTGCTGAGAAGAAAGTGTATCCACTCGTTGTTGGATGGAATGTTCTATATATGTCTATTAAGTCTAGGTTATTGATTGTGTTATTGAGTTCTATGGTTTCTTTGGTTGGATTTTGTTTGGAAGATCTATCTAGTGGTGACAACGGTGTGTTAAAGTCACCCAGAATTATTGTGTTGTGGTCTATGTGATTCTTGAAATTGAGAAGGATTTGTTTGATGTACAGGGATGCACCATTGTTTGGGGCATAAATATTTACTATTGTTATGTCTTCCTGATTTATGGTTCCCTTAAGCAGTATGAAATGTCCTTCTTTATCCCTTCTGACTAACTTTGGCTTGAAGTCCACTTTATCTAATATAAGAATGGAAACCCCTGCTTTTTTACTGAGTCCATGTGCATGGTAGGTTTTTTCCCATCCTTTCACCTTTAGTCTGCGGATGTCTTTTTCTATGAGATGAGTCTCTTGCAGGCAGCATATTGTTGGGTCTTTCTTTTTAATCCATTCTGCCAGTCTATGTCTTTTGATTGATGAGTTTAGGCCATTAACGTTCAGGGTTATTATTGAGAAATGATTTGTATTCCCAGTCATTTGGCTTATTTTTGGTTTTTAAGTCGACTTGGTTTCTCCTTTGAGTGGTTTTTCTCTAAGGTAGTTCCTCCCTTTGCTGACCTCCATTATTGTTTTTCATTTCCTCCTCATGGAATATTTTATTGAGAACATTCTGTAGTGGAGGCTTTCTATTTGTAAATTCTTTTACCTTTTGTTTATCATGGAAGGATTTTATTTGATCTTCAAATCTGAAGGTTAGTTTTGCTGGGTATAGGATTCTTGGTTGGCAACCATGTTCTCTCAGAGTTTGAAATATGTTGTTCCACGCCCTTCTAGCTTTTAGAGTCTGGGTTGAGAAGTTGGCTGCTATCCGAATTGGTCTCCCCCTATATGTAATCTGATGGCTTTTCTCTTGTGGCCTTCAAAATCCTATCTTTATTTTGAATGTTAGGCATTTTCATTATAATGTGCCTTGGTGTGGATCTGTTGTGATTCTGTGCATTTGGTGTTCTGTAAGCCTCTTGTATTTGATTTTCCATGTCATTCTTCAGGTTTGGGAAATTTTCTGGTATTATTTCATTGAATAGGTTGTTCATTCCTTTGGTTTGTATCTCTGTGCCTTCCTCAATCCCAATAATTCTTAAATTTGGTCTTTTCATGATGTCCCATAGTTCTTGGAGATTCTGTTCATGATTTCTTACCATCTTCTCTGTTTGGGCTACTTTATATTCAAGATTAAATATTTTGTCTTCATTGTCTGAGGTTCTGTCTTCCAAGTGGTCTAGTCTTTTGGTGATGCTTTCCATTGAGTTTTTTATTTGGTTTATTGTTTCCTTCATTTCAAGGATTTCTGTTTGGTTTTTTTTTTTTTTGAGAATCTCTATCTCTTTGTTGAAATGATCTTTTGCTTCCTGCAGGTGCTCTTTCACCTTATTGGTATTATCATTCATTGCCTGCATTTGCTCTCTTATCTCATTCTTTGCTTCATGAATCATCTTAATCATGTATAATCTGAAGTCCTTTTCTGACATTTCTTCTAACATACTGTCATTGGATTTTTTTTTTAATTTTATTGTAAACAAATGGGATACATGTTGCCTCTCTGTTTGTACATGGCGCAAAGGCATACCATTTGTGTAATCATAAATCCACATACAATAATGTTGTTTGATTCATTCTGTTATTTTTTCCCCTTCCCCCCACCCCTCCCACCCCTCTTTACCCTCTATACAGTACTTTCTTCCTCCATACTTGCCCCACTCCCTAACCCTAACACTAACCCTTCCCTCCCCCCCATTATGTGTCATCCTCCACTTATTAGCGATATCATTCGTCCCTTGTCTTTTTGAGATTGGCTTATCTCACTTAGCATGATATTCTCCAATTTCATCCATTTGCCTGCAAATGCCATAATTTTGTCATTCTTTATGGCTGAGTAATATTCCATTGTGTATATATACCACAGTTTCTTTATCCATTCGTCAATTGAAGGGCATCTAGGTTGGTTCCATAGTCTGGCTATTGTGAATTGAGCAGCTATGAACATTGACGTGGCTGTATCTCTGTAGTATGCTGATTTTAGGTCCTTTGGGTATAGGCCAAGGAGTGGGATAGCTGGGTCAAATGGTAGGTCCATTCCAAGTTTTCTAAGGAATCTCCACACTGCTTTCTAGAGTGGCTGCACTAATTTGCAGCCCCACCAGCAATGTATGAGTGTACCTTTCTCCCCACATCCTCGCCAACACCTGTTGCTTGTATTTTTGATAATCGCCATTCTAATTGGGGTGAGATGGAATCTTAGGGTGGTTTTGATTTGCATTTCTCTTATTACTAGAGATGTTGAACATTTTTTCATATGTTTATTGATTGCTTGTACATCTTCTTCAGTGAAGTGTCTGTTCATTTCCTTAGCCCATTTGTCGATTGGATTATTTGTATTCTTGGTGTAGAGTTTTTTGAGTTCTTTATAGATTCTGGAGATTAGTGCTCTATCTGAAGTATGATTGGCAAAGATATTCTCCCACTCTGTAGGCTCTTTCTTCACATTACTGATAGTTTCCTTTGCTGAGAGAAAGCTTTTTAGTTTGAATCTATCCCAGTTATTGATTCTTGCTTTTATTTCTTGTGCTATGGGAGTCCTGTTGAGGAAGTCTGGTCCTAGGCCAACATGTTGAAGATCGGGACCTACTTTTTCTTCTATAAGATGTAGGGTCTCTGGTCTGATTCCAAGGTCCTTAATCCATTTTGAGTTGAGTTTTGTGCAGGGTGAGAGATATGGGTTTAGTTTCATTCTGTTGCATATGGATTTCCAATTCTCCCAGCACCATTTGTTGAAGAGGCTATCTTTTCTCCATTGCATATTTTTGGCCCCTTTGTCTAGTATTAGAAAGTTGTATTTATTTGGGTTTGTGTCCGTGTCCTCTATTCTGTACCATTGATCTACCTGTCTATTTTGGTACCAGTACCATGCCATCTTTGTTACTATTGCTTTGTAATAAAGTTGAAGTTCAGGTATTGCGATACCCCCTGCTTCATTTTTCCTGCGAAGGATTGCTTTAGCTATTCTGGGTTTCTTATTCTTCCAGATGAATTTCATGATTGCTTGCTCTATTTCTGTAAGGTACGTCATTGGGATTTTAATTGGGATTGCATTGAATCTCTATAGCACTTTTGGTAGTATGGCCATTTTGACAATATTAATTCTGCCTATCCAAGAACATGGGAGATCTTTCCATCTTCTAAGGTTTTCTTCGATTTCTTTCTTTAGTGTTCTGTAGTTCTCATTGTAGAGGTCTTTCACCTCTTTTGTGAGATTGATTCCCAAGTATTTTATTTTTTTCGATGCTATGGTGAATGGGGTAGTTTTCATAATTTCTCTTTCTGAGGATTCCTCACTTATGTATAAAAATGCATTGGATTTATGAGCATTGATCTTGTAACCTGCCACTTTACTGAATTCACTTATGAGTTCTAACAGTTTTCTGGTGGAATTTCCTGGTTCCTCTAAGTATATAATCATATCATCCACAAATAGGGATAGTTTGAGTTCTTCTTTTCCTATTCGTATTCCTTTAATTTCCTTGGTCTGTCTAATTGCTCTGGCTAGAGTCTCAAGAACGATATTGAATAGGAGTGGTGAAAGAGGGCATCCCTGCCTTGTTCCAGTTTTTAGGGGGAATGCTTTCAGTTTTTCACCGTTTAGAATGATATTAGCCATGGGCTTAGCATAGATGGCCTTTACAATGTTAAGGAATGTTCCCACTATCCCTATTTTTTCTAGTGTTTTGAGCATGAAGGGGTGTTGTATTTTATCAAATGCTTTTTCTGCATCTATTGAAATAATCATGTGATTCTTGACTTTAAGTCTATTGATATGGTGAATTACTTTTATTGATTTCTGGATGTTGAACCAACCTTGCATCCCTGGGATAAAACCCACTTGATCGTGGTGCACTATCTTTTTAATATATTTTTGTATGCGATTTGCTAAAATTTTATTGAGAATTTTTGCGTCAATGTTCATTAATGATATCGGTCTGAAATTTTCTTTCCTCGATTTATCTCTGTCTGGCTTGGGTATCAGGGTAATATTGGTTTCATAGAATGAGTTTGGGAGGGTACCCTCCTCTTCTTTTTCATGGAATACTTTGAGAAGTATTGGAATGAGCTCTTCTTTAAAGATTTTGTAGAACTCGGCTGAGAACCCGTCTGGTCCTGGACTTTTCTTTGTTGGTAGGCTTTTGATGACCTCTTCTACTTCATTACTTGAAATTGATCTATTTAAATTTTGTATGTCCTCCTCGTTCAATTTAGGCAATTCATATGTCTCTAGAAACCTGTTGATGTCTTCGAAATTTTCTATTTGGTTAGAATATAGATTTTCAAAATAGCTTCTAATTATGTTTTGTATTTCAATCGTGTCTGTTGTGATATTTCCTTGTTCATTCCGAATTTTGGTGATTTGGGTTTTCTCTCGTCTTCTCTTTGTTAGAGTGGCTAAGGGTTTATCAATTTTGTTTATTTTTTCAAAGAACCAACTATTTGTTTTGTCAATTTTTTGTATAGTTTCTTTTGTTTCAATTTCGTTGATTTCAGCTCTGAGTTTAACTATTTCCTGTCTTCTACTACTTTTGGTGTTGGTCTGTTCTTCTTTTTATAGGGCTTTGAGCTGAAGTGTTAGGTTGTTTATTTGTTGATTTTTACTTCTTTTATTGAATGCGCTCCATGAAATAAATTTTCCTCTAAGTACTGCTTTCAGAGTGTCCCAAAGATTTTGATATGATGTTTCTTTGTTCTCATTTACCTCTAGGAATTTTTTAATTTCCTTCCTAATATCTTCTGTTATCCATTCATCATGTAATAGCATATTGTTTAATCTCCAGGTGTTGGAGTAGCTTCTGTTTTTTACTCTTTCATTTATTTCTAACTTCAATCCATTATGATCTGATAGAATACATGCTAGTGTCTCTATCTTCTTGTATTTGCTAACATTAGCTTTGTGGCATAATATACGGTCTATTTTAGACAAGGATCCATGTGCTGCTGAGAAGAAAGTGTATTCGCTCTTGGTTGGATGGTATATTCTATAAATGTCCGTTAAGTCTAAATTATTGATTGTGTTATTGAGATCTATGGTTTCTTTGTTCAATTTTTGTTTGGAAGATCTGTCCAGTGGTGAGAGAGGCGTGTTAAAATCACCTAGTATTATTGTGTTATGGTCTATTTGGTTTCTGAAATTGAGAAGGATTTGTTTGACATACATGGATGAGCCACTGTTTGGGGCATAGATGTTTATGATTGTTATGTCTTGCTGATTTATGATTCCCTTAAGCAGTATGTAATGTCCTTCTTTATCCCTTTTGACTAGTTTTGACTTGAAGTCCACCTTATCTGTAATGAGGATGGATACCCCAGCTTTTTTGCTGAGTCCATGTGCATGATATGTTTTCCCCCATCCTTTCACCTTTAGTCTATGTGTATCTCTTTCTACGAGATGAGTCTCTTGCAGGCAACATATTGTTGGATCTTTCTTTTTGATCCAATCTGCCAGTCTATGTCTTTTGATTGATGAGTTCAGGCCATTAATATTCGGGGTTATTATTGAGATATGATTAGTATTCCCGGTCATTTGGTTCATTTTATTTATTTATTTATTTATTTATTTATTTATTTATTTATTTATTTATTTATTTTGAGACGACTTGGTTCTTCCTTTATTTGACAATTCCTTTAGGATGGTTCCTCCCATTGCTGATTTGTTTCTTTGTTTTTCATCTCTTTCTCATGGAATATTTTGCTGAGAATGTTCTGTAATGCTGGCTTTCTTTTTGTAAATTCTTTTAGCTTTTGTTTATCATGGAAGGATTTTATTTCATCATCAAATTTGAAGGTAAGTTTTGCTGGATATAAGATTCTTGGTTGGCATCCATTTTCTTTCAGGGCTTGAAAAATGTTGTTCCAGGCCCTTCTAGCTTTTAGGGTCTGGATTGAAAAATCTGCTGATATCCGTATTGGTTTCCCCCTGAATGTAATTTGATTCCTCTCTCTTGTGGCCTTTAAAATTCTGTCTTTATTTTGTATGTTGGGCATTTTCATTATAATGTGCCTTGGTGTGGGTCTGTTGTAATTTTGTATATTTGGAGTCCTATAAGCCTCTTGTACTTGATCTTCCATTTCATTCTTCAGATTTGGGAAATTTTCTGATAGTATTTCATTGAATAGATTGTTCATTCCTTTGGTCTGTTTCTCTAAGCCTTCCTCAATTCCAATAATTCTCAAATTTGGCCTCTTCATGATATCCCATAGTTCTTGGAGATTCTGTTCATGATTTCTTACCATCTTCTCTGTTTGTTCAACTTTGTTTTCAAGGTTAAATATTTTATCTTCAATGTCTGATGTTCTGTCTTCCAGGTGTTCTATTCTATTGGTTATGCTTTCTATGGAGTTCTTAATTTGGTTTATTGTTTCCTTCATTTCAAGGATTTCTGTTTGGTTTTTTTTCAATATCTCTAACTCTTTATTGAAGTGATCTTTTGCTTCCTGTATTTGCTCTTTTAACTGTCGATTGGTGCGATCATTCAGTGCCTGCATTTGCTCTTGCATCTCGTCATTTGCTTCCCTGAGCATTTTAATTATGTACATTCTGAACTCCCTTTCTGTCATTTCTTCTGCCATGCTGTCGTTGGGTTTCATTGATGTAACATCTAGATTTGTTTGCAGCATTTTCTTTCCTTGTTTTCTCATATTGTTCAGGTATCAGTTGACCGCTGTGATATTGCAGATTTCCTCTATTGTCTTATAATATCCCTGAAGATTTCTATTATATCCCCTCTTAGTCTTCAGTAGCCTGAAATCTTGGAGGAAGTTGATAATGCAGTGCTCCACAAGGGAGCTGACTCTCTAGGGGTGGTGGCCTTCTGGTGGGGTATATTCCCTGCTAGTGGGCAGAGGTACCTTCACTTGCTGATGAATGGTCATCCAGAAGGGAAGTAGGTTGTGGGCTGATGCAAGACCAGTTTGGGCCTGTGTCTCTGACTTTACGGTCCTTTTGGGAGAACCTCACCCAACAGGGAGGAGTCACCCGGTGGGGAGGTCTCGCTGGTCAGTTTTCCTCCCAGAGGTTCCGTTCAATTCACAACTACCGCCTGGGCTCGGCAGCCTTCTTCTGCAATGATCCCAGGGACCTGGACCTACCTCCTGGGCCTGGAAGCCTCACCCTTCACAAACGAATCTCCTTCAGCTGCCTCTCCTCAGAGAAGCTGCCTGCAGTCCTGGAGCCTTCGCTCTGCCCCTCAGTTTGTCTGTGGGGCCCTTCCACCAAGAAGCCGTCTAGGACCCTGCTCTGCACTTTTCGCCTGGCTATGCAGCCCCTCCTCTGAGCAGCCACCTGGAGCCCCTTACAATCGCTCCGAGTCCCAGTGACCCGCCACACGCCTTTTCCTCCGGCAGCCACCTGTTGTTCCGTGCGGTTGCTCTAAGACCAAGTGACCCACCACGCACCACTTTCTCCACCAGGCAGTTACCCAGAGATCTGGTGCGTCACGAGTCCCAAGAACTCACTGTGCACCTTCTTGTCCCGACTGCCTCCTGTAGCCCTGGTGCAGTCACTTCGAGCCCAAGCACCCCGCCGCGCTCCTCCTCCTTCTCCAGACAACCCCCCTATGTTCAGGAGAGGATGCTCTGGGACCAAACCACTCACCACGCTGTTCCACCGGATAGCCGCCCAGAGCCCTGGCGCAGCTGTTCCAATTCCAAGCGACGTGCCGAGCCCGTATTTCTCCTTCTCCTCTGGGCAGCCCCCTCTGTTCAGGGGTGGTCACGTTCAGTCCAAACAGCTCACCAAGCACCTTCTCCTTTGGGCAGCCTCCCAGAGCGCGGGTGGGTTGCGCTGAGTCCAAGCGCTGTGGTGAACAGCCACCTCTTCAATGCTCCCAGCTGTCTGCGATCACTGCTCCGGTGGGGGGAGGGGCGCCTCCCCGGCAGTTCTACTTTGCAAAGATCCCTGCTTTCGGGGCTACCGCCCTGTCCGCCTGCCCAGTGGGAAACACTCACCCGGCTGCTTTGAGTTGGTCCCAAGTCTCTCAATATCTCCTTTTCTTGAGTCCTGAGTCCACGCTGCTCCTCCGGATAGCCGCCCGGAGCCCTGGCGCAGCTGATCCAATTCCAAGCGACATGCCGAGCCCGTATTTCTCCTTCTCCTCTGGGCAGCCCCCTCTTCAATGCTCCCAGCTGTCTGCGATCACTGCTCCAGCGGGGGGAGGGGCGCCTCGCCGGCAGTTCTACTTTGCAAAGAATCCTGCTTTTGGGGCTACCGCCCCGTCCAGGACTCCTGCCCCGTCCGGGACGCCTGCCCAGTGGGAGATTCTCGCCCGGCTGCTTTGAGTTGGTCCCAAGGCTCTCTATATCTCCTCTTCTTGAGTCCTGAGTCCTGGAGCAACACGAAACGCAGCCACCCTCTAGTCCGCCATCTTGAATCCCCTGTCATTGGATTCTATTACTATAGAATCTAGATTTGTTTGGATCATTTTATTCCCTTGTTTTTTCATGTTGTTCATGTATCTTCCCCTCTAGCAGTGCTGATCTGGGGTATTGCAGATTTCCCCCTATAGGCTTATAGTGGCCCTATAGGTTTTCAAAACCATTTCTTTAAGGGTAGATCAATATTAGCAGTGCCCAAATCAGACACTATGCAATCCTAGACCAAATAGCCCCTATGGGGACAATAACAAAATTGTCATAATAAACAAAATGAGTTCAAATATTATCTTCGGTAAAACAAACAGGTTTGTAATAAGGTCTGCAGTTTCTAATGGAGGACAAAGAGGATGCAGAGGGATGTAGAATGTGGCTGTTAATGGGATAATAAAAGAATATACAGAAGTTCTAGAAAATAGAAAGGGTGAGAGTGTAATCAAAAGAAATTGGATGTTAGCATGCAAAAAAGGGAGAAAGAGACTCTGAGGGAACAGGTAAACAAAAGGAAAAGAAAGCAAGAAAGTAAAGAAATAAAAACTTAAAATTTTTTTAAAAAGGAGAAAAAAGAAAATCTACTATATAACAGTCATATACTAATGAAACCTCCCAGTGTTCAGTAGCCTGATGCATGAGAGGTACCTGACAATGAGCTTCAAGCCTCCAGCAGGCGTCTCAGGATGGGATTTGTCCCACCCGAAGGTCGGAGCTACGGCTTCCAGTATTATCCAAGATGGCCGTTCTGGCTTCGAAATGTGTTGGCAAATGGGGAGTTGCAGCTCAGGGGTGGACTTGGTCAGCTGGAGGTCCTGGAGATGGGATGCAGTTGGTCCAGCAGGGGTCCTGGGGGTCCAGTGTGTTTGGTGTAGTTGTGGGATCCTGGAGGCCGGGTGCAATCAGTCGGTCTGAGTTCCCGGTGATAGAGCTCAGTCAGTTGGTCTGGGGGTCCTGGCAGCAGGGATCAGTCAGTTGATGTGAGGGCCCCAGAGGCAGGGAGTGGTCGGTCGGGCTGAGGGATCCTGGAGATGGGGCTCAGTCAGTCCGGCCAGGGGTCCTACGGGGCCTGGCTGTTGTCTCAAAATGGCAGCAGCCACGTGTAATCAAACCTGCAGGTACTGTGACAGTGAACTTCCAGGGAACAGCAGGCAGCTGATGCTCCACTGACGGTCTGCAGTCAGTCTGCTGGCAGCTGTCGGACAATCGGGAGGTGAACCTTGAGCGTTGGGTGATGGATGGGGTAAGGTAGGCGATGGACAGGCGAGAGACAGGCAAATGGCAGATGATAGACACCTGACAGTGAGCAATCTGCTCTCAAAAAAGGCATTGATATGCTGGCAGATTGCCGGTCATCACAGCAGACAAATGGGTAAACCAGGGGATCGATAAGCAGCAAAAACTGCCTCACCGAGAAACAGATATCCTCTGATTGAATCCGGCGTTACGGAGCGACAAGGAATGCAGCCTCTCTCTAGTCCGCCATCTTGGATCTCTCCCCCTTTATTTATTCTAATTTTTTTCTTTGAGTGTGGAAATGTCTCTCTATGCCTATCTGACTACTGTATTTTTAAAGCAGATAACATTTTTTTCTAATTTCACATTTTCAGATACAAATTTTACCCAAGATGGAAAGTACCCAGACTCTCACACATAACTAGTTTAGATCAACTGGATTTATATTTTACATTGATTATATTTAGATGATATTTTAGACACAGAGCTACTGATTTGTTGGTTTAAGACTTTAAGAAAAATTAGAATGTACTTTATATTTAGGGCAGATGTGAATTTTGGAGGGCCACGAGGCAGACTGTAGTGGATTGAATAGTGTTCCCAAAGAAATTGTCCGCGTCCTAATCAGCAAAACTTGTGAACTCCATAAGTTACCCTTAAACCAATTTGAAAAAACTATCTTTGCAGATATAATTAAGTTAAAGATCTCAAAGTGAGACCATATTGGATTTCTTGTGTGGGCATTATATCCATTGACAAGTCTACTCTTACAAGAAAGACAGAGGAGGATGTGACATAGAAGTCAAAAAAGAGAAGTAGTCCATGCCAAAACAAAAACTGAAATTGGCATTGCATACTATCCAACCAAGAAATTCCTGGTTTCACCAGAAACAAATGAGGCAAGTATTCTCCCTACAATCTTCAGAGGGAGAACAGCCATACCATCTTATTGATTTTAGAAAAATGCCTCCATAACTGTCATGGAAAAAAAAATTGGTTATTTAAAGGGACAGTTTGTATAATTTGAATTTGTTATGACAACCCTAGGAAACTAATCCAACATGGCACAAATAGGAAACTGATAGGCATAGGCCTCAAATAACCATAGTTGAAATTCCTTCTGGATATTGTATTCTACTGAGAAGTTTTGGGGGTTGATAGGTTACTGTGCCATCCAGACCTATGATAGCCCCCAAGTGTCTGGTGGAAAACAGAAACAAGCAACTCTTGGCGAATCAGAAAGCTCTACAAATTCTTGACAAGATTCCTCAGCCTGTGGTGGTGTGGTGTTACTGGTGACCAACAGATCTGGTGTCCATCCTAATTCTTAAGTAGCATTAGGCCATTTATCATAGGTGCGATTACAATATTTCCAATAGATTGGGGCTTCTTGGTTTAGATGACCTATGGTCGGGGTAAACCACATAGATCCATCCCAAATCTGAGAGTAACCATCCTTATATCTTTGACATATTAGTGGTGATGGTGGAAAGCAAAAAGTGGATGGGCCTAAATGTGATTTCACAGTTGTAGAGGTCTGAAAGTTGGTTTATTCTAAAGTGAAAGTTTTTCCATGGCCTGGTTGTGGATAAAGTTTTGTTTGTAGGCCATAATTTAATATTGGCATGAGTAGCAGTTTGTAAAGTATCTCTCTTCCTTTTGTTCTAACATTAAGGATTTTAAATTTACCTAGTCACTTCCTTGTAAAGGGGAAGCCCACCAAGATAGCCCAGAAGGGCTAGAAAGGGGTAATAGTCCACATATCCAGCAATTATCTTTCTGTAGCCTTGTGGCATACTTATTGGGCCCAATGTAGAAAAGAGTTAATGTCAGTGGACCTTTCTAAAATAATAAAGAAAAAGAGGAAAAAATGTTTGCATATCACCCTTGTCTTTGTGGAAGAGATATTTCAGGTCTTCTATGGGAGTGCAGGAGTATTGTTGTTCCTCAGGTCCTTGGAAAGGAGAAGTTTCTTTGGCAGTCAATTCAGAATGGCAGGGTTTTACTCAAGAGTGGTGGATCCAATTCTCCTGTCCAAGTACTTTCACTGCAGAGGGGATAAATAAAGTTATAGGAAAAAGTCCCTTCCAAATAGGTTCTAAATTTGGGGAATTTGAAGGTATGGTCTTGACCTTAACTAGATCTCCAGGTTCATACAGAGGTGGAGAAGTGAGCAGCTCTCCAGATATCATCTTGAAACTTGGTCAGTTTTGTGATATGAGCCACCAGATCTGCAGTTTCCTGACCTTTATGAATATCCATTCCTTAGGAATGGCCTCCCATATGAGAGTTCAAATCAGCCGAGCCCCAGTGTTTTGGGGGTGTTCCTGATTCTGAGTAAGGCCAGGGGAAATACCTTAGGCCATAGGTAGTGGGTTTCTTGAGTGAGTTTTCTGATGTCTCTTTAGGATGTTATTTTCTACCCTTCCTGAGGAATGAGTTCTGCATGATCAATGGAGATAATATTTTATGCCTAAGACTTTGGATATTCCCTGAATGACAGCTGCCTTGAAAGCTGCTTCGTTGTCACTTCAAAGTCTAAATTGGGGAATTATTTCCTGTACTAGGGCTTTGATTACTTCTCCTGCCTCTTCAGTCTGGGAGGGACAGGCCTCAGTCCACCCAGTAAATGTATCTACCATAACCAATAAATATTGGAACCCATTGCTCTTAGGCATGTGGGAAAAATAGAGTTGCCAGTCTTCCCCAGGACACTGTCCTGTCTTTTATAATCCCGGAGGCTTCTTGGCAGAGTTAAGTGGGTTATTTCTCTGGCATATCTCACGGGCTTTGACTCTTGGTGTATTGTCTTTGAAATATTTTTTCCCTCAAATGCCTCTTGAGTTAATTTGAGAGTGTTTTCTCCTCCCAAATGAAAAGATTGAGGTAGGATGTGTAAAATCCTCCATTGAGAGTTAGCTGGTATGTAAAGTTTATTATTTTCCATCTGAGTCCACTCACAAGGTAGGAGAATGCCTCACCTAGATAGGGCCTGGTGTGTCTCTTCCTGAGTTTATTGAGGTCTTATCTCTGAGGGAGGGCCTGTTTATACTAGAGGGGCTAAGGTCCTTAGTTGGTGCAAAGTCCCCTTAGCAGCCTCTTTAGCCTGTTGATCTGCTTGCCTATTGCCTTCTAATACCTCATCTATTCCCTTTTGATGTCCTTGCAATGGATTACTGCTATTTCTTTAGGTAAATGAACAGCTTCTAACAGTCTTAAGATCTGTTTGTAGTTTTTTTATGGAAGTTCCCCCAGTTTTTTTAAATTAACTCTCTTTCCAAATTGCTGCATGTGCATGCAGGATTAGTAGACCTATTTACAGTCACAGTAAATATTAACTCCGTTGTTTCCCCAGATATCGTGCTCTCGATATTCTGCAAGTTGTGCCCTTGTGCTCGGGGGCTAAGATTGTGCCTCTAAAGTATACATAAAGTCACCACAGCACATCCAGCCTTATGTTCTCCTTGTTCCATAAAGGAACTCCCATTCATGAACTTGGTGAGGTCTGGATTGGACAGAAGACTTTGAAGTTCTCTTCTGGCTGAATAGTTTATAGCTGGGATTTGTTGGCAGTCATGTTCAGGATTTCCCTCTCGTGTTTCTGGGAGGAAAGTGACTGTCTTTACATGAGAGTAAGTCCTTATTTAAGTTATGGGTCCTTCTACAAGTAAAGTCTGATATTTTAGAAGGCAACTATCTGAGAATAGTCTTCCATAGTACTCCTTTTGTATTTAAAATTTCTGAGATCATGGGAGGTGTAAACAATGAGGTCTCTTCCCAGGGTGATTTTGATTGCCTCAGGGACTAACAGGACAAGTGCTGCAAACACTGGCAAACAGTGGGGCCATCCCTGAGACACTATGTCAGACTCCGAACTGAGATATGCTACTGGCTGTTGAGCTGGTCCACTCTTTTGTGTGTCCACTCCCAGGGCTATTCTTCCCCTCTCAGTGACAAACAAATTAAATTTTTACTCCATAGGTATACTGAGGGCAGGGCTTGAAGTAAGGCCCCTTTTAATGCCTTTAAGGCTTTAATATGTTCTGGTTCTCATATCAGCACAGTTGTTCCTTGGTGTAGAGTCTCCTTAAGGAGTCTCTAAAGAGGCTTAACCAATTCCTCATACCCAGAAATACAAAGCCTGCAGTATCTGGTTATTCCTAAGAAGTCTCTAAGTTGCCTTACTGTTTGAGATAGAAAATATTGTCCTATGGGGCTTATTCTTTCCAGTCCTAGCTTGTGAATACCTTGAGACAACCGCAATCCTAAGTGTTGAACCACATGACAGAGTTCACAGAGCAAAGTCCTCCCTAAGACCTGTTGAATTAGAAGACTCCACCGAGTTTGTTTCTTTCCAGACTTTATCTCAACTGTCCAGGATTTAACCCTGGTGCTGAAGTTAGATGGCCACTGCATCACAGATCAGTACCTGAAGAAAACCTTGAGACTGATTCCAGGTATCAGAGCAGGATCAGGGTAGAGGATTATCTGGTAAGGGGTGGGATCCTCTACACCCTTTCCATCAGGTGTGAGGGAACTTGTGTATTTGAGGTCAGGTTGAGGTCCATATGAATGGTGACTAGGAGATGAGCTGAAAAGTGTAGGGTCTGGAATTTAAGCTCACTCAAGAGAAATAAAGCCTAACAGGACAAATACTCAAAATCAATTTGTACTATGTACAATTGTACCTTAGCACTAGATTACAATCGTGCCTAAAATGTCTACAGACTAAGCACGTGTCTGCTGTCTTTGCTGAGACAGTTTTGTTAGACATGAAATCTCAATGAAAAGCATATCCATTGAAAAAAGATATTTCGCACATTAGATCTTATTCTTCCCCAATAGACCTACAGTTTTTTAATTCCTGTGGTTAATTTCTACAGACATGCTTTATGTTCTCAATAAACTTAAAGAAACAGGTGTCTTTTCCATCTATACCTTTTCAATTTTTCTGATGACTATCAAAACATTAATTTTACTTTCTACTTCATGACTTCCTCTTCACATTTGTTCATATTAAAACTTCAAGATAATAATCATTTAAATGGTTACAACTACGTGAGTGTATAATTGATGAAACCTTAAGAGAAATACCAATTTTCATTTACTTACCCTTGTATTCTTTTTCCATTCATGTTTCTACAAATGTTATTGAACAATTGGCTGAGAATGGACACACTATCAATTCAAATATAGTCACTGGCTTCAGAGTTTCAAGTAGTGATGATATCTTCAAATTACATTTTGGTTAAATTAGTCTTCAAACTTTTTACTATAAAACAGCTAAAAATGTGCAAATGCATTTAAGCATACAGATAGTTTTCCTTAAATGACCTGGTTGTCGTGACATTTCTTACTAATTTTTTGCCCCATTTACTGGTAGGTAGCTCTTCTTTTTGGTCCTATAGTCAATTTCTATATAAGATGGAGAAGACTAGAAGTTTACATCTTTTATTTCTTTAGTCATGCATTCAGTAAACTTCTCGAAAACAACCATTCAATACTCAGCACTATGTTCAGGCCTCAGAATATCAGTCATAGAATTTTGTTTTTAATTAGGACAAGATTTATTTCCAAATATCTCTCCATTGGTAGGTATATCAATCTGTTTGTGTTAAAAGAGTTTTATAATAAAAGATGACAGCAAAGATACAAAAATCTCTGGTCATGAAAATCATCACTGTGCTTGACCCTGAAATGTGTCTAGTGTAATCTCTATATTTTCCTCATCCTCAGACCAGAATTCTCAAACCCAACTAGCCAATCAATCCAAGGAGTGCATCAAGCATTTCTTTCCCAAAAGAAAGTGTTTTGTCTTTGATCAACCAATAGGTGACACAGTACTCTTAGCCCATATTAAAGATGAACACCAACTGGATCCTAAGTTCCAGAATCAATCAAAGAATTTCTGTTCTTAAATTTTCACCCATGCAAGTACAAAAACACTCAGAAAGGAAATTGTGGTCACAGGGAATCATGAGTTTGTTTTTTCCTAAAGCTCATCTCTTCATAGATCAGTGTGTGTGTGATTCTTCTGTGAGCTTGTCAATAATATTGTTTGCATTTGTTTTGGAACATAGAGAAGCAGATGTTCATGTCATGCATAGAGACATATGTTTCTTTTTAATTTTTTTTATTTTTTTCTCTTTAGTTATACATGAAAGTAGAATTTTTTGACATATACACAGAGTATAACTTTCCACTTTTGTGGTTGTACATGATGGGGAGTCACACCTGTCAGTACTCATATATGAACACAGGAAAGTTATGTCTGATTCATTCTACTGTCTTTTCCATTCCCATTCCTCCTCTCTTCCCCCCACTCCCCTCTGTTCAATACTGTGAACCTCCCCACCCACCATCCCCACCTTACACCTGCCTATTGTGAGTCACATATCAGAGAGAACATTCGGTCTTTGGTATTTTGGGATTGGCTTATTTCACTTAGCATGATATTCTCCAGTTCCATCCATTTACCAGCAAATGCTATAATTTAGTTCTTCTTTGTGGCTAAGTAATATTCCACTGTGAATATATAACACATTTTCTTTATCCATTCATCTGTTGAAAGGTACCTAGTTTGGTTCCATAGCTTAGCTATTGTGAAATGTGTTGCTATAAACATTTGTGTGACATATCACTAAACTATAATAATTTTAAGTCCTTTGGGTATGTACCAATGAGTTTAATAACTGGGTCAAATAATGGTTCCATTCCAGGTTTTCTGAGGAATCTCTATACTGCTTTCCACAATGGTTGCACCAATTTGCAGTCCCACGAGCAATGTATAAGTGTACCTTTTTCCCCACATCCTCACCTACACTTATTGTTACTTGTATTCTTGAAAATACCATTCTGACTGGAGTGAGATAAAATCTGACTGTACTTTTAATTTGTATTTCTCTAATTGCTAGAGATGTTGAACATTTTTTCATATATTTGTTGACCATTCATATTTCTTCTTCTGTGAAGTGTCTGTTAAGTTCCTTTGCCCATTTATTGGCATGTGTTTTTTTGTTTTTTTGGTGTTAAGTTTTTTGAGTTCTTTATATATCGTGAAGATTAATTCTCTATCTGAGGTGCAGGAGGCAAAGATTTAAGACATATGTTTCTTAAATAAAATTTTCTTATGCGAGGGTTCACATATGAGGCCTAATAAATCTCATGAAATAAGTGTACTAATGATGTAATCACAAACTGCCATGGAAGAGCGAAATCTGCATGTTGAGATGTCATCTAAACTGATTCTTGGTGGAAGATACACAAGATATTTTATAAATTTGCATCAGTCAAAAAATAAGCAGCAGGCTATGAGTCCCATGCCAGCTAATGGAGCATTTGAGAAAAAAAAAAAATAATATAATCTACGTACAGATTGGCTTTGCGGACATGTGACCTGCATTTTAGCACAGTGTCAAATGCTAAGATGTGCCCCATGCTTGGGTTAAGGTTCTGTCTGCTTCCCTTGCTTGAACTTCTTGATGTTTTGTTTTCTTTTTTGTGAAGGCTCCCATGTTTTTATGTGGAAATGGGACACACAATTTATAAGATTTATTGTAACTGTCTAATAAACTTTTTAAATTTTACTTCAGTGAGAAAATATTTTTCTCAATGTATTATTTGAGATCATTAGTTTAATTTTATAATATGATGAACTGGATACCATTAAAAAATGAATAGGAAAAATAGTTATAATATTACTTAGGTATACAGATAGGAGGATGAGGATGAGGGCAAGGAGAAAGATGAAGAAAACTTCTTGTTCAATAAGATGTGATTTTTTTTTAAAGTGCAGATTCCCAATTTTTTTAAAATGATGAATGAGAATTTCTGTTTTTTCCTTAAATATCATGTACCATCAGGACTGGGGAGTCTGGTGGAGACCTACCTGGATGCCACCAACAGTGGGATGGTGCTTTGGAGAATGAGGTGACCACTCTGGCCCAGCGTGAGAACTCAGTAGCCGTGCAGAAGGCACCTGACCACTACAGTGAGCAGATGGCCCAGCGGGTGGAGTTCCCCACAGACACACTCCAGGAGCTGCTGGAGGTGCACAGGGCCTGTGAGAGGAAGCCATCGCAGTCTTCATGGAGCACTCCTTCAAGGACGACAAGCATGAGTTCCAGAAGGAGCTGGTGGTAATCCACCTTAGTTATATCCTTCCTTATCCTGTCCTTCGGAATGAGGTTTAGATTCCACCTTCTAATCCCAGAGTTCATGCCTCTCTTGACCTGGAAAGAATCTGAAGTTTGTCAGTAACTGGGCTCTTCAGGCTACTGTGCAACCTTTCTCTAAAGTATGGCACTTCATTTTCTATTGCTACAAAACAAATTATCAAGTGATTAGCAGCTTAAAGCAACATGAATGCATTAGCTCACAGTCAGATCCCTGTACAGGGTGTCTGAATGGTCTGCTCAGTGCACCACCCACTGAAAACAGGAGTCAACAGGCTTAGTTCTCATCTATAGGTTTTGGAGAAACCCTTCCATCTCAAATCTCAAATCAGCAATAATGCATTCCATCCTTCCCTTGTTTCTGATCTCTCTGGTTTTCCTCCTCTGCCATCAACTAGAGAAAAGTGATTTAAAGGGTTCATGTGATTAGGTACTCTCCATTTCTTGAAGTCAACCTGTACTTTATGATGTAATGCAATCATGGGATTAATCCATCATAGTCACAGGCCCAGGGACTGTGCAGGATGTAGCCAGCATAAGAAAGAACTCTCAGGGGACATCTTTATTCTGCTGACCAGAGGCACCTTCATGGGAAATATGTCTTTCAGTCTGTCTTCGATCATCCTACAAGTGAAAAAATCTCTTAATTTATATTTAGGAAAAACAGCTAGAATGTAAATTACAAACATAAAACAGAAAATTCCTATTCTGTTAACTTCACATACACAAAGCCTTATTGAAAATATTCATGGAGGGATCAAAACTCTGTACAGAATACACTCAACTCAGAACTGAGGGGTTCTTCAAGCTAAGGTTTAAAGACTTGGAAATATAAAAAATTATGTTGCTTGGTTCTTAACCATTATGTGAACTCAATATGTTTTTACTATTATTAATTCATTTTGTATTTTCCTTGTAAACTTTAAATGTTATCTGTTAGTGCCTTACAGAAGTACAACTTCTAATATAACAACCTGAATTAATTTGAGATAACAGGCCATCACCTATAGGACAGACAAGATGTCCGACTGACCTCAATTAAATAAAAGGGGTAAATACCTGTATAAAGTTACATTGAAGTTAAAACCTAGTACTCTTACTTTAAGACTGGTGAAACTGGCTTGCTGGATGTTTAAGACCAAAGCTAAGAAATTAACGTTAAGGAAGTAAAAGGGCCAAGAAAGAAAATAGCCAATATTTGGCTCTTGCCCTCCAAGGTCAGCTCGAACCCAGCCAGGGAACAAGGGGAATTCTCTAAGGGCTTTGCAACTCTGGGCTACATGATATCCAGATCAGGGGGATCAGTGAGACCCTGGAGAACAGGAAGCCAACTAGTACACATGCTGCAAAGAGAAGGGTCATTGGAGAAGGGAGACACCCCTAATGCTTCCAATGGAAGCCACATGGTCAAGGAGACCCTGACCCATCCTAGCAGATGGCACTAAAGGAGCTGAGAAGCTGCTCTTATGTTCCCAAGAGTGATGCCCTGAGGGAACTCAGCTAACTCTTAACAATAGATAGGAACAAGGTCAATTTGTCCAGCTTGGTATTAAACACCTAGCAAAAGAAGTCATAACCAAAGCATATTCATCCGTGGCATTTAAAAGGAAAGAAAATAGTTCTTTTAATGTGACTTAAAATGTATACTTGTGTTAGCCCTACCAAGAGTAAGACTGGAGGCTACAAAACAGGGATTCTTAGACAGGAGTGCCTGATAACTATTGAAAGAGACTATCAGAGTCAGAAGATTTTTTTAGTCAACAGTCAGTTTAAGACCTACAAATCATCCTAACCTGCTAAACAGGTAGGCTTAATCCATGTTGCTAGTATGATTATCTAGCCCTAAGTAACAGAAATAAAGAAATTTGTACTAAACACAGAGATTATGCCAATAAAAAGGTATTTTGCAAAAATCAGATGACATTACATAGCTTAACTACATCTTATGGGGGCATGTGTGATATTATAAAAACCAAGTGTTGTGTTTACATTCTGGCAATGTAACTAACATCCTTAAAGAATTACAGTCCCAAATAGAGGCATGTCCTCACCAGCCTTGTTATGGGAACAACTTCTTAGCTCTTGCACCTCCTGGGGAATGATTCCTATCATTATCATCATGATATTCATTGACATGTTCCATATGGTACATTTATTTTGTATTAATCACATTCCAGCTCTCATGTCTTTTTGTTTCTCACAGAAACACCCACCTCTCAGATGACTTTATGAACTGTTCTTTCTGAACCAGACTTTTGCTACAGACCCCTCTGAGGCCAGGGGACAAAAAGGCAGTCAATATAGGTAGTGAATCATTGGGTCAGAGAGAGATGGGGGCTGATTTAGGAGGAAATGAATGCTAATACCTCCAGAGCACTTTCCCTTCTTCCATCTGTTGCAAGGTGAACTTCCTCCAGGGAATTGTTATCCCCCCTGCAGGGAGTTGTAGGAGTTGTTAATTAATGCCTCCTAGACTACTCCCTTCTTCCCAGGATTACTCCCCCTTTGGCCCACCTTTTTGGTCATGTACACAGGATGGGGGGAAGAGAGGCATGAGAACAAAGGAATTCTAAAATGTATAAAAGGGACCTGACACTCCCACTTTCTCAGATACTCAGCTTTGGAATTGCCCTCTCTTCGAAGAAGGCTATCTCTGTTTTATATTTTAAATAAAACTTGCATTCTATGCTTGCCTTGGCATTTCTCAGGTATTCAATCTTCACATCTGGGAAACAGAACTTGGTCCTGATTCTCATCACCAGTATCATTAGAACAATCAAAGCGTACTGTCAAACTCTTTTTTTTTCTTTCCTAGCACCATGATTATATAAAAATCTATAAAATATAACATAAGACAAAAAAGTCAAGATCTCATATAAAATGTTATCTTCACTTAACACTGATCCAATGTCTTTGCCATGCAAATCCTTGTAGGCAGGATTAGTGATTCTTTGTGAATAGTTCATTAAGATTTCTTAAAAAGTTAGGGTAGCAGAGAAGCTGCTGCTCTACCCTCTTGCTCATCTCAGGGGTCTCCTTACAAAGACCTAAAAATTGACTCTAGAATAAATTACTTTTATTTTTAAATGTATGTTACTTTTGTACATGTGTACATGTTTCTCTAACAAAATAATTCACAGGCATTTAAAAATTCACTATACACAGAAAATATAAAAGAAAGTATAAAAATAATCTATAATTTCATCAATGAGCTAAAAATACTGTTAATATTGAAATAATTAACTTTCTGGACTTTCACCCTACCTGTTATTGATTTTTAAGCTTTTCATAAATAGAAATTTACACCTGTCATAAATTAAATTACTCTGCTGATAATGACTTTGGTCATTGGAAAAGGGGTCTGGAAAAGAGGTAGGAAATTCAGTTCTTCCACATTATAGGTAAATTAAAAATCTTACCAACCAAGAACAATCTCTTTATAACAATGTATAAAAGAAAAATATATGATTTATTCTTGAGTAAGCCCAACCAAATATGTATATGTTAGTATCCTGCATGTGACTACAAAGTCAGGATGATATTTCACACAATTTACACATCCAAGTGAATGAGATGCTTCTGCTCTGCAGTATTTAGCATGTAAATTAACATGTGAAATTAACATGTTTCCTTAGTATCAGTGACATCCTGTTTTTCATAAAGGAACTTCACAGCCCATTGCTGTTATATCTTAAATTTTTCTATAGCTTTCTTCAAATAATTCATGCTATGCCTATCTGGAAAATTGAGGTAACCACTTGTTTAGTTAATGAGTTTAATAAACCTCTCATCTTCCTGAGAAGAAATGAGTAGCCAGGATAGGAACCTCCACTAAGTTCCAAGGTGACAGGGACACTGGAGCTCTATATTTCTAGTTGTTTGCATTTTCAAAAGGTTGGAATCCAGACCCTTAGAGACATCTCTGGGTTGCAAAACAGGCAATGGTTTTATTTAGCCCCTGGAGAGTTTTATTTACATTCAGAGGTTTAGAGAAAGGACTGGGGCCCACTTGTCTCCAAGAACCGATGAGGGAAATGGAGTCTTTATGGTTTATTCCTTATACAGGAGAAATTAACTTTTATTTATCCTTACATTATACAGTTTAAAAACTGTACTACTAAATACTAATCAAAATCACAAACAGTTCCCCAAAAATGCAATTATTTTTAGAGGGCAGGGGATATAGTTCAATGGTACAGTTCTTGCCTAACATATTCAAGGCTCTAGGTTTGAAACCAGAGTTTGAGATGAAACTAAATTCTCTGCTTCTGTTGGTAGGAGAAGTCTGTGTACACTGTGGGCCCTTGTAGCCTAGAAAGCGCATTTTAATGTTTGCAGCTAATGACAGCAGGTGATGCCTACCTCTCTTATTTCCTTTTCCTGTAATATAAGATATATTTAATTTATATTGGTATTTAAATTTCAACAAGTTTTCATTTTAGTATTTAAGTTACAAAATATCAAGAGAACTATAAACATCAGTCAAAGAATTTACCTTCTGTTCTGGAAATGGGATTAGTGTATTTCCCATTATATGCAGGACAGTTGTATCAAGTTAGGCAGAATTATGACCATGCTATCATCTCTATTTGGAAACAGTATAGTTGAAGGAGATGTGTATGGATGCCAAGCTGACAAGGAATGAACTTACGATGACTAATTTTATGTGTCAACTTGACTGAGTTAAGGGATGTCCACATATCTGGAAAAACTTTGTTCCTGGGTGTGTTAGAGAGGGTGTGTTTCTGGAAGAGGATCACATTTGAATCAGTAGACTGAGGAAAGAAAATCCACCCTTAACCAATGTGGGCAGACATCATCCAATACATTGAGAGACCAGAGAACAAAAAAACAAAAGAAGGGTGAGCTCATATTTCATATTCATTTTCTCCTCTCTCTCTCTCTCTCTCCTCTCTCTCTCTCTCTCTCTCTCTCTCTCTCTCTCTCTCTCTCTCTCTCTCTCTCTCACTCTCTCTCTCTCTCTCTCTCTTTCTGCTTGCTCACATTGAAACAAGTTGTCATGGTAGAGAGACCCACATGGTGAGGAATTTAGGATGGCATTCAGGAAACAACCAGCAAGAAATTGAAGGCTTTAGTGAAAGGGTCCACAATAAAGTGAATCCTGCCAAAAATCATCTGAGTTAACTTTGGAATAGGTCCTTATCCAGCCAAATCTTGAGGTGAATGCCATTCCAGCTAGAACCTTTATTGCTGGCTGTGAGAAACATCAAAGCAGTGGAACTAGCTAAACTACAGTGATATTCTTATAACATTCAGAAACCTTGAGAATGTAAATGTACTTGTTTCAAGTCACTCTACATTGGGGGAATTTGTCATGCAACAAGAGAAAACTAATATACAAATTTCATGTCTTTTAGCTTTTATGCCATTCTTATTGTTGTCTTTATGTAAATTGATGTATGCAGGATGATTTTCTTTTTATATTTGGTTTCTTTCAACTAGGTAGCCTTTTTATATTCATCCAATTTCTTATGTTCAGTAATATTTACCCATATACTTAGGAGTGAAATTATTCAGTCATAGGGTATATTTGTTCAATTTTGGTAGGCAATATCAAACAGTTTTTCAATTCTACTCTTTCAATTTATGTACTACAAGTATTGTATAAGACTTCTCAATACTTCACATTCCTATTATCACTTAGAAATGCCAGAAATTTTAGCCATTCTGATGAGGTTTAAATTGCAGGTTTAAATGTGGCTTTTCCACTGGGTACAGTGATGCATGCCTGTAATCCCAGCAGCTCGGGAGATTGAGGCAGGAAGATGGCTAGTTCAAAGTCAGCCTCAAAAGTGAGGCACTAAGCAACTCAGTGAGAGCCTATCTATAAATAAAATACAAAAATTAGGGCTGGGGATGTGACTCAGTCATGGAGTAGCCGTGAGTTCAATCCCCAATATCAAAAAAAATAATAATAATAATACTTTTCTTTGATTAGTTATTATTGAGAAGTGTAAATGCACTTTTTATGTCTATATCTTATTTGAAAATCCTCCTTTAAATTCCTAATTAAGAATATGAAAATATAGATTATATTTATTTTGTTTACCTTTGGTTCATCTTGTCATCCTCTTAGTGGACTCTTTGCATAAAGTTATTAATTTTAAAAGATAAATTTATCAATTCTTTGTCTACAGTTAATGATTTTTTCCTTCTCTTTCCCAACCTGGGGAATTTGAAAACAAAATCTTTTTTTATTTTCTTTCTACACTTGTTTTATTTTCCAGATTTCAAACTACAACTCACTTGGAACTGATTTTCTTTCAGTGTTAGCAGGCAGGAATCAATCTTGATCCTTTTTAATATATACATAATAATGGCTAATAATGTTTTTGTGCCTAATTGATATTTCACTGTAATTGTCATTGTGAACAATTGTGAACTCTCTGTGTATGTCTCGCTCTGATAATCACAATAAATCTATAGGTAATTTTGTGGAGAATTGACATTCATAAAATAATGAGTCTTCCTATCTAGGAGCACATTTTGCCCTCAATCGATTAGCTCTTATAAATTTCTCAGTAACATTTTATAGATTTATTCCTAGATACATTTTTAAATCAAAATTTTAAAGCAAAATTTCTGATTATCAATTTCAAGACTCAGCATATCCCTAAACATTGGAAATCCAACATATTGCTGAGAAATATCAACCATTAAAAAAGTTTTTACTCCTGTAAACCCAGCATCTCAGGTGGCTGAGTCAGGAGGATCACAAGTTCAAAGCCAGCCTCAGCAATAGCGAGGAGCTAAGCAACTCAGTGAGACCCTGTCTCTAAATAAAATACAAAATAGGGCTGGGGATGTGTCTTAGTGGTTGAGTGCCTCTGAGTTCAATCCCTGGTACCACCCCCCCAAAAAAAGTTTTTCCTCTTTGAACCTTTCCCATTTTGTAGCAGAAAACAGAACAGAGCTCTGCAGACATCCTTCTTCTCTACTCTCTAAAAGGGCTTCACAAGTAGGGACTTTTCATATTTCAAAAGAAAAACAAACAGCTTTCTTTCCTAGTCAACAGAACTGTTACTCTCACCCTGGGATCTGATCTTTTAATACGAGATCTCAGGGCACCCGGTCCAGCCACAAATTCTCAGGACAGCAGTGGCTACTTTACTTGCCCCCCTCTGAGGTACAGAGGCATAAATCTTTTGGGGGAGTCACTCCCCAGAGATTACAGTGCCAGTCAACAGGACCAGGAGAATGGGGTGGGAGGGATAGTGAATGGGGGGGGGGGGGGTTTAAGAAAAAGAACAAGACTTTGCTGAACAACCCACAACAAGGCAGAATGGCCCCGTTTTATATACCACCCACTACAAACTCCATACAAAATCTGAGGGGGAATGAAAGAGCTCAGAAGGAACTGTGGAAGACAAGGGGTGGTGACATGGAACAGCATACTCGTCTGTGGACATTCCTTACCTTCCTAACACTGTGAGATATTTAGTTAAAAAGTTGTTCAAAATCGTACTGAAAACATAAGTAAAAAGAGGTCTGTAGTCATCATAAAAACAAAAGATCACTCCTTGTTTAGGAGGAGTGATGGATATTATCAAATGCAAACACTTGAGGTATCTTGTATATATATTTGGAAAATGACCTGGGAAAGGAAAGGAAAGGAAGAGAATGAAGGAGTAAGGGAGGAAGAGAAGGGAAGAGCGAAGGAGGGAGGAAGGAAAGGGAAGTGAAAAATCAGAGTATGGTGGGAATGGTAAGAAAATTGGAAGGAGCACATTTTGAAGCCCATGCTTATTTAACCCAGCAGCCAAACAAAGCAGATTCAAATTGCCAAAAAAAAAATTGTTCTTTTCTAAGAATATCCTGAAAGTCAATTTTAAACTCAAATAGAAGAAACTGCAATCTAAGACAACAAATACAATGTTGATTGAATTTTAAAACAGTGACTACTGAAACTGGATATGAACTGGTTCAACAGAGAAGGCATTATCTGGCAGAGTACTACGGTCAGGCTTTTGCACCACGTGGAGGCCGAAGTACCTCTATTCGTTTGTGTTCTTATCTAGGAGCAGACAAAAATCACCTGGAGATCTCACAGCAGAGAAATCTGCCAGCAAGAAGATTCAAGCAGGGAGGGATGTAAACAGTAAAGAATGGCTTGTATTCAAGGGCTCTCTTCAGTGGTAGAGTTTAAAAATATCTACACAAATTTGCACTAAGCAAAGGAATGGGAAGATGAATTATAATACCAAAGACAGAATACATTCCTCCCGGAGGAATGAGGGGATATGGACTTCAAAATAATGTCACAGGGTAATGCTACCACAGTTGCACAAACTTCTCTGTTCTGAGTTTTTACAAAATAGAGGCTCTATTTATAGCTTTAACCTTACAGGTTGAATAAAAATCATATCACATCACTTGTTATAATTTATGATTGCTGCTGGAAAAAGTTAAGGGAACTTTTAAGTGATGAGTACAATCTCAGGTTCTAGGTAGTTTGGGGAAAGAGTCTATTATACCGAAGGACAGCAGGGTGAACAGTGTTTCAGGAAATTGCAGTTAGGTCCAGTTCAAAGTTCATCTGCCTTCCAGGGCAGGCATATTTGAAGCCCAGTCCAAAAGTTCAGGGGAAGACTTGTCTGAGGCCAAATTTAACAGTGCTTCCTGGAAATTAGATTTTAAAAATAAATGACACTTCCTCATTCGAGGATGCTTAAACAGACTCCCAGTCTTGGAAAACATTTTACTATATTCTATATCTAATAGACATTTTTTTAAGTAGCAAACGGTTTATAGGATCTCTTCTAAGAAAATATTTGAAGATACTAATTAAGAAATCCTGTCAACCCTACCCACAAGCAGAGTGCTAAAACAAACTTTTATGATTGTTGATTCATTTCCTTCGACTAAGTACTTTTAGTTTCACATTCTCCTAAATCCATGATAAAGGTTGCTGTATTCTTCAGTGTTTGGTCACTTGGGGGAAATCCAGAAAGGCTCACGACACGAGATCAAAATAAAAGCCCAGCCATCCAGCAAGAGGAACTGAAGTGAGAGAAACCAGTCCACCCGCACTGAGCAGGAAGAGCAGGTAAGGCTTCCTTGCCTTCTCAGTCTCGGTTTCTGCAGCTCTGAGGCAGCTCTGCTCGGACACAGGAGCCTAGGAGGCTGGGGCAGGCATGGGAAGGGATTTATAAGGGTCAGTCGGTTTTCTTAAAGCAGTCTGGGGGTGGGACAAAAATCTGATGAGACCTGGAACTTCAACCTGACATAGGGCAGAACGTCCCTAAGTGCCACTACTGGCACTTGTGTGGCATTAGGCATCAGCAGACAGGGGCTGAACTCAGGGTGTGAGATGCACTGGGACTGTCTTTCTCACTGTGGACACTGCTGTGCTGACTAGGGACACAAATGAATGACCAAGGTCATTAGGGGAGCCTGCTCAGTCCTGCTGGTGCCGCAGCTGAGAAACTGAAAGGGCTGCCTCAACAAGGGGCCAGGTAAACAGCCGCCACTCACACTGAAAAGAACAAAGAGGAAAAACTGGAGCTAGGGGCACAAAAGGCCCAAAGCAACATACTTTCTTTTTTTTTTTTTTTATATATATATATATATTATGGAATAAGTTTCATTGGTGAGACTTAAAAGACCGGAGCACAACCAAGGGCACGAATGTCTTGATCATCTCACCTTTTCACAATGGGTCCTCCCAGGGTCAAGCAGAGGGACACTGCCTATTTCCCACTTTTCTTGTTAGGGAGCCAGTGTGAGCACAGACTCATCAGAGCTGTGGTCCCAGGGGATCAGGGTTCCTTGGGAAAAGCTGGGTGCCTTGTCTTCGGAAGTGCTGAGTACATGACAAGTGTACACCCACTCCTCTCGGTAGCAGGAAGTCACCCAACTTGGAGAAGCTGAATGAGGGTATAATACCTCCCCCTTATTAGAAGGAACTCCAGGTCTCAGCTGGCTTATCGCCAGGTAAACCGAAGTGAGCTCCAGGATTACATTTGGGCACTTTGGCTCATTGCCTAAGATATTGCTTTTCATGATGTAGAAATGTCCTTACATTCATACGATTCTTAAAATTAAGCTATCCTTTCATTCGTGAGGTTGCCTTAGTTTTTTGTCTGCATATGAATTTATGGGTTTTTTTTCCCATAAATTCAGGTATTCTCGATTGGATTTAATTGAGATGCTATTGTGGAGAGATGATTGCATGTAGGTATGTGTATGCTTGCGTGCACATGAAGCATCACGCTGTCTAATCATTCATCTGAACCTGACTTCAAGGTGGATTTCCTTCTTCAGATGTAGTGCAGACTCACTAATTTCCTGGTGCCCATCACACCTTAGCCCTCCCCAGCAGGATCCGGCCCCTGCATTTGGCTGAAGGGCTTCCTCTGAAGATGCACTGAGGCAGCACCTTTGCTGGTCCAGCATCCCCAAACCCTCAGGCAAATTTTTCTACTTTCTGGAAAGTCTGCCTCTGAATTCCTGAACAGGCACCAGCCTCACTCTCCACCTTCATGTCTAACCATTCTCTGTCGGTTCCTTCTCTTTCACCTCCTCCTATTCCCATTTTTCTTTCCTCTCTCTACCAAGTGGGGAAAGAAAAAGAAAAAAAAAAAAAAAAAAAAAAAAAAACAGAACAAAACAGAAAACCTAAAATGTATGGCTGGAAATACAGATTTTTTAAACAACTTCCTGCTTCCTGTCCAGCTCTCTTGATCTGCTTCCTGATCTCTTAATCTCTATTTCAGTCATTTCTAATAACATCTTGTGTTTGTGATTGTTCATTCATATCCTCATTGAGTTCAGGCTAATTTACTGTGAAACTCAAGAAACTTACATTTCAGGATGCTACTCTGTGCAAGCCTCTTCCCAGGCAAGGCCCCTAGTTATGTGTTGCATAGTCATGGATTGTCATAAAAATTTCAAAAGTAAGTTACATTGATTCCACTTCTATAATGTGAGTTCAGAATCTTCATTAGAGTGCAATAAGCATAAGTGCTTGGGGTGGGAGAAAGAAACACACTTAGAAACATCAGGGAACAATCCTAAGGGCCATATGTCTAACAGCAAAACAATTATCCATGAAGGTCTTCATTCATTTGAAGAATTATAAATGAATAAGTCAATACTTAATTTCTGAAATCTAGTTCAGTGGAAAATGAATTATCTGAGTTCTATTCTGTTTTCCATTTGATGTGTAATGTAAATTCTTAAATAAGAAGCCAAGGAAATTTTTCCATGATAAATTAAATCAAAGAATTGAGTTGTGAGAGCAGTTACACAATGATGAGTCACTGTTATATGAACATTTTAAATAAACCATTTTGATAATATTTTCATAACTTTCTAAAATCATACATGTTTTCCTCATCTACCTTGTTCATGCACACAACACTTTAGTTTATGCCGGGGAATTTTGTCTCTGCCTTCTGAAAGCAAAAGACTAGAAATTGTAAAATATTCCACCTCTTCCTTTGCAGACACTCCTAGACATGGCCTCAGAGACCCACATGCTGGTCCCCATATGCCTCATTGAGAATATTAAAGGGCAGCTGATGACCAACCAGGAAGCCCTACGGATCCTGTCAGCCATCACACAGCCTGTGGTGGTGGTGGCCATTGTGGGCCTCTACCGCACGGGCAAATCCTACCTGATGAACAAACTCGCTGGGAAGCAAAAGGGTGAGTGCCACCAGCAAAGCTCTGCTGAGCCCTCTGTCCTCCACACTGTGGGCAACCAGCCTGGGGCTGGAGGGGAGAAAGTTAGAGTCAGGGAGGGACAGTGAAGCTAAACTTCCACTCACAGTTGGACTTTTTATCTTCACTCATAAGAACTAACTCTCCCCACTCTGCCTTAGTTTCCCTTTTAAAAGTACAGGCTGTTCCTTTTCTAGAAGGAGGAGGCAGTAAAAAGAATAATTAATTTGTATGATAATAAATCATAATAAAGTATAAGACTTTTATTAAAATATTCACATAGTAAGAGCAATCTTCCACTGACTTTTTAAAGTTAAAACAAGTTTTAGTTTGTATTAAATAATCTTTTTCACTGTTGAAAATTAGCATAACATGAAATTACCCTTTTAAACCTTTTTAGATTTACAGCTGTGGCATCAATTCACATCTTTGTGTAGCTTGTCTCATCTTTCCCAAGAGAAACTTTGGATCCATCAAATAATAACTCCCTATTCAGTCATGCCCCACCATCATCCTACACTCTGTCTCTAAGAATTTGACTACTCTTGGCTCATCATTTAATTGGAATCACAACAAAATTTGTCCTTTTGTACCAGACTTCTTTCACTTAGTATGAGGTCTTCAAGGTTCTTCCATGTGGTAATTTATCAAATTTCTTCCTTTTTAAGTGCAATAATTGATATACATAGAAATTTGTTTATCCATTCATCAGTAGATGAAGAATTGGGGACTCATATGGCAATTCTGTTTAATTGCCTTGGGAATCACATACCGTTTTCCATACTGCCTGCAAATTCCCATCCAAAACACATGAATCCTCTAATTTTTCCATATCCTTTCAAACATTCATGATTTCCTGTTTTGTGTTTTTGTTGTTTCATAGTGGCCATTCTAATGGGTGTGAAGCAGTATCTCATGGTTTTAATTTACAGTTCCCTAAATGACTACTGATGTTGGGCATCTTTCATTCACTGTTGTCCATTTGTATATCCACTTTGGAGAAATAGCTGCCCACCTCCATAGTCATTTTTTAATCTGGTTGTTTGTGTTGTGTTGTAGGGATTCTTTCTATATTCTGGACATAAAAGCTTTATCTGATACACATCTAACTAGTCTAACAAGTAGTTTCTCCAGTTCCATGAGTTGCCTCTTTTCCTCTATCAATAATGTACTCTGATACTCAAAAGTTTTAAATTTTGATGATATCCCACCCATTTTTTTCTTTTGTGATCTATGCTTTTGGTGTCCTATCCAAGAAATCACTGCCAAATCCAATGACATGAAGCTTTTTCCCTAGGTTTCCTTTATGATTTTATAGCTTTAGCTCTAATGTTTAGGTATTTCATAGCTTTAGCACTAATGTTTAGGTTTTCCATCTATTTTCAGTTAATTTTCATGAGTGACAAGGTAACAGTCCAACCACAATTCCTCCTCCTCCTTTTTCCTTGCATGTGGATCTTCAGTATTCCCTAGGTCAGTTATTGAAGAAACTGTTCCTTCTCTATCCAGTGATCTTGGAAATCTCATGAAAATCATTTGACCATATACATGAGACTTAATTACTGGACTCTCTATTCTATTCTGTGGCTCTATATATTTGTCTTTAAGCCAGTACCACACTGTTTTGATGACACAATTCTGTAGCAAGTATCAGATTTCAGAATCTTTGGAACCATCAAATTTATACTTTCTTTTTTTAAGTTTATTTTTGGGTGTTATCTGAGATTTCTAGAGATTCCACCTTAAAATAGTGTATGTATTAATACTTCTAAAAATTCATTGGACTCAATAGAACTCACGGAACATTTTACTTTGGATAATAGTAACATCTCGAGTATAGCAAATCTTTCTACAGATGTGAATTCACACATGGCTATTATTGTATATGGGTAATTTCCTTGTATTTCTAGTTTGTTGATTTTTTTGTTATTTTAAGTGTTTCATTTTTTTCATGTATTGTATATTCTAATTTTTATTTCTCTAACAATAAGTAAGATCAATCAATACAGGCTGTTTTTTTCTCTCTTACCCTTGATTATGCTTATCACAATTTCCAGAACCTACTATTAAAACTCTACCCATCTTATCTCCTCTATGTTTGACAGGCTTCTCTCTGGGCGCCACAGTACAGTCTCACACCAAAGGAATCTGGATGTGGTGTGTTCCTCATCCCAAGATGGCAGACCACACCCTAGTTCTGCTTGACACCGAGGGTCTGGGAGATGTAGAGAAGGTAAGGAAGGAGGATTGTAATTTGGATTAAGCCCCTATCTCCCAATATCCTTTCTACTATATAGTTTTTCCTTAAAAATAATTTGCACTTCACTAGAATGTCATTTCATTTTACTTACATCAGTAAGTAGCAACCAAAGATGAGGAAAATATTCATAATACACAATCCTAGCAGAAAAGCAAGATGGTAGACAATATTCTATTAACAACAGGCTGTAAACTCCTCAAATTACCCCACATGCATAAAGGTAGCATAGATAAAGTTAATGTCATGGAGCTTATTAGTTAAGAATTTGGGTTTTGAAGCCCTAAGACTTTGTGTTTAAATTAAACTCTGGTGCCACCTTAGTGTCTTTAAGTCAAATATCTGACTTCTTTTAGCCTTAGCTTTCTGATCTATCAAATGGATGTAACAGTTCTATATTTGCCTCATAGTATTGTTTTGAATATGAGATAATGTTCAGGAGCATAATAATTACTTGATTAAGTACCTAGAAGTATTATAAGTCTTATTTGTGTTAGTTAGCTCTTCATTCCTGTGACCAAAATACCTGACAAGAACAACCTAGGGTAGAACAGATTTATTTTGATTCATAGTTGGTCAACTCCATTGCTCTGGCCTGAGAGATGAGGCAGAACACCATCATGGAAGGGTGTGGTCAAAGTAAGCTGCTCACCTCATGACAGTCAGAGAGCAGAAAGAGAGGGCCCAGGGACAGATATAATCCCCAAGGTCACACTCCCAGTGACCACCTTCCTCCAGCCATGCCCCACCTGCCTACAGTTTACACCAATTCCCAGTAGTCCATTCATATTATTAATCCATAATGGTTAATACACTGATGAGGTCAGAGCCCTCAGGATCCAACCTTTTCCCCTCTGAACATCACTGCATTGCCTAACACATGAGCTTTTGGAGAACATTCCAGATCCAAACCACAACACTTTAATGAATCAATTTTGCTCTGAAAAATAGGGAAAAAATGACAGTCCTAAGGATTAAACCTAGGGTCTCACACGTTAGGCAAACACCAAGTACAGCTTTAAAAAAAACTATTTTGAGACAGTCTTGCTAAGTTTACACAGATTTATTGCATCCAAATGATAAAGCATTTGCAACAATATATTATTTACTTCTCCACAAACACCTACACTAGAAATGTAATACAATACTGCTAAACCTTAAAGCATATGAAATTTACACATGGTTTTTACTCATACAATTGTGTACAAATTTACATGCAATTAAAATATACTACTATTAAGACCCATCCCACTCAAAAAGTGTGAAATGGGAAAAATCAAGCCAAGATTTAATCATGATCTGCAAATAAATTTTTAAAAGTTGCTTAACACATATTCAAATATGCTCAAATACATCATCTGGCCAGGCACAGTAGCACATGCGTTTGATCCCAGTGGCTCAAAAGGCTGAGGAAGGAGTTCAAAGCCAGCCTCGGCAACCCAGCAAGACCCTAAGCAACTTTGTAAGAAATTGTGTCAGAATAAAATGCATATGTGAAACAGGGTTGGGGATGTAGCTCAGTAGATAATCATCCTTAGGTTCAAGCCCTTGTACAAAAACAAAAAATATATCATCTTCATTAAAATAGTGCAAGAAATCATTTGTATGTCCTTCATGACTAGAGAATTCATGCATATTAAACACCTCTTTGATATAGTGAATATTAAATATGTTGTTTAATGTATAATTTATAAAAGCACATTAAACCAAGTATAAAGGAAGACATGCTCAAGATAAAAATTCATTTCCTTTCAAAAGTACTGGATAGGTTTTTTTTTTTTTAAATCACAAATACAAGATGGAATTAAAGATACTTTCCAATGAAATACTTGCCAGTTACAAGGAGGATCTGATTACTTAAAAGATGACAATGTTACTTATATTTTGACAACTCTGACACACAAAAAAGTCATACCTTAATAACATTCTTATTTAGTGGCTAAGTATGAAAGTTCAACCGTCACAGCTAAATTCAGGGAGAATGTTTTGCATAATAAGAAAACAAATGGTAGCAAATATAAATGAAGGATTTAAGCATTTTAAAAGAGAATAAAATTCTAAATGTTTTTATTATCTGGTTGTGATAGTATTCTACAAAATCCCCAAATTGTATGCCATTACCATTCCATTCTGGACCCCACCCCATCCCATAAAGTAATCAGATATATTTTTAATTAAAAAATAAACAAGAAAGCAGACTCTGACTCTTTGTGTCCATGATTAAACTCTATTTAAAAATGTAAAATAAAGCTACTCATCTTGCTGAGTCCTACATATGAGGGAGCATTAACCAAATGGAGACTGTGAACTGGCTGAGAAAATAAAGATCCAAAGTAATAATAAGGAATAAAGACAAAAGTCATGGGAAAATAGTTTAAAAAGTGAGGGCTCCATGGGTGGATCAGGCCTGATGGGTCTGATCCCTAACAAAGAAGAAAAGCCCCTTAATTCTTTATTATATAGCCAAAGACAGCAAATGCATTTATTGTAAGAAAAGGTTCTTAAAGATAAACAAGAAGGGAGAGGCCATGGGGAAATTGACCTGAGTGGAGCTTTATCAGTTGTTCAGTAATTCTTCCTCCTCCAGGCAACTAGGCCTCAAGGCCTCTGGTATCTCTTTCCACCTCCAAGGCAGTGACCTTTGAACCTAGGGCTGTCTGAACCAATAAATTCCATGGCATTACAGAATTCTCTTTGAGCAGGACGTTGCCCTCTCAGATCAGTGAGTTAAACAGGGAGAGTTCTCCAAAGAGCATCACCACTGCCTAGAGGTGGCTCAGACAAGCCCACAAGTCATTCAAGGCCCTCAACATATTCATTCTCCTTAATGAAAACGTGCTGTTTATTACCAAATGTCGATCTTTGAAACAGACACCTATCAGTGTCAGTCAGACATGAAACAGCTAGAGTAACAACTGACCCCAGAGCACTTACTACTCAGTTAATTTCTTTTAAAATTAGGGCACAAAAATTACTTGTGTGTTTTTCTGTATTATTCATATTAAAGTTTACAGCCAGGAATAAATGGATGGTTACTGTAGGGCTTTTTAATTTTATCATCAACTCTACCATAGATTTCTGGTGCTAGAATTAATCAGATAAAATTCCACCCAAACTTTTAATTTTAGAGATAGAAAACCTTGGCAAAAGTTAAAGTCACTTACCCACCATCACACAGTTGTTAGTAAAGGTGAGAATTAAAAGTCATGCTGGATGAGGTTGTGCACACCTATAATCCCAACCACTTGGGAGGCTGAGGCAAGAGAATCTTGGAGTTCAAAGCCAGCCTTAACAACTGAGAGATGCAAAGTAACTCAGTGAGACCTTGTCTCCAAATAAAATACAAAACAGGGCTAGGGATGTGGCTCAGTGGTAGATGCCCCTGAGTTCAATCCCTGGTATACGCCCCGCCCCCCCCCAAAATCAGAAGTCACATATTCTTATCCCCATGATTCCAATTCCATCCACTTTATAACACTATCTTCTTGTTGAAGATTTATGATTGGGAGTACACTATAGTACAAAAATATTTAAAAGATAGGTAGAAACATTATGGGTATGTTCCTTAATGCCTTTGTTTTCATCTTTTTTCACATCTATGAAATGTGTCTTTATTTCTCCTCCCAGCCATCCCTTAGTAAAGTAAAAGTATAAAAACTAAACGTTCACATTTAAACCTATTGTTTAAATCTTATTAAAGTTAATGTTACCGTATAATCTACTACTTTTTTTATTTGAAAAATGGTTAAAATCTAAGTTAGTCTAGATCCTTGTAAATTGATGCTTATTTTGAAATCAGTTTTTTATCTTGAATATTTGAGTGATTTTTTTTTTTTTTTCAGGCTCAACAGATCTTAAGAAATAGGATCATGGGCTGGGGTCTTGGCTCAGTGGTAGAGCTCTTGTCTAACATGTGGGAGGCATTGGATTAGATTCTCAGCACCACATATAAATAAATAAATTAAATAAAGGTCCATTGAACACTAAAACAAATTTTAAAACAAGAAATAGGATCACCAAATTGGATGACACGTAAGAAAATTAATTAGAGAAAGACGTCTTTTCTCACCAATTTATTGAGTTATGATTTACTCTCATCAAAAACTTTCGAAATTATAAAATTATAAAATTATCACAGGTGACATGGAAGCATAGGGTTCTGTATTTATAATGCTTCCCGTGCTAGGTGTGTTAATATTGAGATTTACTTTCCCTTAAGGTTAGTGAGTTTAAGCACATTTTTGGTCTTCCTTTAAAACTTGCAGGAAGGCAAATGAGTCTTTCTAAGGCAGGCAATGCAAGTTTTTACAGCCTTCTTGCTGTTCCAGTGCTGCTGTTTTTACCCACACCTAGGGTATGTTATGATCTCTTTAAAGTCCTACAGATGGAATCAAACCTATGCTCAGAATCATTGATATCATCATCAGCCACTGTGACAGGCACTGATTTAGATAAAGCCTCATATCCCGAAGATTGGCAAAATCCAGTATGTGAAGACGACACTAAATGTTTAGTCACTGGCTTAATTTTCTGTTCATCACTCACCTACAGAATCCTAACCATCAACCTCTGCATCCGAAGATGAGGAAGTGATGTCCTCTTGTTTCCTTTTAGTATTTGTTCTTAGAAGTTCCTCCTGAGAAAATTTTTCAACAGAAATTGTTGTTAAGCCCTTAAAATACCCACAACTTTGACTGTTTTGCAGCTCTCTGTCAATCATCATAGGAAGGCATGGGAGAATCAGCATAAACCAGAAATATTAATAAAAAAATATATTCTAAGTCCAAGTCCTACCAACAATCATTTCATTTTGGGTTTGGGTTCCTTTTATAGGTCATGAGTCCAATAAAACTCCAAGTGAGCATACTTTTACCCACTGCTGATCTGAAAAGTACCATGTAATACAAAATCTTCCTGGCAAAAATGTGTTCTGACTTTCAGGGCGACAACCAGAACGACTCCTGGATCTTTGCCCTGGCAGTCCTCCTGAGCAGCACTTTTGTGTACAACAGCATGGGAACCATCAACCAGCAGGCCATGGACCAGCTGCAGTATCCTTTCTGTGGTCCAGAACAGCACCAAAGTCAGAGGGGAGACTTCTATTAATAAATCAGCTGCCAGAGCCAGAATCTTGGTGAACCTAGCACAAAAAGAAAAACAAAACAAATACAACAAGGACAGGGAAAAAGCTAATATACCTACTAAATAATTGCCAAGTAGGTTAAAAACAAAGGAGAAATGAAGGTTTTGGAATATGTGGAACTAATATGGGATGGGGGGCCCTGTTATTTTTGTCATTTTTCCTTAGTTAGCTCCTCAGCTATGTGACAGAGCTGACAAATCGAATCAGAGCCAAATCCTCCCCTGACGAGAACCAGGTTGAGGATTCAGCTGAATTTGTGAGCTTCTTCCCAGACTTCGTGTGGACTCTGAGAGATTTCTCCCTGGACTTGGAACTAGATGGACAGCCCATCTCAGCAGATGAGTACCTGGATAATGCCCTGAAGCTAAAGCAAGGTAACAGGGACTTAGAATTGATAAATGGGAATGTCAGAACCCAAGAAATAAAGATTTATTTTATTTTATTTTATTTGTACCAGGGATTGGACCAAGGGACTTTTACCTACTAAGTCATGTTCCTAGTCATTTTGTTTGTTTCTTTCTTTGGTTTGTTTTCTGTTTTTTTGAGACAGGGTCTCACTAAGTTGCTTAGGGCCTTGCCAAATTGCTGAGACTGACTTCAAACTTGCAATTCTCCTGCTTAACTCATCTAAGTCACTGGGATTATAAGCATGTGCCACCAGAATGGATTACTTTTCTATTTAGAGTTTTCTTACATTTACAATGTCATATTTCTTCCAACTACCTAGTCCTAGGAATTCATGCTTAATATCTAAATTAATAGATTTGATTTTGTTATATTCTTCAGTGTTTTTCTTTTTCTTTCACCTTTCCCTTTGCTATGATTACATAAATGTGAGGATTTATGCTTTGATGTTGTGAGTCTATATTTAACCAAAGAATATGAGTATAATGGATATAGATTTGAACAAAATAGATTAAAGCATAAGCAGCATGCTAGGTCAAATGTTAGAAAACTATGGTCCAACACAATTGGTGGCCAAAGTAGATGCCAGATGTCTTTGTAAATATATTTTATTAAAATAATTCTATGTCCATTCATTTACATATTGTCTATGAATGCTGTCATGATACAGTAACTGAGTTGAGTTCTTAGATGTCTAACTTGTCTACAAAGCTTAAAATTTATACTCTTTTAGCTTTAAAATGACTTTCTTGCAAATCCTTATAGTACCTAAATCCCTTTTTTATCTTCTTCCAGGTACTGGTAAAATGGACAAAAATTATAATCTGCCCCGACTCTGTATCCGCAAGTTCTTCCCAAAAAAGAAATGCTTTATCTTTGATAGACCCACTCATAGAAAGAAGCTTGCCCAGCTAGAGAATCTGCATGATGATCAGCTCGACGGTGAATTTGTGCAACAAGTTGCAGAATTCTGCTCGTACATATTCAACTATTCCAAGGTTAAAACTCTTTCAGGAGGCATCAAAGTCAATGGACCTCGTGAGTACCCTTTCGAGAAATTCCACTAATTGTTAAGATCAGAGGAACTTGAAATAACATCAACCAAGTTCAGTTTTGAAAAATACTTATCATATTTGTCGTATTAAATTTTAGATCACATCAACATTTGTAATAGATTTGTTAACCAAACATCTTTATGGGAAAAGAAAGGGAAGGCAAGAAGAAAAAAATTTATTGCCTAAAATTGACTTAGTACACTGGACCTACACTCTCCAATATGGTAGTCACTAGACAAAGATGGCTATTTAAATTTAAATGTAAATTAATTAAAATGAAAGAAAATTAAATTTTGGATCACAGAGCTCTATTTCAAGACCTAAAATCTACATGTGGCTAGTGCTATTGTATTAGCACATCCAAGAAATTCTCTTGGACAATACTATTTATTCTAATACACCACTCTTTTTGATTTGGAGCACTCTTTCTGATTTGGTTACAATCACTTGCTCCATAATACCAATCAGGTACTTACTAACATCAGGACTAATGATAGACATAATTTAAAGAGGTATGGTTTCTGTTTTAATGGCATTTGCTGTTAAAATTGGATGTGAATTTTCAATAAACACCAGCCCCTGTGGTCTAGAACCAGAATTCTCAACCCATCACCTTAGGATCTTGCCAGAGAGGAAGGTCCAATTCAATAGACATGGGGCAGGACTGGGATGCTTCATTTCAAGGAACTAAGGAGATGGAGAATGTGAGGCAAAGTGGTGGTAACTGACATGCTCAGAATTACACAGAATGAAGCCTTTCCTTCAGGCCAACAAATAGCACCATTTATTCTCTATATGTAGGCTTGGAGAGTCTGGTGTTGACCTATGTCAGTGCCATCAGCAGTGGGGATCTGCCCTGCATGGAGAATGCAGTCCTGGCTTTGGCCCAGATTGAGAACTCAGCTGCTGTGCAGAAGGCCCTTGCCCACTATGACCAGCAGATGGAGCAGAAGGTGCAGCTGCCCACAGAGACCTTCAAGGAGCTGCTGGACTTGCACAGGGCCTGTGAGAGAGAGGCCATTGAGGTCTTCATCAAACATTCCTTCAAAGATGTTGACCAGCTATTTCAAAAGGATTTAGCGGTAATTTTTCTCTCAAGTTTTTATGGATTTGGATTTGAGAAGGCAAATATTATGAGAGAACAAGATGGGTCTTATTTTGAGAGAGACAAATATTACTAGATCTTAAACTGATGACAGCTGCCTATTGATAATCATAATGCACAGGAGAATTGGTTTAATTACTAGGCACTCAAATCTTTGAAACCTTGTCTCTCTCTCATGAATCAGCTAATAATCTTCCCCATGCATATAAATAATAATCGGAGCTCCTGATCAGATTACATACCTACTGTTATCAGACTGGTTTGATGTTCATGCCAGAAAAGCAAAGAAAATTTTAGGCTTAGTTGTCTGCAGCCTGGTTACATCAAGCCACATTTTTTCCATGTACAATCATTAATCCAGTCTAAAAATGAAGAAGTTTACCTCTCACAATGTGGCATAAAGCTAGCAATCTCTGTTCTGAACCTCACCTCAAAGGAGAAGGGGCTTTAATAAAAAGTAGGGACCAGGAGAAAGGACCTGGTGGTCCTGCTGAGGAAACTAACTTTATCTAAGGGTCCAAGATTTTTTTTTTAAGAAACAATCTCAGAAATTCTGATTTTAAACTAACACCTTTTTCATGTTCTGTTTTTTATTTCCCATTTTTACATCAAAGGCCCAGCTAGAAACAAAGCGGGATGACTTTCATAAACGGAATCTGAAAGCATCTTCAGATCGTTGCTCAGCTTTACTTCAGGACATTTTCAGCCCTCTAGAAGAAGATGTGAAGCAGGGAGTTTATTCTAAACCAGGGGGCTATCGTCTCTTTATTCACAAGATACAAGAGCTGAAGAAAAAGTACTATGAGGAACCCAGGAAGGGGATGCAGGTGACCAAGACCTATCTGTGTATATGGCAAACTGCTAATGTGCCTCCTTCAAATGGCACTGTGATCAAGACTAACTGCACAGAGAGGTGCCTTACTGTCTGCATGACATTCACACTTTTCCTAACATGTACAAGAGCCCATTATAACTAGACATGTCCTAAGTACTCATCAAAGAAGAGTTCACCCAATTAACAATTGAGGTATAAATTAAATTATCAGGTTAACTACCCAGTTGTTACTATCATCCACATTATTACTGGATAAGTTTGTGTTGCAAAGGACAGAAATGCAATGCTGTTACCCTGAACACAAACGATAATTCATCGTTTGTGCTTCAAACTGGCTTTAAAGGACACCTGGATCCAAGATTTCAAATAATGTCACCATCTGATCTCTCTGTCCATTACTCTCCCCCACCCCCACACTGCCCTCCTTCTCTTCCTTCATCCCCATCTCTCTGATCAGCTCTCTCCATGAGGTCTCATTCTCCAGTAGGTTCACCCCATATAGGACCACAGCACTGCTAACTCCAAACTAACTCCTCAGTCTAAAAGGACTGAGTCTCTTTTCTTTAGTAAGGGATCCCTTAAAAGCCATGGCTTAGTGGGTGCTTGATCAAACAGCCTGGAGCAAATGCCTATTCCTGGACAGGGAATCTTGGTCACCAGGCATGCCAGGGCCAAGAGGAGCAATTCCTAGAGGTAAAAGTGCTGGGGAATCAGACAGGAACAAATACATTTCCAACTGCTAATTCTGTTCTCTGGACTCCAAGGCTGAAGAGATTCTGCAGACATACTTGAAGTCCAAGGAGGATGTGACTGATGCAATTCTACAGACAGACCAGACTCTCACCGAAAAAGAAAAGGAGATCGAAGGTGAGCAGCAAGTCAAGAGACTAGAAGGCTGAAAAGCTTTTGACAGCCTTTCAAACCTAAGAGACCAGGGACCTCCAAACAAGAGCAAGAAGAGCAAAGATGTGCCTTCTTTTCCAAGTCACACTGGGTAGAGCTATGCAGTGGCAACAGTAGCAAGTAAGTGGAGAGGAAGGAGGCCAGGCAGCAGTAACCCCTTTCACCTTTCTCTTCTCCCTTTTCCTCTCCAGTGGAGCGTGTGAAAGCTGAATCTGCAGAGGCTGCAGCAAAAATGTTGGAAGAAATACAAAAGAAGAATGAGCAGCTGATGGAACAGAAAGAGAGGAGTTATCAGGAACACCTGAAACAGTTGACTGAGAAGATGGAGCAGGACAGGGCCGAGATGCAGCGAGAACAGGAGAGGATCATTGCTATTAAACTTCAGGTATTGAGTTGCACCACCTCGAGGTTTCTGTTTTTCTCTCCATTCTCCCTGATCACAACTTATTGTGGCAATTAGAGCATGAAGCCTAAAAAATGACCTTGCCTGCTTACTCCTAATTTTCAATTTCTGTGTACCTGCCTGATGTGTTCATCACCCATCTCTGGTTTTTAAGTTTTTTATTTGCGGTTGTATTATTTCTAGTCTTATCAGTATATCCGTCAATTAATGGTAGCTGTTATCTGCTAAACATCATAAAAATATTTTATCTCTTGCTTAATACTATCTAAACCAAGAACAGTATCCCTATTTCTTAGGAGAAAAATAGTTTCAGAAACCATTAAATAACTGTTATAAGCTATTATAAAAATAGAAAATATCTGAGTTGTCTTCACGGATAGAGAAACCCACAATGGATTTTTGTTTTGATTTGTTTTCCTGTCATAACTGGTATCACTTGAGCTCTAAGAGAACGTCTATGAACAGCAGGACTCCTTATCCCTTACATCACTGTGACAGACTGATGGTCCTATCTGGTTTCTATGCCCTGCTCCCAGTTTGTATTGGGTTGGAAGTTATGGCAGCAGTTCAGTAAAGTCTTACCTATTTTATGCCACTGTGTTAGGAAGTTGTGGAGGCTTAGATCAAATCTCCTAATCTAAGTTTCAGATACTTTATCAGATTTTGAGAACACATTATTTCTGTGTTATGTATATGCACATAACAATAAGTGGGTAGGTATATGTATAAGAGTTGAAGCCAAGCACGACTAAGATTTTCCACAAAGGTTTTATACAATTAATGGCAAAAGATCAAGACTGGGAATTTAGGCTCATTGCCTTATCAGGAGGTATTGCTGAAACTATTTCTTAGCTAAAGAACACCCAGGAGAAGCAATCTCGAGAGTTCGAATGCCAAAGAAAATTAAAGGTGAAGAAAATTCAATACTAAAAAAAAAAAAAAAATCAAAAAGAAAAATCAATGAATGTGAAAACTACATAGAATAAGGTATTTTCTTAATGCTATGGTTTATTCAGTTTCCTTTTGTCTTTTTTAGGAACAAGCACGGTTACTAAAGGAAGGATTCCAAGAAGAGAGCAGACGACTTCATAAAGAGATACAGGAGCTTCAGAATAGTATGAAAAAACCCAAGAAAAAATGTGTCATAAGCTAAAGTCCTAAAGATGAGAGGTTTCCTGTCACCATTATGCAAAGGATAGCTGAAGTGATTTTAGATCCTGGAACATGTGTTACTTCTTTCAATAATAATTATGTTTTATAGTGTTTAAAATTTTCAAAAACAAACAGTATAATAATTGAAATCATTGTTTCTCTTCCATAAAAGGTTATAAATTGTGTAACAAGGATTCATTTTACCTCTGAATCAATACAGGAAGTATCTCTGGCATCACTGGAAAAATGTGTTTAAGCAGTGCACAGTGGCACATGCCTCTAATCCCAGTGACTCAGGAGGCTGAGGCAGGATAATCCCATGTTCAAAGCCAGCTTCTGAAACTTAATAAGACCCTAAGCAACTCAGTGAGACCCTCTCTCTACATAAAATATTAAAAAGGGCTGGAGATGTTGCTTAGTGGTTAAACACCCCTGGTTTCACTCTCTAGTGTCCCCATAAAAAAAAAAAGAAGAAAGAAAAAGAAATAAAAGTTTGTTCAAGTTGTCCACTATAAGACAAATGGACATTGAGAAGAGTCTTCAGTAAAAGTCTTGGCACACAGCTGGGAACCAAGTTATCCAAGTGTATAATGGATCCAATATCAGGGAAAATCATCTTAGTTTATTACTGAAGACAAAATATACTATATCAAGGATGACCAAATGATGATCAATAATGGAATTTCTGGCAACTTGGCAATAGATGATCCTCACTGATGTAGTCCAGGATAAAACAAGCTACGGTACATTGAAATCCAGAATATCCTATATAATCTCTACAAGAAGGTAAAAGAAACCATTATTATGAGAAGGAGTTGAATTATAAACAAATGTACTAAACAAGAAAACTTTCCCTTCCGGCCCCAATTCATCCAGATTATAATACTTTAGAACTTTAGACAGTTGAAAATGGATTACATTATCAGTAACACCGTAACATTATAACAATGATGTACTGTGTACTTAGAGCACTGTAGAATTTGCAAAGGCAGCCTTTAAATGATGAAGTACAATGTGTTAGAACATAGAACTAACTTAATGATTTGTTTATAATCCTAAAACTTAAGCTACCCTTTTCCTAATTCTTAAGTGATCTTTGAAATTCCGTTGATTTTCCCCAAAGAAAAAATGAAATGCTTTTGTCTTTTTCTAACCAATAAAATATTGTTCTTATTATTTAGTATATGCGTAATTTTTCCCAATCATTAAAAGCAATTGAAGTTTCCTAAAACGATCAAGAATTATTTTTGATCTGGAAATAAAATGGGTTTCATTCGTCTTCTATTTATTTTTCTCAATTTTTCATCAATTGTAAGGTTTTAGTCTTCATGGCAATGGCTGGGTAACTTTTCTGCAAAAATCCAAATAGTAACTATGGCTTTGCAAGTCATAGTCTGTTTCAGCTTCTCAACCCTGCCTATACTGCAAATGCAAAAACAGATAATACATACATGAATGGCCAGCTGTTTTCCCATATAACTTTCTTTTCAAAACAGGTGACACCCACAAGCCATAGTTTAGACTTCTATTTTACAGAAACATTGGTCAAAATTCTACTTACCTGCCTTATGGTATTTTGATTTCTAAGAATCACATGGATTAAGTAGCATATGTTAGTATCTAGAAAAAATTATGTGGTGTTTCAAAATATTATATGTTTAGAAAAGCAGGGAAGTAGCTAATACCATTAAATCCACATTTAAAAACTGCTTTTTCTAATTTATTGGGGACTTTCATTTCCTTGAGTCCCTTCCCCTCCATTAGTTGGCAAATCCTTCTTTTCACTGTTGAGCATGGATCGACAAAATCTCTTCACTTCACACGGATCCAGGTAATATTTATAATATATTAGATGGAATATTTATGATGTATATATTGTTTATGTATTCTTTTCCAAGCTGCACTGATATACAGGAATAAATAACATATTTTTATTAGTGGAAAAAACTTCATGGTAAAAGAATGACTGCCTTCAAAACCCAGTAACAATTGCTTTATTAACCATGTAAAGTAAAAAAGTTGAAACTTGACAAAATTAAGTCACTTCCTCCTCAGCTTGATAGAATCAAAGTCAAGACCAATTCCAAATCATCTCATTCCTGGTGTCATGATTTTTTTGTAGTATCACCAGGAATAAAGTTCAGCTGTCTCCTTAGGGAGGTATGTTGTTCTCACCAGTGTGCTGCTGTGCATTACAATCAATTTACCAAACATAGGGATTCCCTGGTTTCTTAAGCATCCCATTCCCTCCCCCAAACCATTTTGGTTTTTTTTTGTTTTTTTTTTTTTTTTTTACCCCCTAGTACTGGGATTGAACCATGGGGCCCTTCATCTATGAGCTAGGTTCCCAGTCCTTTTATTTTTTATTTTGAGATGGTCTCACCAAATTACTGAGGCTGGCCTTGAATTTGTAAACCTCCTGCTTCAGCCTCTTGTTTAGCTGGGATTACAGGCATGTGCCACTGTGCCAGGCTCTCTCCATAACTTTCTGATACAGAACTCTGAGAGACTCACTACTGTGCTTATTATACCCTGGGTATAATAAGCACAAGAGAATGACAATGCCAAGTTATACTCTTGAAGTCTGCTGGCACTGTCCTAAGCTGAGACTCCATTTCTTGATATTATGGTGTTCCTGTGTCAAAATATTTATAGTTAAGAAAATTCTCATTTAAGTTATTTAAATTCTCATTTAAGTGTAAGTTGCTACCTTACTTTCTCTGTATTAGTGGAAGAAAATATAACTCCCCTGATCTAGGAGGATCTAGAGGGAAGAAACATAAAACACTGAGATCCTGACAAAGGAACAGAAAATCCATCAGTGGAATCTGTCTCACAAATGTCCAGGCTTGAGAATTAACTAAATCAAAGAAAGAATATTTACCAAAAAAAATTAAAACACACATAAAGATTTAAGAAAACCTGCTGGGCATGTTGCATGCCTATAATCCCAGCAATTTGGAAGAATCAGGCAAGAGGATGCAAGTTCAAGGCCAGTCTCAGCAATTTAGCAAGAACCAGTCTCAAAATACAGCACCCTGTTTTCAATCCCCAGTACTAAAAGAAAAAAAAAAAAAAAAAAAACAAAGAAAATTCTTTTAATCTTGGACGTACCAAATATGCAAATTAAAAATTGACATTCTGATGACTCTATGTGCATAATTTTTACAATTCAGATAAATGGACCAATTCTTCAACAAGCATCTAGTACTAAGACCAACCCACATAAAACAGTTAACCTAAATTACCCTATAACTTCTGAGAAATTGGATTTATAGTGTTAAAAAATAATCTGGAAAACAATTTTCCAGATTCTGATGGCTTCTCCTAACTGTTCAGTTTTACTAAACATTTAAAGAAAAAAGTTCTAGACAACTGTTTTTAAGAAAGTACAGGAGGAAAGAACATTTCTGAGTTCATTTTATGAGGACAGCATTATCCTAATACCAAAATCAGACCAAAAAAAATCTACAGACCAAAATCCCTCATGATTATAGATGTAAAACTCCTCAACAAAATTGATGGCAAATCAAATCCAGTAGCATACGAAAATAACATAGCTCAATTGAACGGGATTTATCTCACAAAATGAATTGAGCCAAATCATACTGTATGCATATATAAATATACCACAATGGACTCCACCTGTAGGTATATGTAGAAATCACAAATCATATATACATAAATAAATAAATAATCAGTGGAGTAGAGGAAGGAGAATGGGGGTTAGAGGAGGGGAAAGGAAGGGAAGGGGAATGGGGATAGAAATAGAGTACATCCAATTCCATGCATACATGATTTTGTCAAAATGAACCCAATTATTCTGTATTACTAATTTGTTTAAAGTGGCATTTGTCCCAAATGCAAGGCTCATTCAAAACTCAATATAATTCAGCACACAAAAGCCTAAATAAGAAAAAATTTTTAAAAATCACACAATTATATAAATAACTACATGAAAAGCCTGAGAAAATATGACATCCATTCATGATAAGAAATTCAACATGTAGTACGCTCCTTTAAGATGAAAAAAAAGGCATCTACAAAAAACCTACAGCTAACATCATATTTGATGAGAGACTGAACGTTTGCTCTTCAGATCCAGGAGCACAAGGAGGTCCACTTTCATCACTCTTATTTAAATTTACACTGCAAATCTTCATACAATATGGCAGGAAAAGGACAAAAAGGCATATGAGTCAGAAAAGAGAAAATAAAACCTTCCTTATTTGCAGAAAACATGATTATCTGTATAAAAATTCCCAGGGAATAAATAAAACAACTCTTAGAACTAATAAGTGAACTTCATGAGTCCAAAGACACAAGGTCAACACACAAAAATCAGTCTTCGACTATTTCTACCTATAATCATTAGACATCTAGAGACCTAGATTTTGAAAATATTGTCATTTACATTAGGTAGAAAAAGATTAAATACTTAGATATAAATCTAAGAAAACATGTAAGATTTCTATATTAAAAGTCACTCTTTGAGAAAGAGATTATCAGGACAGATCACAATCCAGTAGACTCCTTAGATTATATCACCCTAGTCTTTTACACTGTCCCTTATACTCACTGTGAAGAAGGTGGCTCAAGACCCTCTTTCTAGAGTTAATCCTGACAAAGGCATGTGTCTCACATTGCTTAAGTTCCAATGGGCACTGAAATATGCCAGTGACATGTGTCAGGCTTTTATACAAAGAGGTTTTTATAGAAAGAGGAAAAAAAACATATCCCCAAATTAAGAATGTAAAACACTGTGCCTGTCAAGTCCTCTCCCTCCCCACCACTGGGACATCCTTGACAGATAGGAAGGCACAGAAGACAGGCACACTCTTCCATTTATAATTACAGAGATCTTTTTCTCAGCCTAACTCCAAAATTATTGTCCCCCTAGGAAGTGTGATAGTATTACAGAACCCCCACCCTCAAAAAAAAGAACTAGGAATAGGTTAGGCTTAGGAATTCAATCATTAAAGAGTATTACATGGTACTTTGCAAAGGACTGAGAAAAAAAAAGTTATGGTCCCCTCATAAGGAGCTAACAGTCTAGTGGTGAACACATATTTTAAACAAATAAATACAGAACATCAAACACCCAAGAAATAGAGGTAAGAGGATAGCTCTGATCTAGGAAAGGATTGATCTATTCACCCTATACCATGATTCCTCATACAACTCCTGATATGTCTAAAGCATATTGCTGTTTATCAATTAGTAGGGGGAAACTATACAAACAAGGAGAGAGAATATGAGAGAGAACATATCATCTTCATATAAACACGATTTTAATAATATATCATTCACTCAACATCCCTACTTGGTTGAGGGTACCAAGTACATAAAAGAAATTAAAAAAAAAAAGACGATGAGTTCCAACTAGTGACTAGACTTTTTAAAAAAATCTTTCTTTACAATATCTACCACTCCCTTACATTACCCATGAGTTGGTTCATACTTACTCCAAATCTCCCCCACAAGACTTCAAGTCCCAGTGGGCAGGGAGGGCTTGTTTGCTTGTTCGTTTGTTTGTTTTAATCACAGCATCAACAGAGTATATCAGGCTGCCAGGAACATAGTAAACACTTCATCCAATAAATGCTTTTTAACTAATGGATATCCCATATCATCCCAACTCCATTCCTGATGCTTATCCCTGAAAGTTTGCCATTTGATTATAAAACATCATACTGAATAGTTCAGGAGGTTGATAATAACATATTATTCTCTTTTCCTCTCTCTCTCTCTAATCCCCACAAAAGTTTCATCATTATCCCTCTTTAAGGACCTAGAAAACCTGGTGTTGACTTATACTCCTGACACTGCTTTCCGGATCTACCTGGCATGAAGCATGTAGCAATGACTTTGGACCAGCAGTAATGCTGAAAGGACACTGCTCACTATGACAAATTGAGGGAGCAAAGGTACAGTCCCCTTAGAAACTCACCAGGAGCTGCAAACCTACACAAAGCCTGGGACAGAGAGACCTGTGACAGCTGAGAGCCCCATTATAAATGTGGACCAGGACATCCAGAAGCAGTCATAATGACAGGAAACCTGCTACCTTTCTTAGAAGAACAATTGTCCCAGGTACTAACCCTGTGATGCTCACCTGTGTGTTGACATTTTCTGACGTTATCAGCCAGAAGTTCTACACCTAGAGTTTTCACCAAGGACACTTTTCATTATTATAACTTACATATAGAGCCCATATTTTGAATGCCTTTTTCATACTAAACTGATTCATAAAGTTAAAATTCATTTTCCCTGTTTACAAATTGTTCTAAGACTATAAAGACAAACTAAATCATTGGTTCAAATAACGAAGGCTAACTATTAAGTTACTATAAATTTAGCCTAATATATATGTGGACAGACAAACGGATACCAAATAGACCCTTAGTTACCCTGACCAGCCTTTATATGGGGAAATCTATTAAGGTTTTGAAATACTTAAACTAATGTCTATACAGCTATTGTTATGGGGTGCAACTTGAGAACAGACCGATCACCACTACGAAGTCCAAATTTGAGAGTCTTTATTAAGCCGGCCGGCTGACTGTCTCACACAATGCCCCCAAAAATGGCTATTGGAAGAACAGCCCCAACCATAGGGTTGTAGGGGTTCTTATACCAAAAATCTCATCAATCCTAAGTGTCAGTTGCTATAATTCGAAATTACAAACTAACAACATAAGATCACCAACAGAGGGGGAAGTGGGTCAAAATGACCCTTACCTAGATACAAACTAAAGAATGGTTACTAACATCCACACAATCACCCTTCACATGGTACCTTGTTTAGGAGCAATAGGAATCAAAAGAGAGCAATTTTTCATTACATAAGAATTGCCATTTTGTATTGCTAAACATGTCATACTAAGCAACCAATGATGGGCACAGAGGCGGGGTGCTCCGATGGGATAAACTAAGCAATCATTGATGGGTACAGACGCGGGGTGTTCCCATTGGAGAAGCTTATCTCCTAGATAACATGGAGTCTCCCAGCAAAATGGCGTCTGTTCAGTCATTTCCCTTAGAGTGTAGCCTATAACACTCTCATGGATCCAGATCAGTCAGTCCATCACACTATTATTACCTGACTGGAAAGCATTAATTTATCTAATATTCTAATTACACACATAGTCTATTTCACTTAAATTAGCTACATAAGACTGAAAATTAAAAATAATTCTTTAGCGATTGTTTTAGTCAGCTTTTTAACCACTGTGAAGAAAAAAAATCTAACAAGAATTGAAGAGTAAAAGTTTATTTGGGGACTCCCTATTTCAGATGTCTCAGTCCATAGGTGGCCAAATCCATTCTTCAGGGCCCGAAATGAGGCAGACCATCATGGCCCAAGTGTGTGGCAGAAGAAAACAATTGGGGACATGGCACCAGGAAGTAGACTTCACTCGCCAGGGACAAAAATACCTACTCCAAAGGCAAGCCAACAATGACCTACCTCATGAGCCATATCCTACCTTGTTGGGGGCCGCTGCCCTGTAGGGCCCGCAGTGGTGGCTGGCCTCGCCCTATGGCGCCGAGAAGCCCAGCTGCAAGTGCTTTCTATTGGCTGACTGATCTCTTCCGCGTCCGTGCTTAGCTCATGATCAGTACATGTCCTCATTACCCACCATTAAGTCTCCACGAGCCAAACGCCTGACCCATTAAGGTGATTGGCTATTATGTCCCATAAAGCTGGGTACTTTGGGCAGGCAAGGAGAGCAAGCAAGGCAGAGCAAGCAAGGCAAGGAGGGCGGGCATGAGCAGCTGTGGGACGAGAAAAGAGGAGAGGCGGCCGCAGCGCGACGAGAGAGGAAGAAGAGAGAAGTGACAGCTGCACGAGAGAAAAGAAGGAGAGAGAAAACTGCACGACAAGAGAAGGAGAGAGAGAGCTGCGCGACAAGAGAAGAAAAAGAAGACAGCGGTGGAGGAGGAGGAAGAACCAGGCACTCGGCTCAGAAGCTCTCCCATAAAAATAAAGACCTTAAAACTTCATTTGAGAGCCGAGTCTTCATTGTACTCGCTGGACGAGGCTCTACCTGCCTATGGCTACCCCTCAGTTAATACCTATCAGGATTAATTCACTGATTGGATTAAGAGCTCATAATCCAATCATTTCACATCTAAACCTTCTTTCATTGTCTCACATGTGAACTTTTGGAGGGACACCTAATATTTAAACCATAACAGGGATGTGAGGTGGAAAAGGCTTTGGGAACATACAAGCCTCACTTAACTGTCTTTTTCTACAATAGATATCTCTTGCACTGTTCTAGGGTTATGAGGTAAAGGTAAATGTAGCTTTGCCTGCCTCATTCTTAGGACCAGAAGTCATAGATAGACCCTTAAGAAGCATTTCCAGATTATGAAGCTTGCTAACATCTTTCACTTTGTTCTCAAGGGAACTGAGCAACCTTACTGTTGTTGGGCACTTGCATGGTGTTTCTGGTGAAACAGAGCCATCGCAACAGAACACCAACCTCAGATAGTCATTCTGTGACCAGGACGAAGTGACAACAAGCAAGATCATTTCATAATCTTACCCAAACGCAGAGGAAAATCATTGTGCTACACTACACTACATTCGTTCCAACAAAGATTATTGTTCTTTCCTCTAGGCCTAAATAACAATGCTAATGCTACCTCCTCTATTCTCTAGTCTTCTTACAATTTAAGAAAAGATGGTTAGGGCATTGTGGCACCTGCCTGGAATCCCAGGGACTTTGGTGGCTGAAGCAGAAGAATGGCAAGTTCAAGATCAGCCTGGGCAATTTAGTGAGACCCTGTCTCAAAATGAAAAATTAAAAGGTCTGGGGATGTCGCTCAGTGGTAGACAACTCCTAGGTTAAATCCCCAACACTGAAAAAAAAAAAAAAATAGATATATATATGCAAATATACGAAAGAAAATCTAAACGTGCAACTTGATTCTTCACAAAAACTCACCATCGCCCACACCAAAGTGATCCATGAGGTTCTTCCTTTATTCCTAGTCCATTTTCGTTCTTTCTTTTTTCAAGTGTCGTATATCTGCCCCCCTAAGTCTTACATCCTTCTTTCATTCTCAGTTCTTTGATCAAACTCATTTTAATGTTCAAAAAGGTCAATTTCCTCTCTGCTTTCTTTCCCTCACCCCATCTCAGGTGACAAATACCTCTGCATCTACAAGCCCTTTTTCTCACATTCTTCAGGTTCGTTTTCTCTCAGAACTTCCAAACCTGAATCCACTCAGTGACCAGGTAGTGGGCACAGGAGCAGACCTTCCTTCTACACCAGTCTTCCTCCCTTAGCTCTCCACAATCAGGCTCACAGATCCAATCCAAGCACTTGGCCTATGACATTCCTTGTCCAGTCCACGCCCCATCCCGCTCCCTAACTCAGGTCCCCTGCCTCCTGATCCGGTTTGTGAAAGGATTTCGCAGCCAATCTGTACACTCAGTCCAGATCCCAGAGCCAATCCGCGGCCACATCCAGGCCCGTCTCCGCCCCGCCCCACCCCCGCACTCCCAGGCTCCTCCACCTCCACCCTCCACCCCTGAGGAATCCCGTCTACTATAGTCCGGGATCCGCCAACCTCGCAGCCAATCGGGGCCCGACTCTATCCCTCCTGCCTCCGCCCTGACGTTCAAATCCTTTCCAGCATTCTGCACGCCCCTGCGGGATTGGAGCCTGCGGAGCGAGGTGAGTGTGCTGGTTGTGGCTCGGCGGAGCGCGGTGCCGTTTCGGTCCGGAGTGCGGAGTTTGCAACGCGGGCAGCCGCAGCAGCTCCCCTGGCGGGGTCGAGAAAGAGCAGGAGCTGGATGTCCATGTAAACTCGAACTCGCCCAGCAGAACCGAGGCGCCAGCGGGCGGCTGGACCCTGGGCCGGGGTCTGGCTGACTGCCAGCGCGGCCTCCGAGAGTTCTCCCTGGGATTAACAGTTTTCTCTAGAGAAAGAATAATGCCTAGATGAATGGCCTCGCAGTTGGCGGTACCCCTGGACCCAGCCATCTTCCTGCCCTCTTTGCTCTTGATTTTGCAATTGGGGCATTTGGAAAAGCAGTCTGGAAGTGTAACACTGACCCTGTTTCATCTGTAATCCTATTCTAAATTTGAAAAAGGAAACAGGCCGTTAACTTGCTACACAAGTGGATCTTAGTGACATCCAAAGGTTTTTTGTTGTTCTTGTTGTTTTTGTTGTTTACAAAGTTTATAAAGGAGAAAAACAGACCAACAACAAAGTGCTGGCTGGGACAGTACAGTGGTAAGAAGTCTCAAAGCTATGTCTTTAAAGCAAGAGGGTAACTGAGTTAAAACTATTTGGCAGGGGCTGGGATTGTGTCTCAGTGGTAGAACACTAGTCTAGCATGTTTGAGGCACTGGGTTCGATTGTCAGCACTGCATATAAAAATAAATAAAAATAAAGGCTCATAAACTAAAAAAATAAAATAAAATAAAAAACTAATTGTGAGATTGGTTGCACAACAATGGAATGTACTCTACAATCCTGAACTGTACACTTAAAAATGGTTAAGATGGTAAATTTTGTTATATATTTTACCATTATTTATAAAAAGACTATAGTAATTACCCCCCAAAATGTCTCTTTCCCAATATGTCTCTCCTTTCCTAAATAAATCTCTGTCAGAGATGGGGGGAGCATCTACAGTAATTTTTTAAAAAAACAAAAATTTAATAAAAGAATCATACTGTCATCTACAAAAAAAAAAAAGAAATGGCTATTTATATTTTACATACGCTTATGGTCTATTAGCTAGCTAGGTGTCTAACAATGATGTGACTGTGTATATTTACTGCCTTTTTCAATTTTCTTTTCTCCTTTAGCATGTTTTTGGCCCAGAGGAGACTCTGTTCCCTTGGCTCTAGAACAAAATTTCTAAGGACAATTTATTCTTCAAAAAGCCTTGGATTCTCTACTTCTCCTGTAGGTTATCACTTATCACAGACTGACAAATTATTGTACATATTCTGCAATGTCACCAAAAAAGGTACAATTTCTCGGGTACTTCTTGAAGTGTCATCATGGAAAATGAAACCAATCTCTGGGTCAGACCACAGGATGGACAGCTGAGCCAGTTCTTCTAGAAGTCAGTAGGAACAAGCAGGAAGGGGTGCTTTGGAGGGACTACTGTGGATGAGAAGTGATTTATGAATCTTAACCACCAAATACAATGTGTGTGACCTCACTTATAAACAGGACACTTTCTACCCAAGTGTCAAATGACAAAATTACAAAAAAATTAGTTTAAAGATCTGAATGGCTTTAATTTTGATTCTAGAATTTGGCAGCACTTCATTTCATGGATTAAGTTTTCCAGTGAGCAGAGAAGAGTTCGGTTATATACACAGACTCAAGAAAGCAGGATCAAGAAAGGAAAAGCAGATTAGATTGGTCATTTCAATTACTTTCCTGGTAATGCACTAAAGGTGGGGAGGGAGTAGGGATAGGAGTCTGAACAATGGAAAAATAACTGATTAGTTAATTTCAGGTTACCCTTTGTGTGTGTGTGTGTGTGTGTGTGTGTGTGTGAGTGTGAGAGAAAGATTAAGGTACAAGCACTTCATTATTATTCCAGTGGAAACTGGCTTATTAGAGGAATTTGTCTTTAAGCACTGATTCTTATGCTAAACAACTTAGTTTCAGCTTGGTGTTGTACAACAACCCACAGGTGCCTCCATGCTGATTTTTACCTTGTTCTCTTGGGAAGTTTAGCCCAAAACAATAGTCTCCTGCAATTTTTATTTAACAATTTTACATTGCCTCGTTATAAGATATTTTTAAAGAAAATCAGATGAATATAAATATGGACTGTTTATGAGATGATGCCAAAAAATTGTTGTTGATTAGGTGTCAAGGATATTACAGTTATTACAAGAAAATGCCATTATTTTTCAGAGATACATGCTAAGTATGTAAGGGTAGCATGAGTTACAGTCCGGGATTTGCTTTATAATTACTTAGCAATTAAAGGAGAGAAAAGAGAAAAAGACACACAAGTGAGACAGTGTCTTGATAATTATTGAATCCTGGTTTTATGTGTAGGAGTGTTTTATATTACATTGCATTATACCAAATTGCCATTAGTAAATAAAAAATGATAGAATATTAGAAATACCATGTTCAGCCTAATTCTCATTCTACATTTATGTACATTTAAAATGGTTTTCATGAAAACCATCATTAACTTCTACATTTAAATACTATGAACTCTATCTCATAAGCATCTTGCTGCTCCCCTCCTATTTAGTGACAACTTGGCTACCTTGGTTCATGCCAGGTGCTCTCAAACATAGAAGCTGGTTAAAGCCATGGAAGAGGGTGTGGCCACTCAAGGTGATCCTAAGTAACTAGGTACTAAGAAGGGTGCGTGTGTGAGCATGCATGTATGAGTGCACAGTTACTATTCAGAGATTTGTTAGACTGCACATGCCAGGGAACCATCCTGAGATATGTTAGTTTGGAGTCATCCTATAAGTCTGGAGTGCTTTTAAAAATATTTCCAGGTTATTCTGATGTTCATTCTCAGCAAGAATCCCTGTCAATGCATTATTCATATTTTCAGATTATTTAAGATACAATTCAACCCTTTCCAAACCCTTTCCATTAGAATGGTTGGGTTGTGTAACACCTTTATGTTTAACTTTTAAGTAAGGAGAAGCCTTTTCTAATATGGTAGTACCATCTTAAGAATCTCCTCAAGTCCCTACAGTTCATCAGAGGCTTTGCACCTAAAATAGTCACATATATAAAGAGAGAAATTGTTATTCTTCCCATTGATGGGTAAATGAATGGTCAGTGTTAGCAAGCGCAGTAGTGAAGCTGGTTATGGTGTCCCATGCCTGTAATTCCCACTGCTCAGGAGACTGAGGCAGGAGCATTGCAAGTTCAAGCCCATTCTGGGCAATTAAGCAACACTCCATCTCAAATACAAGAAAGAGTAATCAGAACCAGCCAAACAATTTAATGTAAACCCATCTTCACTTGAAATTTCTCTTTACCCACACTATCCTTAATATCATTAAAAATGTACCATGAAGGTCACCTCTGAGGAAGGCAATAGAATGTGGGATGGACTATACTTTTGTTTTATTTGCTTTTTTCATGAAAATATCTTATTCTGTAATTTTAAGTAAATATTGTTTTTAATGAAAAAGAAAAAAGTACTGCTATATAGCAAGAAGAGAAAACAAGGGAACCTAGATGAAAAATCGCTCTCAATTCCCTATTTTAGCACGTAGATATAAGGCCTAGAAATCTGATAATAGAGCTGGGTGTGGGGCCGGGTGGAGGCATTGGAACATGCCTATGATGCCAGCTACTCAGGAAGCTGGCAGGGGGAAAAAGCTTGAGCCCAAGAGTTTGAGGCCAGCTTGGGCAACATAGACCAGGTATGAAAGAAAAAAAGGAAGGAAGGAAGGAAGGAAGGAAGGAAGGAAGGAAGGAAGGAAGGAAGGAAGGGAGGGAGGGAGGGAGGGAGGGAGGGAGGAGGGTGGGAGGAAGGAAGTGTTAGGGGCAGTTATGGATCGTCATTAGCTCCCAGAAAACTCCTGTGTCTCCGCAGACACAGGTCTCACAAGGAACTTTTATGCGGACGATTCACGTCCGCTCAGGGGAAAAGGAAAGAAGAAAAAGAGAACATGGCGCAAGGTTTCTCTCAGACATAGGAATTTCGGGGCTCAGAGGAACCATTTGCGAGGAGAATTCTTACAGACTGACTGATGGACCAATGACATATTAGAACTTAACATGGGCGGCAGGAAGATTACGGCAGCTAAGCCGGAAATTCCTATAATGGGAGAGGCGGGAAGAACGCAGACTGACAGGTGATGGGGAGGCCGGAAATTCCTGTAAAGGGAGAGGCGGGCGGATCACAGATTGACAGGTGGTTGGGAGGCAGGAAATTCCTCTAACGGGAGAGGAAAGTGGCTTTATACCTTACAGGAAGGAAGACAAATTGATCAGTATTTGACAGACAAGAAAGAAAGAAAAGGAGATAGAGAAAATGAGTTTGACAAATATATGGAGATGTTTTGAGGAAATAGAGTCAATCGATTACTAATAGCCAGTAGAAAACTTAAATGGCCTGAAAATTGCAATCTGAATGACTAAGCCTTACCTGAAGATCAGCCTAACAGAGGGTGGCTTGTTGCTGGTGGGGGAGTTTGTGTGGGTGCTGAAGGGGTGTGTGGGAACTCTCTGTCCTTTGCTCTCAATTTTGCTGTGAGCCTAAAACTGCTCCAAAAAAAAAAAACTTTTTTTTTTTTTTTTTAAGGAACTTTTAAATTTTAAATGCCGTCAGAGAAGCACAAAGATAACTTTTCTTTCTCCTGCAGTCTGTCCTGCCCTAAAGAAATCAACCCTCTCTTTTTGATGTGGACACAGTACTTTTTGTAGATTCAGCCCATAAGCAACTTGTTAACCTGGTTCGCCTATTTCTCTGTACTATTAAGAGATGATTCTCAGAAAAGTTAATCATCTTATTTGTATCTATAAGGATCTTCACCACTTAGTGGATACTAGCTTTTGGTATATATTATGTGCCAACAGCTGCTTTTCCATTTACACACTTGCCTCATTTAATTGCTAGGGTACTGACATGGAACACTCATTTTCTTTTTTAACAAGTGAGGAAATTGGATTTCAAAGAATCCATATGTCCTGCCTTCTTTGCACACTAGCAGTTTTGAAGTTTCATTTGGAATCCAGATCCATCTGGCTTGAGAGCTCTGTGCACTAAATAACCTTGGGGATTTTCATTAGAACAGAGGCAGATGTTACTTGGGCACAGGGCATGAGATGTCTGTGAGGAACTGCACATGCTTGCCCCATGTGTGGGTTTACCTGTCTTCCTGGTTTAGTGCCCAGCAAAACCTGACCTCTCCCTTCATCTCAAATCCACAATTCCAGGAATTGTCCTGATTGGTTTCACCTGACTCTGCCCAACCCTGATGGAATTATCTGTGTCTGAGGGGAGGGAGACTGCACAGTCTAGACAGACAAAAGGTCCCACCCGGTGGGTATGGGTGAGGGCAATTTTCAAATGCTTACTCTTCCAACATCTTTCCTGAGACCTAATTTTTAAAGGGAATAAATCCAGCTTTTTGTTCTTGGCTCACCTAACCCCATATTTTTCTGGTATTCCAGTTAAAGATTTTCCCATGCTATCAGCTTGGAAGCTCCAAGAAATGCTTGTTTCTGGTTAGCCTGTTTCTCTTTACTATTAAAAGATGATTCTCAGAAAAAGTTAAATTGTGATTTATGCTAATATAAAAATGAACATTCTTTAAAGGTTTTTATTTTACTTGAATCATATGAGGAAAACAGATGTTAGGATGAGTTCAAAGGAAAACTCAAAAAGCACACATGTATTTGAGATTTAGAAAATTAATATCAAATGAGCACAAAACTGGTTTTTCCACAAGTCTGAGAGGAAGTCAATCAAAACTCCTGAATGAAAATGTATTAGCCTATCAATTACCTTCAATTTTAAGAACCAAAAAATAGCTCAAAGGTAAATTCCAGCCCTGCTAGAATTAGCCCTCTAAGGGTATTATACTAATATATTGTCACCAGCTTCAACAGGGAAAGGTGACCTTGCTTCTGTCCAGGTGGGTTCTTACTCTGCTGAAAAGAATTTCAGAATGTGTCAAAAGCAAAGATGTACTAAAGGACAGCAAAGCAAAGGTCTACACACCCCTTAGGCAGGGTGGAAATGCTCCTTGCCTCCCAGAGAAGAACAGTGATCCACCCAGGGCTGAGCTCTCTGACTATATGTGGGATTTTCTGGAAAGAAAAGTGCAATTTCCCAGGCAAGCTTTTGTGAAAATCAAATCCCATGTCAATCATTTGATATTTGGGGTTCAGAATGGTTCTTGCTAGTTAAGTAGTCTAAATTAATTGTGAGCACATTGTGTAGGTTGGTGACATTTAAATGGATTATGATTTTGTTATAATTGACCTGGTTCAAGCATACACTGGAGGTTTTATACATTTAATTAAAGAGATAAGCATGGCTGGTCATGGTCAGAGAATTCTGGGTCTACATCTAATAACGGTCTCTTTTCTCTCCCCATATCCCACCTATCTCAGTATGGCCAGTGCATGGTTTTTCATTGAGGTACCCATTTTTTTCCTATAGTATATGACGTCTTAAAGGGCGTCTAAATTCCTTCCCTTTCACTCATTTAAATGTTCAGTCAACAAATGTTAAATTGCTACAATATGTCGTGCAGAAATAAACCTTCATAAGAGAAAGCAATTAAATATGTGTTGCTTTCAAGCTACAGTTAAATATACACACCTTAGAGTCCATTATAATTAGCTTTTCTTGTATGTCTTTAAGTCATCTTGCCCTACCTTGCATTTCAACTCATGTTATTTTCAGTTCTTTCCACCACTGCAGGAACATTCTGTTATTTTACTCTACCATCTAGTGACAAAAGAAAGTAATTTGACTGTTTGGATTTTATTTTGTTGTTTTATGTGTATCATATCTTGGAAAGCAACTTAAATCTCTGAGATGCTTTTGTTAGGGCCTGCTTGCTTGGGGAGCATTTTGTCCAGTGGAAGAAAGAGGGCATGTTTTGAAACATCATGCAACTCTCTATATAAGTTTCATCAAGGTATAATAATCTGCATTCTTTAAGAATTACAACACAATGATCATTTGATGGATGGATGTACCATGGAATTGCTGCTGCAATCTAAATACAGAACATTTCCACTGACCCTAGAAGTTTTCCCATGTTCCTTTTTTTTTTTTTTTTTTTTTTTTTTTTTCACAGCAGGAACTTGTTTATTGAGGAAATCACACAGCTTTTATGTAGGGTGGAGGCTAGGCAGGAACCAATCAGCTTAAGTTCAGCAAGGGGGGTGGGGGGGGGTCACGCAGGTGAGAGTCCCATAGGACTATATGGCAAGCACCAGCTGATCATGTTCGCCAATTTATAGTCATTAACTGTTGAAACCGCCTTTAAGTCCTTGATCTTGCTCACTCGCTAGGGAGTAAGGAGTCAGCCTGAGTTAGTTAACGTGTCATTAGTCCCAACATATCCCCCTTTTTTGTTTTATATTAAGGGTGTATCTGTCTTAGGTTGCCCCTGGGAGGGTCTTACCCGTCATGGAACATCACCCTAGCAGTTTGGGGGTTCGCCTTACTTGAAGGTGTGCCTGTCTTAGGTTGTCCTCCTCCGAGGATCTTACCCGTCATTGACTACCACCTTAGCACTTCAGGTGGGCCCCTCAGGAGGAGCAGGGCTTAAGGGAGAGACACTTAGACCCCAGTGTCCTGATACAAGTGATCCATGATCCTATAGGGCTCCCAATCATCATTATGAAGGGCAGTATAATGCTGTCAGACCACCATGAGCTGCACAGACTTAGCCTAGCTTTTCAGGAAATGGGTAAGCTTATTGATTATGTAAGACCCAAAGGTGAACACAAGGATAATGGTGATTAGCGGGCCCATCAGTGGGAGGAGGTAGGGGAGCCACCCATGTAACCCAGTCCATAGGAAATTAGAGTGGAGCTCGCTCCTACAAAGTTCCAGATCTTCTTGTAGGTTTTTTATTTTATCTTGTACAATGCCAGAGTGGTTGGCATAGAAACAGCACTCTTCACCAAGGAACAGGCAAAGCCCTCCTTCCTTCGCCGTTAGCAGATCCAAACCACGACGATTTTGCAGGATGATAGCGGCCAAGGAATCAAGTTGAGCCTGTAGATCGCCTGTAGATCTAAAATGGTAGAGCTGCAAAGTGCAATGTTAGGAGCTCTGTGTAGCTCTCAAGGAAGTCCACTGTCCAAAGTCATGAGGTCAGAGACCCCAATCTCAATCACTGTTGTCCCATTTTTGCTACTGTGCATTACACTCTTTCTTAAATGTCATTTTAAGCAGTTTACATATGTTGACTCTTGAGTCTATATGAACATTAGTTAACACAATTTAACATTATATCTAAAACATGAATTAAAGAAAGGCTGAGAGAGCTTTTAAGTTTCCTTTTGTGTGGCAAAGTGGCAAAATGTTTTTATGTTTCACAATATTAACTTTTAAACGAATCAGGCTCTAACTTTTAGAAATACATTTACCAAATTTTACATATACCCTATTGATGACAGGTCCTATAATAGAACATTAAATGATAGAAATAAATCCCCAATAAAATTTACTCTTTATAAGTTTAAAATTACCATTAGAGACAAGTTTAGTTGGGAGAATAGCAGCTTGATAAATTTCCTGTTTTAAAAACTTGTATACCTGGAAAATATTAAAGAAAAATTTACACTCTAACGTAGCACAATACTCTAATAGTTGTTTAACCGTAATTGTATAAACCCCAATTTTTAAGACTAATTGTTCTAAAGAATAAAACCTAACAGACACAAAGCCAAGAGCGAATTAGTGTTTCCAAGAAATCCCCGTCATTTTACCATATAGACCAAACCTTGGTTTATATCAGAACACCAGCATTTCACCTTAGGAAAAACCTTAAACAGCTTTAACTGTATCACATACATACAACCAACTTAGTTACATGCAAACTTGTTGAAACTTGCCCTTTATAGACTTTCTTAGCACTTATTTAGACCCTCAGGTATTTTATCACATAAGCACTTTCTTACTTAGAAACATTTCCTTTTCCCTTTTACTAAATATATTTCCATACCTAGATCCTTTTATTTTTCTTTCCTATGTGTTGACCTTTTTGTTCACATTCTGAAACAACTCTTAGGAAATTTCTTAATTTATATAAATTACTCCATTTTAATAAGATTAAATATTTTGTTATTTATAGTACTCTAATTGAAACACAGTTGCAACCTTTGGAACCCCTTGTACATAGAACTGTACCTGTTAGGATATAACTCTTAGTAACCTTGTTTTTAGTTTAGTGATGACACAAAGCAATTTTAAACCCTTTTATTTACCAACCTATGAAAACACCAATAATGTTTAAGTATGTTACCCCATGGAATTTAAGGAGTTAAAAGTACTCAATGTTATTTAACAATTAGCATTTTAACTTTGTAAATTAATCAGATGTCTCTACAAACACATTTGAGTAATCCCATACATGTTAACTCTAATTCACTTATTTGGAAAAACCAAGATATCAGACAAGTGTCCTGAACAGTATTTGCCATCTTTTTCTTGTTGAAGAAAAGTCCTAGAAACAAATGATATTAGACATATAAATTTTTTTTTTTTTTTTTTTTGCTTTTGTTGTTGTTGTTGTTGTTGTGCTGGGGATTTGAACCCAGGGCTTTGTGCTTGCAAGACAAACACTCTACCAACTGAGCTATATCCCCAGCCCTAGACATATTATTAACATCAACATTTTATTAGTTTGACCACCTAGAGACTTGCGAGTTATTTTCAAAGACATTTTACTTTTATTAGTTTACCCAATTTGAATTGAACCTTTTTAAATCACATTTATTAAAGGTATTTGGATCCATTTTTAAATTTTAATTTTAGGAGCACTCAGTTTTGATACAGACAAAACATGACATCAGACAGCATGACATACAAATAACACAAAATCAAAGGCCTTGTAACTTTACAGGTGAATCTCCATTGCAATGTAACAAATGTTCAAAAACTCTAGTAGGATCTCTACTGATAAAAAAATAAAAAATAGAACTGATCAAAAAGTGGAGCCCAAAAAAAATGTAGAATTCAAAAAAAACTAGAGTCCTGAAAAAATGATACGGGCATTAATTACTTTAGTAAAGCACCATAAAATTTACTTTTGCTGGAGTTCAGGTAAGACTCTTTTTACCTTTTTTTCTTCCTTGGTCTCCTACTTTTTTTCTTCCTTGGTCTTCTCTATTTACATTTCAATGTAAGCCTTGACTCAGATCTGGATCTGAAAGGGGCTAAAATGTTCCAGCAGAAACTTGATGCCTAGGGCATTTTAACCCTTTTTCCTGGTTCAATTCAGGTTTGGGGGCAGAAAATTGTGAAACAATTATCTCCCACTACTTGTGGGGAATGGGGCTACTATATCATACTCCTTACTAGGACATGCCACTGTTGATTGGGCTGGTTACTCCCTCCACACCAGTGTATGTGGGACCTCGTGGCAGGAGGACTGGGTGGGCTGGACCAGGGAATGGAAGCAGAAACAGCTGAGTCGAAGTTGGAGGAGGAGGAGGAGGGATTAAGAGGGGGAGAAGAAGGAGGGTTCGAGTTTGTAGGAAGAGCAGAGAAGCACAAGAAAGAAGAGACTTGAAGATAAGGAATCCCTTTCCATCTGCCCGCTCGTTCATGGAAGCTCTGTGCCAATATCTTTGGTACCCACAATCCACCTTCCCATGGAGTGATCTTTCATCCTTGCACAGGCCAATTTGTGATCAGTAGTCATTCCTTCCCAAACTAACATTTTAGCATTTACCTGGAAGGCCATACAGGGAGGGGGGAGTTTAGAGTCAGTGAGTTCTCTCCCAGTATCATAAAATGGCCGCCGGGAAGGTTTCCCGCCATCTGGAGGCAGCGGCTCTTTGGGGGGAAACTTGGAGCCCCCTTTGGGAGGTCCTGGAGAGAAGCAGGCCTTAAGGGCAGATAATGTAGGGCAGACTCTCAATGCGGGACCCTCCCCTAAATTGATTTCCCTCTTCCTAACAAGTTGTTCTACACAATCCCATGTGGACCAGTCAAAAAGATTAGCAGCAGGAAGCCAAGGGGCCACCCGAGTAAAGGTGTCCCAGGCTTTTTCCGCCTGTGTATCAGACCACTCAAGGCCCCTACTCTTCAGCATGAATCTAAGAGCTGAGAGCGCAGGGTCACCATGTGTGGTGTGTGTTTGCCCCATCTTTTCAGGGATACCCTTACCTCGGAACTCACTTGGCCTGATCTGCTGGTACTTTCGGTTTCGAAGCTGCCTCTTCACTTTGGCTATGGATCAGCCTTGAGGGGCCCCACATTGGGTGCCAGATGTCAGGGTCTTAAGCCCCCTTGCTCTTCTTGACCAGAAGCAAGGGAAGGGGACACTCCCCAACAAGGCCAGACCGGGATAGGTAGGGCAGACTGACTGCCCGCACCCAGCCTTCCGGGCGGAGGACAATCAGACGTGTCAGGGAGACCAGTCACAGCAGGAACCCCAATGTTCCTTTGGGGTTCATCTCTCATGCTACTGATTTGCTCTTCATCACCATAGATTAGTTTGTACTTTTTTGTATTTTATGTAAATACAAACAATGTAATATATACTTTTGTTTATGGTTTTCATGATTTTGAAATTTACTTCTGTTGTACTACATCAGTAGTTCCTTTTTATTGCTAGGTACTATATGAATATATCATAATTTGCTTTTCTATTCACCTGTTGATGAGCCTTGGGTGCCTCCAGGTTTCGACTTCTGTGAATAAAACTGTTATACAACATTTGTGTACAATCCATTATATGGACATTGCTTTTCATTCTCTTTGATAATTACCTAATAATGGAACCACTGGTTGTGTGGTAGATGTATGCTTAATTTTTAAGTAACTGCCAATCCATTTTCCAAAGTGGTTGTGCTGTTTTCTATTCTCAGCAGGTTGTATAGAGTTCCAGCTACCCCACACCCTGGCCAACACTTGATATCTATGGTCATTCTGCTGGGTATCTTGTGCCATCTCACTGATTTTAATTTTAATTTCTCTGATGACTAATCATGTGGAGCATCCTTTAATGTGATTTTTAGCCAGTTTTATATCTTCTGTGAAGAGGCTGTCAAATCTTTTGCTCATTTTAGATTGAACTATCTTCTCACTAAGTTGTAAAAGTTATTTATATATTCTGTGTGAAAATCTTTTTTTTTTTTTTTTGGTACCAGGGTTTGACCTCAGGGGCATTCAACCACTGAGCCACATCCCCAGTCTTATTTTCTATTTTATTTATACACAGGGTTTCACTAAGTTGCTTAGCACCTAGACTTTGCTGAGGCTGGCTTTGAACTTGCAATCTTCCTGCCTCAGCTTCCCAAGACACAGGAATTATAGGCATGTGCTGCCAGGTCTGGCTAAAAGTCACTGAATGATATCTTAATAGTTTTGTTTTGTTTCTTTTTTACTGAGGATTGAACCCAGGGGACTTCACTACTGAACCACAGCCCCAGCCCTTTTTATTTTTTTATTTTGAGTCATGAACTCACCAAGTTTCTTAGGGCCTTTGCCTCCAGAGTCACTGGAATTACAGGTGCCCTGTTTAATAGATTTTTTTTTTTAAGTCAAGCAATAATAATAACTTTTTAAAAATTATTCAACTCTCAGTTCCTCTAGAATAGTAAAGGTGGGAAATCTGTTATGAGGAAAAGCAAACAGAATGGGTGTAGAAGCAGAAATGAAACAAAGCCCCATGGTGCTCAAACTCATGGTCACTTCCATGATCGCCTCTGGGCCTGGTCACACTTCTGCTCTTCCCATGTAATGTGAGCTTTCTAATAAATTTGCCTTTTTCCTAAAGTGTTTCAGATTGAGTTTCTGACTCAATGCAAAGAGATCTGATCAATTAGCATAGTATGGAGCCTCAAAGGAATCAGATGTGCACTGGTTTCTTCCCCTGTCAACTGGAGCATGCCCCTGCCTACGGGAAGTCATGGTGCCATCCTGAGAAGTCACTGAATCCCGTGGAAACATGAGCAGCCAACAGTTATGATGCACAAGATAAACATAAAGTAGGAAAGGCAGGAAAGAATAGATATGCATTTTAAACAAAAAAGACATTCAGGAAGTGATGTAAATGCTAAGAAATGAAGAATACTAAGTATCACTATGGTTGTTAAAACATCTAAATATTCATTTTGAAGTTCATATAATGTATATGTAATATACATTATATAAACCGCCATCTGTTTTCTGGCCTTTTCTTATCCTCATTATTATTACTAGTTGCTTTTTTTTTTTTTTTTTTTTTTTGGCTGTGGCCTTGAGTTCTTTGAATAGAGTTTTATCCATAGCTCATAGTATATAGATATCAGTAGCCTTGGTTTCTCCAGCTTCAGTCCAGTGTTTGAGAAGTTTTTTGTTTTTTTTTTCAGTTCTTCTCCCATCCTACCTATGTGCTTCAAGTCTTATGGACATAGTCCTCGAAATATTTACAATTTAAAGTTACATATACTGGTTCTCAGGATCATGGCTAATTCTTTTCATCTTTCCAAAATGTTCTAGCACCTTTACAGAAAATAATTCAAAGCTTACCTTTGTCAATTCTGTCACCTAGTAGAAATCTGTAGAACTTCATTTTTAGCTTTTAGCTAACAAAGGTCGGAATAAAATCCTATGATTCACTGGTATTTTATGTTAATAACATAGCAGTGTGGTTTATAACCATGCCAGGCCTGTAATCTCTCTGACAGCAAAAGTCACCTCACAGGGTTATCTGGGTCCAAACATTATACAAGACCTACAGATGTTCCTTATGTCCCTGGGACTCACACCTAATAATCCATTGGGTTCCAGGTTCTCTTTAATTTCCTGATACTGGATCTGCTCTGGCAAATAGTTCTTACAAAGTGAGCATTTGCCTCTACTGCTGAATCTTCTGTCTTTGTACTTCATAAAATGTCTTGTAAACTTTCACCAGTGAATTAATTTCCCTGTGTTGCTTTAAAGTACTAAAAACTAGGTGGTTTAAACAACATAAATGGATTCTTTTACAGTTTTGGAGGCTGAAAGCCAAAGATTAAAGGTTAAGCAGAGTCATTTCCTCCCAAGGGCTGTGAGGAAGAATGTATTCACTGTCTCTCCTGTCTTCTGGGCATTTCCTGGCAGTCTTTGGTATTCCTTGGTTTGTCAGAAGCATCAACCCACCTGTGCCTTTACCTCATTCAACGCTCTCAGGGTGCGTGCCTGAGTCCAGGTTTTACGTTTATGTGGCGGACACCAGCCACAGTAGCTGAGCACCCACCTCATGACCTCATCTGAACTAATTGCATCTGAACTGAGCCCATTTCCAGACAAGGCCACATTCCGAGGTATTGGAAGTTAGTATTTAAACAAACTGAGGGGGAAACAGTTCATCCTGTGATTTAGATGCCAGCTGCCTAAGGTAGACAAGATATAGGTGCTAGCTGATAAGGTTATAATTGGACTGTTCCTGCTCACAGTCTGGCTCTTGTTTATCTTGAAGAAGCTTTCTCATAATAAATTCTTTAGATGGTTAAATCTATATAATAAACATGCAGAGCATCTTCATGGTCAACCAGCATTCTTCTACCAGGAACTCCGGTGATCCACTGAGTTCTCTTTCCTATATTTGTGTGCTTCTTTACCTTTCTTTCTAATCCTCTCACCTGCCTGAGTTCAGGAAACTCAGGTAACATTGCATGGGTTGTGGTAAGTGATGTCTGGGACAGGGTCTTGAACTCTTGTGGGTATTCCCAATCATTAAGGTGAGTAGGACCCTCCTCAAAAAGTGATAAGCATTGGTTAAAGGAAGGGGACTGGAATATTCTATAACTAAACTGAAAAGGGAGAGAGAGCTCTGTGTTGCAATGCTTAAGTTAAAGAAGGCAGTTGGTGCAGCTTTGAGAAATTGTTATTAAAACTTTTGTTTCCTTGAGAAGGGAGCACTAGAGAGTCATGGAGCTTGGTAGGGAGCTGCAAGTTAGGTAGGTGGCTGAGGTATCAGGCAAGATTTCCATGGAAACTTTTACTCTGTGGTCCTTAACATGAGATTGTCTCGATCCATCTTACCACAGTGTGTAATAGTCATCTTCTGACTTGATTCTGTCTGTAAAATTGCCTTTGAAGAGAGGCTGGTTTCTGAAGTCAAACAAGTTCATAAGGACTCCAAGTAACTGATAACTGATAATAGGGGATGCAAAAAAAAAAAAAAAAAAAATTGCCTTTGAGGTCTGAAGACAGTTAACCAAGAACCTTCAGCCTCCTGGTGTTTCTTCCAGCCCCTCCCCTTCTCAGCAGTAGCCTTCGTCTTTTGTAAGCAGGCAGAGGGTAAAGGAAGAAAAAAATTAAAACTCTGGCTGCAGATTTTAGAAAAAGTCTGCAGCAGGCACATATAAACAGACTGCTTTTGCCTCCTTGGTTGAAACCTTACTGGGATAAGGTTTCCATAAAAAATATAAACTAAGGCACCACGTTTTCAGAGAATCCTGCAGATTTAAGACCACAGGGGGGAAAGTGTCCTTTTTATTTTTTTATTTATTTTTTTTTTTAGAGGAAGAATTATTTTATGGGGCGCATTCAAAAAAAGAAGTAGAAATCAACAAATAAATGACTTAACACTACAGCTCAAAGCCCTAGAAAAAGAAGAGCAGAACAACATCAAAAGTAGAAAACAGGAAATAGTTAAAATTACAGCCGAGATCAATGAAATTGAAACAAAAGAAACAATTGGAAAAATTAACAAAATAGTTGGTTTGTTGAAAAAATAAACAAAATTGATAAACCCTTAGCCAAATTAACAAAGAGAAAGATGGACAAAACTCAAATTACTGAAATTTGTAATGAACAAGGAAATATCACAACAGACACGAGTGAAATACAAAACATAATTAGAAGCTATTTTGAAAATCTATATTCCAACAAAACAGAAAACCTTGAAGACATCAGCAAGTTTCTAGAGACATATGAATTACCTAAATTGAACAAGGAGGACATACACAAGTTAAATAAATCAATTTCAAGCTATGAAATAGAAGAGGTCATCAAAAGCCTACCAACAAAAAAAGTCCGGGACCAGATGGGTTCTCAGCCGAGTTCTACAAAACCTTTTTAAATTCAAACTGTTTCTAACTTGAAATCTGAGCCTCTTCTACTCTAGTTTAGCTGACTGTCCTTACTACACTGTTTGGTTAACAAGCCCCTCTCTAATCCTACAGCACTGGGAGAGAAAAATAAAAAGATTCTAAATGTACATATTTTCTTTTTCTTAAAAACCCTTTCTGAGGATTTTAGAGAGTCCCACATTCTTTAAACATCTGAACTGACTGTAATTTGAACTTAAACTCTAAGCTAATAAAGAGTTCTACATGTCTCTTTACTAGAGCATCTACGGATTCTCCTACTGATTTTATGGTGAATTCACATTTGATCTTGTGTACCTAAATTAATGTATTTTTCTAATCAGCTTCATTTTATCTAACTATAAAGGTTTTTACAATGTATTTGTCCAAAGGCCAATTTTTCTGTGGATGACTATGCTGGGATGAATCTGACAATTATCAGGACAAAACCCAGCAATCTGAAGTCTTTTATTTCAGTGTCCTCATGGTTGTAGATCTTAAACCTGGCATTTCCATCTACACAGCCTTGCTCTATAATTAAGTCATGATGTAAAAATCTGATTGACTATTTTAATTTCTAACAGATTGAATCCAACAGATGCTTTAATAAAAATCTATAAATTACCCCCTAGCTGTGAGCTCCACTTACAAGTTATGAAATCTTTGTTTTTTGTTTGTGTATGTGTTCAGTGTCTTGTATTGTTATGTGTGTCCATATATTATGTACGTGGTATTAAAATTGACATATAAATGAGTGCTCATAAATTAAATTTACAAAGTGTCCAAAGTTTTTTTAATTTAAATGACTTAAAAAGAAGTTTGGGAGCTGGAGTTATGGCTCAGTGGTAGAGCACTTGCCTAGCATGTGTGAGGCTAGGTTTGATTCTCAGCACCACATATAAGTCAATGAATAAATAAAGATCTATCAACATCTAAAAAATATATATTAAAAAAAAAGAAGTTTGTTTTAAATTGGGTGAACAGAGATATAAAGATCTTTAAAATTGCTAGCTCACAAGTTTCACCAGATGGTCAATTAATAAAAGTATTGGTTTCTACAAATATTTAAAATGTATATTCATTGCATCTAACAATTTTCTTCAGCAAGAAAGAGATGGTTAATGCTGCTAACTATATGTGTTTCATATCTTTATTTTTACAGTTGAAAATAAGTAAATTAAATTTAGCATAATTGGAATTAATCTTCATAAATGTGTTTGTTAAAGGAGACATCTAATTAACAAAGTTAAAGTGCTAAAACATCAAATGCTAAACATAAAATCAAGTACTCTTAACTAAAATATATTTAAACATTAGGTGTGATTTTAGAAATTGGTTAATAAGAAGGGTTTGAGATTCCTTTGTTTCTGTATTCTCACTAAAAATGGAATTTCTGGGAGTTAAGATTCTGTCAGGTGTAATTTATATACAAAGTCTAAAAATTTCGTTCTTAAAATAAAAAGTTGTAAATGTTTATGTAAATTTAAAAAAGGATTTGTGGAAGATAAATTTCAAAAACCTTATATGTAATTAAATTGGCTATATATCATTAATACAATCAGCTAAAGTTATTTAAGGATTTTTTTCTTCTTTTTAAAAGAAAAACTCCTAATCTACCAGAATGGCTTTGTGCTGAGTTTCTGGCATAAAATCTATTTACAAAAATAGATAACAAAAAGGGGCAGCTCTTTACATAGATATTTGTAGCTTGCTGATTAAAAGTCAGGGAGAGAAAAAAATCCTGGCTCTTTCTCCAGATACAAGTCAACTATTAATGTACTAATATAAAACAAAAGTTTAACCCTTTATATGTTAAAGTAATAAGAATTACTTAAAACATTAATTTACTCTCATTCCAACAGAATAATTTCTTGTGTCTGTTAAGTTTTAATATTTAGAAAAACTAGTCTTAAAGGAATTCAGATTTGTACAATTCTGGTTAAACAACAACTGCTCTTTTAAAATATTATGTTACATTCCAGATTCCAAATTGTTTTTGGAAAAGTTAAATTTGGTTAATATAGGAACATCAGTGTAATTAACCTAAGATAATTTAAGATAATAAGTCCATTACCTATAGGGCTTATTTGTATACTAAATGTATTCTTATCTCCCAAATATACAATTCTTCAAAGTATAAGATTTAAAAGAACATTTTACCAAGCAGATACTCTCCAAACTAAAGTTTTCTATTTATGGCAATGGCTTACAGATTTCTATAAAAATAAAAAATTTGGTTTAAATCTACTTATGTCACTTAAAATGCTTTACAATTAAATCAAAAAATCTGTCATAAGTTATAAAATTTTTTGTTACTCTCTACACTGAGAAGTGAACCTAAATACATTTTAAAAGTCAATAAAGAGAACCTGGTTTATTTAAAGGTTGACAATATGAGATATCAAAACATTTTGCGCTTTTCCTCAAAAGGGGGCTAAAAGCTCTCTTATTTGATTCATGTTTCAAATGTAAAGTTAAATTATGTTAAGTGATTCATATTGATTCAAAATTGATATATAAAAAATTAATAAAATAATATTCAAAAAAGAGACAAAGATTAATTTCAACAGTATAACACCTTACCTAAGATTATCAAGAGGCCCCATCACCTAAGATAAAGCTCTGCCTTGTACCTTATTCCACGTTAAGATGACCATTCAAGTTCATTTAAAATTAAGTTCAAAAGATAGATTTTTGTAACAAAAATTACTGTAATCTTAAACAAAAATATTATATATAAAACTGACTTAAAATTTAAAAAACTCATGTTCTTTGATTCATAGCAACTGTACAAATTAAATGTTTTTAACTCTTATAATTTCATTTTGTATTTTTCTTATAAACTTTGTTGCCTGTTAATGCCTTATGCAAGTACAATTTCTAACATAACAGCCTAAGTTCTTTTAAGATAATAAGACCATCACCTATAGGACGAGCAAGATGTAAGTCTGACTTTCAGTATTTATACTGACCCCATTTCATAATTTTTTGCTCAGCTTATTATTAAAGACAAAAGTCAAATCATATAATTGATGGGAGTTGAGCCTCATTTACTGTGGTACCACTTTTTGTTCAACATTAACGTTGACTTTAGCCGTTATTATATACCTAATAGGTGACTGTTACTCATTTTCTCAATTAAGCAACAATATTCATTTACTCATTTCTTACTGTTTAAATACTTCTACAGTGCTGGGCCATTCTCTAAAATTCCAGCTTATACTAGCTCTTCTTTTCAACAATTTTATGAAAACAAAAGGGGGAGATAGGACCCTGCAAAATTGTTTTGGAAGCTACTGTCATAAATATAGGAAATGAGCTTGTCACTCTCAAATTTAAGCAAAGACTTAGATGCATGCCGGCTATAAATGTTTGTGTTACCGCAGCCAAATATAATGCTTGCCAATGGAATTGGGAAAAGGTTAATAATCATTTAATGGGCATTTGACATACAAATAATGAAAGTCTAGACTTTAGAGAGTTACATCATCACATCCAGGATATTGAGGAAAGCAGGAACAATCTTGTGAATCCTGTGTCACCTGCTGAATGGATACTCCATGATTTAAATGGCTTTTTTTTTATTAAAAATCATAAATTTACATAGGGCAATGTTGTTTGATTCATTGTTATTTTTTTTCCCCTTTTAAATGGCTTTAATCCTCAGAATATGTTAAAACTTTCAGCATGGTATATTTTTGGACTTATATCTGTGGTACTAATTCTCTTTTGTGTTATGATAATAGGTTGTTGTATCCTCAGAGAACACATCCAGAAACTTCAAATAACAGCTCATCATTTGCACTTAAAAAATAAAAAGGGGAGAGATGTCAGGAGCAGTGAATGAATTCCAGGTTTACTTGAACCATCTCAAGGCAGAAGCTATGCCCTTCTGAGAAGGTTTGGTGGTTTCACCACTGAATTGAGACTGCTCAGTTGCTGGTGACATCCTGCTCAAAGAGAGTTATGTGTCTCACAGAATTTATTACTTCAAAGAGCTTTTGGTTCAAACACCAGCTGCCCTGGGGTAGAAGACATATGGATGTGCTTAATAGCCTTGAGTTGCCAGCTGCCCAGAGGTAGAAGAGATATAGGTTCGGAGGTAGGCCAGACCAGCCCACAGCCACCAGGCAAGTTTTCCCTGCTGGGGAAGTAGGCCCAGAGAGCTGGGACCAGACCAGCTGGGCCCCAGCCCATGGTCTAGTGCCCCTGTGACTGACCATCTATCAACACATGGAGGTACCTCTACCCACTAGTAGGGACTAAACTCCACCCAGAGTCCACCATCCCTAGAGGGGCAGCATACTTTTTGGGTCACTGCATTATAAGTTCCTCCAAGACTTCAGGCTACTAAAGACTAGGAGAGAGGAAGATACATGAGCAATATGAGAAAACAAGGGAAGAAAGTGTCCCAAACAAACCTAGATGCTACATCAATAAAATCCAATGACAGAATGGCAGAAGGAATGTCTGCAAGGGAGTTCAGAATGTACATAGTTAAATTGATCAGAGAAGCAAACAATGAGATAAGATAGCAAATGTAGGCATTGAATGATTGCACCAATCAACAGTTAAAAGAGCAAATACAGAAAGCAAAGGATCATTTCAATAAAGAGATGGAGATTCTGAAAAAAAAACAAAAAACCAACCAGAAATTCTTGAAATGATGGAAACAATGAACCAAATTAAAAATCCCATAGAAAGCATAACCAATAGGATAGAACACCTGGAAGATAGAACCTCAGTTATTGAAGATAAAATATTTAATCTTGAAAACAAAGTTGACCAGAGAAGATGGTAAGAAATCATGAAGAGAATCTCCAAGAATTATGGGATATCATGAAAAGACCAAATTTAAGAATTATTGGAATTGAGGAAGGCACAAAAAAACAAACCAAAGGAATGAACAATCTATTCAATGAAATAGTATCAGAAAATTTCCCAAATCTGAAGAATGAAATGGAAAATCAAATACAAGAGGCTTATATGACACCAAATGTACAAAATTACAACAGACCCACACCAAGGCACATTATAATGAATATACCTAAAATACATAATAAAGATAGAATTTTAAAGTCTGTGAGAGAAAGTAATCAAATTACATTCAGGGGGAAACCAATACAGATATCAGCAGATTTCTCAACTCAGACCCGAAAAACTAGAAGGGCCTGGAACAGCATTTTTCAAGCTCTGAAAGAAAATGGATGCCAATCAAAAATCTTATTCCTAGCAAAACTTACATTCAGATTTGATGACAAAATAAAATCCTCCCATGATAAACAAAAGCTAAAAGAATTTGCAAATAGAAAGCCTGCGCTACAGAACATTCTCAGCAAAATATTTCATGAGGAAGAAATGAAAAACAACAATGTAGGTCAGCAAAGGGAGGAACTACCCTAAAGCAAAAAACAAACAAAAGAGAAATGAAGTCAAGTTAAAAACAAAAAATAAGCCAAAATGACCAGGAATACAAATCACATCTCAAAAATAATCCTGAATGTTAAGGGCCTGAACTCATCAATCAAAAGACAGACTGGAAGATTGGATTAAAAAGAAAGACCCAACAAATGCTGCCTTCAAGAGACTCATCTCAGAAAAAGATACTCACGGACTAAAGGTGAAAGGATGGGATAAAAAATATCATGAACATGGACTCAGCAAAAAAGCCAGAGTATCCATTCTCATATTAGATAAAGTGGACTTCAAGCCAAAGTTAGTCAGAAGGGATAAAGAAGGGCATTTAATACTGCTTAAGGGAAGCATAAATCAGCAAGACATAACAATCATAAATATTTATGCCCCAAACAGTGGCTCATTCATGTACGTCAAACAAATCCTTCTCAATGCCAGGAACCAAACAGACCACAACATAATACTAGGTGACTTTAATACACTTCTCTCACCACTGGACAGATCCTCCAAACAAAAATTGAACAAAGAAACCATAGGTCTTAATAACACAATCAATAATTTAAACTTAACAGATATATATAGAATATTCCATCCATCAATGAGCGAATACAGTTTCTTCTCAGCAGCACATTAATCCTTCTCTAAAATAGACCATATGTTATGCCACAAAGTTACTCTTAGCAAATAAAAAAAGATAGAGATACTACTACCTTATATTCTATCAGATCATAATAGAATGAAATTAGAAATCAATGACAAATTAAAAAACAGAAACTACTCCAACACCTGGAGATTAAATAATATGCTATTGAATGATATATGGATAACAGAATACATCAGGGGGGAAACAGAAAAATTCTTAGAGGTAAATGAGAACAAAGATACAATATGTCAAAATCTCAGAGATACTATGAAAGCAGTACTAAGAGGAAATTTCATTTCATGGAACACATTCAATAAAAGAAGAAAGAGTCAACAAATAAACCACCTAACACTACAGCTCAAAGCCTTAGAAAAAGAAGAACAGATCAACACCAAAAGTAGTAGAAGACAGGAAATAGTTAAAATCAGAGCTGAAATCAATGAAATTGAAACAAAAGAAACAATTGAAAAAATAGACAGAATAAAAAGTTGGTTCTTTGAAAAAATAAAGTTGATAAACCCTTAGCCACACTAACAAAGAGAGAGGGAAAACTCAAATTACTAAAATTCAGAATGAAAAAGGAAATATCACAACAGACACAATTGAAATACAAAACATAAATAGAAGCTGTTCTGAAAATCTATACTCCAACAAAATAGAAAATCTTGAAGACATCAACATAGAGACATATGATCCACCCAAACTGGATCAGGCGGACATACACAATTTAAATAGATCAATTTCGAGCACTGAGATAGAAGAAGTCATCAAAAGCCTACCAACAAAGAAAAGTCCAGGACCAGACAGATTCTCAGCCAAGTTCTACAAAACCTTCAAAGAAGAGCTCATTCCAATACTCCTCAAAGTATTCCATGAAATAGAAGAGGAGGGAACACTTCCAAACTCATTCTATGAAGCTAATAACACACTGATACCAAAACCAGAGAGAGACAAATTGAGGAAAGAAATTTTCAGACAAATATCCATAATGAACATAGATGAAAAACTTCTTAACAAAATTTTAGCAAATCACATACAAAAGCATATTAAAAGATAGTGCACCATGATCAAGTGGGTTTTATCCCAGGGATGCAAGGTTGGTTCAACATCTGGAAATCAATAAATGTAATTCACCGTATCAACAGACTTAAAGTTAGGAATCATATGATTGTTTCAATAGATGCAGAAATAGCATTTCATAAGCTCCTAGCACCCTTTTGTGCTCAAAACTCTATAAAAATAGGGATAGCAGGAACATTCCTCAACTTTGTAAAGGCTATCTATGCTAAGCCAATGGCCAGTATCATTCTAAATGGAGAAAAACTGAAAACATTCCCCCTAAAAACTGGAACAAGGCAGGGATGCCCTCTTTCACTACTTCTATTCAACATCGTCCTTGAAACTCTAGCCAGAGCATTTAATCAGACCAAAGAAATCAAAGGGATACAAATAGGAAAAGAAGAACTCAAACTATCCCTATTTGCCAATGACATGATTCTATATTTAGAGGAACCAGGAAATTCCACCAGAAAACTTCTAGAACTCATAAATAAATTCAGTAAAGTAGCAGGATATAAAATCAATGCTCATAAATCTAATGCATTTTTATTCATAAGCAATGAATCCTCTGAAAGAGAATTAAGGAAAATTACCCCATTCACAATAGCCTCGAAAAAATTAAAATATTTGGGAATCAATCTCACAAAAGAGGTGAAAGACCTCTACAATGAGAACTACAGAACACTAAAGAAAGATATTAAAGAAAACCTTAGAAGGTGGAAAGATCTCCCATGTTCTTGGATAGGAAGAATTAATATTGTCAAAATGACCATACTACCAAAAGTGCAATTCCAATTAAAATCCCAATGATGTACCTCATAGAAATAGAGCAAGCAATCATAAAATTCATTTGGAAAAATAAGAAACCCAGAATAGCTAAAGCAATCTTTAGCAGGAAGAATGAAGCAGGGGGTATCACAATACCAGAACTCCAACTATACTACAAAGCAATAGTAACAAAACTGCATGGTATTGGCACCAAAATACACAGGTAGATCAATGGAACAAAATAGAAGACACAGATATAAACCCAAGTAAATACAATTTTCTCATATTAGACAAAGGAGCTCCATTTGGCTTATTATCAAACGTTACCTAGGTAGTGTGTTGTTGAAGTCGTACCTCTGTAAAACTAACAGGTAACAGTTTCACAAAATGAAATTAGCAAGACTAAAAATACATTCAGCTTGTATAATAGCTATCTTGAATTATGGCTGAGCATTTTGGCTCTACATTATATACCCTGTTTGAGATCACAGTGATTCCACATGAACCAATCCTTTGACTATAATTTTAAATAAGCTGAAGTCTGGTTTATTTTGGAGCCTCTCTAACATGCAGTAAGGTGGAAGGCAGAGCCTTATCTAAGTTAAGGCATGGCCCCTCACAAATCTTAAGTGTTCTAATTCTGATGCTGATCTTTGACTTCCTTAAATATCACTTTAAGCTTACATATATTGTTGCCTGAGTCTATATGAACATTAGTCAACACAATTTAACATTATATTCAAAACACAAATAAAAGAAAGGCTGAGAGAGTTTTTCACTTTCCTTTTGTGTGGCAAAGTGGTAAAATGTTTCTTACTTTTCACGATATGAAACTTTAAACAAATCAGACTCTCACTAACCTTTAGAAATACATTTCATTTGAAAGTTTTTATCTCAGTATAAAAAGTAACAAATTTTACATATAGCCTACTGATAACAGGTCCTGTAATAGAGCATTAAATGATAGAAACAAATATCCAATAAATTTTACTCTTTATAAGTTTAAAATTACCATTACAGAAAAGTTTAATTTGGAGACTAGCAGCTTGATAAATTTCTGCTTTAAAGACTTGTATACCTGGAAGAAACTTAATATAGAAATAATGACCATTCCAATTACCTTAATACCTTTATATTAACCAAATTTAGTTTTTAAAGAAAACTTTAGACTCTATAATGTAGTACAATACTCTTAACAGTTGTTGTTTATTCATAACTGTATAAACCCCAATTTTCAACAGTAATTGTTCTAAAGGAGAAAACTTAATGGACATAATGTTAAGAGTAAATTATTATTTCTAAGAAATCCTTGTCATTTTAATATATAGATTAAACTTTGGTTTATATTAGTACATTAGTATTTGACCTTTGGAAAAACTTTAAATAGCTTTAACTGTTTGTCTCACAATCATACAACAAACTTAGTTACACACAAACTTGTTGAAATTTGCCCTTTATTTACATACAGACTGTCTTAGCACTTACTTAGACCCTCATGTTTACCACATAAGCATTTTCTTACCCAGAAACATTTTGTGTTTCACTAAATATATTTCCATATTTAGAATCTTTTATTTTTTCTTTCCTATCTGTTGACCCCTTATTGTTCACATCCTGAACCAACTCTTATGAAATTTCTGAATTTAGCTAAATCACTCCATTTTAACAAGGTTAAACACTTTGTTGTTTATAGTATTCTAATTGAAACACAGCTGAAACTTTTGGAGCCCTTTGTATATATAATTGTACCTGTTAGGACTTAACTCTTACTTACCTTGTTATTAGTGATGACACAAAGCAATTTTAAACCTTTTTTATTCACCAATCTATGAAAACACCAATAACATTTAAGTATATTACCCCCTGGAATTTAAGGAGTTAAGAGTACTCAATGTTATTTAATTAGCATTTTCACTTTGCAAATTAATCAGATGTCTCTAACAAACATATTTAAGTAATCCCATACATGTCAAATTTAATTCACTTACTCTTCTGTAAAATAAAAAAAACAAGATATTAGACAAGTGTACTAAACAATATTTGCTGTCTCTTTCCTGTTGAAGAAAAGTCCTAGAAACAATTGATATTAGACATTTATAAACATCAATATTTTATTAGTTTGACCACCTAAAGACTTGCAAGTTATTTTCAAAGACATTTTAATTTTATTATTTACCCAATTTAAATTGAACCTTTTAAAATGACGTGAATTAAAAATATTTGGATCCATTTTTAAATTTTTAATTTTATGCACACTTAATTTATCACGTACATGATATTTAATTGCACATAGACAACATGACATCAGACAACACAATATACACATAACACAAAAGCAAAGGCCTTGTAATGTTTATCTCCATTGCAATGTAACAGATGTTCAATAATAACTCTAGAGTTGAATAAAAAATTAGAACTGATCAACAAATCATTAGCCTAGGTATGTAGAATCAAAATCGTGAGCTCAAAAAATATAGCATTTAAGAAAAACAAAACAAGAATCCTAGAAGAAAAAATGATAATGACCATTAATTATAGCATGAGAGAGTGAGAAAGAGGAAGGCAGAGAGAAGGAGTGAGAGGGAGGAAGAGAGAGAGAGAGAGAGAGACAGTGAGTTAGTTCTGTGTCGCTGCCCAGGAGAAGTTTAAAACAAATACTTTTTTTTTCTTCAGTCTCAGGTTGGTGCCCCATTGAGCCTGCTGCAGGCTTCAGCAAGGCCAGGTGGGGGGAAATGCCTAGGGTTTTTTAAGCCTTTTTCCCGGCTGGGAATCAAGTCAGGTTTGGATGTAGAAAATCATGAAGCATTATCTCCCACTAATTTTGAGGAATGGGGCTGCTATATCATACTCCTTACTGTGACATGCCACGGACTGTCCAGCTGGTTAGGATTATTTCCTCCATGCCTGCCACCTTCCATGGGGATTTTCCTTTTCCAGTAGGTGGAGCTGATGGTTCACTCTTTTGTTTGGGATGGGGGGGGCATGAGGAATGCGACCAGACAAGTTTCTCTATGAAATTGATTGCTTAGGAATGTCCTGTTCTCCAGTTACTTGCGGAGATCAAAGAAGAGTAGCTGGAGAGGGGTTATCTTTTACTATCTGTGCTGCGTTTTCCCCAGGGTTGGGGCAGGGAGCCCTACAGTTTTTGTTTCACTTTCTTCTATAGTCCAAGAGAGTAAAATTTTTGGATCTACATTTTCTGTTGGAACTCCCTTTAAACAGGCATAAATCACTGTTATTATAGGATAAAATGGTGCTGGTGGGACTAAACTTTCTCTCACTTCTGCCTTCCTGAGGGGGTCCAGGTCTGGGAGTGTGGTGGGGATCCATGGCCTTTCACCCCCATTGGGACCCAAATTGACAGGGTATGCAGCAAATGGATTCCTGGGAGAAAAAGAAGACCCTTTTAAAGCTCTGTGCTTCACGGAGGCAACTCTGGAGGGAATGAGAGAAGGCAATTCCTTCCAAGGGTATAGGGGGGGCAGGCGGCAGGAGGCCTTTGTTACTTGGCTAGAGGCCTCTATTATTATCGGCATCTGTCTCCTCATCCTAAGAAGTTACGACACTTGAAGCAGAGGCCTGAAGGGTCATTTTCTTGAATTTTGGTTTCACTTTAAGCCCGAGCTGCAAGAGAAGTGCTTTAAAGTGGCGAGCTGCTGAGCTCTCTGCATGGGGGGAGATTGGAGTAAACAAATCTCTCAAGAACAGAGAGAAGGACTGTAAGGTAACCTGCAATGAGTATCCCTAAACCTAAGATAGGAGACCCGTGGAAGGACAAAGGGAGCCTATCTTCTGACAAACAAAGAGGTGTTTGGGATCCAATGTCTCATGCTTAGCAGGGAATTTTCATGAGTTGTCAGTTCACAGCCATATGTCCACACAGCATCTCCAGTAAAAATGTCCACAGAGGAGATATGGTTCCGAATTCGGGGGGATGGATCACTTAAGTGAATTCACCAGGAGAACCAAAAGTGAAAGTAGAGATGCTGGGGGGGAGGGTGTAACACGAGCCAGTGGTGGTGTGTGCCTTTTCTTGGGGATCAGGACAATCAAGACGAACCGGGAAGAAAAAGGGGGGAGGGGTCCTGTGCTCACCTTCACAGCACCATCAGCACACCAAAATCGAAGGGGCCCTTACTGAATCAGGGGGGACTCACCAATCCCAAGGTGCATGAGTAGACGAGGCACGTGGGGCACCAAAATGTAGTTTGTGCCAGGCTAGCTCAGACACTGGTAAGAATGCAGAGTCAAGACCCCAGACTTCAGAGTTGGGTGGAACCAGCCTTGTGGCAAGGAACCTGCAAACACATTTATTGCAAGAACAGTCATACATTTTATAGGTTTCTTACTCAATCACAATGTGCCATGGGGGATCAGACCACCAGGTTCCTATACAGGTTCCCTTGGTAACACTGAGTCAACTTGGGGCAGTTGTTTACTTTCCTAGGTAGCCAAAGTGGAGTGCTCCTCCCTGAAAATTTTCCTTACACACTTGAGATATTCACTGCTGCCAACCAAGAACTAGGATTTCTCCCAACAGTTATGCCTAACCAAGTTTTTCCAGGATCTCCTGGAAGAACACAAGGTCCTGCTCCCTGCACCAGACCTATGGCAGGCAGGCATAAACTACAGAGTCAGACAAGAGCCACAGCTTCTGTCAGGATAAACAGTCCCTGGGTGTGAGTCAGAGAACTCGTCTGCAGGCTGTGTGCCATGGAGAAGCAGTGTGCCAGGAAAGACAGTAAACACCTGTGTAATACAAAGCAGCTCCCCCACCCTTTACGTTGCCTCACAACCTAGCTCGTCAGTCTGAAAGCTGCTCTCCCTGCCCTTTATGCTGCAGCCATTTGCCCACCTCCTAACTACTTGTCAGTCTATGAACATCCTAGCTAGCTATTGGTTCATCAGTCAGCTTGCAAGTATCCTTCTCCATTATTGGTCCCCTGTTAGCCTGGCAGAATTCAACTGCTTAAAGATAGCTTCCTGACATCTTTTCTCATGCTTTCTCTCTCCTACACACTTTCTTTCTCTCTCCTCCTTGCTTTTCCACTCTCTCTAGCATGCACCCTTTCTCTGTTCCTCTCATTTTCTCTCTTACCCTGCAGGGAGGCACTCTGTTTGCCTAATAAACCCTCTTACATCATTTCCCGTGTCCGGCGTGGGTTTTGTGAGTTTCTTACATTGGTGCCGTGACTCGAATGGGTTCTTCCACTGAAGCAAATGGAACCCCATCTGATGCCCCAGTGCCCCACAGACACAGCCTCACCTTCCATTCTGCCGGGACGCTCTGCTTTGCTCTGCATCCATCACCAGACTTCAGATTGATGAGTCTCCTAGGTGGGTTCCCCTAGGCTGACTTAACTCCCAGTCATGACTTTTATAGTTATGGCTGGCCCCCTTAGTCGGTCTTATCTGCCAGGTGGGCTCCTGATTTTATGGTGGAGATTCTCTCTCAGGGTCAAGTCTCATCTTCGCGCTCGTACTCGCCCTCGAAAACCCTGACGTCAGGTTCTCAACCTTCCTTGGCTTTTGCCTGGCCCCACATTGATGCTTGTGTGATGACGCAATCAATGTGCTGCCTCCTCATCTCCAGCCAACTACTCTGGCCTCAGGATGCCCTGGCCACAGACTCAGCTGTATCAGTCTCCACCATGGGTTCTGGGTCCTCCATTCTGGCAGATTCAACCCTGGGAACCCTTCACCTGACCCCCAGCTTAAAGCCATCAAAACTTGATGATATTTGGCCACAGTACTCTTTAGATAAGCAATCCAAAATGGCCCCATGATGGCACAAAGCTTCTGTGAGCAAGCAGGCAGATGGAAAGGGATTCCTTATCTTCAAGTCTCTTCTTTCTTGCTTCTTGGTTCTTCCTGCAGGCTGGGCGCCTCCGGTCCCTGCTTTTCTGTCTGCCCCTGCTTCTCCATCTCCTTTACCCCATTCTGTTTCTGCTTCTATTCCCCAGCCCAGCCCACCTAGTCCTCCTGCCATGAGGTCCCACATATGCCAGTGTGGAGGGAGTAACCAGTCCAACAGTCAGTGGCATGTCCCAGTAAGGAGTATGATATAGCAGCCCCATTCCCCACAAGTAGTTGGAGATAATGTTTCACAATTTTCTGCATCCAGACCTGAATTGATTACTAACCGGGAAAAAGGGTTAACATGCCCTAGGCATCAAGTTTCTGCTAGAACCTGTTAGCCCCTTTCAGATCTCAGTCAAGACTTACAATGAAATGTAATGGAGAAAGCCAGAATGCACAGAGGGAGACCAGTCTCAAACCTCCCCCCCCCAAAAAAAAGTGTCCATTTTAAATTTCTGGGTTGCAACTCAGAACACTTTCTCTCCCTTTCACCTCTTCTCTCTGCCCTTCTCCTCCTCATGCTCTCATGCTATAATTAATGGCCATTATCATTTTTCTTCTAGGACTTTTGTTTTTCCTAAATGCTATATTTTTGAGCTCACAATTTTGATCCTACATACCTATTCAATGATTTTTGATCATTATCCAACTCTAGAGTTATTTTTGAACATCCGTTACATTGCAATGGGAGATAAACATTACAAGTCCTTAGCTTTTGTGTTAAATATAAGCGTGCATAAAATTAAAATTTTAAAAATGGATCCAAATACTTTTAATTCACATGATTTAAAAAGGTTCAATTTAAATTGGGTAAACTAATAGAAGCAAAATGACTAAAATTAACTCACAAGTCTCTAGGTGGTCAAACTAAAAAAATATTGGTGTTTATAAAATGTCTAACATCAATTTTTCTAGGACTTTTCTTCAACAAGAAAGAGATGCCAAATACTCTTGGTACACTTGTCTAATATCTTGGTTTTTTTAACACTTGTCTGATATCTTGGGTTCTATTACAATAAGATGAGTGAATTAGAGTGACATGTATGGGATTACTCAAATCTGTTAGAGACACTGATTAATTTACAAACTTATTCCATGGAGTAACATACTTAAACATTATTCTTTGTATATTAAATGTGTTCACCTTTTCCAGGTATACAAGCCTTTATTCTCCAAATTAAACTTGTCTGTAATGGTAATTTTAAACTTATAATAAGAGTAAATGTTATTGGGGATTTATTTCTATCATTTAATGTTCTATTAAAAGTTAGTGAGAGCCTGATTTGTTTAAATGTTAATATTGTGAAACATGAAAGCATTTTGCCATTTTGCCACACAAAAGGAAAGTTAAAAGCTCTCTCAGCCTTTCTTTAATTCATGTTTTAGATATAATGTTAAATTGTGTTAACATTCATATAGACTCAGGAGTCAATATATATAAACTTCTTAAAATGACATTTAAGAAAGAATGTAATGCACAGTAGCAAAAATGGGACAACGGTGACTGAGACCGGGGTCTCTGATCTCATGACTGTGGCATGCCTGTTGCCTGGGAGTGTTCCTGTGCAGGGGCACAAGATGCCTAACTGCTGTGGCAGTACCCTCTCTGGCGAAGCTCTATACAGGAATCCTATCAGCTCTGACATTGATCTCAGGCACACAGCTCTTGGGCAGGAAGGAATTATTTTGCTAACCAGTGTTTCATCAGCTCCCTTCTCTAGTTCCTGCCCACCTTACAGTAACTTTGGACAGTGGACTTCCTTGAGAGCTACACAGAGCTCCTAACATTTCACTTTGCAGCTGTGAAAAAAGTTATGTAGAACTTTCCTGAAAACAAAGAATAATGCTTACATAGTATTTAACCTAATAATAAGACATATATAAAGATTGCTGACATAACTCTTTAGATCTGCATTTCCATCAGAGAGCAGAGCTCCATCTGATCTCAACTTAATCTTCAAAATCTGTGTTTATAAACCTTTATTCTCTAATACTCCTTTGCCCCTCACTGAACTTGAGAATTTGGTCATGCTGGTCATGGCAAAAGAGGAAAAAAATTAGCTTCAGGATTAGAACATTTTACCTAAGATTTGTGAAGAGCCCCACCTTACCTGAGATAAGGCTCTACCTCACCCTGCTGCATGTTAAAATGGTTCCAAAGTAAGCCAGACTTTAACTCATTTAAATTTGTGTTCAAAAGTTTGATGTATGTTGTAAAGGTTACTGTGATCTCAAACAGAGGATATAATGAATAACTCAGCCAAAATTCAAGATAGCTATTGCACAAACTGAATGTTTTACTCTTGGTGATTCCATTTTATATTTTCCTTGTAAACTCTAACTGTTGCCAGATTAATATTTTGCAGAAGTACCACTTCAAGAGCAAACACCATAAATTAACTTGAAATCAATAGTAAGCCATCACCTATAGGACAGATAATGTAGACCCAATTAGATAAAAGGAGATAAATAATTGTAAAGTCATAGACAATGAAATTAAAGCACAGCACTCTTACTTTATGACTGGTGAGACTGGCTTGCTGGATGGTTGAGATGAAACTTAGAGATTGAGATTAAATACAGAGGCCAAGAAAAACCAGTATTTGGCTCTTGCCCTCAGTCAGCCTGAATCCAGGGAATAAGAGGGCTTTTCTAAGGAGCGTTACAATGCTGGGTCACATGACCTCCTGAACAGGGAGTTGATGAGGCCAGTAGTGGACGAAAAGCCAATTAGTGCAACTGCTGCAGAGGAGGGTCAAGAAAAAAGGGAGACATCCCTGTTGCTTTCAAGGGAAGCCACCTCATCAAGGAGACTCTGTCTAATAGAAGGCACTAAAGCTAAGGCTCTCAAGTTCTTGATGAGTGACCCCTGTGGAACTCAGCTGACTTTTTAACAGACAGGAACAGGTCACTTTGACCAGCTTGATCTTAGACACCTAGCAAAACAGTTAAAACCAAAATATAGCCATTCTTGGGCATTTAAAGGAAATAATAGTTAAATGTAACTTAAGATGTATACTTGTGTTAGCCCACTAGAATAAAAACTAAAAGCTACAAAAGAGAGATTCTTAGGCGAATGCACCTGATAACTATCAAGAGAAACTGCCAGAGTCAGAAGTTTTTAGTCAGTTTAAGGCCTACAGACACAGGTAGGCTTAATCTATGTTTGCTAGTATCTCTACTAAATGTTGTGTTTGCGTTCCTGATAACGTGGACAATGTTAAAGTTCCCAAATAAAGGCCTTGTCCTCTCCAGTCTTTGCTAGACCTTGTTATGGGCACAACTTCTCAGTTCTTCCACCCCCTGGTGAGGGATTATTGACTTCTGTCATCTTTATGATATGCATTGGCATGTTCCAGATCCTGCAACATTTATATTGTATTAATCTCATTTCAGTACTCATGTCTTTTTGTTCTTCTCTCATAGAAGCACCCACCCCCAGATGCCTTTACAACCTGCTCTTCCCCAACCAGACTTCTACCATGGACCCCTCAATTAACCAGATTTCTAAAAAGGGAACTCCAAATCGCTTGCCCCACGCTGCCCCCTTCCAGCTCGAAGAAGCCAGAGCTGTCATCACCCCCCTTTCCCTATAGCAGTAAAGGAGTTCCAAAAATTAGAGGGGGGAATGAAGCCAGAATTGGGGACAGGCAGTTAGTGTAGAAATACGGGATCAATCAAATCAAGGAAATGAAGTCCATGAAAGCCATCTGCCTCTGGAAGTCTGGAAGTTGAAGACCACCCCTGGGAGAATGGACTTTTTATATCTCACCTGCAAAACCAGGCCTAGTCACATAGGCAGGAAGGAGAGATAAGGCGGAAAGAACTGGAGAACAAAAGATTTTCTTATAAAAACAGAAATGAGGGAATGTAATACAAAGCTGCTCCCCCAACCTTCAGGTTGCCTCACACCCTAGCTTGTCAGTCTGAAAGCTGCTCTCCCTGCACTTTAAGCTACAGCCATTTCCCTGCCTCCCAACTACTTATCAGTCTGTGAACATCCTAGCTAGCTATTGATTCATCAGTCAGCTTGCAAGTATCCTTCTCCATTATTGGTCCCCTGTTAGCCCAGCGGAATTTAACTGCTTAAGGATAGCTATCCCGCCATCTTTTCTCATGCTTTCTTTCTCCTACACATTTTCTTTCTCTCTCCTCCTCGCTTTTCCACTCTCTCTAGCATGCACCCTTTCTCTGTACCTCTTATTTTCTCTCTTACCCTGCAGGGAGACACTCTGTTTGCTTAATAAGCCCTTTTACGTGATTTCCCGTGTCTGGTGTGGTTTTTGTGAGTTTCCTACAACCTGCATCCAGCTCCTCCACTTCCCCTGGGGCAGAGTTGCCAGCACTTTGGAACTGAAACTCCAACTCAGCTGGAAGATCTCAATAAATGGTATGTTTAAGAGAAATGAGATTTGGTCTTAATGAATGGTTGCAGTAAACTCCATCATGAATTACCACGTGAAGGATAATTTTGAAACTGAATTTCCAGGAACAGGAATGGGGATCCTTGATACATACTCCAGGGAAAGGAATGCAGGTCCTTGCTAGATACTTTTGAACTGACCAATAATGACTATATCAAAACAAAATAGAAGCTTAGTTCCCTGTGTAAATTTGAAACCAAGATATGCCATGGCACTAATCTTTAACCCTGAGCTAAAGATGATGTGCTGCCCCAAACAAGGGATAGAAACAAGAAAATGGAAAAATTGAAAGCCTAAATGTGTTTCAGTAAACAAATAACCAAGTAATTGCCATATTAGGCAGCTATTAAAGACCACACACACACCACAGAAATCTACAAAAATAAAAATAAGGATGCGAATATAGATGTGTTTATAAATGACATAACAAAATAACAAAAAGAGGATATCCAAATAGACAACAAATACATAAAAAGATGCTTATTGTGGGTTAAGACCACAATGAGCTACTACCACATGTTCCAAATGAAAACAAAGGCAAAAAACAATAATGTTTGGTGACACTGCAGAGCCCCTGAGATCTCACATACTGCTGAAGGGAATATAAATTAATCCAACTACAAAACTGATGAACAGTTTGTATTAATTTGCAGGAACCAATTTGGAAACATACACACAGGAAGAATGTGCACGTATGTAAAGGAAAAGATTCATGCCAGAACGCTCATAATGGCCCTTTTATAACAGGCAAGAAAATAAACACCATTTAAATGTCTATTAACAGTTGAGTGCCAAAAAACAAACAACCCAATCAGCAAAGGGACTGAACAGACACTTCACAGAAGAAGAAATACAATGGATCAACACATACATGAAAAAATGTTCAACATCAATATTGTTAAATGTTCATCTAGCAATTAAAGAAATGCAAATCAAAGCTATACTGAGATTTCATCTCAGTCCAGTCAGCATATAATCATCAACAATACAAACAACAATAGGTGTTGTTGAGAATGTGGGGAAAAAGGTACACTCATTCATTGCTGGTGGGACTGCAAACTGGTGCAACCACTGTGGAAAGCAGTATGGAGATTCCTCAGAAAACTTGGAATGGAACCACCATTTGACCCAGGCATCCCACTCCCAGGTTTATACACAAAGGGCTTAAAATCAGCATACCACAGTGACGCAGCCACATCAATGCTTGTAGCAGCTCAATTCACAATAGCTAAGCTATGGAACAAACCTACTTGCCCTTCAACAGAAGCCTGGATGAACTGTGTTATATATACACAATGGAATATTATCGAGCCTCAAAGAACAATGAAATGATGACATTTGCTAGTAAATGAATGGAACTGGAGAATATCATGCTAAGCAAAATAAGCCAATTCCAAAGAACCAAAGGCCAAATATTTTCTCTGATATGCAGATGCTAAATTTGCAATAAAAAGGGCAGGGAGAACAGAGGTATTTTGGACAGAAGGCAGTGAAGGGAGGGGAAGGAGCATGGTGTAGGAATGATAGTAGAATTAATTCAACATTGTTACCCTATGTGCTTATATGATTACATCACCTGCTTAACTCTACATCATGTACAACCAGATGAATGAGAAGTTATACTCCATTTATGTATGATGTGTCAAAATGCATTCTACTGTCATGCATGACCAACTTGAAGAAATAAAAAATGTTTTAAAAAAACACAGCCACATCAATGTTTATAGAAAGCTCAGTTCACAATGGCTAGATTGTGGAACCAACCAAGATGCCCTTCAACAGATGAATAGATAAAGAAACTGTGGTATATATACACAATGGAATATTACTCAGCCATAAAGAAGAGTAAAATTATGGCGTTTGCACGTAAATGGATGAAATTGGAAAATATCATGCTCAGTGAAATAGGCCAAGCCCAAAAAACCAAAGGCTGAATGTTCTCTCTGATAAGTGCATGACAATATACAATGATGGGGTCGGGGGAGAGAAGAATGAAGGAAATTTGGATGGTGTAGAGGAAAAAGGGGTGAGAGGGGGTGGGAATGGAAAAACAGGAGAATGAAACACACACAAAAAAACACAGAATAATCTCAAAAGCATAACATTTGAGGGCCTGCTTTGTGACTCTACTTATAGAAACTGTCAAAGCAGGGTAATGGTCTCCTTTGAAGGGGTAGTAGAGGCTCAACAGGGCAGGAGGAAGGCTTTGGGAGTCCTGCCATGTTCTGGGGTAGACACTAGCAATTCCAGGTCTCCTGCTATCAGATGGCCTGTCATTCACTTCTCAGCCTCCTTGATTATGTGAGCCAATTTCCCTGAAAAACACTCATTTATGTAGTTATATATCTATAGGTATATATAACCTATGTATCTATAGGTATACTGATATATAACTAGGTACATGTGTACATACTCCACATTGGTTCTATCTCTCTGGATAATACAGTATGCAGTACCAATAAAACCATGATCTGTTGACTTTTTTCAGAACTTTATTATTTTATACAGAAAAAAAAACCCATTCTATAGAAGTTCTTTGTATATCCTCTTACCCTAAATAGTCATTTTATAAAAGAATATGAAGTTTTTTGAAGGAAATTTTGATAGCGTATTAATGAGAGAATATTGTTTCATATTTTGGAGGCTTTAAAGTGTTCCAGAAGGAGCATTTAATTTCAATATTAAGTGTGGAAACTGTGTTTTCACATTTAATACTTACTTTAAAATAGAACATTTTAAGCGCTCATAATAAGCCCAATGGTGTGCTAACACTTTTAAGTACATTATCTCAATTTGGCCTCACAATCCTCCTGTGGTGGGTATTTATGAACCCATAAGGAGGACATTGAATTGAGTCCCAAAGAACTTGGAAGTTTACAAACCTAGTGTGCCAGCATCGCCCTCTAGTGGTGCCTACATACTTAATTTGAAAGTGACAGAAGTGGCAGGATTACATACAAGTCCTTCTTCCTCCCTATTTTAGTCACCAGGCCATTTTCTCTTCTTTCTTCACCTCCACAACCCCACCTACAGCAAACAAAATACAACAAGCACCAACAAAATAGAAAAGGCATCTTGGAAACAGAGGTCATCGGGCTGTAGAACTTATGGCTACCTTGTTCCAGGCATCCTTGATCTCCCAATCTCTTTATTCACCACTGTTTTAGCACCTGGCTTGACCTTTCCTTACCACCTCTTTTATGGTTAATTGTTGAGGTGTTTAACATGCAGTAATGAAGGATCTAATGCCAAAGCCTCCCGGTTTCACAACTTCCTTTTGTCCAAATTCCTTTACACCATTTCAATTCAACCTCAAACTTTCCCGGAGCAATAACTACCTTTGTTTCATAATCTTAATATCAAGCACCCTCCCCATCAGCCCCTCTCATCACCTTCTCCAAGTTGCTATGTTAAGGTTGATTTCTTCTGTGACCCTAAACTTGGTCCTCCCACAGTCTCCCTCATCACCGTAAATATAACTCCATTGCCTCATCCTGGACTCACATATCCCCGATTTCCTCCCAACAGCAAGTCCTCTCAGCTCCACATGGAAATACACCTAGGGTCAGGTGGCATCTCCATTTCTAGGTTCACTCTACAGGCATCATCTACCTGCAGTGCCCACTGGACTCCAAGTCTGCCACCTGTGTTCACCGTGGCCGTTCTAGGTCTGCTACAGGTCTAGTGGATCCTTCCTAACAAATTAAACATACAGAGGGGAAAACAGCTTGTAATCTGACAGTGAACGATTGTGGAGATGGAGATATGCTCCTGCGTTACCATAAAAAGTACTAGGAGCAATTACACACCCCCAAATCGAAATGGATAAATCATCAGAAATAGACTTCCTACCACCACTAAATCATGAAAAAATTTTTTTAAAAACTGAATATACCTGTAACTACTAAGGATATGAAATCACTGATTAAGAAACACCTGCCAAAAAATAAATTTAAAAATTTAAATTTTCCTGAGAAAAGATTTCTCGGGAGAATTTTACCAAATATTTAACAAATTATCACCATTCTCAAGTTATTCCCAAAACTTGAACAGGGGGAACACTTCAAAGTTCATTAAGGACAGCATTACCTAATGCCATAACCAGGAAAGATGCTCAAGGAAAGGAAAATCATACATCAATATCTCTAATGTGTATTGATACAAAAATTATCAACAAAACACTGGAGAACCAAATTCAACAGCACACTGAAAGCATCATGCAAGCTAATGAGCATGGGATGCAGTTCAGTGGTAGGGCACCCCTGGATTCAATCCCCAGTACTGGAAAAAAAAGCATTATAGAGTATAATCAAATGAGATTTGTTCCTAAAATACCAGGCAATTTCCACATGTAAAAATCAATCTGTGTGGCTGGCCATGGTGTCGCATAACTGTAATCCCACATGCTCAGGAGGCTAAGGTAAGAGGGTGGCAAATTCAAGCCAGTCTCAGTAATTTAGGGAGGTCCTAAGCAACTGTGTGAGACTTTGTCTCAAAATAAAAATAAAAAGGGCTGAAGAAGTGGCTAAGTGGTAAAGCACCTCTGGCTAGTGCATGCCCCCCGCCCCCCCCTCCAAAAAATCAATCACTGCAGTTTACCACATTAGCAAAATGAAGGGCAAAGTGGCATGACCATTGAAACTGATTTTAGAAAATTAATAGAATTCTTTACTCCTTCATACTAAAAGCATGCCACAAAATAGGAACAGAGAGAAACTACCCAACATAATAAAAACCACATATGAAAAACCCACAGGTAGCATAATACACAATGGTGAAAATCAGCGAGCTTTTCCTTTAAGATCAAAAACAATGTACCACTTCTACTTAAAGTATCCAGTAGCAGAGCTAACCAAAACAGTCAACAAAAAAAAAAAAGAAAATATAGGAACCCAAATTGGAAAGATAGAACACACAAACACACCAAGAAGTAACGCTTTGCCAGTTCTATAGGACTTCTTAATCTATACAACTAGACACCCAAATATAGCCACCAATAGTCAAACTCTTAGAAGTAAAGTAGAATAAATAGTGGTCGCCAGGAACAAGGAAGTAGGATGAAAAAGAATTGTTGCTCCATAGGGATAGAGTTCCTATTTTCCAAGTAGAAACATTTCTACAGTCTGTTGCACTAAAAGGTGAGCATACCTAACACTACTGAACTGCACACACAGTGTTCTGATGGTAAGATTTATGTTGTGTGCTTTGAACACAATTTAAAAGGAAAAAAATAATGTATAACATAACTGATATCAAAATCAACTTCTCATTATTAAAATTTTCAGACACTCCCTTTGGCAATCTTGGGCTGGGTTTCAGTATCAAACTTTCCCCCCTTTTGCACCTCTCCAGGTCTTTGCCTTTATTAGGAGGAACAAGACAATCTTACTGATTAGAATAAGTGCTCACAGAGCCACAAATCTTCATAGACCCTTCAGCAACTAGCAAGGTGCTGGGCACACAGTACCCTGTTTTTCTATACACACGCGCCTCTTGTCAATTGGTTTCCTAATGTTCAGGTCTGGTTCTGTTCTACGTGGGGCTCAGGGATCCCAGCTGAGTGAAGGAACCCTGCTGCTCACACTCTGCCTTAGGCTGCATGGAGGTCTCTATGGCAAAGCAGTTTCTTAGCAAACCACTCCACACCTGAAACTCATAGTCTACCTGCTCTTGGGACACTGATATTTGGGACAATCTTTGAAACCATTAAGCATATACACTAAATCCTGAATTAAGTTGACCTGTGACTACTATTTGAAGGATATAAGGATTTCATAGCCTGAGAACTAAGTCAACAGGAAAAGGAGGAAGTGTAGCTTCCCGATATCCAGCATTAAAAGGAAAAGTCCATAGAAAAATCTTCAAGCAGACCAGCACACAAACAAAAGGCACACACCTGCTCCCAGCTCATTCTGCTGAGGAAGAATCTGTTTTCTCAGCATCCAGTCCATTCCCCAAAAACCAACAGCTTGCCCTGCTTTCACTTTCAATCTTCGTGTGTCCAAGATAAAAATAGCTCAGTTTGACCTGAACTGACACAAGAAATCCCTTACTCATGTAACAAATAGTGGAGGACGTCATGGGACGTTTTGTTTACTGGAGGACTGTTGGGAGACTTCAAACTTAGGGAGAGCAAAGGGAGAGACACACATGAGGAGAAAGTTTCAGTTCAATTTGGCAAAAAATACAGGCATAGAGTAACAGTTTGAACTTCTTTTAACACCTGACTCAGCATTCGAAAAAAAAAAAAAACCAAATTGACCAGCTGTGGTAGCCCGGCAAACTGTGATTAAAAGCATATTCAACAATTTAAAAATATACTTACTGGTCTGTGAAATTCAGATAATAACACCTGCATCATAAGCACACATGGAAGAAAAAATAAGAAAAAGTTATACATTGCTGGTGGGGTTGCAAATTGGTGCAGCCACTCTGGAAAGCAGTATAGAGATTCCTTAGAAAACTTGGAATGGAACCACCATCTGACCCAGCTATCCCACTCCTTGTTCTATACTCAACGAACTTAAAATCAGCATACTACAGTGATGCAACCACATCAATGTTTCTAGCAGCTGAACTCACAACAGTTAGATTGTGGAATCAACCTAGATGCCCTTCACTTGATGAATGCATAGAGAAACTGTGGTATATATACACAATGGAATATTATTCAGTCATAAAGAATAAAATTATGGCATTTGCAGATAAATAGATGGAGTTGGAGAATATCATGCTAAGTGAAATAAGCCAATTCCAAAAAACCAAAGTCGAATGATTTCTCTGATAAGTGGATGATGATACATAATGGGGCGGTAAGGCAAGAATGGAGGAAAGATGGATTGTGTAGAGGAAAATGAGGAATGGGGAAGGGGGCAGGGGGAAGGAAAGATAATAGAATGAGACAAACATCATTACCCTATGTACATGTATGATTACACAAATGGTGTGACTCTACTTCGTGTACAAGTTGTACCCCATTTGTATACAACGAACCAAATTAATAATAATAAATTCTAAAAATTAAAAAAAATAAAAAGAATTTAGCACAATGCCTGTAATGTGGACACACAATTATTATCACACTAAATAGGCTTTATTGCTTCATGGCAGCCAATGTACTACAAGATGTAAATGTAGGGAAAATAATTATATGTATATACATATTCTTTTTCAGCAGTAATCAAAAATTGCCTATTAAAGCATGTCATTTTTCACATCAGTTGAGATAAAATTTAAAGCTTAATTCCACCTGTTGGATGAGAAAAGGCTATAAAACAGATGTAGGAGTAGGAAAGAGACAACAAATGTTACCAGAAGCAACTGTCATAATACATCACAAAAATCCCTAAGAGAGCATATCTTTAAATCTGGGTGTGGTGGGGCACAGGTGCGATCACAGCTCATCAAGAAGCTGAGGCAGTGGGATCACAAGTTCAAGATCAGCCGGGACAATTAGGGAGACACTGTCTCTAAATAAAACATATAAAGGCCTGGGGATGTGGCTCAGTGTACAGCCCTTGCCTAGCATGTGCAAGACCCTGGGTTCCATCCCCAGTACCGACAAAATGCAAGGGTTGGGAGATCCAAGATGGCGGACTAGAGGGAGGCTGCGTTCCTTGTCGCTTCATAATGCTGGTTTCAAGCAGAGGATATCTGTTTCTCGGTGAGGCAGTTTTTGCTGCTTATCGATCCCCTGGTGTTTACCCATTTGTCTGCTGTGATGACCTTCAGTCTGCCAGCATAATGACTCCTTTTTTGAGAGCAGATTGCTCACTGTCAGGCGTCTATCATCCGCTATTTGCCTGCCTCTTGCCTGTCCATCGCCTGCCTTACTCCTATCCATCATCCAACACACGAGGTTCACTCCTCCGGCAACAGTCAGCAAACTGACCGCAGACCGCCAGTGGAGCACCAGCTGCCTGCTGCTGTCTGGAAGTTCACTGTCACAGTACCTGCAGGTTTGATTACATGCGGCTGCCGCTGTTTTCAGACAACAGCCAGGCCCCGTAGGACCCCTGTCCAGACTAACTGAGCCCCATCTCCAGGATCCCTCAGCCCGACGGTGTTGGAGGCCGCTGCCCTGTAGGGCCTGCAGTGGTGGCTGGCCTTGCCCTAAGATGGCGCGGAGAAGCCCAGCTGCAAGTGCTTTCTATTGGCTGACTGATCTCCTCCGCGTCCGTGCTTAGCTCGTGATCAGTACATGTCCTCATTACCCACCATTGAGTCTCCACGAGCCAAACGCCTGACCCATTAAGGTGATTGGCTGTTATATCCCATAAAGCTGCGTACTTTGCCCGGCGGGGAGAGCAAGCAAGGCAGAGCAAGCAAGGCAAGGAGGGCAGGCAGCAGCTGCGGGACAAGAAAAGAGGAGAGGCGGCCGCGGCGCGACGAGAGAGGAAGAAGAGAGAAGTGACAGCTGCACAAGAGAAAAGAAGGAGAGAGAAAACTGCACGACAAGAGAAGAAGAAGAAGACGGTGGCGGTGGAGGAGGAGGAAGAACCAGGCACTCGGCTCAGAAGCTCTCCCATAAAAATAAAGACCTTAAAACTTCATTTGAGAGCCGAATCTTCATTGTACTCACTGGACGAAACAGATGCCTGACTTAAACTATCCTTTAAAAAATAGGGATTGGGTAGTAGTAGAACATGCTCAGTAATAGAACATGTGCTTAGCATGTGCAAGACCATGAGCTCAATCCCTAGCACCACAAAAAAAAATTTTTAAATTGGAGAATGACATTGACACCAAAGGAGTCTATGAATCCTAAATCAAACTTCTATCATTTCACAATAAATAGGGTAGACATCGACAACAAAACAGTGGCTAGAGATGTATCTCACTGGTAGAGTGCTTGCTAGCCTATACAAGGCCCAAGGTTCTATCCCCCAGCACCAAAAATACTGGACAAAAGATTTAACTGTTTGCTTTGTACAGGTGCATGTCCATTTCACACGTGTAGTGACAGTCCTAAAAAGTTTGTTACATATTCAGTTTCCTCCCAAGGTAAAGGGGAAGAATTTTATTTTTTTGAAATAAACTACGAAAAAGCATACAAGCACAGAAAGATTTATATAAGCATATTGTCCTTCTGTAAGATAATTTTTCTTTTATTTTTATGAAATTCACCCTGAATTATTTAGGAGTATAAGGCATTATGTTTATGTCAACTGAGTATAAAATTAACTGAGTTAAAAACCAAGAATATTGCATTATTTGGGGTGATTAGAAATTGCAGCCTGGGAAGACAGATTCAAGCAGTCTTGAAAATGTACTCTGAGGTTTTACAAAATAGAAGCTGTATTTATACCTGAAACCCTTAAAGGGTGAGTAAAAACCACATCACTTGTAATGATTTATGATTGCAGCTGGCAAATGTTAAGGAAATTTTAAGAGATGGATGCAGGGCTGGGTTTGTGGCTCAGTGGTAGGGCTCTTGCCTAGCATGTGTGGAGGCACTGGGTTCAATTCTCCACGCCACATATAAATAAATAAAATAAAGGTCCATTGACAACTACAAAAATATTTTTTAAAAAGAGATGGGTGCAGTCTCAGTCTCTGGGTATTTTGGGGAAGGAGTCCATTATACAGGTCAGCAGGGTGAGCAGTTTTTCAGGAAACTGAGATTAGAACCAGTTCAAAGTTCAGCTCCCTTCTAGGGAAGGCACACTAAAGCCCAGTTCAAACAGGGAGCAGACTTATTTGAGGTCAAATTTAACAGTGCTTCCTGACCCTAGTCCTGGACCATTGTTATTCCACTTTGCTATTTTTCCTTGATATCAGTAATGTGGGGGTCTCTTAGTCATGTCCCGAGTGGATGAGAAAAGGGTTAACTGCCGGAGGATGATGTTGGCTATCAATTAATCAATTACCTATAAACTTATCTAATCAATAAACATACAGGAGCTAATACTCCTTTGAAATGAGAAGGGGTGTGACAGGTCTGACCATCCCTACTCTGGCCTCTAACAACATGGAGCAGCCTAACTCTATTTTATAGTCAGACAGGTAAAGGTGGCCAAGACTGAGAGGAGCTTCTTCTGTGATGAACATGAGAGGGTGGAGTTAGGGTAGCCATTTTCTCAGGGAGACTATAGCAGAAACAGACAGAGAACCACCCCCACAGCACCACAAGCCATATGCCCCTTGGCAATCTGGGACAGACTTCCCTATCCGCCAGTTAAGGGAAGTCATGAGGCTTGACCTAGTCTGATTCTGCTAGATAAGGATGGCTTCCCACACTGTAACTCTGAATAGTTCAGAAGGTAAGAAAATAAATGTACCCAGATGTTAACATTTGGAGAATTGGGATAAAAAAGATACAAGAATTCTTTACACTATTTCAAAATTTTTCTGAAAGTCTGAAATCATGTCAAAATAACATATTGCAAGACATTATCAGCCTGAGATAGTTCACAGTTTGATCAGTGTTCTTATTATGAAGGGGTTTTGAATTTTGTCAACTGGTTTTTCTATAGCTATTGAGATGATCATTGATTTTCTAATGGTAAAATCAAGCTTGGATTATTGGCATAAATCCCACTCAGTCATGGGCATAATCCTTTCCATGCATTTCCATGCATTTGTTGAGGATTTCAGCAGCTCTTTTTTGAGAGATAGTGGTCTGCACTTTAATTGTGATTTGGGACTTGGTAACATTGTAATACTGCCTTCAAGATGAATTGCAAATTGTTCCCTCTCCTATTTTGTCAAGTTTGTGAGAAATCTGTATTAATGCTTCAACTGTTTGGTAAAATTCTCTAGTGAGGTCATTTTGTCCTGAGTTCTTCTTGGTGGTAATTTTTTATTAGTAATACAATCTTTTGTTCTAATTAGTTGTACATGACAGTAGCATGCATTTATACATTTTGATAAAGCATACATAAACGAAGTAATTTCTAATTTTTCTGATTGTATATATTGTAGGATCACATCAGTCGTGCAGCCATATATGTACATGAGGTAATAATGTCTGTTTCACTCCACTGTCCTTCCTACCCCCATGCCCCCTCCCCTCCCTTCACTCCCCTCTACCTAATATAAAGTAACAGTATTGTTACTTTATATTCCCTAGCACCTCCCCCTTATTGTGAATTAGCATCTGCATATCAGAGAAAACATTTGATTTTTGTTTTTTGGGGGTTTGGCTTATTTTGCTCAGCGTGACATTCTCCAACTCCATCCATTTACAAGCAAATGCCATAATTTCAGTCTTCTTTAAAACTGAGTAATATTCCATTGTATATATATGCCACATTTTCTTTATCCATTCATCTGTTGAAGGGCATCTTGGTTGGTTCCATAGTTTAGCTATTGTGAGTTCAGCTGCTATAAACATTGATATGGCTGCATCACTGTAGTATACTGATTTTAAGTCCTTTGGGTATAGATCAATGAGTGGGATAGCTAGGTCAAATGGTGGATCCATTCCACATTTTCTGAGGAATCTCCATACTGATTTCCATAATGGTTGCACCATTTTGCATTCCTACCAGCAATGAATGAATGGACCCTTTTCCCCATATCCTCTCAACAGACCCAGAATAGTCAAAGTAATTCTTAGCAAGAAAAGTGAATTAGACCTCACAATACCAGACCTCAAACTATACTCCACAGCATGGTATTGGCACCAGAACAGACACATAAACCAATGGTACAAAATAGAAGAGACAGAGAAAATTCCACATAAATACAGTTATCTCATACTAGATAAAAGCACCAAAGACATTCACTGGCAAAAAGATAGCCTATTCAACAAATGCTGCTGGGAAAAATGGAAAGCCACACCACCCTACCTGAAACTAAACACAAAATGAATCAAAGACTTAGGCACTAGAACAGAGATCCTGGGGACTACTAGAAGAAAAAGTAGGCCCAAGTCTTCACCATGTTGGCCTAAGATCTGATTTCCCTAACAAGACCCCTAAAGTGCAAAAAGTTAAATCAAGAATCAATAAATAGGATTGATTCAAACATGAAAGCTTCTTGACAAAAGAAACAATCAATAATGTGAAGAGAGAGCCTACAGACTGGGAAAAATTTTTACCCCATACACCTCAGAAAAAGCATTATTCTGAAGGATATATAAAGAACTCAAAAAACTTAACACACAAAATAATAATAATAATAATAATCCAATCAACAAATGGGCTAAGGAACTGAACAGATACTTCACAGAAGAAGAAATACAATAATCAACAAGTATATGAAAAAAATGTTCAACATCCCTAGCAGTTAGAAAAATGCAAATCAAAACTACTCTAAGACTTCATCTCACTCCAATCAGAATGGCAATTATCAAGACTACAAGCAATAGTAATACAATCTCTTTAGGTTTAAAATTTTTTCAGATGTTCTGTTTCTCTGTGAGACTGCTGTAGTAGTTTGTGTTCTCTAGGAATTTATCCGCCCCGTGTAATTTAACTTGTTGGCATACTCTTGTGGCACTTATAACCTTTACTTCTGTAAGGTCAATTGTAACGTTCATGTGTCATTCACGATTTTACTAATTTGAATCTTTAGACGGTTGTTCGGGGTTATTTGTTTGTTTGGGGTTTTGTGTTCTGTTTGGTTGTTGTCATTGTTATTTGGTTTCTTCCAGACTAGCTGAGATCCAGACATGCCTAGTGGAGCTTCAGTAACCCTGCACTAGGGATGGGAAGAAGGCAGGTGCCAAGCTTGCTGTTCCTTTCAGTGTTCTGCAAGATCTCCTGGAAGAGATGCTTCATTGTTTATGTGTTCTTTTAGGACAATTTGTAGGGACTTCAAATGGTTCAAATAATTTTGACAGAAGTAAGGATGAAATACCTTTAAAATATAAGTTCAATGACTTTAAAGTAGCTTTGGGAATGATGAAGCTAGAGTGTTAGAGAAGGATGGAAAGAGTTTGAATAAGACTAGCTTACAGAATGTAAGAAAAAAACAACACATATGTATTGTGTACACATGTGATGAATAATTTTAAGTGTGTGTATAAATGAGTTAACAAGTCAATGCTGCACACAGGTACTATTTCTTCTACACTTGAAAGTTTATATATTCAATGGTAAATAAAAGTGGGGTTATTCATAACTAGGATTTTTCTACACTTTGTCATATGTGACATCTATTGAGATTCCATCATGTGCCTATACCTGTTCTAGATGCTGGGGATGCATCTGTGAATGCCTGAGTTTCTCGATATGCTGAGCTTGAAATTCAGGTAGTCAGAAAGAAAATGAAAAACTAAAGTTTAAATGTGGTGGAGATTGAAAGATAAGTTATCACTCCCCATGGAAAGGTCCATTTGTGGCAGCCTCAAGTACATGAAAAAAAACAGGTCTCACCAAGATCAAGGATGAAAAAGGTTTAGATGTATAAAAGTGCTGTTACACAGACTTCAAGGCCAAGAAAAAGGGTGTGTTTCAGCAATTGAAAGAACCAGAGGAACTTTAATTTCCAAAACAAGTCAAAAATTACTTACCCAGAGATATTCAAAAACATCATGGCAGAGAGGGAAAAGAGAAGACAGTTTCTATCTCTATTTGTCAAATTTCAGACATGGCTTCTGGGCAGGGAACAATAGCAGAGTGTGGTCGGATCAGCAGAGAACCTTGCAAATAACTCCCTTCTTTCTGCTTCCTTCTTCCTTTCTTAAGAAGCAATGAGGAAGGAATGAAAGTTCACAGAGTTTAAAGTTAAACAGAGTTTACATTTACATCCCACCATTGTGACTTGCTCAGGGAATTGGGCAGGATATTACCCTCTGTCAGTTTTGTATTGCTACAAAAATGAAAAGAAAAATACCTGAGGCTAAGTATTTTATACAGAAAAGAGATCTATTAGCCCAGAATTATGGAAACTAGGGAGTGAGGAAAGTTATGGGGCAGTGATGTTGGCCAAATTATGTTGTTATATTGTGTGCATGTATAAATAGGTAACGAGGAATCCCACCATTATGTAACATTATAATGTATCTGTAAAAAATATGGCGGGAAAAGAATTTGGGAAGCTGAAAGTCCAAGATTGGGTGATCCATCCATTGGACTTCTGATGAGGGCATTTTGGGTACGTTACAACATCACAGATGGTAGCATGTCAAGAAGGCCTATGGTAGAGAGAGATGTCACATGAAGAGACAAAGAAAAAAAGCTTCAAGCTCAATTAATAACTACAACAAAAAAGGCACTCTTCGAGGACTTCCCATAAGAACCTCAACACACTGCCTCAAGAAAAGGATTACTCTCTCTTAAATTCCTAATCACCTCCCACTAGGCCCCACCTGTTAGAGGGTCTCTGACTTTTTAAATTGCTACACTGAGAACCGAGCTCCAGTACATAAACCTTTGGTGGGCACACTCAAACCATATCCAAACTATAGTGCACTCCTCAGAAACCTTGTACCCATTGCAAAATAGAGACAATATCATTTCCTTTCCATGACTGTAATCAGGTTGAATTTGACACATAATATATGGACCACCTAGAAAATAATCTCAGCAAACATAGAAACGGTGTAGTGTGGTGGTTCAAGAGCAAAGTTGGAGAACAAAACTGCTTGGATTCGCATGACTTACTGTGCCATTAGTTGAGACAACCGGTGAAGTCTATGCATGCCTCAGTTACTATAAAATCACAAGGAAAGATTTATTATGAGACTTAAGATGTACACTCCAAGTAAAGCAGTCAGCATTGGGTCTGGAACACCTGTGGAGTGCTGGGATCCTCCTGACCCGGCTGAGGACAAACACCAGGTGCTGGGTGTAAAACATGCACCTTCTCTCCCATACTGAAGCTCCAAAAGGGTAACCAGCTCCACTGTGAGTGAGCCTCTTATTTTAGGAAATTAGACTTTAAAAATAAATGACACTTCCTCATTCGAGGATGCTTAAAGGCTCCCAGTCTTGGGAACCATTTTACTATATTCTAAATCTAATAGACATTTTTTAAAATAGCAAGTGGTTTCTAAAATCTCTTCCAACAAGATGTCTGAAGGGTCTAGTTAAGAAATCCTGTCACCCCTACCCACCAGCAGAGTGCTGGAAATTCCCTTTTTGGTTGTTGATTCATTTACTTGAACTAAGTACTTTCAGTTTCATATTACCCTAAATCCATGATAAAGTTGGCTGTACTCTTCAGTGTTTGGTCACTTGGGGAAATCCCAAGTGAGAAAGGCTCCTGACACCGGAGATCAAAATAAAAGCCCAGCCATCCAGCAAGAGGAACTGAAGTGAGAGAAACCAGTCCACCCGCACTGAGCAGGAAGAGCAGGTAAGGCTTCCTTGCCTTCTCAGCCTCCATCTCTGAAGCTCTGAGGCAGCTCTGCTCAGACACAGGAGCCTAGGAGGCTGGGGCAGCGATGGGAAGGGATTTATAAGGGTCAGTCAGTTTTCTTAAAAGCAGTCTGGGGGTGGGACAAAAGCTGTGATGAGACCTTGAACTTCAACCTGACATAGGGCAGAACGTCCCTAAGTGCCACTACTGGGTTTGTGTGGCATTAGGCATCAGCAAACAGGGGCTAAACCCAGGGTGTGAGATGCACTGGGACTGTCTTTCTCACTGTGGACACTGCTGTGCTGACTAGGGACACAAATGAATGACCAAGGTCATTAGGGGAGCCTGCTCAGTCCTGCTGATGCTGCAGCTGAGAAACTGAAAGGGCTGCCTCAACGAGGGGCCAGGTAAACAGCTGCCACTCACACTGAAAAGAACAAAGAGGAAAAACTGGAGCTAGGAGCACAAAAGGCCCCCAAAAGCAACATACAGTTTTTCTTTTTTCTTTTTTCTTTCTTTTCTTTTCTTTTCTTTTCTTTTTCTTTTCTTTTTTTTTTTTTTTATATATTACGGAATAAGTTTCATTGGTGAGACTTAAAAGACCGGAGCACAACCAAGGGCACGAATGTCTTGATCATCTCACCTTCTCACAATGGGTCCTCCCAGGGTCAAGCAGAGGGACGCTGCCTATTTCCCACTTTTCTTGTTAGGGAGCCAGTGTGAGCACAGACTCATCAGAGCTGTGGTCCCAGGGGATCAGGGTTCCTTGGGAAAAGCTGGGTGCCTTGTCTTCGGAAGTGCTGAGTACATGACAAGTGTACACCCACTCCTCTCGGTAGCAGGAAGTCACCCAACTTGGAGAAGCTGAATGAGGGTACAACACCTCCCCCTTATTAGAAGGAACTCCAGGTCTCAGCTAGCTTATCGCCAGGTAAACCGAAGTGAGCTCCAGGATTACATTTGGGCACTTTGGCTCATTGCCTAAGATATTGCTTTTCATGATGTAGAAATGTCCTTACATTCATATGATTCTTAAAATTAAGCTATCCTTTCATTCGTGAGGTTGCCTTAGTTTTTTGTCTGCATATGAATTTATGGGTTTTTTTTCCCATAAATTCAGGTATTCTCGATTGGATTTAATTGAGATGCTATTGTGGAGAGATGATTGCATGTAGGTATGTGTATGCTTGCGTGCACATGAAGCATCACGCTGTCTAATCATACATCTGAACCTGACTTCAAGGTGGATTTCCTTCTTCAGATGTAGTGCAGACTCACTAATTTCCTGGTGCCCATCATTCCTTAGCCCTCCCCAGCAGGATCCGGCCCCTGCATTTGGCTGAAGGGCTTCCTCTGAAGACGTACTGAGGCAGCACCTTTGCTGGTCCAGCATCCCCAAACCCTCAGGCAAATTTTTCTACTTTCTGGAAAGTCTGCCTCTGAATTCCTGAACAGGCACCAGCCTCACTCTCCACCTTCATGTCTAACCATTCTCTCTCTGTCGGTTCCTTCTCTTTCACCTCCTCCTATTCCCATTTTTCTTTCCTCTCTCTACCAAGTGGAAAAAAACAAAAACAAAAACAAAAACAGAACAAACCTAAAATGTGGGGCTCGAAATACAGTTTTGTTTTTTTTTTTTTTTTTTATAAGAACTTCCTGTCCAGCTCTCTTGTTCTACTTCCTGTTCTCTTGATCCCTATTTCAGTAATTTGGGTTTTTTTTTGCAGAGGAGGGAGGGTTATCGGGAATTGAACTCAGGAGCACTCAACCACTGAGCCACATACTCAGCCCTTTTTTCTATTTTATTTAGAGACATGGTGTCACTTCGTTGTGTAGGGCCTTACTAAATTGCTGAGGCTGACTTTGAACTCACAATACGCCTGCATCAGCCTCCAGAGCCACTGGGATTATAGCATGCACCACTGGGCTGAGCCAGATGATGTATTTGAGCATATTTGAATATGTGTTAAGCAACTTTTAGAAATTGTTTGCAGATCATGATTAAATCTTGGCATGATTTTTCCAATTTCACACTTTTTGAGTGGGATGGGTTTTAGTTGCAGCATATACTAATTGCATATGAATTTGTACACAACTGTGTAACAGTAAAAACTGTGTATAAATTTCATATGATTTGTCTTTTTAGTAGTATTATAATGCACTTCTAGTGTTGGTGTTTATGGAGAAATAAATAATATATTGTTGCAAATGCTTTACCATTTGGATGCAATAGATCTTTGTGAAACTTAGTATGACTGTCTCAAAAAATTATTTTAAAAAATAGGCATTAGGGATGTATTCAGTGCTTGCCTAGCATGTGTGAGACCCTGGGTTCAATCCATAGGACTGTAAATTTTTTTCCTATTTTTCATAGCAAAATTGACTTATCAAAATGTTATGGTTTGGATCTGGAATGTTCTGCAAAAGCTCATGTGTTAGGAAATGCAGCAATGTTCAGAGGTGAAAAGATTGGGTCCTGAGGGCTCTGACCTTATCAGTGTGTTAATCCATTATGGATTAATATGAATGCACTATTGGGAAGTGGTGGAAACTGTAGGCAGGTGGGGCATGGCCGGAGGAAGGTCACTGGGAGTGTGACCTTGGGGATTACATCTGTCCCTGGATCCTCTTTCTCTCTCTCTCTCCTTTGTGACTGTCATGAGGTGAGCAGCTTACTTTGACACACCCTTCCATGATGGTGTTCTGCCTTATCTCTCAGGGTCAGAGCAATGAACCAAAATAAATCCGTCCTTCTCTAGGTTGTGATTGTTCACTTACATCCTTACTAAGTTCAGGCTAATTTACCATGAATCTCATGAAACTTAAGTTTCAGAGTGCTGCTCTGCTAAAGTAAGTTATGTTGATTCCACTTCTAGAATGTGAATTCAGGATCCTCATTAGAGTGCAACAAGCATAAGTGGGAGAAAGAAACACATTTTAAAACATCTGGAACCATCCTAAGGGCATACATCAAACAATGAAAAAATTTACCCATGAAAGTCTTCATTTGTTTTAAGAATTAATGAATGAATAAGTCAATATTTAATTTCTTAAATCTAGTGGGGTTATCCTATTCTATTTTTCATTTGGTGACTAATGTAAACTTTTAAATAAGAATCCAAAGTAAGTTTCCCATGATAAATTAAATAGACGATTTGGGTTGTAAGAGCAATTAAATGTTGATAAGTCACTGTTACATCAACATTTTTCTTACATCAAAATTTTTAAATGAACCACTTTGATAATATTTTCATAACTTGCTAAAATTTTACACTGAAATGGTTAATTTGAATTGTCAACTTGACTGGATTAAGAGATTCCAAAGATTAAGAGGCTTCTGGGTGTGTTAATGAGAGTGTGTCTAGGAATGATTGACATGTGGGACAGCAAACTGAAATGGAGACCCTCCCTAAGTGTGGGCAGCACTGTCCAATAGAACGGGGCTTGGATGAAATAAGTTGGAAGAACAAAGAAGCAGCAGCAGATGCAAGCTCCATTCTTCTTAAAGGGGTTCTTGATTACCACTGCTATCACATGAGGGTGTCAGACTCTCACTTCATCACTCTTCCAAACTGGACTCTGCCAGTGATTTTCCAGGGAGTTTCCAGAGCCTTCAGCCTTGGACTAGGGTAGCACCATTGATCCCTCCTGTTCTGAGGCTTCTGCCTCTTGAACTGCCCAGCTACTGGTTGCTCCAGCTCTCTAGGCTGCAGGCGGACATTGTACACGATCCAGCTTCTGGCTGTGTAAGCCAATATAATAAATATCCCTTTTAAAATCATACTTCCTAAAAAATAATAATAATAATAATAAAATAAAATAAAATCATACTTCCTGTTGATTCTGTTCCCCAACTAATACATACACAATTTTCCTCATCTACCTTGTTGATGCACACAACACTTTGGTTTATGCCAGGGAATTTTGTCTCTGCCTTCTGAAAGCAAAAGACTAGAAATTGTAAAATATTCCACCTCTTCCTTTGCAGACACTCCTAGACATGGCCTCAGAGACCCACATGCTGGTCCCCATATGCCTCATTGAGAATGTTAAAGGGCAGCTGATGACCAACCAGGAAGCCCTACGGATCCTGTCAGCCATCACACAGCCTGTGGTGGTGGTGGCCATTGTGGGCCTCTACCGCACGGGCAAATCCTACCTGATGAACAAACTCGCTGGGAAGCAAAAGGGTGAGTGCCACCAGCAAAGCTCTACTGAGCCCTCTGTCCTCCACACTGTGGGCAACCAGCCTGGGGCTGGAGGGGAGAAAGTTAGAGTCAGGGAGGGACAGTGAAGCTAAACTTCCACTCACAGTTGGACTTTTTATCTTCACTCATAAGAACTAACTCTCCCCACTCTGCCTTAGTTTCCCTTTTAAAAGTACAGGCTGTTCCTTTTCTAGAAGGAGGAGGCAGTAAAAAGAATAATTAATTTGTATGATAATAAATCATAATAAAGTATAAGACTTTTATTAAAATATTCACATAGTAAGAGCAATCTTCCACTGATTTTTAAAGTTAAAACAAGTTCTAGTTTGTATTAAATAATCTTTTTCACTGTTGAAAATTAGCATAACATGAAATTAACCTTTTAAACCTTTTTAGATTTACAGCTGTGGCACCAATTCACATCTTTGTGTAGCCTGTCTCATCTTTCCCAAGAGAAACTTTGGATCCATCGAATAATAACTCCCTATTCAGTCATGCCCCACCACCATCCTACACTCTGTCTCTATGAATTTGACTACTCTTGGCTCATCATTTAATTGGAATCATAACAAAATTTGTCCTTTTGTGCCTTACTACTTTCACTTAGCATGAGGTCTTCAAGGTTCATCCACGTGGTAACATATCAAATTTGATTCCTTTTAAGGTGCAATAATTGATATACATAGAAATTTGCTTATCCATTCATCTGTAGATGAACACTTGGGTTGCCTCCACCTTTTCACCTTTAGAAGTAATGCAGGTATGAACATGGATGCAAAACTGCCTGCTCATGTCCATGCTTTCAGTTCTTCTGGGTATATACCCAGAAGAAGGATTGCTGACTTATTTGGCAATTCTGTTTAATTTCCTTGGGAATCGCGTACCGTTTTCCATAATGCTGCAAATTCCCATCAGAAACGCATGAATGCTCTAATTTTTCCATATCCTTTCCAACATTTATGATTTCCTGTTTTGTGCTTTTGTTGTTTCATAGTGGCCATTCTAATGGGTGTGAAGCAGTATCTCATGGTTTTAATTTACAGTTCCCTAAATGACTACTGATGTTGGGCATCTTTCATTCACTTTTGTCCATTTGTATATCCACTTTGGAGAAATAGCTGCCCACCTCCATAGTCATTTTTTAATCTGGTTGTTTGTGTTGCATTGTAGGGATTCTTTCTATATTTTGAATGTCAACCCTTTATCTGATACATATCTAACAAGTAGTTTCTCCAGTTCCATGAGTTACCCCTTTTCCTCTACTAATAGTATATTTTGATATACTATCAATAAATTTTGATGACATTCCACCCATGTTTTTCTTTTGCGGTCCATGCTTTTGGTATCATATCCAAGAAATCACTGCCAAATCCAATGACGTGAAGCTTTTTCCCTAGGTTTCCTTTATGATTTTATAGCTTTAGCTCTAATGTTTAGGTCTTTTATAACTTTAGCTCTAATGTTTAGGTCTTCCATCTATTTTCAGTTAATTTTCATGAGTGATAAGGTAACAGTCCAACCACAATTCCTCCTCCTCCTTTTTCCTTGCATGTGGATCTTCAGTATTACCTAGGTCAGTTATTGAAGAAACTATTCCTTCTCTGTCCAGTGTTCTTGGAAATCTCATGAAAATCTTTTGACCATACACATGAGACTTAATTACTGGACTCTCTATTCTATGGCTCTATATATTTGTCTTTAAGCCAGTACCACACTGTTTTGATGACATAATTCTGTAGCAAGTATCAGATTTCAGAATCTTTGGAACCACCAAATTTATACTTTCTTTCTTTAAATGTATTTTGGGGGATTCTCCCATCCAAGTACTAACCAGGCCCAACCAGGGTGGTATGGCCTTAGACAGGGGCTGGGTTCTGAGATTTCTGGAGATTTCACATTAAAATTAGGGTGTGTATTAATACTTCTAAAAATTCATTGGAATGTTAATAGAAATTCATGAAATATTTCACTTTGGATAATAGAAATATCTCAAGAATAGCAAATCTTTCTATAGATGTGGATTTTCACATATGGTTTTTATTGTATATGGGTAATTTTCTTATATTTCTAGTTTGTTGATTTTTTTGTTATTATTAGTATTGCATTATTTTCATGTATTGGATATCCTAATTTTTATTTCTCTAACTTTAGATCAATCAATACAGGCTGTGTATTTTTCTCTTACTCTTGGTTATGCTTATATCACAATTTTCAGAACCTACTATTAAAACTCTACCCATCTTATCTCCTCTATGCTTCACAGGCTTCTCTCTGGGCTCCACAGTACAGTCTCACACCAAAGGAATCTGGATGTGGTGTGTGCCTCATCCCAAGATGGCAGATCATACCCTAGTTCTGCTTGACACTGAGGGCCTGGGAGACGTAGAGAAGGTAAGGAAGGAGGATTCTAATTTGGATTAAGCCCCTATCTCCCAATATCCTTTCTCCTATGTAGTTTTTCCTTTAAAAAGAATGTGCACTTCACTATAATATATCATTTCATTTTTCTTACATATAATGAGACTGAGTGTAGCAACCAGAAATGAGGAAAATAATCATAATACACAATCCTAGCAGAAAAGCAAGATAGTAGACAATATTTTAACTATAAACAATAGGCTGTAAGTTCCTCAAGTTACCCCACAAGTTATCCCACATGCATAAATATGGCAAAAATAAAGTTAATGTCATGGGGCTTATCCTACATAGAACATTAGTTAAGAATTTGGGTTTTGAAGCCCTAAGACTTTGTGTTTAAATTAAATTCTGGTGCCACCTTAGTGTCTTTAAGCCAAATATCTGACTTCTTTTAGCCTTAGCTTTCTGATCTATCAAATGGATGTAACAGTTTTATATTTGCCTGATAGTATTGTTTTGAATATGAGATAATGTTCAGGTACATAATAATTACTTGATTAAGTACCTAGAAGTATTATTAGAAGTATTATAAGTCTTATTTGTGTTAGTTAGCTCTTCATTTCTGTGACCAAAATACCTGACAAGAACAACCTAGAGTAGAACAGATTTATTTTGATTCATAGTTGGTCAACTCCATTGCTGTGGCCTGAGAGATGAGGCAGAACACCATCATGGAAGGGTGTGGTCAAAGTAAGCTGCTCACCTCATGACAGTCACAAAGGAGAGAAAGAGAGAGAGAGAGAAAACCCAGGGACAGATATGACCTTCCTCCGGCCATGCCCCACCTGCCTACAGTTTACACCACTTCCCAATAGTTCATTCATATTATTAATCCATAATGGATTAACACACTAGTAAGGTCAGAGCCCTCAGGACCCAATCTTTTCACCTCTGAACATTGCTGCATTTCCTAACACATGAGCTTTTGCAGAACATTCCAGATCCAAACCATAACATTTTGATAAGTCAATTTTGCTATGAAAAATAGGAAAAAAATTACAGTCCTACAGATTGAACCCAGGGTCTAACACATGCTAGGCAAGCACTAAGTACATCCCCAATGCCATTTAAAAAAAAAAAAATTCTATTTTGAGACAGTCATGCTAAGTTTCACAAAGATTTATTGCATCCAAATGGTAAAGCATTTGCAAAAATATATTATTTACTTCTCCATAAACACCAACACTAAGAATGTATTATAATACTACTAAAAAGACAAAGTTTTTACTCACACGATTATGTACAAATTTACATGCAATTACTATATGCTACAACTAAAACCCATCCCACTCAAAAAGTGTGAAATGGGAAAAATCAAGCCAAGATTTAATCATGATCTGCAAACAAATTTTTAAAGTGGCTTAACACATATTCAAGTATGTTCAAATGCATCATCTGGCCATGCACAGTAGCACATGTCTGTGATCCCAGCTATCTGCCAATCATCATAGGAGGACATAGTAGAATCAGTGTAAACCAGAAAAACTAATCAAAAAAAAAAGTATTCTAAGTCCAAGTCCTACAATCATTTCTGTTTTTACTTGGATTCCTTTTATAGGTCATGAGTCTAATAAAACTCCAAGTGAGCATACTTTTACCACTGCTGATCTGGAAAGTACCATGTAATACAATATCTCCCTGGCAAAAATGTGTTCTGACTTTCAGGGCGACAACCAGAATGACTCCTGGATCTTTGCCCTGGCAGTCCTCCTGAGCAGCACTTTTGTGTACAACAGCATGGGAACCATCAACCAGCAGGCCATGGACCAGCTGCAGTATCCTTTCTGTGGTCCAGAACAGCACCAAAGTCAGAGGGGAGACTTCTATTAATAAATCAGCTGCCTGAGCCAGAATCTTGGTGAACCTAGCACAAAAAGAAAAACAAAACAAATACAACAAGGACAGGGAAAAAGCTAATATACCTACTAAATAATTGCCAAGTAGGTTAAGAACAAAGGAGAAATGAAGGTTTTGGAATATGTGGAACTAATATGGGATGAGGAGCCCTGTTATTTTTGTCATTTTTCCTTAGTTAGCTCCTCAGCTATGTGACAGAGCTGACAAATCGAATCAGAGCCAAATCCTCCCCTGACGAGAACCAGGTTGAGGATTCAGCTGAATTTGTGAGCTTCTTCCCAGACTTCGTGTGGACTCTGAGAGATTTCTCCCTGGACTTGGAACTAGATGGACAGCCCATCTCAGCAGATGAGTACCTGGATAATGCCCTGAAGCTAAAGCAAGGTAACAGGGACTTAGAATTGATAAATGGGAATGTCAGAACCCAAGAAGTAACAATTTTTTTTTACTTTATTTTATTTTAATTTATTTTATTTTACTTTATTGGTACCAGGGATTGAACCAAGGGGCTTTTACCTACCAAGTCATGTTCCTAGTCATTTTGTTTGTTTGTTTGGTTGGTTGGTTGGTTGATTTATTTTATCTTTTTTTGAGACAGGATCTCACTAAGTTGCTTAGGGTGTTGCTAAATTGCTGAGACTGACTTCAGACTTGCGATTCTCCTGCCTAACCCTCCTAAGTCACTGGGATTATAAGCGTGTGCCACCAGAACGGATTATTTTTCTACTTATAATTTTCTTACATTTACAATGTCATATTTCTTCCAAATATCTATTCCTAAGAATTCATGCTTAATATCTAAATTAATAGATTTGATTTTGTTATATTCTTCAGTGCTTTTCTTTTTCTTTCACCTTTCCCTTTGCTATGATTACATAAAAGTGAGGATTTATGCTTCAATTTTGTGAGTCTATATTTAACCAAAGAATATGAATACAATGGATGTAGATTTGAAAAAATAGATTAAAGCATAAGCATTATGCTAGGCCAAATGTTGAAAAACTACTGCCCAACACAATTGATGGCCAAAGGAGATGCCAGATGTCTTTGTAAATAAATTTTACTAAAAGAATGCTGTGTCCATTCATTTACATATTGTCTATGGATGCTGTATGACACAATAACTGAGTTGAGTTTTAGAAGTCTTGTCTACAAAGCTTAAAATATATACTCTTTTGGACTTAAAATTATTTTTTTCAAATTATTATAGTATCCAAATTCTTTTTTTATCTTCTTCCAGGTACTGGTAAAAAAGACAAAAATTATAATCTGCCCCGACTCTGTATCCGCAAGTTCTTCCCAAAAAAGAAATGCTTTATCTTTGATAGACCCACTCATAGAAAGAAGCTTGCCCAGCTAGAGAATCTGCATGATGATCAGCTCGACGGTGAATTTGTGCAACAAGTTGCAGAATTCTGCTCGTACATATTCAACTATTCCAAGGTTAAAACTCTTTCAGGAGGCATCAAAGTCAATGGACCTCGTGAGTACCCTTTCCAGAAATTCCACTAATTGTTAAGATCAGAGGAACATGAAATAACATCAACCTAGTTCAGTTTTGAAAAATTCTTATCATATTTGTCGTATTAAATTTTAGATCATATCAACATTTGTAATAGATTTGTTAACCAAGCGTCTTGATGGGAAAAGAAAGGGAAGGCAAGAAGAAAAAAATTTATTGCCTAAAATTGACTTAGTACACTGGACCTACACTCTCCAATATGGTAGTCACTAGACAAAGATGGCTATTTAAATTTAAATGTCAATTAATTAAAATGAAAGAAAATTAAATTTTGGATCACAGAGCTCTATTTCAAGGCCTAAAATCTACATGTGGCTAGTGCTATTGTATTAGCACATCCAAGAAATTCTCTTGGACAATACTATTTATTCTAATACAACAAATGGAGCACTCTTTTTGATTTGGTTACAATCACTTGCTCCATAACAGCAATCAGGTGCTTACTAAGGACAGGACTAATAATAGACATAGATTAAAGAGGTATGGTTTCTGTTTTAATGGCATTTGCTGTTAAAAATGGATGTGAACTTTCAATAAATACCAGCCCCTGTGGTCTAGAACCAGAATTCTCAACCCATCACCTTAGGATCTTGCCAGAGAGGAAGGTCCAATTCAATAGACATGGGGCAGGACTGGGATGCTTCATTTCACAGAACTAAAGAGATGGAGAATGTGAGGCAAAATGGTGGTAACTGATGTGCTCAGAATTACACAGAATGAAGCCTTTCCTTCAGGCCAACAAATAGCACCATTTATTCTCTATATGTAGGCTTGGAGAGTCTGGTGTTGACCTATGTCAGTGCCATCAGCAGTGGGGATCTGCCCTGCATGGAGAATGCAGTCCTGGCCTTGGCCCAGATTGAGAACTCAGCTGCTGTGCAGAAGGCCCTTGCCCACTATGACCAGCAGATGGAGCAGAAGGTGCAGCTGCCCACAGAGACCTTCAAGGAGCTGCTGGACCTGCACAGGGCCTGTGAGAGAGAGGCCATTGAGGTCTTCATGAAACATTCCTTCAAAGATGTTGACCAGCTATTTCAAAAGGATTTAGCGGTAATTTTTCTCTCAAGTTTTTATGGATTTGGATTTGAGAAGGCAAATATTATGAGAGAACAAGATGGGTCTTATTTTGAGAGAGACAAATATTACTAGATCTTAAACTGATGACAGCTGCCTATTGATAATCATAATGCACAGGAGAATTGGTTTAATTACTAGGCACTCAAATCTTTGAAACCTTGTCTCTCTCATGAATAAGCTAATAATCTTCCCCTTAACTTAATTACATGCATATAAATAATAATCAGAGCTCCTGATCAGATTACATGCCTACTGTTATCAGACTGGTTTGATGTTCATGCCAGAAAAGCAAAGAAAATTTTAGGCTTAGTTGTCCGCAGCCTGGTTACATCAAGCCACATTTTTTCCATGTACAATCATTAATCCAGTCTAAAAATGAAGAAGTTTACCTCTCACAATGTGGCATAAAGCTAGCAATCTCTGTTCTGAACCTCACCTCAAAGGAGAAGGGGCTTTAATAAAAAGTAGGGACCAGGAGAAAGGACCTGGTGGTCCTGCTGAGGAAACTAACTTTATCTAAGGGTCCAAGATTTTTTTTTTAAGAAACAATCTCAGAAATTCTGATTTTAAACTAACACCTCTTTCCTGTTCTGTTTTTTATTTCCCATTTTTACATCAAAGGCCCAGCTAGAAACAAAGCGGGATGACTTTCATAAACGGAATCTGAAAGCATCTTCAGATCGTTGCTCAGCTTTACTTCAGGACATTTTCAGCCCTCTAGAAGAAGATGTGAAGCAGGGAGTTTATTCTAAACCAGGGGGCTATCGTCTCTTTATTCACAAGATACAAGAGCTGAAGAAAAAGTACTATGAGGAACCCAGGAAGGGGATGCAGGTGACCAAGACCTATCTGTGTATATGGCAAACTGCTAATGTGCCTCCTTCAAATGGCACTGTGATCAAGACTAACTGCACAGAGAGGTGCCTTACTGTCTGCATGACATTCACACTTTTCCTAACATGTACAAGAGCCCATTATAACTAGACATGTCCTAAGTACTCATCAAAGAAGAGTTCACCCAATTAACAATTGAGTTATAAATTAAATTATCAGGTTAACTACCAAGTTGTTACTATCATCCACATTACTGCTGCATAGTTTGTGTTGCAAAGGACAGAAATGCAATGCTGTTACCCTGAACACAAACAATAATTCATCGTTTGTGCTTCAAACTGGCTTTAAAGGACACCTGGATCCAAGATTTCAAATAATGTCACCATCTGGTCTCTCTGTCCATTACTCTCCCCCACCCCCACACTGCCCTCCTTCTCTTCCTTCATCCCCATCTCTCTGATCAGCTCTCTCCATGAGGTCTCATTCTCCAGTAGGTTCACCCCATATAGGACCACAGCACTGCTAACTCCAAACTAACTCCTCAGTCTAAAAGGACTGAGTCTCTTTTCTTTAGTAAGGGATCCCTTAAAAGCCATGGCTTAGTGGGTGCTTGACCAAACAGCCTGGAGCAAATGCCTATTCCTGGACAGGGAATCTTGGTCACCAGGCATGCTAGGGCCAAGAGGCACAATTCCTAGAGGCAAAAGTGCTGGGGAATCAGACAGGAACAAATACATTTCCAACTGCTAATTCTGTTCTCTGGACTCCAAGGCTGAAGAGATTCTGCAGACATACCTGAAGTCCAAGGAGAATGTGACTGATGCAATTCTACAGACAGACCAGACTCTCACCGAAAAAGAAAAGGAGATCGAAGGTGAGCAGCAAGTCAAGAGACTAGAAGGCTGAAAAGCTTTTGACAGCCTTTCAAACCTAAGAGACCAGGGACCTCCAAACAAGAGCAAGAAGAGCAAAGATGTGCCTTCTTTTCCAAGTCACACTGGGTAGAGCTATGCAGTGGCAACAGTAGCAAGTAAGTGGAGAGGAAGGAGGCCAGGCAGCAGTAACCCCTTTCACCTTTCTCTTCTCCCTTTTCCTCTCCAGTGGAGCGTGTGAAAGCTGAATCTGCAGAGGCTGCAGCAAAAATGTTGGAAGAAATGCAAAAGAAGAATGAGCAGCTGATGGAACAGAAAGAGAGGAGTTATCAGGAACACCTGAAACAGTTGACTGAGAAGATGGAGCAGGACAGGGCCGAGATGCAGCGAGAACAGGAGAGGATCATTGCTATTAAACTTCAGGTATTGAGTTGCACCACCTCGAGGTTTCTGTTTTTCTCTCCATTCTCCCTGATCACAACTTATTGTGGCAATTAGAGCATGAAGCCTAAAAAATGACCTTGCCTGCTTACTCCTAATTTTCAATTTCTGTGTACCTGCCTGATGTGTTCATCGCCCATCTCTGGTTTTTAAGTTTTTTATTTGCGGTTGTATTATTTCTAGTCTTATCAGTATATCCGTCAATTAATGGTAGCTGTTATCTGCTAAACATCATAAAAATATTTTATCTCTTGCTTAATACTATCTAAACCAAGAACAGTATCCCTATTTCTTAGGAGAAAAATAGTTTCAGAAACCATTAAATAACTGTTATAAGCTATTATAAAAATAGAAAATATCTGAGCTGTCTTCACGGATAGAGAAACCCACAATGGATTTTTGTTTTGTTTTGTTTTTCTGTCATAACTGGTATCACTTGAGCTCTAAGAGAACGTCTATGAACAGCAGGACTCCTTATCCCTTACACCACTGTGACAGACTGATGGTCCTACCTGGTTTCTATGCCCCGCTCCCAGTTTGTATTGGGTTGGAAGTTATGGCAGCAGTTCAGTAAGGTCTTACCTATCTTATGCCACTGTGTTACGAAGTTGTGGAGGCTTAGATCAAATCTCCTAATCTAAGTTTCAGATACTTTATCAGATTTTGAGAACACATTATTTCTGTGTTATGTATATGCACATAACAATAAGTGGGTAGGTAGATGTATAGAGTTGAAGCCAAGCATGATTAAGATTTTCCACAAAGGTTTTATATAATTTATGGCAAAAGATCAAGACTGGGAATTTAGGCTCATTGTCATATCAGGAGGTATTGCTGAAACTATTTCTTAGCTAAAGAACACCCAGGAGAAGCAATCACAGAGCTTAGATGACAAGGAAAAAGTACAACAAAAATTAAGGGTAGAGAAAATTTCACTAAGAAATTCAATACTTAAAAAAAAAATAAAAAGACAAATCAATGAATGTGCAAACTAAATAGAATACAGGGATTTACTTAATGCTATAGTTTATTCAATTTCCATTTGTCTTTTTTTAGGAACAAGCACGGCTACTAAAGGAGGGATATCAAGACGAGAGCAAACGACTTCATAATGAGATACAGAAACTTCACAGGATGATGGAAAAACCAAAGTGTACATGTGTCATAAGCTAAAGACCTAAAGATTAGATGCTTCCTGTTGCTGTTATGCAAAGGATAGCAAAAGCAATTTTAGATTCTGGAAAAGTGTTGTTTCTTTTGATAATTGTGTCTTATACTATTAAAAATTCTTGAAGACAAACACTATAATTAAAATCATTGTTCCTTTTCCTTAAAAGATTATAAATTGTGTAATAAGGATGCATTTTATATCTGCCTCAATACAGGAAATATCACTGACATTACTCAAGAAAAGTTTGTTCAAGTTGCCCACCATTAGATAAACGGACACTGAGAAGAGTCTTAAGTCTTGGCACACAGCTGGTAACCAAGTTACCCAAGTATATAATGGGTCCAGTGTCAGAGGCAATCGTTCTAGTTTACTCCTGAAGACAATGTACATTACATGAAGGATAACCAAATTATGACCAATCATGGGATTTCTAGACACTTGGCAACAGATGATCCTCACTGGTGAATTCTATGGTAAAATAAACCACCTTATATAGAAATTCAGAATCTCTAGAGAAAGTGGAAGAAACCATTATCATGAGAAGGCATGAATTATAAACAAATGTTCTAAACAAGAAAACTTTCCCTTTTGGACCCAATTCATCCAGATTATAACACTTTAGAATTTTAGACAGTTGACAATGGATTACCCAGTAACATTATAACAATGATGTTCTGTGTACTTAGAGCAATGTAGAATTTGCAAATGCAGGCTTTAAATAATGAAGAATAATGTGTTAGAAAACAAACTAACTTAATGATTGTTTATAGTCAAAAGCTTAAGCGAGTTTGTCTTAACTCTGAAGTCATCTTTGAAATTCCATCAATTTTCCACAAAAGAGAAAATGGAATGCTCTTGATGTTTTTAATAAAATATTGCTCTTATTACTTGGTATATGCATACTTTTCCCCAATCATCAAAAGTAGCTGAATTTTCTTAAAAGGATCAAGAACTATTTTTGAACTGGAAATAAAATGTGTTTCATGAGTCTTTTTATTTCTTCTTCTCAGTTTTCCACCAAAAGTAAGATCATAGACTTCATAACAATGGCTGGGTAACTTTTCTGGAAAAAAAAAAAAAACCCAAATAGTAACTATTTATGGCTTTGCAAGTCATACAGTCTGTTTCAGCTTCTCAACCCTGCCTATACTGCAAATTCAGCAATAGATAATACATAAACAAATGAGCACCTGTTTTTCAATAAAACGCTCTTTTAAAAACAGGTGGCACCCACAATAGTTCACAGACCTCTATTTTACAGAAACATTGGTCAAAGTTCTACTTGCCTACCTTATATTATTTAGATTTCTAAGAATCACATGGATTAAGTTGTATATGTTAGTATCTAGAAAAAATTATGTGATGTTTCAAAATATTATATGTTCAGAAAAAAGCAGGGAAGCAGCTAATACTATTAAATCCACATTAAAAACACTGCTTTTTCTAATTTCTTTGGGGCTTTCCATTGCTTGAGTCCCTTCCCCTCCATCAGTTGGCAAATCCCTCCTTTAACAATTGAGCATGGACTGACAGTATCTCTTCACTTCATAGAGATTCGGGTAATATTTATAGCATATTTGAGGGAATATTTATATAGATATTATTTATGTTTTCTTTTCCAAGTTGCATTGATATTAAGGAATAAATAATGTATTTTTATTAGTTGAAGAAGCTTCATGGTAAAAAAGAGTAACTCTGCCTTCAAAACCAAGTAATGTATGCACAAGGCCCTGAGTTCGATCCCCAGCACCCAAAAAAAAAAAAAAACAAGTAATGATTGTTTTATTAACCAAGTAAAGTAAAAAAAGTTGAAACATGGCAAAATTAAGTCACTTCCTCCTTAGCTTGATAGCATCAAAGCCAAGATCAATTATAAGTCATTTGCTTCTTGGTGTCATGCTTTTTCCATAGTATCACCAGGAATAAAATATAGCTCTCTCCTTAGGAGGCATATTACTGTCACCAGTGTGCTCCTGTGAATTAAAATCAACTTAATAGAGATTCCTTAGATTCCCTGGTTTCTTAACCCTCAACTTCTCCTCAACCTTTTCTTTTTTTTTTCTAGTTCTGGGGACTGACACTGGGGGCACTTTACCCCAAGCTATATCACCAGCCCTTTTATATTTTATTTTGACACAGAGTCTCACCAAATTGTTGGGACTGGTCTTGAATTTGTAATCCTCCTGCTTCAGCCTCCTGGTTAGCTGGGATTACAGGCATGTGCCCCTTTGCCCTCCTCCCTCCCTTCCTGACATAGCACTCTGAGAGACTCACTGGGTATAATAAGTGCCAGAGAAGGAAGGACAATGCCAGGTTATACACTTGAAGTCTGCTGGCACTGCTTCAGGCTGACACCTCGATTTCCTGACCCTATGATTGTTCCTGTGTCAAAATATTTATAATTAAGAAAAGTATATCTTCTCTCATTTAAGTGATAGGTTGCTACTTTTCTTTCTGTGTAATAGTGAAAGAAAATGTAAACGCCCCTGACCTAGGAGGATCTAGGTAGAGGAAACACATCAAACACTGAGATCCTGATCTCAGAGAAGGCCTCCCAGTGAAAGCCTTTCTTCACAGAACCAAGCTTCAGTTCCCTGAACCAGGGCGGCGAGTTCCTGCCTGCAGGTTGCTTCAGGGACCAGGACAGGGCAGCCAGGGACTTCCCCAAGCAGCCCACAGCCCAGCCCCCTCTGGCGGGAAGTGCCTTTCCAGGCTAGCTTCTTGGAGCAGACCGCCTAGTGAGAGCCTTTCTACACAGAGCCAGCCACAAATCTCCAAGCCAGCGGAGAACTCTGGCCCGCAAGCAGCCTCTGGGACCAGGGCAAGGCAGCCAGAGACCTCTCCAGGTGGACCTGCCCCCCCCCCCCCCCGCCCGCAGGCTTTTTCCACGGGGCGATCCAAGATGGCGGACTACAGGGTGAGTGCATCTCCAGTCACTCCAGAACCCAGGATTCAAGAAGGGGAGGCATTGAGAGACTCAGACTAAAATAGAGCCACGGGGTGAGTCTCCCCCACCCACTGAAGCTCTGCTCCGAGGGCAGGCCCGAATTCGGGTGGCTTATTAGAGTAGGGCAGGGCAGCTGGAGTCCTCACCAGGCAGCCCTGCACACTCCGGTGGTGGGCTCCGCCCACAGGGCCAGATTCTCCAGCCTCTCGGAGTGGGCCCCCCAGTGAGAGCCTTCCGGCACAGAACCAAGTTTCAAGTCCCTGAGGCAGCGCGGAAGTTCCTGCGCCCAGGTTGCCTCAGGGAACAGGACAGGGCAGCCAGGGACTTCCTCAAGCAGCCCGTCTCCCTCCGGCAGGAAGCGCCTTTCCAGGCTAGCTTCTTGGGGCAGGCCCCCCAGTGAGAGCCTTTCCACACAGAGCCAGCTCCAAGTCCTCCAACCAGTAGCAGGCTAGGGGCAGTTTTCCTTGGAAGCACTACATTATCAACTTACTCCAAGACTTCAGGCTACTGAAGGCAGGAAGGTGATAAACTGGAAATCTACAGGGATACTATAGGCAATAGAAGAATTCTGCAATATCACAAGGTCCCACTGACATCTGACCAATATGAGAAAACAAGGGAAGAAAATGTCCCAAACAAACCTAGATACTATATCAATAAAGCCCAATGACAGCACAGCAGAAGGAATGTCAGAAAGGGAGGTCAGAATGTATATAATTAAAACAATCAGAGAAGCAAACGAGGAGATGAAAGAGCAAATGCAGGCATTGAAGGAGGAGATGAAAGAGCAAATGCAGGCATTAAATGATCGCACCAATCAACAGTTAAAGGAGCAAATATGGGAAGCAAGAGATCATTTCAATAAAGAGTTAGAGATATAGAAAACAAACAAACAAACAGAAATCCTTGAAATGAAGGAAACAATAAACCAAGTTGAAAACTCCATAGAAAGCATAACCAATAGGATAGAACACCTGGAAGACAGAACCTCAGATATTGAAGACAAAATATTTAATCTTGAAAACAAAGTTGACCAAACAGAGAAGATGGTAAGAAATCATGAACAGAATCTACAAGAACTATGGGATATCATGAAAAGGACAAATTTAAGAATTATTGGACTGAGGAAGGCTTAGAGAAACAAACCAAAGGAATGAGCAATCTATTCAATGAAATAATACCAGAAAGTTTCCAAAATCTGAAGAATGAAATGGAAAACCAAGTACAAGAGGCTTATAGGACTCCAAATATACAAAATTACAATAGACACACACCAAGGCACATTATTATGAAAATACCTAACATACAAAATAAAGACAGAATTTTATAGGCCGCAAGAGAAAAGAATCAAATTACATACAGGGGGAAACCAGTAAGAATATCAGCAGATTTTTCAATCCAGACCCTAAAAGCTAGAAGGGCCTGGAACAACATTTACCAAGCCCTGAAAGAAAATGGATGCCAACCAAGAATCTTATACCCAGCAAAACTTACTTTCAGATTTGACGATGAAATAAGATCCTTCCATGACAAACAAAAGCTAAAGGAATTTACAAAAAGAAAGCCGGCATTGCAGAATATTCTCAGCAAAATATTCCATGAGGAAGAGATGAAAAACAACTATGCAAATCAGCAACGGGAGGAACTAGCCTAAAGGAATAGCCAAATAAAGGAGAAACCAAATCATGTCAAAAAACAAAAATGAGTCAAATGACTAGGAATACAAATCATGTGACAATAATAACCCAGAATGTTAATGGCCTGAACTCATCAATCAAAAGACATAGACTGGCAGAATGGATTAAAAATAAAAATCCAACATTTTGCTGCCTGCAAGAGACTCATCTCATAGAAAGAGATAACCATAGGCTAAAGGTGAAAAGATGGGAAAAAACATACCATGCACAGGGACACAGCAAAAAAGCTGGAGTATCCATCCTCATTTCAGATAATGTGGACTTCATGCCAAAACTAGTCAGAAGGGATAAAGAAGGACATTACATACTGCTTAAGGGAAGCATAAATCAGCAAGACATAACAATCATAAACATTATGCCCCAAACATTGGCTCATCCATGTACGTCAAACAAATCCTTCAAAATTCCAGAAATCAAATAGACCACAACACAATAAACCAGAGGCGATTTTAACACACCTCTCTCACCGCTGGATAGATCGTCCAAACAAAAATTGAATAAAGAAACCATAGACCTCAATAACACAATCAACCATTTAGACTTAACCGACTTATATAGAATATACCATCCAACAAAGAACGAATACACTTTCTTCTCAGCAGCACATGGATCCTTCTCTAAGATAAACCATGTCTTATGCCACAAAGCTACTGTTAGCAAATACAAGAAGATAGAGATACTACCTTGTACTCTATCAGATCATAATGGATTGAAATTAGAAATAAATGACAGAATAAAAAAACAGAAACTTCTTCAATACCTGGAGATTAAATAATACACTATTATATGATGAATGGATAACAGAAGACATCAGGAGGGAAATAAAAAAATTCTTAGAAGTAAATGAGAACAAAGACACATCATATCAAAATCTCTGGGCACTATGAAAGCAGTACTTAGAGGAAGATTTATTTCATGGGACACATTCAACAAAAGAAGTAGAAATCAACAAATAAATGACTTAGCACTACAGCTCAAAGCCCTAGAAAAAGAAGAGCAGACCAACACAAAAAGTAGTAGAAGACAGGAAATAGTTAATATCAGAGCCGAAATCAACGAAATTGAAACAAAAGAAACAATCGGAAAAATTAACAAAATAAATAGTTGGTTCTTTGAAAAAATGAACAAAATTGATAAACCCTTAGCCACACTAACAAAGAGAAAGAGGGAGAAAACTCAAATTACCAAACTTCGGAATGAACAAGGAAATATCACAACAGACACGAGTGAAATACAAAACATAATTAGAAGCTATTTCGAAAATCTATACTCCAACAAAACAGAAAACCTCGAAGACATCAACAAGTTTCTAGAGACACGTGAATTACCTAAACTGAACGAGGAGGACATACACAACTTAAATAAATCAATTTCAAGCAATGAAATAGAAGAGGTCATCAAAAGCCTACCAACAAAGAAAAGTCCAGGACCAGATGGGTTCTCAGCCGAGTTCTACAAAACCTTTAAAGAAGAGCTCATTCCAATACTTCTCAAAATATTCCATAAAATAGAAGAAGGGGGAACCCTCCCAAACTCATTCTATGAAGCCAATATCACCCTGATACCTAAACCAGACAGAGACACATCGAGGAAAGAAAATTTCAGACCAATATCCTTAATGAACATCGATGCAAAAAACTCTCAACAAAATTTTAGCAAATCGCATACAAAAATATATTAAAAAGATAGTGCACCACGATCAAGTGGGTTTTATCCCAGGGATGCAAGGTTGGTTCAACATCTGGAAATCAATAAATGTCATTCACCATATCAACAGACTAAAAGTTAAGAATCACATGATTATTTCAATAGATGCAGAAAAAGCATTCAATAAAATACAGCTTCCCTTCATGCTCAAAACTCTAGAAAAAATTGGGGTAGTGGGAACATTCCTTAACATGGTAAAGGCCATCTACGCTAAGCCCATGGCTAATATCATTCTAAATGGTGAAAAACTGAAAGCATTCCCCCTAAAAACTGGAACAAGACAGGGATGCCCTCTTTCACCACTTCTATTCAATATCGTTCTTGAGACTCTAGGGAGAGCAATTAGACAAACCAAAGAAATTAAAGGGATACGAATTGGAAAAGATGAACTCAAAATATCCCTGTTCGCTGATGACATGATTATATATTTAGAAGAACCTGGAAATTCCACCAGAAAACTCTTAGAACTCATAAGTGAATTCAGTAAAGTAGCAGGTTACAAGATCAATGCTCATAAATCCAATGCATTTTATACATAAGTGATGAATCTTTGGAAAGAATAATCAGGAAAACTACCCCATTCACAATAGCATCAAAAAAAAAATAAAATACTTGGGAATCAATCTCACAAAAGAGGTGAAAGACCTCTACAATGAGAACTATACAACACTAAAGAAAGAAATTAAAGAACACCTTAGAAGATGGAAAGATCTTCCATGTTCTTGGATAGGAAGAATTAATATTGTCAAAATGGCCACACTACCTAAAGTGCTATACAGATTCAATGCAATTCCAATTAAAATCCCAATGATGAACCTTACAGAAATAGAGCAAGCAATTATGAAATTCATCTGGAAGAATAAGAAACCCAGAATAGCTAAAGCCATCCTTAGCAGGAAGAGTGAAACAGGGGGTATCGCAATACCAGATTTCAACTATACTACAAAGCAATAGTAACAAAAACGGCATGGTATTGGTACCAAAATAGACAGGTAGATCAATGGTACAGAATAGAGGACACGGACACAAACCCAAATAAATACAATTTTCTCATACTAGACAAAGGTGCCAAAAATATGCAATGGAGAAAATATAGCCTCTTCAACAAATGGTGCTGGGAGAATTGGAAATCCATATACAATAGAAAGAAAGTAACCCCATATCTCTCACCATGCATGAAACTAAACTCAATGTGGATTAAGGACCTCGGAATCGGACCAGAGACCCTGCAAATTATAGAAGAAAAAGTAGGTCCAGATCTTCTACATGTCGGCTTAGGACCAGACTTCCTCAACAGGACTCCCATAGCAGAAGAAATAAAAGCAAGAATCAACAACTGGGATAGATTCAAACTAAAAAGTTTTTTCTCAGCAAAGGAAACTATCAGCAATGCGAAGAAAGAGCCTTCATAGTGGGAGAAAATCTTTGCCTCTCATACTTCAGATAGAGCACTAATCTCCAGAATCTATAAAGTACTCAAAAAACTCTACACCAAGTATGCAAATGATCCAATCAACAAATGGGCTAAGGAAATGAATAGACACTTCACAGAAGAAGATCTACAAGCAATCAACAAACATATGGAAAAATGTTCAACATCTCTAGTAATAAGAGAAATGCAACTCAAAACCACCCTAAGATTTCATCTCACCCCAATTAGAATGGCGATTATCAAGAATACAAGCAACAACAGGTGTTGGCGAGGATGTGGGGAAAAAGGTACACTCATACATTGCTGGTGGGGCTGCAAATTAGTGCAGCCACTCTGGAAAGCAGTGTGGAGATTCCTTAGAAAAGTTGGAATGGAACCACCATTTGACCCAGCTATCCCACTCCTTGGCCTATACCCAAAGGACTTAAAATCAGCATACTACAGAGATACAGCCACATCAATGTTCATAGCTGCTCAATTCACAATAGCCAGACTGTGGAACCAACCTAGATGCCCTTCAATTGATGAGTGGATAAAGAAGCTGTGGTATATATATGCAATGGAATATTACTCAGCCATAAAGAATGATAAAATTATGGCATTTGCAGGCAAATGGATGAAATTGGAGAATATAATTAAGTGAGATAAGCCAATCTCAAAAAACCAAAGGTCGAATGATATCGCTAATAAGTGGATGAGATCACATAATGCGTGGAGGGATGGGTTAGTGTTAAGGTTAGAGTTAGTGTTAGGAAGGGGGGCAAGAATGGAGGAAGGAAGGACTGTATAGAGGGAAAAGAGGGGTGGGAGGGGTGGGAGGGGTGGGGGGAAGGGAAAAAATAACAGAATGAATCAAACAACATTACCCTATGTAAATTTATGATTACACAAATGGTATGCCTTTACGCCATGTACAAACAGAGAAACAACATGTATCCCATTTGTTTACAATAAAAAAAGAAGAAGAAAAAAAAAAAAACCATCAGGAGAGGGATGGGGTTGTGACTCAGTGGTAGGGTGCTTGCTTAGCATGTGTGATGCACGGGGTTCAATCCCCGGCACCACATAAAAATAAACAAAAAAAAGAAAAAAAAAAAGAATGATGTTGGACGTGGGCTTAGCATAAATAGCCTTTACAATGTTCAGGTATGTTCCTACTATCCCTATTTTTTCTAGTGTTTTCAGCATGAAGGGGTGTTGTATATTGTCAAATGCTTTTTCTGCGTCAATTGAAATAACCATATGATTGTTATTCTTAAATCTATTGACATGATGGATTACGTTTATTGATTTACAAATGTTAAACCATCCTTGCATTCCAGGAATGAACCCCACTTGATTGTGGTGCACACTTTTCTTAATATGTTTTTGGATACGGTTTGCCAATATTTTGTTAAGGATCTTTGCATCTATATTCATCAAGGATATTGGTCTAAAATTTTCTTTCCTTGATGTGTCTTTTCCTGGTTTGGGTATGAGGGTGATATTAGCTTCATAGAATGAGTTCGGTAGGGTACCCTCCTTTTCTATTTCCTGGAATACTTTGAGAAGTATTGGAATGAGTTCTTCTTTGAAGGTCTTGTAGAACTCGGTTGAGTGTCCGTCTGGTCCTGGGCTTTTCTTGGATGGTAGGACGCATCCAAGATTAAAAGCATTTCTTAATTTTTTTTTTCTTCTAGTACTGGGAATTTAACCCAGGGGTGCTTTATTTTGAGACTTGGTCTTGCTAATTTCTGAGGCTGGTCTTGAACTTGCATTCTCATGCCTTAGTGTTTTAGTCAGTTTTTTCACTGCTGCTAGTGAAAGACCTTACCAGCACAATTGTAGAGGAAGAAAAGTTTATTGGAGTACTCACAATTTCAGAGGTCTCAGTCCATAGAAGTCCAGCACCATTCTTTGGAGCTGCAGGTGAATGAGGCTGAACATCACAGGCAAGAATGTGGTACAGGGACACAACTCACATGATAATCAGAAAGCAGAGAGAGATGTCTCCACTTGCCAGGTATAAATATATAACCAAAACCATGCTCCCAATTCCACCTCCTCCAGTCACACTCTAGGACTTCAGTTACCCCTCAGTTAATCCCTAACAGGGGATTAATTCACTGACTGGGTTAAGGTTCTCACAACCTAATCATTTCTCCTCTGAACCTTCTTGCATTGTCTCACACATGAGCATTTGGTGGACACCTCACATCCAGACCATAACACTGAGTATTACAAATTGTTGGGATTTCTAGGTACACAACAAGCCCAGCAGGGTTTCTTAAATCTTTACACATTTTTTTTTTTTTTTTGGTAGACATTTTATTTAGCTTAGTTGATTTTCAAGCCTGGGCATTTGTGAGACAGGTTTCACGGAGGGATTTTCTGTGCCTTTGTCAGGATCTCAGTGGTTTTTTTTTTTTTTTTTTTTTTTTTTGACTGCATGGCAACTTTATTCATAATAGCTCAAAACTTAAGAGAACCCAAATGTTTACCAACAGCACAATGAATGAAAATTTTACAGTGTGAAAAAATTTTCATATATAAGATTACTATACAGGAAGGGGAATGAACAATAGGTAGAAACAACATGGATCAATCTCACAAAATTACGTTAAGCAAAATAAGACAAAAATATACTTTATGTGACACCACGACATGAATTTAAACAACAGACATAACTATTCTGTAGTGTGAAAAAATCAGAATAACACTTATCATTTTGGCATTGTTGCTGAAAAGGAACACAAAATGGGCTTTCTGGAATGTTGACAGTGTTTTCTATACTGATCTGGGTGATGATTCCAAGAGTATATGTAAGCATTTAAATTTTGTATATTTTACCTCATTTTTGTTAGACTTTAAATATTAAAAAAAAAAAAAGTTCAAACAAACAATTTTGTTTTCCTTCAAGAAGTCACTCCTGCTTCAGCCAGAAGGGGAAAAACATGAATCTCAAGGTAAAGACAACTCCAAAAAGGATTGAGCTATGTTAAAATTACCTCATGCAATTAGAACTAGTTAGGATTCAAGCAATTAGAAAAGTTTTCCCATTGCCTAATGAGAAGGTATAAACAACCATATTCATCTAATACAGGTAATCATTAATTACATCTGTTTCTAAGATAAAGTTCCTCATTTAAGAGTTATGACTCTCAACTAATTTAGTTTTTTAATGTTCTAAATTCAAGAATCCTACTCAGGTAATTTTAATCTGGCTGTAAGATCTTGCTGACTAATTTGATGATTCTGTACATGTTAGCGCTGAAATTCTAATTGCTTTACATTATCAGAGGTGCTGGTCTCTCAATTAAAAAATAGAAACTTTGTCCAAATCATTTGAGTAAGTAGTTAAATATGTTAAACCTTTTCCAGAAATGGAAACCAAACAACCAAATCAAATCACTTATTCAATGTCCAAAATGGCTCATTAGCAATGATTACAATTAGGTAACTTTAGGTGACGTAGGCAGGTTAGACACAGTGCATTATTAAGCCATGACTCCAATTGTTTTACCTCTTTTTGTGAAATTGCCACTAGCGGCTTATAATTCCAAACTGTAATTTCTTTAAGATCAGAAACCATCTCTCACTCTATACGTTATTCCTCTCAGTTTCTAGCTTAGCTAATAATATCTTGTGTTTGATATTCCAGATGTGACTTAATATGATGTAGAAGATATTAATTTTAAAAAAAGAAAAACTAAGAAGAAAATGTAAGAATGAGTACAAAAAATGGAATCAATATGAAATTTAAAAGGCAGATGCTAAGTATTTTCTGGGAATGGCTCTAAATTTGGCTCTCAGTTTTCTAGCAGCCACTCCTGATGCTGGGGATATTATTAGTGCCTAATCCATGTTGAGTACTGTTGGATGAAAATTAGAATGGAAAAATCATCACATGTAGCTGGAAATCTGCAGTCTTTTCCTTTTCTAAGTACCTTTTCTTTTATAGGGTATTTTGATTTGTCAGCTTTTGCTGACCTGATTCCAGAAGCCCTTTTTGCTACTGGTCCTGTGGTTTCTTGCTTCCAATTTATCCAGAGTTCCCACTTGCATTTATGGTTTATTTTATTATTTGTATTAATAATTAGGTTTTGAAATTTTGACCCTGATAATAAATATTAATTTTTTTTATTCATTCTGTTATTATTTTTTCCCTTCCCCCCCACCCCTCCCACCCCTCTTTTCCCTCTATACAGTCCTTCCTTCCTCCATTCTTACCACCCTCCTTATCCCTAACCCTAAACCTAACCCTAACCCTAACGCTAACCCCTCCTAACCCCGATTGTATGTCCTCATCCACTTATCAGTGAGATCATTCGTCCTTTAATTTTTTGAGATTGGCTTATCTCACTTAGCATGATATTCTCCAATTTCATCCATTTGCCTGCAAATGCCATAATTTTGTCATTCTTCATGGTGGAGTAATATTCCATTGTATATATGTGCCACAGTTTCTTTATCCATTCATCAACTGAAGGGCATCTAAGTTGGTTCCACAATCTGGCTATAGTGAATTGAACAGCTATGAACATTGATGTGGCTGTATCTCTGTAGTATGCTGATTTTAAGTCCTTTGGGTATAGGCCAAGGAGTGGGAGAGCTGGGTCAAATGGTGGTTCCATTCCAAGTTTTCTGAGGAATCTCCATACTGCTTTTCAGAGTGGCAGCACTAATTTGCAACCCCACCAGCAATGTATGAGTGTACCTTTTTCCCCACATCCTCGCCAACACCTGTTGTTGCTTGTGTTCTTGATAATTGCCATTCTAATTGGGGTGAGATGAAATCTTAGGGTAGTTTTGATTTGCATTTCTCTTATTACTAGAGATGTTGAACATTTTTTCATATATCTGTTGATTGTTTGTACATCTTCTCTGAAGTGTCTGTTCATCTCCTTAGCTCATTTGTTGATTGGATTATTTGTATTCTTGGTGTAGAGTTTTTTGAGTTCTTTATAGATTCTGGATATTAGCACTCTACCTGAAGTATGAATGGCAAAGATATTCTCCCACTCTGTAGGCTCTCTCTTCACATTACTGATAGTTTCGTTTGCTCAGAGAAAGCTTTTTAGTTTGAATCTATCCCAGTGGTTGATTCTAGCTTTTATTTCTTGTGCTATGGGAGTCCTGTTAAGGAAGTCTGATCCTAAGCCAACAAGTTGAAGGTTTGGACCTACTTTTTCTTCTATAAGATGCAGGGTCTCTGGTCCGATTCCGAGGTCCTTAATCCACATTGAGTTTAGTTTCATGCATGGTGAGAGATATGGGGTTACTTTCTTTCTATTGTATATGGATTTCCAATTCTCCCAGCACCATTTGTTGAAGAGGCTATATTTTCTCCATTGCATATTTTTGGCACCTTTGTCTAGTATGAGAAAATTGTATTTATTTGGGTTTGTGTCCGTGTCCTCTATTCTGTACCATTGATCTACCTGTCTATTTTGGTACCAATACCATGCCGTTTTTGTTACTATTGCTTTGTAGTATAGTTGAAATCTGGTATTGCGATACCCCGTTTCACTCTTCCTGCTAAGGATGGCTTTAGCTATTCTGGGTTTCTTATTCTTCCAGATGAATTTCATAATTGCTTGCTCTATTTCTGTAAGGTTCATCATTGGGATTTTAATTGGAATTGCATTGAATCTGTATAGCACTTTAGGTAGTGTGGCCATTTTGACAATATTAATTCTTCCTATCCAAGAACATGGAAGATCTTTCCATCTTCTAAGGTGTTCTTTAATTTCTTTCTTTAGTGTTGTATAGTTCTCATTGTAGAGGTCTTTCACCTCTTTTGTGAGATTGATTCCCAAGTATTTTATTTTTTTTTTGATGCTATTGTGAATGGGGTAGTTTTCCTGATTATTCTTTCCAAAGATTCATCACTTATGTATAAAAATGCATTGGATTTATGAGCATTGATCTTGTAACCTGCTACTTTACTGAATTCACTTATGAGTTCTAAGAGTTTTCTGGTGGAATTTCCAGGTTCTTCTAAATATATAATCATGTCATCAGCGAACAGGGATATTTTGAGTTCATCTTTTCCAATTCGTATCCCTTTAATTTCTTTGGTTTGTCTAATTGCTCTCCCTAGAGTCTCAAGAACAATATTGAATAGAAGTGGTGAAAGAGGGCATCCCTGTCTTGTTCCAGTTTTTAGGGGGAATGCTTTCAGTTTTTCACCATTTAGAATGATATTGGCCATGGGCTTAGCGTAGATGGCCTTTACCATGTTAAGGAATGTTCCCACTACCCCAATTTTTTCTAGAGTTTTGAGCATGAAGGGAAGCTGTATTTTATTGAATGCTTTTTCTGCATCTATTGAAATAATCATGTGATTCTTAACTTTTAGTCTGTTGATATGGTGAATGACATTTATTGATTTCCAGATGTTGAACCAACCTTGCATCCCTGGGATAAAACCCACTTGATCGTGGTGCACTATCTTTTTAATATATTTTTGTATGCGATTTGCTAAAATTTTGTTGAGAGTTTTTGCATCGATGTTCATTAAGGATATTGGTCTGAAATTTTCTTTCCTCGATGTGTCTCTGTCTGGTTTAGGTATCAGGGTGATATTGGCTTCATAGAATGAGTTTGGGAGGGTTCCCCCTTCTTCTATTTTATGGAATATTTTGAGAAGTATTGGAATGAGCTCTTCTTTAAAGGTTTTGTAGAACTCGGCTGAGAACCCATCTGGTCCTGGACTTTTCTTTGTTGGTAGGCTTTTGATGACCTCTTCTATTTCATTGCTTGAAATTGATTTATTTAAGTTGTGTATGTCCTCCTCGTTCAGTTTAGGTAATTCACGTGTCTCTAGAAACTTGTTGATGTCTTCGAGGTTTTCTGTTTTGTTGGAGTATAGATTTTCGAAATAGCTTCTAATTATGTTTTGTATTTCACTCGTGTCTGTTGTGATATTTCCTTGTTCATTCCGAAGTTTGGTAATTTGAGTTTTCTCCCTCTTTCTCTTTGTTAGTGTGGCTAAGGGTTTATCAATTTTGTTCATTTTTTCAAAGAACCAACTATTTATTTTGTTAATTTTTCCGATTGTTTCTTTTGTTTCAATTTCGTTGATTTCGGCTCTGATATTAACTATTTCCTGTCTTCTACTACTTTTTGTGTTGGTCTCCTCTTCTTTTTCTAGGGCTTTGAGCTGTAGTGCTAAGTCATTTATTTGTTGATTTCTACTTCTTTTGTTGAATGTGTCCCATGAAATAAATCTTCCTCTAAGTACTGCTTTCATAGTGCCCAGAGATTTTGATATGATGTGTCTTTGTTCTCATTTACTTCTAAGAATTTTTTATTTCCCTCCTGATGTCTTCTGTTATCCATTCATCATATAATAGTGTATTATTTAATCTCCAGGTATTGAAGAAGTTTCTGTTTTTTATTCTGTCATTTATTTCTAATTTCAATCCATTATGATCTGATAGAGTACAAGGTAGTATCTCTATCTTCTTGTATTTGCTAACAGTAGCTTTGTGGCATAAGACATGGTTTATCTTAGAGAAGGATCCATGTGCTGCTGAGAAGAAAGTGTATTCGCTCTTGGTTGGATGGTATATTCTATAAATGTCCGTTAAGTCTAAATTATTGATTGTGTTATTGAGGTCTATGGTTTCTTTGTTCAATTTTTGTATGGAGGATCTGTCCAGTGGTGAGAGAGGTGTGTTAAAATCACCTAGTATTACTGTGTTATGGTCTATTTAGTTTCTGAAATTGAGAAGGATTTGTTTGACATACATGGATGAGTCACTGTTTGGGGCATAGATGTTTATGATTTTTATATCTTGCTGATTTATGCTTCCCTTAAGCAGTATGAAATGTCCTTCCTTATCCCTTCTGACTAACTTTGGCTTAAAGTCCACACTATCTGAAATGAGAATGGATACTCCAGCTTTTTTGCTGAGTCCATGTGCATGCTATGTTTTTCCCCATCCTTTCACCTTTAGTCTATGAGTATCTTTTTCTATGAGGTGAGTCTCTTGCAGGCAAAATATTGTTGGATCTTTCTTTTTAATCCAACCTGCCAGTCTATATCTTTTGATTGATGAATTCAGACCATTAACCTTCAGGGTTATTACTGAGATATGCTTTGGTTTCCCTGTCGTTTGGTTCACTTTTTAAATTTTATTTATTTATTTATTTATTTGACACTTGGTTCCTCCTTTATTTGACAATTCCTTTGGGATAATTCCTCCCTTTGCTGATTTGCTTCTTTGTTTTTCATCTCTTCCTCATGGACTATTTTGCTGAGAATGTTCTGTAATGCTGGCTTTCTTTTTGTAAATTCTTTTAGCTTTTGTTTATCATGGAAGGATTTTATTTCATCATCAAATTTGAAGGTAAGTTTTGCTGGGTATAAGATTCTTGGTTGGCATCCATTTTCTTTCAGGGCTTGAAAAATGTTGTTCCAGGCCCTTCTAGCTTTTAGGGCCTGGATTGAAAAATCTGCTGAAATCTGTATTGGTTTCCCCCTGAATGTAATTTGGTTCTTTTCCCTCAGCCTTTAAAATTCTATCTTTATTTTGTATGTTAGGTATTTTCATTATAATGTGCCTTGGTGTGGGTCTGTTGTAATTTTGTGTATTTGGAGTCCTATAAGCCTCTTGAACTTGATTTTCCATTTCATTCTTCAGATTTGGGAAATTTTCTGATATCATTTCATTGAATAAATTGTTCATTCCTTTGGCTTGTTTCTGTAGGCCTTCCTCAATCCCAATAATTCTTAAATTTGGCCTTTTCATGATATCCCATAGTTCTTGTAGATTCTGTTCATGATTTCTTACCATCTTCTCTGTTTGTTCAACTTTGTTTTCAAGGTTAAATATTTTGTCTTCAATGTCTGAGGTTCTGTCTTCCAGGTGTTCTATCCTACTGGATATGCTTTCTATGGAGTTCTTAATTTGGTTTATTGTTTCCTTCATGTCAAGAATTTCTGTTTGGTTTTTTTTCAATATCTCTAACTCTTTATTGAAATGATCTTTTGCTTCCTGTATTTGCTCTTTTAATTGTCGATTGGTGCGATCATTCAATGCCTGCATTTGCTCTTTCATCTCATCATTCAGTGCGTGCATTTGCTCTTTCATCTCATCATTTGCTTCCCTGATCATTTTAATTAGTTACATTCTGAACTCCTTTTCTGTCATTTCTTCTGCCATGCTGTCATTGGGTTTTATTGATGTAACATCTAGATTTGTTTAAGGCATATTCTTCCCTTGTTTTCTCATGTTGTTCAGGTATCAGTGGACTGCTGAGATATTGCAGATTTCCTCTATTGACTTATAATGTCCCTGAAGATTTCTAGTATATCCCCTCTTAGCCTTCAGTAGGCTGAAGTCTTGGAGGAAGTTGATAGTGCGGTGCTCCACAAGGAAGCTGCCTCTCTAGGGGTGGTGGCCTTCAGGTGGGGTATATTTCCTGCTAGTGGGCAGAGGCGTCTCCACTTGTTGACCAATGGTCATCCAAAGGGTAACTAGGCTGCGGGCTGAGGCAAGGCCTGTTTGGGCCTGTGTCTCTGGTTTTACCGTCCTTGTGGGAAAACCTCACCCGGCAGGGAAGACTCACCTGGTGGAGAGGTCTCGCTGGTCAGTTCCCCTCCTAGAGGTTCCCCTCAATCTACAACTACTGCCTGGGCTGGGCTGCCTTCCTCTGCAACGTTCCCAGGGGCCCGGCCCTACCTCCTGGGCCTGGGAGCCTCACCCTTCGCTGCCCCTCCTCAGAGAATCTGCCCGCTGTCCTGGAACCTTCGCTCCGCCCCTAAGCGTGTCTCTGTGAGGCTCTTACACCAAGAAGACTCCTAGGTCCTGGGACCCTGCTCTGCACCTAATCGCCTGGCTATGCGGCCCCTCCTCTGAGCAGCCACCTGGAGCCCCGTACAATCGCTCCAAGTCCCAGAGACCCGTCGCACGACTCTTCCTCCAGACAGCCGCCCGGTGTTCCGGTGTGGTCACTAGGAGTCCAAGAAACTCACTGCGAGCCACCTCCTCCTGCCAACTGCCCGTAGCCCTGGGCAGTCACTCCAAGTCCAAGTGACTCGCCCCATTCCTCCTTCTCCTCCAGGTAGCTCCCCGGGTGTTCAGGAGCGGTCACTGTGAGTCACTCTGAGTCCCTCTGAGTCCATGTGACCTGCTGCACGCCTCTTCTGGGCAGCCACCTGGAGCTCTGGTATGGCCACCGGACCAATCGACCCACCGCGCTCCTCCTCCAGGCAGCCCCCCGGTGTTCAGGAGTGGTCGCGTTAAGTCCAAACAACTCACCACTTGCCTTCTCCTCTGAGCAGCTGCCTGGAGCTCCAACGCAGTCACTGCAAGTCCAAGCGACCCGCCGCGCTCCTCCTCCTCCTCCTCCTCCAGGCAGCCCCCTGGTGTTCAGGATCGGTCGCTTTAAGTCCAAACAGCTCGCCATGCAGCTCCTCCTCCGGCAACCGCCCGTAGCTCTGGTATAGTCACTCCAAATCCAAGTAGCCACGCTTCTCCTCCTCCTCCTCAGAGCACGCCCTGGTGTTCAGGAATGGTCGCTCCGAGTCCAAACAGCTCGCCGAGCAGCTCCTCCTCTGGCAACTGCCTGTAGCTCTGGCGCAGTCGCTCCAAGTCCAAGCGCCTCGCTGCACTGCTCCTCCTCCTCCGCGCAGGCCCCAGTGTTCAGAAGTGGTTGCTCTGAGTCCAAACAGCTCTCCTTGCAGCCCCTCCTCTGGGCCACCGCCCGGAGCCCCAGTGGTTGCTCTGAGTCCCAGTGCTGTGCTAAGCGGCCTCCTCTACAATGCTCCCAGTTGTCCGAGTTCATTGCTCCAGCGGGGGGAGGGGTGTCTCCCGGCAACTCTACTTCACAAAGTTCCCTGTGTTCCAGGACTACCGCCCCATCAGGGACGCCTCCCCAACAGGAGAGACTCACCCGGCTGCTTTGAGTTGGTCCCAAGTCTCTCAATTTCTCCTCTTTTGAATCCTGAGTCCTGGAGCAACATGAAATGCAGCCACCCTCTAGTCTGCCATCTTGAAACCCCCAACATCATTCTTAAAGGAGAAAAACTGAAACCATTCCCTTTAACAACGGGAACAAGACAGGGATGTCCTCTTTCACCACTTCTATTCAACATTGTCCTCAAAACTCTAGCCAGAGCAATTAGGCAGACTAAAGAAATTAAAGGGATATGAATAGGAAAAGAGGAACTAAAGCTGTCACTACTTGCGGATGACATGATTCTATATTTAGAGGATCCAAAAACCTCCTCCAGAGAACTTCTAGACCTCATCAATGAATTCAGCAAAATAGCAGGCTATAAAATAAACACGCATAAATCTACAGCATTTTTATACGCAAGTGATGAAACAGCTGAAAGGGAAATGAGGAAAACAACTCCATTTGCAATAGCCTCAAAAAAAATAAAATACTTGGGTATCAATCTAACCAAAGAGGTAAAAGATCTCTACAATGAAAACTACAAAACACTGAAGAAAGAAATTAAGAAAGACCTTAGAAGATGCAAAGATCTCCCATGTTCTTGGATAGGCAGAATTAATATTGTCAAAATGGCCATACTACCAAAAGTGCTATACAGATTCAATGCAATTCCAATTAAAATCCCAATGACGTACCTCACAGAAATAGAGCAAGCAATCATGAAATTCATCTGGAAGAATAAGAAACCCAGAATAGCTAAAGCAATCCTTAGCAGGAAGAGTGAAACAGGGGGGTATCGCAATACCAGAACTTCAACTATACTACAAAGCAATAGTAACAAAAAAGGCATGGTATTGGCACCAAAATAGACAGGTAGATCAATGGTACAGAATAGAGCACACAGACACAAACCCAAATAAATACAATTTTCTCATACTAGTCAAAGGTGCCAAAAATATGCAATGGAGAAAAGATAGCCTCTTCAACAAATGATGCTGGGAAAACTGGAAATCCATATGCAACAGAATGAAACTAAATCCCTATCTCTCACCCTGCACAAAACTCAACTCAAAACTTGAAATCAGACCAGAGACCCTGCATCTTATAGAAGAAAAAGTAGGTCCAAATCTTCAACTTGTTGGCTTAGGATCAGACTTCCTTAACAGGACTCCCATAGCACAAGAAATAAAAGCAAGAATCAATAACTGGGATAGATTCAAACTAAATAGCTTTCTCTCAGCAAAGGAAAGTATCAGCAATGCGAAGAGAGAGCCTACAGAATGGGAGAATATCTTTGCCTCTCATACTTCAGATAGAGCACTAATTTCCAGAATATATAAAGAACTCAAAAAACTCTACACCAAGAATACAAATAACCCAATCAACAAATGGGCTAAGGAAATGAACAGACACTTCACAGAAGAAGATCTACAAGCAATCAACAGATATATGAAAAAATGTTCAACATCTCTAGTAATAAGAGAAATGCAACTCAAAACCACCCTAAGATTTCATCTCACCCCAATTAGAATGGCGATTATCAAGAATACAAGCAACAACAGGTGTTGGCGAGGATGTGGGGAAAAAGGTACACTCATACATTGCTGGTGGGGCTGCAAATTAGTGCAGCCACTCTGGAAAGCAGTGTGGAGATTCCTTAGAAAACTTGGAATGGAACCTCCATTTGACCCAGCTATCCCACTCCTTGGCCTATACCCAAAGGACTTAAAATCTGCACACTTCAGAGATACAACCACATCAATGTTCATAGTGGCTCAATTCACAATAGCCAGACTATGGAACCAACCTAGATGCCCTTCAGTTGATGAATGGATAAAGAAACTGTGGTGTATATATATATATATATAATGGAATATTACTCAGCTATAAAGAATAATAAAATTATGGCATTTGCATGCAAATGGATGATATTGGAGAATATCATGTTAAGTGAGATAAGCCAATCTCAAAAATCCAAAAGAGGAATGTTCTCACTGATAAGCGGATGATGACACCTAATGGGGGGTGGGAGTGGAACAAGAATGGAGGAAGGAGGGACTGTATAGAGGGAAAAGACAGGTGGGAGGGGAGGCGGGGATGGAAAAAATAATGGAATGAATCAAACATCATTACTCTAAGTAAATTTATGAATATGCAAATGGTATGCTGTTACTCCATGTATAAACAGAAACAACATGTATCCCATTTGTTTATAATAAAAATAAATTTTAAAAAAAATCTTGGATGCGTCAAATAAGAAAACTGACATTCTGACAACTCTAAGTGTATAATTTTGACAGTTCAGTTAAATGAACCAATTCTTCAAAAAGCATTTAGTACTAAGACCAAATAAATATAAAACAGATAACCTGAATTACCCCTATCACTTCTCAAGAAATTGAATTTACAGTTTTAAAAAAAATCTGAAAAACAATTCTCCAAATCCTGATGGCTTCTCCTAACTGGCAAGTTTTACTAAACATTTAAAGAAATAAGTTCTACATAAATTTCTTTCAGAAAGTACATTCCAGTACATTCTATGAGTACAGCAAGTCTACAGACCAAAATCCCTCATGATTTATAGATACAAAACTCCTCAGCAAAATTGTTGGCAAATCAAGCCAGGTATGAGGGTAAACACCTGTAATCCCACTGTAATCCCTCTCGAGAGGCTGAGGCAGGTGGATTGAGAGTTCAGTCAGCCACAGTAAAAGCTAGGCCCTAAGTAAATCAGTGAGACCCTGTCTCTAAATAAAATAAAAAACAGGGTTGGGGATGTGGCTCAGTGGCTGAGTGCCCCTGAGTTCAATCCCCAGTTTCCAGCCCCCATCCCCGCACCCCCCCCCAAAAAAAACAAAGACAAATCTAAAGCTAACAGCTAACATCATAGTTGATGAGAGACTAATATGGAGACTGAATGTTTTCCCCTCTGATCCAGGAGCATAGGAGATTCTGTGGAGAAGGCAGCTCAAGACCTTCTTTCTTGAGTTAGCACTGACAAAGGCTTGTGTCTCACATTGCTTAAGTTCCAGTGGGCAATTAAATACGTCCAGTGATGTGTATCAGACTTTTATATAAATAGAAAGAGGAAAAAAATATAACTCAGAACAAAGAATGTAAAACACTTGTCAAGCCCACACTTGCCCTGCTAACCCCTGACATCCACCAAAGACAGGAAGGCATAGAAGACAGGCAAACTCTCCCATTTTTAATTATAGAGATCTTTTTCTCAGTCTAATTCCAAAATTATTGTCCCCCTAGGAAGTATGATAGGATTATAGAAAAAAATAAAAGTTCCCCCAAAACAAACAAAAATCCAGGAACTGTTTGGGCTTAGGGATTCATTCATTCAAGAGAATTGGTTGAGTATTTACATGGCACTCTGCCAAAAGTCTAGGAAACACAGTTGTGGTCCCCTCATAAGGAGCTAACAGTCTAGTGGTGAATACAGATTTTAAACAAATAATACAGACCATTAAATACCCAAGAAATCGAGGTAAAAAGGGCTTGATCTATTCACCCTACACCATGATCCCTCATACAACTCCTAATATGTCTCATCCATATTTCTGTTTATAAGTTAGTAGAAGAAAAGGAATACAAACTGGGAGAAGAGTCATATGAGAGAGAATCTATCAACTTCATCCAAACACAACTTTAATAATATTCACTTGACATCTCTGCCTGGTTGAGTACACCAAGTACATGAAGAAATTAAGAAAACAATGAGTTTCTTCTAGTGGCTAGCTATTTTTTTTTTAATCTTTCTTCACAATATCTACCATTCACTTATATTACCCATGAGTTGGTTCATACTTACTCCAAATCTCCCCCACAAGACTTCAAGTCCCAGTGGGCAGGGAGGGCTTGTTTGCTTATTCGTTTATTTGTTTTAATCACAGCATCAACAGAGTATATCAGGCTGCCAGGAACATAGTAAACACTTCATCCAATAAATGCTTTTTAACTAATGGATATCCCATATCATCCCAGCTCCATTTCTGATGCTTATCCCTGAAAGTTTGCCATTTGATTATAAAACATCATACTGAATAGTTCAGGAGGTTGATAATAACATATTATTCTCTTTTCCTCTCTCTCTCTAATCCCCACAAAAGTTTCATCATTATCCCCTCTTTAAGGACCTAGAAAACCTGGTGTTGACTTATACTCCTGACACTGCTTTCCGGATCTACCTGGCACGAAGCATGTAGCAATGACTTTGGACCAGCAGTAATGCTGAAAGGACACTGCTCACTATGACAAATTGAGGGAGCAAAGGTACATTCCCCTTAGAAACTCACCAGGAGCTGCAAACCTACACAAAGCCTGGGAGAGAGAGACCTGTGACAGCTGAGAGCCCCATTATGAATGTGGACCAGGACATCCAGAAGCAGTCATAATGACAGGAAACCTGCTACCTTTCTTAGAAGAACAATTGTCCCAGGTACTAACCCTGTGATGCTCACCTGTGTGTTGACATTTTCTGACGTCATCAGCCAGAAGTTCTACACCTAGAGTTTTCACCAAGGACACTTTTCATTATTATAACTTACATATAGAGCCCATATTTTGAATGCCTTTTTCATACTAAACTGATTCATAAAGTTAAAATTCATTTTCCCTGTTTACAAATTGTTCTAAGACTATAAAGACAAACTAAATCATTGGTTCAAATAACGAAGGCTAACTATTAAGTTACTATAAATTTAGCCTAATATATATATATGGATAGACAAACAGATACCAAATAGACCCTTAGTTACCCCGCCCAGCCTTTCTATGGGGAAATCTATTAAGGTTTTAAAATACTTAATATTTCTACATCTATTACTACGTGGCTGGAAAGCATTAATTTATCTAATTATCTAATCACACACACACACACACACACACACACACTATTTCACTTAAATTAGCTACATAAAACTGAAAATTAAAAATAATTCTTTAGCATTTCTTTTAGCAGCTTTTTAGCCACTATGATCAGAAAGGTCTAACAAGAATAATTAGAGGAGTAAAAGTTTATTTGGGGACTCCCTATTTCAGATGTCTCAGTCCACAGGTGGCCAAATCCATTCTTCAGGGCCCGAAATGAGGCAGACCATCATGGCCCAAGTGTGTGGCAGAGGAAAACAATTGGGGACACCAGGAAGTAGAGACTTCACTCACCAGGGACAAAAATACTTACCCCAAAGGCAAGCCAACAATGACCTACCTCCTGAAACATATCCTATCTGCCTACCACTACCCCTCAGTTAATACCTATCAGGATTAATTCACTGATTGGATTAAGAGCTCATAATCCAATCATTTCACATCTAAACCTTCTTGCATTGTCTCACATGTGAACTTTTGGAGGAACACCTAATATTTAAACCATAACAGGGATGTGAGGTGGAAAAGGCTTTGGGAACCTACAAGCCTCACTTAACTTTTTCTACAATAGATATCTCTTGCACTGTTCTAGGGTTATGAGGTAAAGGTAAATGTAGCTTTGCCTGCCTCATTCTTAGGACCAGAAGTCATAGATAGACTCTTAAGAAGCATTTCCAGATTATGAAGCTTGCTAACATCTTTCACTTTGTTCTCAAGGGAACTGAGCAACCTTACTGTTGTTGGGCACTTGCATGGTGTTTCTGGTGAAACAGAGCCATCGCAACAGAACACCAACCTCAGATAGTCATTCTGTGACCAGGACGAAGTGACAACAAGCAAGATCATTTCATAATCTTACCCAAACGCAGAGGAAAATCATTGTGCTACACTATACTACATTCCTTCCAATAAAGATTATTGTTCTTTCCTGCAGGCCTAAATAACAATGCTAATGCTACCCCTCTATCATCTAGTCTTCTTACAATTTAAGAAAACGTGGCCAGGGCGTTGTGGCTGGAATCCCAGGGACTTTGGTGGCTGAAGCAGAAGAATGGCAAGTTCAAGGTCAGCCTGGGCAACTTAGTGAGACCCTGTCTCAAAATGAAAAATTAAAAGGTCTGGGGAGGTCGCTCAGTGGTAGACAACTCCTAGGTTAAATCCCCAACACTGAAAAAAAAAAAAATAATATATATATATGTATATATATATATATATATATGTGCAAATATACGAAAGAAAATCTAAACATGCAACTTGATTCTTCACAAAAACTCACCATCGCCCACACCAAAGTGATCCATGAGGTTCTTCCTTTATTCCTAGTCCATTTTCGTTCTTTCTTTTTTCAAGTGTCGTATATCTGCCCCCCTAAGTCTTACATCCTTCTTTCATTCTCAGTTCTTTGATCAAACTCATTTTAATGTTCAAAAAGGTCAACTTCCTCTCTGCTTTCTTTCCCTCACCCCATCTCAGGTGACAAATACCTCTGCATCTACAAGCCCTTTTCCTCACATTCTTCAGGTTCGTTTTCTCTCAGAACTTCCAAACCTGAATCCACTCAGTGACCAGGTAGTGGGCACAGGAGCAGACCTTCCTTCTACACCAGTCTTCCTCCCTTAGCTCTCCACAATCAGGCTCACAGATCCAATCCAAGCACTCGGCCTATGACATTCCTTGTCCAGTCCACGCCCCATCCCGCTCCCTAACTCAGGTCCTGCCTCCTGATCCGGTTTGTGAAAGGATTTCGCAGCCAATCTGTACACTCAGTCCAGACCCCAGAGCCAATCCGCGGCCACAGCCAGGCCCGTCTCCGCCCCGCCCCACCCCCGCACTCCCAGGCTCCTCCACCTCCACCCTCCACCCCTGAGGAATCCCGTCTACTATAGTCCGGGATCCGCCAACCTCGCAGCCAATCGGGGGCCCGACTCTATCCCTCCTGCCTCCGCCCTGACGTTCAAATCCTTTCCAGCATTCTGCACGCCCCTGCGGGATTGGAGCCCTGCGGAGCGAGGTGAGTGTGCTGGTTGTGGCTCGGCGGAGCGCGGTGCCGTTGCGGTCCCGGAGTGCGGAGTTTGCAACGCGGGCCGCCGCAGCAGCTCCCCTGGCGGGGTCGGGAAAGAGCAGGAGCTGGATGTCCATGTAAACTCGAACTCGCCCAGCAGAACCGAGGCGCCAGCGGGCGGCTGGACCCTGGGCCCGGGTCTGGCTGACTGCCAGCGCGGCCTCCGAGAGTTCTCCCTGGGATTAACAGTTTTCTCTAGAGAAAGAATAATGCCTACATGAATGGCCTCGCAGTGGCGGTACCTCTGGACCCAGCCATCTTCCTGTCCTCTTTGATCTTGATTTTGCAATTGGGGCATTTGGAAAAGCAGTCTGGAAGTGTAGCACTGACCTGTTTCATCCGTAATCGAATTCTAAATTTGAAAAAGGAAACAAAGGCCGTTAACTTGCTACACAAATGGATCTTAGTGACATCCAAAGTTTTTAAAGGAGAAAAAGCAGTCCAGGCTTGTTGCTTCTGAGGTCTGAACCATTCTAGAGGCCTGAACTTCTGACCATTGGGAAAATCCTGCATCCCACACGTGGGCTCCTAGTCGCTGTCTAGGACAGAATTGGGAGAATTGGGGCATCTGCTCACTGTTTAAAAGAATTTGCCTCATGTCTAATATCAGATTCCAGCTAATTTTTACCAGGCATCCACACTTTTTACCTTTGAGAACTTCATAATTACACGAATCCCATTTCGCATAACAGCGCTTCAGCAATTTCTGGATGCCTCTTAAATCTGCCAATTAAGTTTAATTCAAAGTTGCATTCTTGCTCTAAACGCATGACTTTGAGACTTCTTTCCACTGTACTTTCCAGCCAGCACCTTGTTGCCCTCCTACATGTACTCTGTTGCAATCAGTAAGCCTTATAAACATTTTAGAAGCGGACTAACTGGTAGAGCATGAAGTGAAAATAATCTGCCTTGGTCAGACTTTGTAACAGTTTGTGCTGTGCTTTTACACTAGTCCTTTATGCCATTGCCTCTGTTACTCTTCCTTGAGCTTGCAGTTAGCCTGAACCTTCTGAACTCTGTCAAATTAAGTTTCTTCCTACCTACCTCTTAGGCATTTGTACCCCATATGCAAAATGCTTATAATGTCATAATTTGAATTTACCTTCAGAGCATTAAACAACTTTTTCAAATTTATTTTCATTGCTTTGCCTACCTTTGAGCTATAGATCTGCCCCGCAATTTACCAGCCTTCTTACCTTCAGATCACCCCCAATTCTACACCTTCTGCCTTTAAACAATCTACTACAGTGATAACTTGATTTTTCTATTGATCATGTACATTTGAAGGTGCAGTTTACCTTATCTATGATATGTAATGATTAGATTGACTTGATCACCCTGATTCACATTTGCCTGGTTTTCTTCATAAGCATTGCTTTTTTTGGGAGAAACTAAAAATGAACTGAAAATATTACTCAGAATTAAAAGTCAGAGACATTCTGATTTTTTTCTGAGTTTCATAGCATCCAAATTTATTAGTTTATTTTGACTAATGACCAGTATGCAAAATAAGCTATTATATTATGTATATGTACACATATGCATTTATCTGTGTGTGTGTGTGTGTGTGTGTGTGTGTGTGTGTGTGTATATATATATATATATATATATATATATATATATCTCCTTAGGATAGAAGTATAGCCTGCAGAATACAGTAGAAAGACTGGAAGGTGTTGGAGACCAATTTGAGAGTGCTGACCATGTGAATTTGTGGTGTATCCAGTCCTACCTTACCTATCCATGATGTTTACTCCAGCAGTGCACAGCTGAATGAATCATGGTAAAACAGATGCCATAGTTGACTTCAGCCAGTGATAGGGTTTTACAAACAGATGAAAGAAAGACAAAGGGGCTTACAGCACTATCAGGAGCCTTGTTGAAGTGGAGAAACTGTAAGGTAAACTGAGAAACCAAGCAAGGTGAGGGCTGATTGGAAAAAAGGAGACACAGCTTCCTGAAGATGTTGGTGATAGGGAAGAATACTGAAAGTTGGAATAATTAGGGATTAACTGCGTGATAACTGAAGGCACATAGGGTATAGTTACAGGAGGTGAGTATTGGGGCACAGCTTGGGGTGTATATTTTGTATCTGGCAAGTGGAGTTTCTCTCCCCCCCGCCCCATGCCTGATCATCATGTGCTTCCTGCTGCCATACTTTTCTGCCTTGATGTTCTGCCTCAACTCCAGCCCTGAGAAATGCAGTCAGCTGTCTATGGACTTAGACCTCTGAAACTGAGCTCCAAAATAAACTTCTTCCCTGGAATTTTTCTGGTCATATCTTTTAGTCACAGCAGTGAAAAAATTGACTAAAGGTCAAGGAGCAAAATGCTTCAATTAATTATTTTTAAATGAGATGTATTTGGGGTAGGTAGTGGCAAGGTGCAAAGTGACTGTAGGAGAGAGTGACCAAGTGGAATGGATGACAGAGCAACAGACTGGGGATTGTCAGTTATTAAGTGGGTCATCTTGGAAGGCACTAGAATTACCTAGAATACTCACAGTTTCTTTCTTCACAGAAGAAAACTGTTGCCTAAAGACAGATCCTTAATGAATGATAGGAAGTTGTCAGCAGGTCAGGAGATAACATTAGTGAAGTCCACCTGAAAATTGTCTCAATGGCCAAATAGCAGGAAAGAGGTAGATAACCATGCTTCAGATGAATGTACTATAAAAGTAAATATTGTCAAGAGTAGATTTTAGGTATTCTCATTATAAATAACTAGTGAATATGTGAGATTGAGAAAGAAAGGGGGGACATGGAGCCTACAAGAACTACAGGCAACACCAGGAACACAGACTTGGTATTTTCAGCAAACCATGAAATTTGAGTTAAAAAGCAAAGAGGTGGAAGATTCTAAGAACAAAAATAAAATTGAATATGCTGGTGCAGCTATTCCAAATACACAGTGAAAGATTTGGAAAGTGAAAGAAAATGAAGAGACAGGTCAGTTAAGCAGGGGGTACATCACATTATGGAGGTGATGTGCTGTAGGAGATCAGGGGAGAGGGATGCAAGGTTTTAGTTTTGGAATTTCTAGATTAAAACAGATAGATGGAATGGCAACCCCCAAAGATGGGTCCTGGGCCTGGTGGTTCAAGGGCATGGTGCACCATACCTGGAAGAAAATCTCATCTTCCATGAGCTATAGCCTAAACCCACAGGTGACCAACCAGTGTGACTTAACAGTACCTTCTAAGATTATCTTTGAGCCAGGGATTCATGTATAACTAACTAGAACAAATAAAACTAAATAAATAGATAAATAACATCAGTGAGGCAGAAGATTGATTTATTTAGCTATTTTGAAGAGGAAAAAAATATGGAAAAGAGACATCAGGTTCAGCAAGACCTTTCAGGGGCAGAAACCTTTACTGAATAGAAGTTGTCCTGATAATTTAGTCCTTTTCTACCCCTGGTTTATCTCAAGAAGTTAAAACATGTTTCATTTTTCTACTTGCAAGAAAGTATTTTGCTCATACTTCATTTAAATACCAAAGAAATCATGCTGAACTTAAATGGACATTTATTTGCTGAAAAAAATTTTTGTCCTGAAATTAAATGACTCCGATGATTGTTCAACATGGTTCCTATTCTTTGGCAATACCTTTCCTTAAAGCTGTTCTTATAGGCTAGTACAATTCATATCTTTTCCCATGCCTGTATTCCCAGCTTCTAGGGAGGCTGAGGTAGGAGGATATAAATTCAAGGCCAGTCTTGGCAATTTAGCAAGACCCTTTCTAGAAATAAATTTATTTTTCTTTTTTTTTCTTTTGTAATTTTTTTGGTACCAGAGATTGAACCCAGGGGTACTTTACCATTGAGCCACATTCCCCCTTTTTTTAGTTGTTGATGGACCTTTATTTTATTTATTCATATTTTTATCTTAAGACAGGTTCTTCCTAAATTGCCAAGGCTACTTTTGAGTTTGGGATTTTCCTGTCTCAGCCTCCTGAATTTCTGGGATTATAGGTATGCACCATTGTGCCTAGCTGAAAATAAAATTTAAAAGGGGCTGGGGATGTAGCTCAGTGGTACAGCTCTTGTCTAGCATGTACCATACACACACAAAAAAAAGTATTTCTAACTTTTTCTAGAACAGCTAGTGTCATGAATATAAGCATGCCTAGACTCATGAAACCTGGTCTTAGTCTTGAAAGATATAAATGTAATGGGCAACTGTTTACAAAAAGTGATATGTCATAAAAGGATTTTTCTCATAAATAGCTAACTTAAATCTTTGATTCTCAATTTTCATGTGTTAATTTACTCATTCAACAATTATTGGTACCTGGGATTTAACCCAGGGGTGCTTAACCACTGAGCCACATCCCCAGCCCATTTTATTTTTTATTTAGAGACTGGTCTCACTAAATTGCTTAGGGCCTCACTAAGTTGCTGAGGTTGGCTTTGAACTTGGGATCATCCTACTTTAGCCCCACCAGCTGTTGGATTGCAAGCATGAGCCACCATGCCCAACTCCACAGTGGTGAATTTAAAACATCAGGTCACTCCTGATGGAGTTAGTTTATGTTCTAAATTTCTCAATGAGTAAATGAGTAACCAGCCAAATAGTAAGTGCTGTGCAGAGAATTGCTAATATGCTGGTGTAACACAAAATAGCTGAGAGGCTATGACAAGTTACATGAGCAGAGAATACCTTTTTAGAAGCAATCATGCAAAGTGAGATTCTTAAGGACAAGAGCAGGATTTTACATTCTACTTTGTTTTGTTTTGTTTTTTTGGTGGGGATTGCACTTAGAGCTTCATGCATGCTAAGCACACACTGTACCACTGAGCTACACCCTCCACTTTTAAGAAGCATCCACTATATTTTTTCACAGCTGAAAAAATATATTCTGTACCCTTAACAATTTGGTAACTTAAAGTGATTCATAACAAGCCCCAGTGGACTCTGTGAGTCCACAGATGATATCACCTTGTGTAAGGTTTGATTAACTATGAGAAATAGAAGAAATGCCATCCCTGGCAAAGCAGTCTAATATAGTTGAGAGAACATTCTTGGAATAAAATCTTTTTCCTATCTCCCATATGAGGATTTAACCCAGGGACACTCTACCACTGAGTTACATCCCCAGCCCTTTTTATTTGGAGACAGGGTCTTGCTAAATTGTCCAAGCTGGCCTTGAACTTCTGATCCTTCTGCCTCGGCCTCCCAGGTAACTGGGATTACAGGTGTGTGCCACCATGCCAGTTTTTTTTGATTGCAGTCTTGCATAAGAACCTTTCTTTCATAACCTCCCATCTTTATTGGGGTTGAACCAGACTTCATTTTAACTGTAATAGCTTGCACATTTCTTTCACAATACAGATTTATATAAGATAAGAATAAAGTTATAGAATGATTCTCGTGATGAGAGATTACATCACAGAAAATTCAAAGGAAGCAAGCACTCTAGTTGAGTTATCAGAAATGGCTATTTATATTTTACATACGCTTATGGTCTGTTAGCTAGCTAGGTGTCTAACAATGATTTGACTGTCTATATTTACTGCCTTTTTCAATTTTCTTTTCTCCTTTAGCATGTTTTTGGCCCAGAGGAGACTCTGTTCCCTTGGCTCTAGAACAAAATTTCTAAGGACAATTTATTCTTCAAAAAGCCTTGGATTCTCTACTTCTGCTGTTGGTATCACTTATCATAGACTGACAAATTATTGTACATATTCTGCAATGTCACCAAAAAAGGTACAATTTCTCGGGTACTTCTTGAAGTGTCATCATGGAAAATGAAACCAATCTCTGGGTCAGACCACAGGATGGACAGCTGAGCCAGTTTCTTCTAGAAGTCAGTAGGAACAAGCAGGAAGGGGTGCTTTGGAGGGACTACTGTGGATGAGAAGTGATTTATGAATCTTAACCACCAAATGCAATGTGTGTGACCTCACTTATAAACAGGACACTTTCTACCCGTGTCAAACGACAAAATTACAAAAAAAATTAGTTTAAAGATCTGAATGACTTTAATTTTATGTGTATAGGAGTGTTATATATTAGATTGAGCTCTATCAAACTGCCATTTTTATAAGTAAAAAAAGTGATGGAGTATTAGAAATACCATGTTCAACCTAATTTTAATCTCTACTTTTATGTAGGTTTAAATTTTTCATTAAAAAATGGTTAAGTTCTACCTGTTAATTCTATGAACTCTTTCTCTAAAGCATCTTGAACCTCCCCTCCTCTTTAGTGACACCATGGCTACCTTGGTTCTGACCAGGTGCTTTCATACATAGTTATAGCCATGGTTATAGCCATGTAAGTTTGTGTGACCACTGAAAGTGATCTTGGAAATGAGATACTAAGAAATGTCCACGTGTTTGTGTGCCCACATGCACATACTTATCATTCATGGAGCTTTGTTAGACTACACGTGCCAGGGACCCATCCTGAGATATATAAGTTTGGTGTTATCCTATAAGTCTGGGGTGTTTTTGAAAATAATCTTTCCAGGTGATTCTGATGTCCATCCTCAGCAAGAACCATTAACAATACATTATTCAAACTTGCAGATTACTTGAGATATAATTCAACCCTTTCCAAACCCAGCAATAAAATGGTTGAGTTGTGTAGCACCTTTATGTTTAATTTTAAAGTAACTAAAAACCTTTTTCTAATATGGTAGTACCATCTTTAAGGATTTTGTCAAAAAAGTCCCTACACGTTGTTGGAGGCTTTGCGTCTAAAATAGCACATACATAAAGAGAGAAATAACTATTCTTCCCACACATGGGCAAATGAAAGAGAAGCATATGGGCAAATGAATGGTCAGTGTTAGCAAGAGCAGTACCCACTGCTTAGGAGACTGAAGCTGGAGCATTGCAAGTTCAAGGCCAGCCTGGGCAATTTAGTGAGACTCCATCTCAAATACAAGAAAGAGAAATCAGAACCAGCCTGACCATTTACTATAAACCTATCTTCATTAGAAATTTTGTGTGTGTGTGCTGCTGGGGATAGAACCCAGGGCCTTATGCATGTGAGCCAAGCACTCTACCAACTGAGTTATATCCCCAGCCCCACACTATCCTTAATATCATTAAAAATGTACTATGAAGGTCACCTCTGAGGAAGGGAACAGAATGTGGGATGGACTACACTTTTCTGTTCTGTTTGCTTTTTTTATGAAAATATCTTATTCTATAATTAAACATTTTTAATACAAAAGAAAAAATACTACTATGTAACAGGAAGAGTCAATAAGAGGAACCTAGATGAAAAATCGCTCTCAATCCCCTATTTTAGCACATAGATATTAAGGCCTAGAAATTTGATAATAGAGCTGGGTGGTGGGGCTGGGTGGAGGCATTGGAACATGCCTATGATGCCAGCTACTCAGGAAGCTGGCAGGGGGAAAAAGCTTGAGCCCACGAGTATGAAAGCAGCTTGGGCAAGATGGACCCTGTATCTTAATGTATAATATCATCTGGTACCAGAAAGCCAGACAGCACATATTAGTCAGTATAAGACAGGAAGTGAAGGATATGAAAAATAAAAACTCCCAAGAAAAGAGGGAATAACAACCCCCAGGGAGAAAGGACAGTGTTGACCCGGTGTAGGGAGAAGGCAAACAATAATCTCCGGACTCTGGACACTGATTCATCTTTTGCAGCAATACTGGGTTTTAAATTTTTGGAACTGTTTCCTGATTTGGGCTTTGAACTGACACAACTGTTCCCCCTGATAGACCAACTAACACATTTTACAAAAGATTCAAATCTTGTTATGAATCAAATTTCATTCGTTATGAATCAAAACTCACTCAAACCTATGAATCAAATCTCACTCAAACCCTGTTTAAAAAAAAAATTAGACCCCTACTGTAATCATTTGCCATTTTCTGTTCTAAAAATATGCCATTTCCCTGCTTGATAAAGAAAGCTTGCTGTTCTGTTGAGGTCTGTTCCCCAATTCAGTTATTTTTGCTTTCAGATAGACCAGAAAGAAAGGAAGCACAGGAGATTCAGAAAGTGATATAACAAATATTTGGAGATGTTTTGAGGAAATAAAGTCAATCGATTACTAATAGCCAGTAGAAAACTTAAATGGCCTGAAAATTGCAATCTGAATGACTAAGCCTTACCTGAAGATCAGCCTAACAGAGGTGGCTTGTTGCTGGTGGGGGAGTTTGTGTGGGTGCTGAAGGGGTGTGTGGGAACTATCTGTCCTTTGCTCTCAATTTTGCTGTGAGCCTAAAACTGCTAAAAAAAAAAAAAAAAAAAAAAAAAAAAAAAAGTCTTGTTTTTTTTTTTTTAAAGGAACTTTTAAATTTTAAATGCCCATCAGAGAAGCTCAAAGATAACATTTTGTAGCAACTAGACAAACACTTTTCTTTCTCCTGCAGTCTGTCCTGCCCTAAAGAAATCAACCCTCTCTTTTTGATGTGGACACAGTACTTTTTGTAGATTCAGCCCATATACAACCTTCCTTGTCCTCTTTGGTGACTGTTAATCATCTTATTTGTGTCTATAAGGATCTTCACCACTTAGTGGGTACTAACTTTTGGAATATATATGTGTCAACAGCTGCTTTTCCATTTACACACTTGCCTCATTTAATTGCTAGGGTACTGACACAGGACACTCATTTTCTTTTTTAACAAATGAGGAAATTGGATTTCAAAGAATCCATATGTCCTGCCTTCTTTGCACACTAGCAGTTTTGAAGTTTCATTTGGAATCCAGATCCGTCTGGCTTGAGAGCTCTGTGCACTAAATAACCTTGGGGATTTTCGTTAGAACAGAGGCAGATGTTACTTGGGCACAGGGCATGAGATGTCTGTGAGGAACTGTACATGCTTGCCCCAGGTACGGGTTTACCCATCTTCCTGGTTTAGTGCCCAGCAAAACCTATCCTCTCCCTTCATCTCAAATCCACAATTCCAGGAATTGTCCTGATTGGTTTTACCTGACTGCCCAACCCTGATGCAATTAGCTGTGTCTGAGGGCAGGGAAACTGCAGTCTGGAAAGGGCCCGCCCTGTGGGTATGAGTGAGGGCAATATTCACTTACTCCTCCAACATCTTTCCTGGGACCTAATTTTTAAAGGGAATAAATCCAGCTTTTTGTTCTTGGCTCACCTAACCCCATATTTCCTGGTATTCCAGTTTTATATTTACCCATTTTTGTGGTGAGATTGCAATAAATTACCACATTGGTCTTAAATCGGGAGATGCGAACCACCTTTATTTTCCTGCCAGCAAGCCCCCAGCTGTTGGGATGAGGGCAGACAGCAAGCCTACATTCCTCAATCCACTCCCAGGGCTAGAGCACACCTTCATAGTCCAATACCACCTTAACTATAAGTGGCTGTTGCTGTGATTCAAAACTACAAACACCATGAGATCTAAAATTATAAGCAGAAGGGGAAGTGAGTCAAAATGACCCTAGTTGAGTACAAGTTGAAGAATGGTTACTAATGTCTAGACAATCATTCTCTGACAGGATACATTGTCCAAGAAAAATGGGAACCAAAAAGAGGACAATTTTACATTGTTTAAGAAGAACAGAAACATTTGTGTTTCTAAGCAGGGTATGCTAAGCAGGATCAGGATAGCAGAGGTGGAATTTTCTCATGGAAGAAGCATTTCTTGTATGACATGGAGTCTCGGGTAAAATGGAGTCTTTTTGGTCATTGCCCATTTAGCCTACCCATAACACCATGCTATCAGCTTGGAAGCTCCAAGAAATGCTTGTTTCTGGTTAGCCTATTTCTCTGTATGATTAAAAGATGATTTTCAGAAAAAGTTAAATCATGATTCATGCAAATATGAAAATGAACATCTTTAAAGGTTTTTAGTTTACTTGAATCACATGAGGAAAACAGACAGATGTTAGGATGAGTTCAAAGGAAAACTCAAAAAGCACACATGTATTTGAAATAAAGAAAATTAATTTCAAATGAAGGCGAAACTGGTTTTTCGCAGAGCTGAGAGAGAAGTCAATCAAAACTCCAGAACCGGAATTTGTTTGCCTATCAGTTACCTTCAATTTTAAAAAGTGCAAAATAGCTCAAAGGTAAATTCCAGCCCTGCTAGAATTAGCCCTCTAAGGGTATACAGTATTGTCATCAGGCAGAGGTGACATTGTCCCTTCAAGGGGGCAATGTGACCTCACCTCAGTTCAGGTGGGTTCTTACTCTGCTGAAAAGAATTTCAGAATGTGTCAAAAGCACAACAAAAGCAAAGATGTACTAAAGGACAGCAAAGCAAAGGTCTACACACCCCTTAGGCAGGGTGAAAATGCTCCTTGCCTCCCAGAGAAGAACAGTGACCACCCAGGGCTGAGCTCTCTGACTATATGTGGGATTTTCTGGAAAGAAAAGTGCAATTTCCCAGGCAAGCTTTTGTGAAAATCAAATCCCATGTCGATCATTTGATATTTGAGGTTCAGAATGGTTCTTGCTAATTAAGCAGTCTAAATTAATTGTGAGCACATTGTGTAGGTTGGTAACATTTAAATGGATTATGATTTTGTTATAATTGACCTGGTCCAAGCATACACTGGAGGTTTTATACATTTAATTAATAGAGACAATCATGACTGATCATGTTCAGAGATCTGGGTCTCCATCTAGTAAGGTTCTCTTTTCTCTCCCCAGAGCCCACCTATTTCCGTACAGCCATTGTATGGTTTTCCACTGAAGTACACATTTTTTTCCTTCGGTATATCATCTTAGAGGGAGTCCAAATTCCTTCCCTTTCAAATTCATTTAAATGTTCAGTCAACAAATGTTAAAGAGCTATATCATGCAGAAATAAATCTTTATAAAAGAAAGCAACTAAATATGTGTTGCTTAAAAGTAGCAGTTAATTAGGTACATCTTTAAGTTCATTATAATTGGCTTTTTCCTTGTATGTCTTTAAGTGATCTTGCCCTACCTTGCATTTCAACTTCTGTTAATTTCAGTTCTTTTGACCACTGCAGGAACATTCTGCTATTTTACTCTGCCATCTAGTGGCAAAGAAAGTAATTTGTCTGTTTGGATTTTTTTTTTTTTTTTTTTAATATGTAGTCATACCTTGGAAAGCAACTCAAATCTATGAAATAATTTTGTTAGTACCTGATTGCTTGAGGAGCATTTTGTCCAGAGTAAGAGGGCATGGTTTTGAAATATCATGGCAACTCTTTATATCAGCTTTATCAAGATACAATAATCTGCATCCATTTAGAATTACAACTCAATGATCATTTGATGGAGGGATGTACTATGGAATCACTGCCGCAATTAACGTAGGGAGCATTTCCACAGACCCTAAAAGTTTCCCATGCTTCTTTGCAGTCCATCTCTCACCATAGATTTAGTTTGCATTTTTTTATATAAATGGTGTCATGTAATATGTACTTTCATTTATGGTTTTCATGATTTTGAAATTCGCTTCTGTTGTACTGTCAGTAGTTCCTTTTTTTATTGCTAGGTAGTATACGAGGATAGTATTATTTGCTTTTCTGTTCACCCGTTGAGCCTCTGAGTGCCTCCAGGTTTTGGCTTCTGTGAATAGAACCGTTTTGAACATTTGTGTACAGCCCACTATATGGACATTGGTTTTCATTTGCTTTGATAATTATTTAATAATGGAATGGCTGGCTAGTGTGGTAGATGTATATTTTATTTTTAAATAACTGTCCAACCATTTTCCAAAGTGGTGGTGCTATTTTCTATTCTCAGCAGATTGTAGAGAATTCTAGCTGCCCCACGCCCTGACCAGCACTTGGTACCTACGGCCATTCTGCTAGATATCTTGTGCAATCTCACTGATTTTCATTTTCATTTCCCTGATGATTAATGATGTAGAGCATCCTTTAATATAATCTTTGGTCAGTTTATATTTTCGGTGAAGAGAATGTCAAATTTTTTGCATATTTCAGATTGGACTATCTTCTCACTAAATTTTAAAAGTTGTTTAAATATTCTTGTAAGATACATGTTTGTAAATATTTTATTCCATTCTGGGACTCAACTGAAAACTTAAGACATCTTTGAGCCCACTAAATGATATCTTATTAGTTTTTTTTTTGTTTGTTTGTTGTTTGTTTGTTGTTGTTTTTGGTACCAGCAATTGAACCTATACCATGGGGTAGGGGGAAATTCACCACTGAGCTACATCCCAGTCCTTTTTAGTTTTTATTTTGAGACTGGGTCTTACTTTGTTGCTTAGGGCCTTGCTAAATTGCTGAGACTGGCTTTGAACTTGCAACCCTCCTGCCTCAGCCTCCAGAACCACTGGGATTACAGGTGTGCTCCATCATGCCCTGTTTAATAGATTTATTTTCAAGTCAAGCAATAATAGTAACTTTTTAAAAAATTTTTTCAACTCCCAGTTCCTCAAATAGTAAAGCTGGGGAACGCACCTGTTTCATCTATTATAATGAAAAGTAAACAAAGTGTGTAGAAATGTACATGCAACAAAGCCCCACGGTGCTCAAGCTCCTGGTCAGGGTTTCACAGTCACCTCTAGATTTGACCACACCTCTGCTCTTCCCATGTAACATGAGCATTATAATAAATTCATCTTTTTCTTAAGCTGTTTCAGATTGAGTTTCTGACTCATGCAAAGGGATCTGATCAATTAGTGTAGTATGGAGCCTCAAAGGAATCGGATGTGCATTGGTTTCTTCCCCTGTCAAACTGGAGCATGCCTCTGCCTTTAGACAGTCACAGTGACATCCCGAGAAGTCACAGAATCTCATGGAAACATGAGAATCTCATGGAAACACAGTTATGCTGCACAAAAGAAACACAAAATAGGAAAGGTAGAAAAGAGTATACCAAGGTTTCTTTTTAAAATAGATATGCATTTTAAACAAGACATTTAGGAAGTGGTATAAATGCTAAGGATGAAGAATTCTAAATATCACTATGGTTTATATTTGAGCCCACTAAAACATCAAAATATTCATACATATATATCATGTATACTTTATTGTTTGTATTCTGGCCTTTTCTTGTCCTCATCATCATTACTAGTTGCTATTTTTTTTTTTGGCTGTGGCCTTTATTTCTATGAATATAGATTTTGATTTATAGCTCATATTATGTAGATATCAATAACCTTGATTTCTCCATCTTCAGTTCAGCATTTGGGAAGTTTTTTTTTCAGCACTTCTCCCATCCTACCTAGCTGCTTCAGGTCTTGTAGATGTAGTCCTTAAAATATGTACAATTTAAAGTTAGGTGTACTAGGCTCTCAGGATCATGGGTAATTTTTTTCATCTTTTCAAACTTTCTAGCACCTTCACAGAAAACAAAGCTTTTTCTTACCTTTACCAATTTTGCCACCTAGTGGAAAATCTGTGGAACTGCATTTTCAGCTTCAAGTTAACAAAAGTCAGATTAAGATCCTATGATTCACTGGCAGTTTGTGTTCATAACATAGCAGTGTGGTTTATAACCATGCCAGGCCTGTAATCTCTCTGACAGCAAAAGTCACATTACAGGGTTATCTGCGTCCAAACATTATACAAGGCTTACAGATGTTCCTTGTGTCCCTGGGACTCACACCTAATTCTCCACTGGGTTCCAGGTTTCCTTTAATTTCCTTATACTGGTTCTATTCTGGCAAATAGTTCTTACACAGTGAGCATCTGCCTCTACTACTGAATCTTGGTGTCTTTTAACTTTGTAAGGTATCTTGTAAACTTTCACCAGTGAATTAATTTCCCTGGGATATTTTAAAGTACCACAAACTAAGTAATTTAAACAACAGAAATGTATTCCTTTACAGTTTTGGAGACTGAAAGCCAAAGATCAAAGCAGAGTCATTTCCTCCCAAGGACTGTGAGGAAGAATGTATTCAATGTCTCTCCTGTCTTCTGGGCATTTCCTGGCAGTCTTTGGTGTTCCTTGGTTTGTCAGAAGCATCACCCCACCCCTGCCTTTACCTCATCCAAGGTTCTCAGGGTGAGTACCTGAGTTCAGGCTTCCACTTTATATAAGGACGCCAGCCACAGTGGCTGAGCACCCACCTCGTGACCTCATCTTAACTAATTGCCTCTGCAGTGAGCCTATTTCCAGAGAAGGCCATATTCTGAAGTACTGGGAGTTAGGACTTAAACAAAGGGGAAAACAGTTCAACCTGTGGCAGGCACCTTTCTCTTATACCTCCAGACTTCATTCCTGCCTTGTTTTTTTACAATTATTTGCTGCTCTTTCCTGCTCCATAGCTTTGCCATGAAATCTCTGAGGAAAATAAAATAGAAGTAGGAATGTTGTGTTTATTCAAGCAGAAACTTTTACGAGTTTTTGTCCTCAAAATGGGTAGCATTCCAGATAGTGGCTGTTTCACTAGCCATGTCTCAGAACGATAGTGACAAGGAACAGCAGCAGCTGAATTTAAGTGGACTTATAGTGTGAACAAGGAAGCAATCTTTGAGATTTTAAGCTACCAAGACTTTGGTGTCATTTGTTGTTGCAGCATAAGTTAACTTAAACTGACTGAAAAAAGAGCTTCCTAACTTAATTTGAATGTCACCATACATTCAACTAACTTGAGCCATCTTTTATCTTACCCATCAAATATTTATTTAATACCCAGTATGAGCTAGGTATGGGTGCACCTGTTGGACACTGTGATGCTTTTATAAGGGGACAGATAGATGAGAATGATGGAAACGTGAGGTTAAAAGGATAATCCTAAAAATGGTTGCACTGTGCTGACCCCCACATGCTTTCTTTGTCAAAAAGCTATCTGCCTGCAGTCTCATGTAGCCTGAGTGGAAAGGATATGTCACATTCAGCAAACTGAGGCAGGGTTGTAAAGGTCAGGCAATCAGTGTAGGATCCAGAGAGGATGATAACTGATTATCAAAGAGAGAACAATGGGTTGATAATAATTAACCTCTGTGCTCCTGCTCCTTCCTGTCCTCAGACACATACGGGGAAGAAAGAGAAGACAGTAATTAAAAGGGGGAGGGTTCCTAGGATCTAAAAGAGAGATGAGACCACCCCCTCCCACAGACACCCAGCTCTGGGACCCTTTCTCTTCAGAGAAGTCTGTCTCTGTCCCTTTCTTAAATAAAACTATCTTTCTACACTTGCCTCAGCATTTCTCAGGTGTTTAATCTCCAACACCTGGAAACAGGGACCAGTTCCTGATCTCCTTTGCATGGGTGTCAATGTCAACCTAGTGAGGCCACAACCCAGATATCTGCTTAAACACCAGTCTAGGTGTTCGCATAAGAGATATTTTTTAGAGATTAACATTCAAATCATTGGAGATAGCAGAATACCCATATTGTGAGATGCCTTATTCAGTTCAATGTCTTAGGGAAAAAAAGACAACCCCGCTTAGGGAGAGCGTATTCTGCCTTCAGACACAACTTGAGCTGCAACCTCACCATCCTGAGTGTCCACCTGTGGCCTGCACTGCAGATTTCAGACTTGTCAGCCCATACATCTTACTGGTTGTGTTTCTTTGGAGAACCCTGACTGATGTCGACACACATCAGTGAATAAGTTATTCTCACAGTCTAAGAGCAGATAGAAAAAAGCAGAAAATTATAGTATGTAAAAAAATGCTAGAAAGTACTGCATTTAATGGGAGCACATGGGAGGAGCACCTGCTCCTGATTTAGGGAATCAGAGAAGGATCTGCAGAAAACAAAGACTAACTTGAGACTGAAGGTGGCAGAAAGAAGTAGGAGTTAGCCAACTGCAGGGACAGGAAGGTGGGGACAGGGATTGGCTTGAGTAGGAAACCTGCCTTCTCAGCAGAGGCATTATTGCCATTAAGGAAATTGGTATTTGGCAGGGAGAATAAATTTTAACTGTTAAAGTGTTTTGCAGCCATCCAAAGCTCAGTCCTATCTGACAAGATTTTATTCCTTATTACTTACTTAAGTCAAGGGAAGATGATTAGGAAATTTATTGCAAAAATGCTGTCAATCATTTTTTTATATTCACTAACTTGTAAATAGTAAACTCAAAGTTGAAAGACCTTTTGGGCTGAGGAAAGATCACATAGAGAAGTGAGAAAATATAGACTGCAAAGTAGAGGGACTGAGGCATGGAGCTGGGAAGGAGAGACAGGCAGGGGCAGCTAAGAGAGGAAAGACTCGTCTAGATACAAATGTTAAAGAAAATTAAATCTTAAAGTGCATTTTGACTTCAATTATCGAAATTGTACTTAGTGTCTAAATTATCTACTGTGCACCATGCTGACTTTTTTCTATTTGAATCCACTTTGTTTGCAGTCACTTACTGAATGAATCATTAAGCTCTCAACATTGTTTCAGAGATAGCAAAGGGCATTTGTTAAAATATCTTTTTCTCTCTATCATGCTGGGACTCTTTAGTTATATAATTAGAGTCTCCAGAGTAGCATCCTGTTCAGCTGGGACTTCATCGTAATCTATTCTAGAAGACCCTGTAACCTCTGGAGAATTTGTGTGTGATTTACTTCACTGGAGTACCAAAGATTAAAAATGGAAGACTGAGCAAGGTATTTTTTATTCCCATCATTGGGATTAGAATGAGAACAATGGTCTATTTGGTAACCATTATCATTATCTCCCTCCCTGATTGAATTAAAATTGCTTTAATATTCTATTATAAATTCTTTGCAAAGATGCTGTCAATCATTTTTTTGTATCTACCAGCTTGATAACAATGAACTCAAAGCTAATTTGGTACTTTTGAGAAATAGCATAAATTTAATGTTAGAATTTAAAGAACTAAAAAATGGCATGTTGTATGATAATTATAACTCATAATATTTTTCTACCACAACCTTAGCTTGCTTGGCGTGAGTAGGCCAGAACTAAATTACCAATATACTTTTAAGAGTCAGCAGCATCCCAATAATAGTTTTAGGAGTTCATATATAAAAGATGATGGAAGATGATAGTTCTGAGTACAGAACTGAAGTCAGGGCATGAGTTCAAATCCTGGGCTGAACTATTTGGGTATGAATATTATTACTACTCTGGCTTGGGCAGATGTGAGAAGTTGTGTGAACTTCATTCTCTCTGTGTCTCCCTCTCCTCATATGTAAATGTGCTCATAATGGAACCAGGACATAGGGCAGATGTGAATATTAACCAAGGTAATTATGTGAAACGTGAGATCTGTGCCTGGTGCACACATACTACTTGGTGTTAGCTGTAATTATTTGGAACCCCATTTTGAGTAATTTGAGACCACTTGTTAACTGCTTCCTGGATGACAGACAAGAAACTGTCTTGTGGAACTCTTGGTATATCCTATGTAAATGATCTGATATGCCTTAAAATACTTTTTAGACTTTTTTTTTTTTTGATACTGCTGAGGATTTAACCAAGAAAATTTGCCACTGAGGTACATCCCCCATCATTTTATTTTTTTTATTTTGAGATAGGATCTTGCTAAGTTGCTTAGGCCTTTGCTAAATTGCTGAGACTACCCTTGAACTTGCAACACTCCTGCCTCAACCAGAGTCACTAGGATTACAGGTGTGTGCCACTGTGCCCAGCTAAACTGTCTCTTCTTTTATTTATTTATTTATTTATTTACTTTTATGTGTTGCTGAGGATTGAACCCAGTGCCTCACATGTGAGAGGCAAGCGCTCTACCACTGAGCTACAGTCCCAGCCCTAAACTATCTCTTTTTAAGAATTATTGTTTTCTTTAGTGCATTTCAGGCCTTTAAAATGATTAACTTTTTAGACTAGGATGATATTTTCTCTTTAGATTAGGATGATTGTAGAGTACTAAAAGCACTCTAGAACAGTAGGTAGGAGATGAAATTTTCAGCACCTTGGGTTGTGTTCTAGAACTATCTCTGTGGTGATGCTATTTATACAGTGACAATACGAAAAAGGAAGAGTAACCCATGATTTATTGACCTCAAATTTTGATTTCAGAAGTAAAATATCCTTTCAATATTTTATGTTTTTCAGGAAATGTCTTTGAAATTCAAAAATGCAAAACGAATTGAAGGACTTGACAGTAATGTATGGTGAGTATCTTAGAATAAACAATAGTAAATTGATGAAGTTTTTCAGTTCTTCTTTTTTTGGGGGCGGGGATTGAACCCAGGGCCTTGTGCTTGTCCGGTTCTTTTTATTTCCTTTTTTGAGGATTTTCACCTACATCCATAGTCAAAAACTGAAGCCATTCATTTAATATTCATTAGATAGAAATGGAAGGAAGTTAGTCATTCATACATTAATGTGTTCATCTAGCAAATGTACCAAGCTCTGCTAGGCACTAGGCACAGGGCACCCTAAAAACTGATTCAACTGATTTCCTCATCAAACTTTCCTTCTAATCTATGAACTTTTCTTATTAATTCTCTCTCTCTCTTCTTTTGAAACAGGGTCTTATTCACTAAGTTGCTGAGGCTGGTCTCAAACTTGGATGCTCCTACCTCAGCCTCCTGAGTTACTGGGGTTTCAGGCATGTGACACTACACCCAGAATTAGTTCTATTCACTAATAGTTACTAACCTAGCCGTAGTTAGGAATGGTGGAGGGAATACACACACACACACACACACACACACACACACACACACACGCACGCACGCACACACGTGTGCGCGCGCGCGCGTGTGTGTGTGTATTGAAATATGGGTATCATGGAATCGGGGTCTATAAGGAACATTAAGTTCATTAATTCAGTCATCATTAGGTAAACTCAGTTTGTGAATGATAAAATTGTTGTAGGAAATCGAATTTATAAGTCTGAATTTAAGTCTTATTGTTTTAATCTTAGGATTGAATTTACCAAGTTGGCTGCTGATCCCTCTGTCGTGAATCTTGGCCAAGGTCTTCCAGATATATCCCCTCCCTCCTATGTAAAAGAAGTGTTGTCAAAGGTTGCATTGATGGATAGCCTGAATCAGTACACACGGGGATTCGTAAGTGCATTGAGACTCTAAGGGCATGAGTTTTATATTGTGCTGTAGGTGTGTGTACTTCCGTCATGTACATGTCATTGGGATCTGCTATCCCAGCCTGGGGACCACAGGCACGCTCCCCCTTGCCCTCATCTTGTAGGAGAGACTTTTTGGTCTAGGCCTTTATTTTTCTATTTGTCCAAAACTGTATATTGGGCCAACAACAGAAGGGAGAATATTTTCTTTTTTTAAAAAATATATTTTGTTATTGTTGTTGTTGATGGCCCTTTATTTTATTCATTTATTTATACATGATGTTGAGAATAGAACCCACTGCCTCATACATGTGAGGCGAAGTGCTCTACCATGGAGCCACAACCCTAGTCCAAGAGAATATTTTTTCTTGAAGTGTGTGTGTGTGTGTGTTTTATGTCATTTACATTCATGCAGCCTCACTTTTGACCTCTTAATTAATATCCTGTTTCTAATTAGTTACGTTTTTCCTCTCTATCCTCCCCTTTCTTCATCCTTCTGTGGTAAAATGCCTGGAATTTCCACATTTTCTAGATTAAGATGAACCACTGAACTTTAGCCTTGTATCTGTTATGCCTAAAAGCAGTACAGTCACACAGCTGGACATTTGTTTTTCCTTTTTATGATGGTGTGCAAATGGGGAGAGACAGGGTACAGAGGAAGTCATTCTGTGTCTTGTCCCTACTCATCTAACCATGTCCCAGGGTTGACAGGGTGGCATCCCTGCTCCCGATGGACCCTCATACCCTGACCTGCCCTGCGACCCTCCTCAGACCTGCTCCACACACCTCTTCCCCAGTCACGTTCAACTCCATGATGAACGCCTACAGGTGAACAGCAGTAGAGGAATTCAGTGAAACTGAAGATGGTTCTTTGAAAAGATCAATGAGTGAAACTTGGGGCTGGGGTTGTGGCTCTGGAAGAGCACTCGCCTCGCATACTCTGGGTTCCATCCTCAGCACAACATAAACAAATAAAATAAAGGTATTGTATCCATCTATAACTAAAAATTAAAAAAAAAAAACCTTTTAAAAAATAAGTGAAACTTTTACCTAAACTAAACTAAAAAGTGCATATGAGGAATGAAAAAAGGAATTCAAACATTAAAGAAATGATAAGGAAATGGATATGCTAATTACCCTTTGATCTTTGTACATCGTATACATGTATCAAGTTACCACACTGTTCCCTGTAATTGTGTACAGTTAATACATATGAAGTAAAAAGAAAATTTTAAATAGGGACATTCTTACATGCCTCAGACTTTGTTCATTTATAATCCTGTCTTTCTCTCTTATGGAAGTGGTTATCAGTGGGTGTGGTGGTGCACGCCTGTAATCCCAGTGGCTGGGGAGGCTGAGTCAGGAGAATTGAAAGTTCAAAGCTAGCCTTAACAACTTAAACGAGGTGCTAAACAACTCAGTGAACCCTGTCTCTAAATAAAATACAAAAAAGGACTGGGGATATGGCTTAGTGGTTAAGTGCCCCTGAGTTTAATACCTGGTACAAAAAAAAAAAAAAAAAGAAAGAAAAGAAAATGGTTATTATAGGCAACTCCTGCTGTTTTTGTTTTTGTTTTGGTTTGGTTTTTGGTACTGGGGATTGAACCCAGGGGCACTCAACTACTGAGCCACATCTCCAGCCCTTTTTTGTATTTTATTTAGAGACAGGGTCTCACTGAGTTGCTTAGGGCCTTGGTAAGTTGCCAAGGCTAGCTTTGAACTGGAGATCCTCCTGCCTCAGCTTCCTAGCTGCTTGGATTACAGGTGTACACCACTGTGCCTGGCAACTCCTGCTGTCTTGATAGTCAATATGAGTAATTCACTCTGTTCCTCCTAACATTTGCTATCACATCAACAGTAGCGTGCATGTCTTTCCCATAAATAAGTAGGTTTCATAATCAAATTCACAATTTTTTTCTTATTTTGTAATCCCACAGGGTCATCCGTCACTTGTGAAAGCTCTGTCCTGCCTATATGAAAAGTTGTATCAAAATCAAATCAATCCAAATAAAGAAATCCTTGTAACAGTAGGAGCCTATGGGTCTCTTTTTAATGCCATTCAAGGATTAATTGATGAAGGAGATGAAGTAAGTTTATCAACATTGTAATACTGTATTCCTCATTATCCTTTGTCCAACCTTTGAATCTTTCACTTTTTCTGCATTCTCTTCTCTTTTAAATTGATTTTTGGAGTCTAATGTACACATAGTGAAGTTCACATATTATTCTGAATGGGGAGCTGGCTAAATCTCCCTGTAACTACAACCAAGATAGAGATGATGTACATTCCCTGCAGTCCAGATACTTCTTCCTGCCCCTTCTTAGTCTACATTCTCCTGGAGGTAACTACTCTTCAATCATCTGTCACAACAGGTTCACTCTGACTGCTCTTTTATTTAGCATAAATAGAATTATATAATATATATTCGGGTCAGGTTTCTCTCATTTATAGTTATATCTATGAGATTCATCCATTTTGTTGCTTTAGTTTATTCTTATTTTTATAACCTACTTAGATAAGGGTGGGTGGAAAAGGCTGGCAATGCTGAGGAAAAAGAATCCTTTGTTTTTATTGCTAAAAGTGATCTTTAATCTGAACTCTCATTCGGCAAGTATTTGGTCATCTTTTTTGTGCCCAGAATCATGGTTGCAGTGCAGTGTGAAGATACATAACAGGAAGGGCCAGCGCTTTCCGCCATTAGCACCGTGAGAGAAGATCAACTTGGGCATATATCATGGCCATCTCCCTCTGCCTCCCTGCTGTCATTCTAATATTTCTTGCTCTAATATTTCTTGACCTCTTTCGTGGATTCAGAAATTACTGAGAATCTCCTCTATGTTAAGCACTGGGAGAAAGAACATTTTAAAAGACAGTTTCTACCCAAAAGGGATTCACTATGTGTAGAGGAGACAGATTTGAAAATGGATTAAGAGGGATGCTGTGTCGGTCAGTGGTAAAGAATGTATAATTTATGGTGGTGACAAAAGGGAGAAGCAATCAACCCTGCTAATAAAGATCTGAAACACTCCATAGCAGCATTGCTTAAGCTGGGTCCGAAGGTAAGAGTGTTCTGTTCTATATTGTTAACATTTTTTGAACTCGTATAACTCTTTATCATAACACCTTTATAAAAGATATTACTCTCTATCTTGAATTGTTACTTTGTATCTGTAATTCTTTCTGCTATGCCAGACAATGTGCTATTTAAAGAAACAAATTGAGGACTGCAGTCATACTTTTATATACATAATCTCTTTTAGCCAATAATGTAGCGGAAAGTCTCATCTCATGTTTTCATGCTGTTGATCCTTGGTTACTTCCTCTGACTCTGACTGTGTTGGAGTAGGCACAGGCCAGTTCTGGGACTTCTTTTCTCTATTCTTTCTTCCTTCATCACTTTATCTAATATTTTGAAACCACATTCATGTCCTTCTCTATTATACTAACTTTTTTTTTTTTTTTAGTGTATTATTATCTCATTTACTTACTTACCTTCTCATTCATTGTCTTTCTTAGTGGATATAAATCCCAGAAGAACTTGGCCATTGCTGTGCTGCCAGCACCTGGGATAGCGAATGCGCAATGCGCACTCTCCAAAAAGAGAATTAGTTCATCAGAAAGATAAAGGATGTGAGGTGCACCCTTCTTCCTGGTTCACTTTCTTTCATGCAGTTCTCACCTTGTACTAGCACTGTTTCCCACCAGGGTTATCCAGGTGGCCATCTGAGTTCTGAGAACCTCATAGATGGATGAAGAGCTTATAGCCCACTTTGGGGAGGATCAATTTCTGCTCTGTTTCTTTTTCCTCTTTTGTTCCTGACACCAAGTTTATCACATTGTACTTGGCAGGCCAGGCTTAGCCTGAGTTGACTAGTGCCAAGGGGCTTTTAGGATGTACAACTCCCATGTGAAAGGCACATAATACAAGAAATACAGACAGTAAAAAGTGCATATTTAAAACCACAATTGGGTATCATTAAATTTAACCAGCAAAAAGTTAAATGAGACAAGTTATTATAGACTTATGAGATTATACATTGTCAGATTTTTCAAAAATAATTTGTCTACATATTTATCCATAAAAATATTTTTACCCTTTAAAGATAACAATCCTTTAAATATGGAAACTATAATAAGATGAAATTTAAATTGAATGTAATGAAACTATAATAAGATGAAATTTAAATTGAATGTAATGATGGTTATAAATTATGTATTCAATTCTTCTTACAGAAAGGTAAAAAGTCATGGATGCTAGGCCAGACCAGCAGGTGGGCCACTCAACCTGGATGCTCAGTCAGGAGTGATGGAGAAAACTTGTAGGAACCAAGGCATAGGAATATTCCAAAGAACTAGGGGGAAAAGACAGACTCCAGATACTACGTCCCTGGAGGGAAATTGTGGTTATCAAACAAGAACAATAGCATCCTGACTGGTCTCCTTGCATCTGCTCTTTGTTACAAGATGCTTTTGAGAAGAGAGAAACATCTTTACTCTCAAGATGATGTTTGTAAATTAGCAATCCAGGCCAGAGAGCACTGAAGTATTATCTTTCCTTATGGTCTTGTCACTATCTAATATATCAATTATATTCTAGATTGTATTTTCTAACTTAAAATATTAAAAAAAAACTCCTGCCAGGTGTGGTGGCACTTGTCTGTAATCCCAGCACTCAAGTAGGGCAGGAGGATTGCAAGTTCAAGGCCAATTTCAGCAACTTTGCAAGACCCTCAGCAACTTAGTGAGACCCTGTCTCAAATTAAAAAAATAAAAAGAACTGGGATGTAGCTTAATGGTTACACACCCCTGGTTCAATCCACAGTTCCAAAAAACAAAATAAACAAAGTAAGAAACTCTTAATGGTTTTTGTTAGAACATCTCTTTGAAAATGTAATGAAATGTATGGTCCCTTTCCCTAGATAAATCTACCTATGTACATGTAAATTTTATATGTATCTTAATTGTCCCCACTGCAAGCCCATGCATAGGTCTCCCAGGAATCCTGAGGACAGCAACTCCCTGAACCAGTTTTTAGGTCTTTTGCCCTCACACATTGGTTCCCTGAAGGCAAATCCCATACTTTTCACTGCTGCATCTCAGAATATAGTACAATGCCTTGTACGTAGTAAATACACAATGTTTTATAATGAACTAACGATCGACATGTTGTGTTCTTATTTACTTTTATTTCAGGTCATAATAATGGTCCCTTTCTATGACTGCTATGAGCCCATGGTGAGAATGGCTGGAGCAACACCTGTTTTTATTCCCCTAAGATCTGTAAGTTGCCAGCAAGCTCGTGTGCCTTAAGAATTTTTGAAATACCCATTGCTTTGTTAAAAGGAACTGTGAAGTTTCTAAGTCTTTTCAAATAATTAATACACTAAGAGGAATCACAGAATTTTCATTAGCCTTTCAGTACCTCACGTTAACCACAGTCATGGCTGGTCCCTGGGGAGGAATACAGGCATGTTAACAGCTGTTATAGTTGACAGGTTCATTTTTTTTTTTTTTTTTTTTTTTTTTTGGTAACAGGTGTGCACATAAGACTCTGGTCCTCGCAAGCTCTCAAGGCAAAACCAAAGCCCAGTTATTTTTATTTATGTTCTTTGTTAGTCATGTATTCAGTTATCTTGACCATGCCTTTCTCTAATTTTTTCCTTATTAGAATATTTATTTATAAGATAGCAAAATGAATTCATTACATTAAATCACATCTTCATTCTTTATGCTTAGAAACCTGTTGATGGAAAAAAATGGTCTAGTTCTGACTGGACATTAGATCCTAAAGAACTGGAAAGTAAATTTAATTCCAAAACCAAAGCCATTATACTAAATACTCCACACAACCCCTTTGGCAAGGTAAGCAAGTCTCTCATCTCTGTACAGTCTTTGACCCATTGTTTTCCCACATGTTGAATAATAATTGGCTGTGCTCTTTCCTTTAATACATGTAGGTGTACACCAAAGAGGAACTCCAAGTAATTGCTGACCTTTGCATCAAATATGACACACTCTGCATCAGTGATGAAGTTTATGAATGGCTTGTATATACTGGAAATAAGCATTTAAAAATAGGTACTGATGATTACACAGAGTCACAAATATAAATGTGTTTGGGCACATGTGGAGCAACTGATGGGAAATGATTCCAGGCCAACTTTAAAATAGACCTCATAGTGGGCATCTGCCTGAGCACTTAAAAATAGCTATTTGAATGAATGTTCTCTCCTGAATTAACGAACATTGTGAAGGACAAACAGTACAAACTTAAACTTAGGGGAAGAGATTTTGCATCACAATGTAAAGCTGAGAAGGTGGCAGAATAGTGCTCTTGTCCATGTCTTTAGCCTCTTAGCACGAATCCTGCTGTTCTTCAGTACATTAGATAGAAGGAACACAATTGTTCCTGAAAGGTTCTGTACTCAGTGCTGTGCAAGTTGCCAAAATTAGGGACAGTAAGCTACTGCCTCTTTATCTTCACCTGGGATGCTGCCATTACTACTGGGCCATCTCACAGATACCAGTGCTTTCTAGGGCCTAAACTTGTAAGTTGGGCTGCAACATTTGAGTCTTTGTACTTGCCCTTCCTTTGCCTGGAAGCACTTTCCCCCGATTATGTGCATGGCTCACTCCTTTACCTCCTTCAGGCTTTGCTCTGAAGTCATCTTCCATGACCTTCACATTTAAGATAGTACACTTCTCCCTTAGGATTTTGCTTTGTCCATTTTCTGCTTTATTTTGCTTTTTTCCTCTATTGTAAATATCAGAATCTATGTATTTTACTTGTTAACATAAAATGGTAGGAATTATTGTTCACATTGTCTCTTCTCAATCTCCATTTTCCAGAATAGGATTTTGTACATGGTAGGCAATGAGAAAGTAATTGTTGAATAATTGAATAGGAAGTAGAAAAAAAGAAATGGGAAGGATGACTAAAGATTCTGTGACAGAAATAGATAAATTTAAAAATCAGTGGCATGTTTCTATAAACGGTTGTGCAGGTTTTGTGATTGTTCCTAACATATATTCCAAATGGATGTAGCGATAGGAGGAGAGAGCAGCTGCTAGAGTGAATCAGAAAAGCAGTGGGCAAAAGATGGAATGAAGGTAGACAAGAAATGAAATCCAAATTCCTATCAGATAATGAGCATGCCCTTGCACCCGGAGACATGAAAGATCAATATGGACTTAGCAAGGCAAATGGTTTGATCTATAAGGGTATGCTATAGTAACTGGCACCAATGAGGGTAGGAAAGTAGGGCAATCCTAAAGGACTTTTCTATGAGAATAAAAAAGTATAAACTTGGTTGCAGAGATCATGTGTTCTGAAACTTTCCTAGGGACAGCACCTTGAAACCATAGCACTCTGCATCATGAAATAGTGACGTGATAAAATAGAAGCAGTTTTATCTTGAAATTAGAAGTGATTCTTCCCAACAGAAATCTGACAATTAGAAATCAATATGAAAATCACAGTGCTATTCATACTTGTCAGTAACAAAGACCTATTGGAACCCACACATTTGAGTTTTTCTGATTCTACCTTTAAGATTTGTTCACTAATGATTCATGTGTTCCACAGCACATAGCATTCACTGTCAGATAAGTCACAGCAATTGCCAAAGGCTTAAGAGAATTGTGTGGAGGAAAACAAAATTGATTTTTTTAAGATCCTAGATATTGAATGATCACTAGGGTGCCAGTTAGCATACTTTGAGGACTACTGCAAAAGGTATGACAAGGCAAGTGAATTGGTTCCATGTTGGATTTTTTAAAATAAAGGTAAGAGCCAGTGTAGACGTGGGTCTTAAGCAAATCACGTGCCCTGGTAGTGGAGGTGAAACATGGGGGCTCTTTAGCAGCAGGTAGTGCATAGAGCACAGCATCTGAAGGTTGGAAGAAAACAAGCAAGTCTGATTCTGGGATCACTGGCCTGGATGATTCAGCAGTGATGAACCTAGGGACAGAATGGATATAAACTAAATCTGAGTAGCTCTGAGACAGAGAGAAGGAGATATCTGGAAATAAGTGGAATTACAGTTCTAATGGTCAGGATCAGATTACATGGGAAAATAAATGGCAGGCATCAAAACGGTGACAGTAGCTGGACCCATGAAAGGGAATGAATTTTCCCAGGAAGACTTTTCTCAGAGAAGGGAGTAAAGGGATTTGCAGGACATGCTACCTTAACATAGCAAAATGTTGTTATGTATCTGAAATGTTTAGGAGCCTACCATCACCCTTCTTGTGATGACCTCTGTCATTTAAACTCTTCCCAATCAAAAATCAGTTCAAACTAGGTTATGGTGGTGCACGCCTATAATCCCAGCAATGGGAGCCTGAGGCAGGAGGATCGTGGAATTCAAACAGTCTCAGGAATTTAGCAAGGCCCGAAAGCTACTTAGCAAGCCCTATCTCAAAATAAAAAATAAAAAGGACTGGGGATGTGGTACAGCAGTAAAGCACCCGAGGGTTCATTTCCCTGGTACCAAAAAAAAATGGGGGGGGGGGGGGGACCACAGGGTGCTGTGGATATAGCTTAATAGCAGAGGGCCCAAGTTTAGTCCCCAGCACTAACAACAACAACAAAAGAAATAAGTCCATAATGAACAGTTATTTTGTTAATTAACTCAGTTTAGCAATATCATTTCAAAAGATTAGTTTCAATGGTCTCAAATCTATTCTTTAAACCTATGATGATAAACCATAAACCTATGAATTATAAGCCCTCCAGGGTAAAGTGCAACTGAGCATTGTTTCCTAAAGATATAAAAGACATATATTTTAACTCATTTATTTTTAGTTGTTATGACAGCCCATGAAGTTAAATGAAAAAAAAAAAATCTGTTATTATTTAGAAAGTGCAGTTTGTTTGTATTAAAACATAAGTATTCTACCATTACAGTGGTCTGTTACATGAAAGATGAAAAATGGTTATTGTTAGCACAAAATGACCAAGCCGGGTACAAACTTCGCAGATCAACACGCAGAGCCTTTATTCAGCAGTGAAACCATGCCTCTGATGGACCCATTTTCCTGATGGAAGATGAGCCCCTGGTCAAAGGAGGAATCTGTGCTTATATATGTTACACTGAGAGGTGACTTAATTATTGACAGAGCAGAGCATGTCAATATGGGCACTGAGGAAACAGGTTGTGAGAATTTGAAATTTGTTTTTACTGGGACATGTTTTTACTTGGGGAAGAATAGAGGGTCTGGGGTCAGCGTTCAATGTGCATATCTCTTTCCCTTCAGGGTCCCATTGTACTGTCACTGGGAAAGGATTTATTTGGGGAAGGATCAGTGCTTTGGCTTCCTCCCAGAGTCTTTTCATTTTAGGCTTGATGGATATCTCCTTCCCAGGGATTGTCTTCTCACTGTATGATGTTTGCTTTCCCCAGGACAATCCCTGGGAAGGACATGTATTGGGAAAGAATGTATTGGAAAAGGATCAATGTTATCAATGTGTTATCTTCTTCCTCACTCCCTCTTCCCAGGCCACACTATTTTAGGGTTTGTCATTGTCCATATCTGACAGTTATCATATTAATTTGCAAAGTGGATAGTAGTTTTCTAATATAATAGGACTTTCTAACCATGGCATCATGAAATTAGTATCTTCCTGTTACCACAGAGGCAGTTTTCCATGGAACAAGCATCTTTTATCATGTCTCTAATCTTATTTTACTTCTGTTAACTAATCTATGAGTGACAGAGCTGCTTTGGCCAGATTAAAACATTCTTTGTCATAAATGAGAAGTGCAATCTAGTTGACTTTCAGATGTAGCTGCAATCTAAACTTAAAAATATTATGAATATAGTTTTATAAAATCATCAGACCTGGAAAAGATTGTTTTGGTTTGTGGTTTTTTTCTTTTTTTCTTTTTTTAATAACCATATGTACATGAAAAGCTGTCCATGGTCATCTCTTGTCTGTCTGTTCATATTAACTTCTATGGCTTCTCAAATCTCTGAGATTGAGTGAACATTAACATCTGAATATTTTAACTTTAATTAAACTCATAAAATGGTAGAGTTTGCTCTTATTGGATCAGATTCTTAGTTCAAATAATGTTTCTCAGTAAAATAACAGTTCAGTCAACAAAAGAAATCTCCCTACTGCCATTTATATGTAATACACTGATATTTACAAAATTAGTATAAAAATCTTTTTAAGCTGTTCAGCTGATCAGATCACTCCTTCAAAAAAAGGTATCCACTTTTATATGACTAAAATAGTCATCAACAAATTACTGAGTTCTTCTTTTAAATACTAGGGTTAGATTTTATATTTTTTGAAAGAGACCTCTGTATTATGTTTAAGTGAATAGTTTTGGTCCCTCTCAGATATAACTTACAGCAAGACATGTAAGAATTGTACTAGTTTCTCTGCTTGATTTCTATTTTCAAAAATTTATTGTTAAATATTCTTACTTATAAGCCTACCTGATTTTTTAATGTATATTGTTGCTTTAAAGGAAGTGATATTCTGTTCTATGTGTTGTTTAGACTTTTCTCTGTTCAAATAGAAAAAAGTGAGGCATGTGTCAGGGTGCTCTTCAGGAATACTTTGGAAGAAATATCTCAAAACTTGAAGGGAAGTCGGGCACAGTGGTGCACGTCTGTAATCCCAGCAGCTCAGGAGGCTGAGGCTGGAGTATCGAGAGTCCAAAGCCAGCCTCAGCAAAAGGGAGGCACTAAGCAACTCATGGAGACACTGTCTGTAAATAAAATACAAAATAGGGCTGGGGATGTGGCTCAGTGGTCAAGTGCCCTTGAATTCAATCCCTGGTACTAACCCCCGCACCAAAAAAAAAAAAAAACCAAACTTGAAGGAATATAATTACTTTTGTGTTAGAATATTCCTTTTCAGATGGGACCTTCTAAATATTTTCCTCAGTTTTCCTTTTGGTTTTGTTATGTTCCACAGAAATACATTCATAACTTTTATGATTTGTGTAGTGTTCCTACTGTCACAAATATTGGCAGATATTTCACAATGGGCTATACTTAGTTATGCATCATTTTAGAAATCTCTTTAACTACATTACATTTTAGTAGACACTTTTCTTACTTATGAGCAGATTAAGAAAGAATAAAACTCAGACCCTCCCCCCAAGAAATAAGCATTTATTTTCCCTTTGTACATGCCAACGCTTTAAGAATAAAACAAAACAGAATAAAACAAAAACTCCTGCTATCCCTCTACAGACAAGTGGAAAGACTTGTGAGGTTTGCATGTTAAGAACTTCACAACTAAATTAGTTGAGGAATTTAAAAATCAGTGTTGTAGGTAGCTTTTTCAGAAAGATTTATGGAGGAGTAACTTACTTTTTAATGTCCAGTCAGATTCACAAACACTTGTACTTCCAGACATTTGTTCCCTGCATTCCTGAGCCCAAAGTACTTCCCCTCTCTTTTTGCCCTGGCTAAGACCCATGGGTAGGATCCAGTCTCAGCTTAGCCATCAATGGCTGTAGAAAGCCACCCTCAACACACTCTTATCCTTGTGTAACACTCCTTTCCTGTGCTCATCCAGCCCATCTACAAATGTTAAGTTTGTATGATGTGTTCTTATCCCTGCTCCCCTGATAGACATTATTAAGGTTTTTGGAATATAGGTGCTGTGTCTTACTCCTCTTCGTTTCCCCCTGACCCTAACTTAGTCCCTGGCCCCTGGTAGTTAATTGTTAGTACCATATCTGAGGGCCTGAATGAGTAAGTGGAATGAATGACTTTTGAAGATTTTATCACTTGAAAACTTTTGCACAGTTGATTCTCATTATAAATTCTTATTTGTAAATTCGCCCAGTCCCAAAATATATTTGCCACCTCAAAATTGCATACTCAGGCCCTTCATTCAAAGAAGGACCAGAACTTTGACTCACCCTACATACATATTCCCAGTTGAAAGTTGAACTAAGGTGATACTCTCTTGTTTTAGCTCAGCTATAAGCAAAGCCCTCCAATTCACGGTGATTTTTGCTGTTTAAAATCCCCCAAAAGCATAGTGCTAAAATGCTGGCTAGTGTTCTAAGCACAAAAGGCTGTCATGTGCCTCTCAGAGAAAATGTGTGTACTCAATAAACTTCCCCTCAGGGACAGCTTCTCTTGTGGTGGTGCTAGAGATATTAGAGGGTGAAGCTAAAGGGTACAGAGCTTCTTTTGAGGTGGAAAAAATGTTCTAACATTTTTTGTAGTGATTGGTTTGCACTACTCTGTAGGATACCAGAACGACTGGATTGTACACTTTAAGTGGGGTGAATTATATGATATAGGATGTATCTCTCAATCTTTGAGACATAAGCCAAACACATACACATAGGTTAATGGGCCTGCCCTCAGGGGTTTCTGATTCAGTGGTGTGGAATGAAGCCAAACAAATTCCTTCTTTACAAGTCCCCAGTGATGCTGACATTGCTGGTGTGGGCCACATTTTAAGAACCATTGCTCTAGGAAACGTAGAGAAACTGACTCAGAAAATGAACAGAATGAAAAGGGGGTTGTGCAATAATCAAGACTCAACCCCAACTGAAACCATACCACAGGATCATTGTGTTCAATGTACAGCTACTTCTCATATTGTGACAGCTGCCACTTGGCCTGGCCTGGATTGCTGCCTGCTTATATCCCTGCCACTCCTGCCCATGGGAATAATTTTGCCACTTTAAATTATTAAATCTATTTACATGTTATTTTGGTACAGCATTGTGATATTGTAAAGCATTGCAACATTTTCAGCTGAGTTTGGACTTAAATTTGCATTATCTGAAAAAAAAAACTATTGACATAACTATATTAACTACCCTGTAATTTAATATATTTATTTTCATTGAATTTATGTGCCTTTGTTATGTTTTTAGATTATACTAAATGTAAACTGATTGGAAAGCAGTTATTTAACCTTTTTTTTTTTTTCCCCCAGCCACGTTTCCAGGTATGTGGGAGAGAACACTAACGATTGGAAGTGCTGGGAAAACTTTCAGTGTGACCGGTTGGAAGGTAAGGGGAATAAGAATTTAATGATGTAGCTCATGGTAGAGCATGTGCTTAGCATGTGAGAGGCCCTGGGTTTGATGCCAAGCACCCCCCAGATTGTTTTAGTTCCTAAAAATAGGCATGTATTTACTTTTGTAGTGTTTTGGTGTGTTAAATGCAAATATACTCAGTTTACGCAGGTTTTTACACTTAATCATCTTTTGCTTATTGATTTATTCAACTTTGATGTTGAGCTTCATTCTTTTTTGGTACCAGGGATTAAACCAAGGGGTGCTTAGCCATGGAGCACATCCCCAGTCCTTTTTATGTTTTATTTTGAGATAGGGTCTTGCTAAATTGCTTAGGAACTCGCTGGCTGAGGTTGGCTTTGAACTTTCAATCCTCCTGCCTCAGCCTTCAGAGCTACTGAGATTATAAAAATGCTCTGCCATGCCCAGCTTTGAGCTTCTTACTGAGATCCAATAACTTCTTTAAAAGTAAGAAAAATTAGGTAATTTTTCTATTTTATAAGTGATCAACTGATGACACTTTTTCTTTGCAAAGGATGTTCAGCATAAAAGAAGAAAAATAATAATGGCTAATACTTTGGCGTTTACATATACCAGACTCTAAAGTGTTTTACATGTACTAATTCTTTTCATTCTTATAACATTATAAGGTGGATTACGATTATTATTTCTGTTTTACAGATGGTAAAATAAAACACAGAAAAGTTAAATTTCTTGCCTGAGGTTATACTGCTGATAAATTCAAGCTAGGGCAGATAGTTTGGCTTCAGAATCCATACACTTAACCACTATACTGTTTATTAAAAAATAAATTTATCCAGTTGAAACTCTTCTTTTCCAGCCTCACCCCTACTGAACATGGCTAAGATGCAAGGAATATCAAAAGGAGACCTTGGGAATCAAAGGTTTTGATGTTTTGATGATGTGAGAGTCCTTTAGGCCCTCCTTCAGAGTTACTTGTGTCTATAATTCAAACAAGCTTTCCCACTGGAAATACCAGAAGTCACAAATTAGAAGAGGGAGGAAAGGCTAACAGTGACTGTAGGCTTTGTTTACCTTCCAAAGGCAGAGCTCAGTGATGAAGGCATGGCTTAGTGACTCCATTTGGAAACTCACACACAAAGGATGGTGTTGAAATGCTTTTAAGTATGAATATTGGCCTACTTTCATGGTGTGAACATTTTTTTTTTAATCTATTTTGTGTATGTGTGTGCACACACATACAGTATCAGGGATGAAACTCGGGTGCTCTACCACTGAGCTACATCACCAGCCCTATTTTGGAGCTGGGGGCAGAAGGTCTCAGGAAGTCACTGAGGCTGGCTTTGAACTTGTCATCCTTCTGCCTTAGCCTCCTGAGCTGCTGGGATTTCCAGGCATGTACCACCATGCCCGAATTTATTTGAACATTTCTGAATTGCCTGTATTTAACAATTGCATTAACTCCTCTCTCCAATTTGATACATACTATTAGACAAATTTTTGAAATCTGCTTTTATTTTTCCCTTTCCCAGCTTGGCTGGACCATTGGTCCCAATCATTTGATAAAACATTTACAGACGGTTCAACAAAACACTGTTTACACTTGTGCAACTCCTCTACAGGTAGGTGTTGGGGCAGCAGAGGGTTGAAGCATGGATCATTGGTGCAGGTGTCACTTTTATGTGCATATTTGAGTTGACTTTGTTCTTCCCTTCAGGTCCTTCTTAAGTAGGGCCTTCTAAAATAATCTGGGAATCTAGGAGCAGATGCATATTCATTGTAATGAGGCGAGCTTTTTTTTGTTTTATTTCTTTCATACATCATTTATTTCTTTGAACGCACATGCATTGCTGTGGGGGAATACAAAGTACTACCAACTCTCTGAAGGATGGTGGTAGCACTCAGCAAAATTACAGATGTACTCGCCCTACAAACAGCAATCTGTCTTCTGAGGATTTACCCCAGTCCTATCATCTGCATATGCAAGATAGGAATGAATGTGGCTATTTATTGCAGATGATTGGGGGTAGTCCGTTATCCATCTATAGACAGGTGGTTAAATAAACCGTAATTTATCCAAATATCAAAATATTGTATGACTTTATGAGTTCCTTCTTGCTGCTGTAACAAATTACCACAAATCTAGTGACCTCAAACAGCACAAATTTGTTATCTTACGTGTCAGAAGCTGGAGATGGATCTTACCAGGGCTAAGCTGCAGGTGTCAACATTGCTGCATTCCCTCTCGTAGTGCTAGGGAAGAATCAGTTCCTTGCCTTTTCTAGCTTCTCAGATTACCTGCATTCCTGGGCCCAGGGTCACATCCCTCCAACCTCCACTTTTTGTCAACACATAACTCTGTGACTCTTAACTCTTCTACTTCCTCTTTCCCTCATAAGGACCTGTGTTTACAGTAGCCCGGTTGGATACTCTCCTCATTCCTTAATTTAAATCACACCTGTGAAGTTCCTTTTACCAAGCAAGGTGACATATTTACAGGTTATGAGTTTGGAGATACAAGCATCTTTGGGGGTCATTATTCCATCTACTTCAATAGCTATTTAAAAGAAAGAAAAAAAAAAAAAAAAGAAAGGGAATAGGAAACTTCTAAGTACTGATAGGAAAGTTTTCCAGAATATATTATGTACGAAGCAAAAATTTTAAAAAGTAAGGTACACATATATTTTATGCTACATTTTGTATAAGAAGAGAAGGGGACTTCTTATGTTTCTTGAAGGAACTCTGGAAGGATCCTAAGAAACTAGGAAAAGTGGCTATTTGTGAGGTCAAGAGAAGTGGGTGAAATTAGTAGATAGGGACAGTAGGTTCCAGAACTTTTAATGTATTTTATTTCTATTTTTTGTGTTTATTTACAGAAACAGATCTATTTATCACTTTGTGACTAACCAAAAGTGGAGAAAAAAAATGTTCAATTTTTAGAGGGGCAGTTAAAGGACAAAGGACTAAAGTGCAATGGCTTCACTGAACTGACAGTTTTTTTTTTTGTTTTTTTTTGTTGTTGTTGTTTGTTTGTTTGTTTTTGCTTCCTTTCAAAAAATACCTACTTAACAGGAAAAAAGTTTCATTGAAATTCTTTTTTATTTCTCTTTTCTTTTACTTATTACTTTTTCTTTTATTTTCTTCCTTTAAAAAAAAAAAAAAAAAAGTAATACCATGATAAAGGCCAGTTCTAGTATTTGGATTCATTTGATACTTGCAATTGAACCCAGGGGCTCTTTACCACTGAGCTCCATCCCCAGTTCTTTTATATCTTGAGACAGGGTCTCACAGAATTGCAGAGGCTGACCTTGAACTTGTGATCTTCCTCCCTCAGCTTCCTAAGTAGTCAAGATTTTAGGAATGTGCCACTATGCCCATTTTTATTATATATCAAACTCATATTATCCTTTTCATAAATCCATTCAGTTATGCAACAACTATTTTCTGAGTATTGGAGTTAGAGCAGACAAAATTTCCTGCACTTGTGGAGCATGCCACCTAATGAGGGACACAAATAATACACAAATATTTTTAAAATGTAAAGTAGCAAAAGCTGATAGATGCAAAGAAAAAAAAAATGAAGCAGAGAAGAGAAGAAACATAAAGTGCCAAGGGAGGAATATACAATGTTATATATGGTAATCTTGTGAGCTTCACTAAAAAAACATTTAAGCAACAAACTGAAGGAGGTTTAGCAGTCACATGGTTACCCAGAGAAGAACTCTGTGGACTGAGAGAACAGCAAATACAAATGCCCTGTGGCAGACAACTTGACTGGCAGTTTGTATCTGTGACCAGAATAGAGGCTGGGATGAGATGATCAGGGAGAAGAGTAGAAGGAGGTAAGACCAGAGGGATAACTGGGAGTCAGATCAAGCTGAGCCGTGTCACTCTTAGGACTAAGTGACATAGGCATCCACGGGAGAGTTTTGAACGCAGTAGTGATATGTTCTGGCTTATGTCACCAAGGGGGATCTGGTGCTTTATTGAGTGAGAAAGCCTTTCCAGAAATTCAGGGAGAGAAGTGCCAGTGGATTGAACTAATAAGGGGATGGGAGACTTGGCAAAAAGTGATTGGCATTCTGAACTTTGAAGTTAAACTAACCGTATTTGTCAATGGATTACTTATGGATATTGAGAAAAAAGAGAGGAGTCCAGGATAATGCTGCAGTTAGGATGCTTATGCCCTCTGCACTTTGGAATTTTCTAGGGCAATATCTTCTACAGTGATTGAATAAGTTGCTAAGAAAAAGATAGAGCTGAGAATCTCAAGCATCTTTTTCTGAATCACCTTATTCTCCATTTCAGCTAGGTGTCCTGTTTTTCACTCAGCCATGTTTGGAAACTGGCCTCTGGTTTCTTGATACTGCAGAATTATTCATTCTATTCTATTTTTGCCACGAAGCCTGCTCTATGGTCTTATCTCTTGTCATGTGTGTCTTTTGCTGCTGTTCATCCACACTGAACTTTTCACAGTTCTTCCAACAAAACAATTATATCCTGCCTTTTCATGTATTTATTTTCTCCTCTCTACCCCAATCCCTTTCAGAGTACACTAATTGGAAACTCTATAAAGCAAGGATTATGTCTTGTTAATTGTTTTTCCTAACTCTTACTGAATTCCAGGCTTAACATTTATATATCATCAGTACATATTTACTGAGTGAATGAATTTAGCTTTTAGTTCTTGACACCTTTTACTTTCGGTTCATTTCCTTAAATTTTGACTGCTTCGCTTCCTGTTCACCGAATGACATTTATTTCTTTATGTATTTTCCTCCCTAACTTATCTGCATATCCTGTGTCCAGAGCCCAACACATGGTAGGCATATAAATGAAGTTTGACCATTTACTATTCAATACGGAATACTAAAATACAAAAATAAACTTTATGAACTGAGAAAACAATTGACTACTCTGCTCTTTTCTTCTCTCTCTCTTAGCTATTCCAGTCCTTGGTTCTTTGCCTGGATCTCCTTGTCGGTTCCAATACCATCATTTCTAAGCCATCGCTGTTCACTTTGCCTGCTGAGCTTCTGCTCTTCTGCACGTGCAAGATCTTTGTTCTTTTCGCACATCTTGATTTTGACCTGTTTACTTGTTCCTGGCCTGTTGCTCTCCTCAGACACTGCCTGATCCTTTACATCTTAGTCTGTTCAGGCTGCTATAACAAAGGACCATGAACCGGGTGAATTATCAACTAAAGAAATTTATTTCTTACAGTTTTGGGACTGGGAAGTGCCAGATCCAGGCACTGGCAGATTCCGTGTTAGATGAGGGCCTTTTTCCTCATGGATGTCACTTTTTCACTGTGCCCTCCCGTGGTGGGAGGGGGAGTTAGCTCCCTTATACAAGGACACTAATACAATTCCTGGGGGCTCTGTGTTCTTGATTTAATCACCTCCCAGAGGCCCCACCTCCTCATACCATCACCTCAGGGATTAAAATTTCAACATATGGATTTAGGGGACATAAACACTGTCCATTGCATTTAACATTAACTTGTTTCTTGACACAGCTTCTCTTTCTGGTTCTCCTGACTTGCTTGGAGAGAGGTAGAGGAGTTTCCCACACACTCCAGAAACTTATCGCCGATCCTTATTTCATTTAGACTGCCTTCCAGGGTTATCAGTGATTACAGTGGGATTTGTACCCTATGGGGTGTGGGGAGTACATGTCCTCCTTGACACAGTGGGTCAGCTCTCAGAACCACCATGTGCTCCCAGTGATGGGGAAACCTGACTGCTTTATCACTTTATCATTTCCCTGGTCAGTTTTTAGACTTAGATTTGGCAAATTACTCTGCGGCTCATCTCAATCTTAATGATTTTTTTTTAACCAAATAAACCATCTTTAGCTAATACATCTTTTCCAATTTGGACTTTCATGATTCATTCTGAGTATGTCACATTACATTTAATCATTGTCTTATAACTGATTCCTCCACATAGATTCACTGGAATTTCCCGAATGATCATTTTTGCTAATAATCAGGTGATCTTTATTTATTAGACCAATAAATTGAGCAATGACTAACATTACCATATTTCCTCTCCACGTTTTCAACCGGAAGCCTTGGCTCAAGCTTTTTGGATTGACATTAAGCGCATGGATGACCCAGAGTGTTACTTTAATTCTTTGCCAAAAGAATTAGAAGTAAAAAAGAGATCGGATGGTGCATTTACTTGAAAGTGGTTGGCCTGAAACCCATAGTTCCCTGATGGGGGATACTTCATCATAGCCGATGTGTCTTCACTGGGTTTGTAAAGGGTTTTTATTACTTCAATTAAACAGAAAACTTATGTTGAAATTATAGTAGAATTATGCAGAAAAGATTGGGGTCAAAACCATAGTCAGCATTTATCCATAGAAAAAAGATGGATTTTTACAATGTGAACTTTCATGATTATCTTTATTTTTAGAACTTTTACCTGAAATGTGACTGTTGCCAATGGTAGTATTAGGTGGAATCAGTGTTGCTGGAGGTATTCTATTAAACATAGAATTTGTTCTCATCCTGTTCTGGCATGTAATTTAAAACACCAATGTATGAACGAACATCGGTACCCTGTGTTCATTTAAACAATATTTTCATTTCCTTTTTGCTTAACATAAAAATTCTCGATAATTCTGTGTCTAAAAAACAACATTATTTACTTAAAGCTGATAGATGTAATTCTCACAAACCATCAACAAATCTAGAAATTAAAAACATGATGTTTTAGATATAACTTACTTTTCTTTAAAAAATACTACTAACAATAATAAACTGACAGAAATTTATTGACAGAAATTGCGGCTATTCTAAATTTAGTTTTATTTTAAAATTTAGTTACAAAAATACTGTATGCCACTGAACTTGAAAAACTGAAGTTTTTTATTTATTCCAAATTTTAGACAACTGGAGAAAGTAAATCTTCAGTTTTATGACAAAACAATGATTATACTTTTAAATTTATTTTCCTCAGGCAGGAATTATTTTCTAATACACAAATATGTGACAATACCAGTTTCTACATCTTGTAATGGTTCACTCTCACGTTTGGGGAGCAAGGTGTCTTGGTTTTCCTGTGCTTTGTACTTGAGGTCTATCTCTGGAGAGTGACTGTAAATCATGGTGGGGCAGCAGGGGAGGTGGACATGGGTATTTGCACTGTCCTAGAACCTTCCTTATCCCGGTGAGCGGCCCCATTGCTTCAGTGTCTGACCCTGGAAGCTTGTTTATACTAACAGACAGCCCTGTGGCTCTTGTCTGACCTGTGCTCCGTTTATTCCTAGCAAGATAGACACTTTCTAGGAGAGGTCTTTTCAGAAGAAAAATTCACTTTAGCTCTTTTGGTCAAGTAGGATACAACAGAGGCAGAATAATAAAACATATGAATTGAAGAATCCATGCATTACTTACAGATCCCAGAAAGAAGAGGCTAGCCCTCCAGGAGAGATCACAGGAAGTACTGGCCCTCTGGGAAAATGCATGCTCAACCTGTGGGTATGAGAAACCAGAGAGAGAAGGAAGGACCTGTAGACCAAAGCCTTTTTTTTTTTTTTTTTGCTTTCTGTGGTATTGGGGATTAAAACTAGGGACTCCTACCTCTTAGCTACATCTCTGACCCCCACACCCCTTCGTTTTAAATTTTAGTTTGAGATAGAGTCTCACTGAGGCTGGCCTTGAACTTGCAATCTCCTGCCTCAGCCTCCAGAACAGCTGAGGTTACAATGGTACACCACTGCACCCTATGGGCCAAAGTCTGTATTGAGGATGCAGAGCATTACCCAGGAAGGTTCCTTACACAGTAGGTGATTTAGAGGGAGTTTAGTGGGAGTTTAGTAGGTGTATAGAGGGAGCAGACGCAAGCTGGATAGAGTTACACTTCGACTGAGAGGTTGTCAGTGTGGTGGATCTTTGTAGTTCATGGCGGGGGCGGGGGCCGTCATGAGGGCAAATTAACTGGGTTGTACCTGACTTTCCACAGGGAAGTGGTCAGCAGGAGGTGATTATATAAAGAAAATATCTTGAGAGGAACAGAGGAGGCAAAGTAGAAACTTTGAGGGTGCTGAAATCTTGCTTCTGGTGTGAGAATGTCCAACTTATGTTCCAAACAGATACTGAGGCAACATGAAAATATAAGAATTCACTACATAATGTCTGGCTCAACTGAAGCAAGTTTGTCTTTCCATACATTCTTCTTCATTTGTTGCGAGAGAATAAGAGGCTATGGCAAGCAGAGATTCTTGTGGTCCTATTGCCAGAGAGCTTTACTTGGCAGGTTCCCAGGCTCATACCTACATAAAACCCTTTCAGATGTTCTGTACTTGTACTCCCGAGGTTTAGAAAAGCAATCCTATATTGGGTCTAAACAGGCAACTTGTTTATGGGATGATAAAAAAAAATAGCTCAGTTTTCATCATTTATATTTTTGCCTTTGAATCAGAATCCACAAAGGTTCTCTACCTGAATTGTTTTATTTACAGAGAAAATGATTATACTTCATATGTTTCCAAAAGGAATTTGAGCCTACTCACATTAAAAGTCTTGTACATAATAATGTGGGAGTAGAAAACACTATATATAAATCAAAAATCATGCCATGTAGGAGGTCGAGGAAACCAATATTTCAGTCCCCAGGATTCATATGGTATTATGATTAGCATTTACTTGAGACTTTCATGGCAGCAAAGACAAATTGGAAAAAGGAGTTGATTACAGCCTTCTTGGTTAAAGGAAACTTTACAGCTTCTTAGATAAGAATTGTTCTTATCTGGATCAAAATTTTCCAGATAATAAATTCTAAAAAGGATTTATCACACTCTGACATTAATTATCAAAAAAGAACAATAATGGAATTCGGATTATTGCACCAAACTTTTAATTAGTTTCCCATGCTTTCCTCAGGTAATTCATCTAGCAGGCAACACTGATTTAGGTCTTAGATCTTGAACTAATGTGGTTAAAATAAGCTTTGAGATAGAGAACCTTTCTGGATGATGGGATGTGGGTGGAGGTGGAGGTGGGGCTTCCTTCTTTATGGTCCTCCACCCATACATAAAGAAAACTCCTCCTATACATTAAGAAAACTTTGTTTTATTTTATGCTTTTAATTATTTTGATTAATTTGCAGTGTGTATTAATAATACAAATGAGAATTCTACATCCATGGTAGACTTTTTTGAATTTTCCTTTTTCTTTATTTGTTAAGCATTCTAGAACCAATCTGAGTATTACATTGAAATAACATATGGGTAGGAAAAAAGAATAAAGACAATACACCTTTATATTGAAAAAAATTGCAGTGTGTAAATTCTTCATATACTACAGGTTGGTGCTATACTTTGCTAAATGTAAAACAAAAACCTTCATTTGATGGCAAACAAGGGACAAAAGTAAACCATAATATTTATAAACACAGTAAATATTTTGCTTTACAATTAACAACAATTGTTAACTGGTTAATATTTATTGAGCATTTACGATATAGTAGGTATTGTATTAAGAGTTTTACAAATATCACATTTTCAAGAGGTTATGAGATTTGTGCTATCATGTCCCCACTGATAGATAAGAAAGAGAGAGAATCAAAGCAGGGCATGGTGGCCCACACTCTGTAATGTGAGCAACTTGGGAGGCTGAGGCAGAAGAATTGCAAGTTCAAGGCCAGACTCAACAATTTAGTGAGACCCTAAGAAACTTAGTGAGACTCTGTCTCAAATAAAAAGACTGGGGATGTGACTTAGTGGTTAAGTGCCCCAGTGCTCAATCCCTGGCATTCCCTCCCCACCCACCCCATCCCCCGCCAAAAAACGAGAGAGACAGAATCAAATTAATTTACTAAATTTTATCAACTAATAAGTAATAGAGGGGCTGGGGTTGTGGCTCACTGGTATAGGACTTGCTAGCATATGTGAGGTACGTGGGTTTGATCCTCAGAACCACATAAAATAAAAAAATGAAATAAAGGTATTATGTCAAAAAAAAATAAGTAAACAGACTGTTTTCTGGACCTTGAGGTTCACATCCTAACCAATGTGCTTCATCCTAGAGTTTAAAATGGGAATTTCCTGCACTTATTTCTATCCCATGGGTAATGCTCCTAGGTATCTTTGGTACCTCAAATACACTACTACTGTGCACTTACCACATGAAGCTTTCACATAATTTACAATTAAATTCTAGCTTTTTTTCAAGCTGTCATTTTGTTAGTGCCAAAGTTGCATTAAACACCCACACCATATATCTTGAAATAGCACTTTAACTTTCTCATTCATAGAAGACTGTAAGCATCTCTCAAAAATGTGACAACTAAATGAGATCAAGCATCATGCGTAGTGAATAGTAAGTGCTCAATAAATTGCAGTATATTATCAGTGTTATATGATGACTTTACAGTGTTCTTAAAGAAGTGGGCAAACTGGAGAGACAAATAAGATAGAAGCAGGTTAAGACCTGGAAAAAAAAAAAACAAGTGAAGCTTTCTTCATGACAAATTTTTACATAGTTGATTTGTAAAAGATTCAGTATTATTAGTAAATAAGAGAAGTAAAATAGCTACCTTGATTTATTTTGAACATATATGGATAACAGTATACATCAAACATTAGTTATTTTGGGGTATTCCAGGAAATCTAACAGTATAAGTCAATAAATTTGAATAATAGGAAATGTACTATTTAGCCACAACTGAATGTCAGAGAAATATCCTGGCCCAGACTTTAAAGCAAGATTGATGAAAGTGATAAGAATAGGGATGCATATTTGAAGATTTTTTCCCCAAATTTTAAATTTTAAAAACAGCCTACTATATGGAAACAGAGATAAACAATAAGCATAGTATTTGGAAGATCTAACAGACATTTTCTGTTTATAAACAATAATATGTACTGATTCAACAAACATGGTTTTCAAAATGTATATGCTGGTCACTAACCTAAGTGTTGGGGAAACAACAGATTTTAAAAATGGACCATTACCCTCATGGAACTTAAAATCTATTGGGAGGTATAAATATTGCTTATGAATATAGAGATAGCTGTTATTTCCTTGGTAATTATCATGGGGTCTTATTTCTAGATAGAAAGGCAACACTCCTCTTTCCTTTCCCTGTCCTGTGTCCTCCTGTCCTAACAGCTGCATGTGTTGAGAAGTGTGGTTAGGTGCACATGTGGAGTGCTGCTGTAAAGTCATTCCTCACTTTGCACCTCACCAGCATATTCTGTAATTATCCTCTGAGAAAGTTCTAAACTACACCTATTTAAATCAGAAAAAACAATTTCGAATCTTGACAGACTTAAGTGAAATCCATGTTGTTTTAGATGCTGACCTCTCTGATATGAAGAACGATGAGCCTTATGACTATAAATTTGTGAAGTGGATGACTAAAAATAAGGTATGTTTATTGGTCTCTGGAACATCGTGTCATATTTGATACATAATTAGAAAGGAAACTTGCTAACATACTTTGAATATTATTTACTATAGTTTTGTTACCTGTTATTCTACTCATGGCTTCCTGGGGGATTTTTAGAAAATCTTTTTTTTTTGGAAATTGTGAATATTCAGAAGTGTGTATTTATTTCTAAAGCCCATGATCTCAAAATTAATATTTGAAATGTAAGTAGTTTTCCCACTGGATCATCCTCTTTCTTTTTCAGAAATTATCAGCCATTCCTGTTTCAGCATTCTGTAACTCAGAAACTAAACCACAGTTTGAAAAGTTTGTGAGATTTTGCTTCATTAAAGTAAGTTCCCTTGTTATATCCAAAAACACATTTATATCCTTTCTTGCAATTTATAACATATTTTTCTTCTGTTGCTACAAATTATAGGTTCATATGCAGTTTTCATATTTTAACTGGTTGCCATGAAATTAACTGTGTGTGTATTAGACTCAGCTTACTTTGAGGGAAAGCAACATAATCCAGAAAACTTATCTATAATATAACAATGCCCAGCCTACAATAAAAAATTACTAGACATGTGAAAACACAAAAAAATGACCCATAATTTCTTAAAAAATATTCAAAGTATGTTCAAGAAAATTACAGGAAAATATAGTCATAGGAGTGCTCAGAGGAATTTAGAACTAAAAAAAAGAGACAAATGAAAATTTAGGACCTTAAAATTGTAATACCTAATTTGAAACATTCATAGGGCTTAACAAAGGATTGGAAAATATCAGGGAAAAGAAAAAAAAAAAAAAGGTCAACTTAAATACTAGAAATAGATTCAGTCTTTAAAAGAAAAGGAAAAGTATTTTAAAAATAAGCAGAATCTCACATGCATGAGGTAGTATCAAGTTATAATATAAATGCCCTTGGTACCCAATGAAGAAGGAATATGGCAGAAAAAATATTTTAGGAAGTAATGGCCAAGCTAAGCTCAGTGGCAATGCCTATAATCTCAGCTAAGATAGGAGGATCCCAAGTTTGTGACCAGTCTCTGCAATTTAGTAAGACTGTCTCAAAATTTTAAAAAATAAATAAAACAGGTTGAGGATATAGTGCAGTGGTAGAGTGTCCCTGGTTCAATCTTCAATATGAAGGAAAAAAGAAGAAGTCACAGCTAGATTTTTCCCATTTTGGTGAAAAGCAACTTAAAGATCTCAAAAGTTCACTGAACGTATATAGCAAGATTAAAAAACTAAAACAAACTGAAAAATACCTAGGCATATCATGATTAAACTGCTGAAAATCTATCAGCCTCACAGTCTATATCCAGGAAAATATCCTTCAAGAATGAAAATGAAGGGCATTCCTGAAAATGAAGGCTGAGACCTGTACTAAAAGCTTCTGAAGGTGTCATTCCTGTTTTTAAGATGTTACTGCTCTGGTCTTCGTGGTGCATGCCTGTAATCCAAGCAGCTAGGGAAGCTGAGGCAGAAGGATTGCAAGATGAAAGTCAACCTCAGCAATTTAGTGAGGCCCTATGCAACTTAATGAGACCCTATCTCAAAATTAAAAAGAAAAAAAATTGAAAGGACTGGGCTGGGGATGTTAGTCAGTGGCTAAGTGCCCCTGGGCTCAATCCCTGGTACCGAAAAAAAAAAAAAAAAGATGTTACTGCTACTGAAAATAGCCTTACTGAGATCAAGGCACTCTGTATCAACTGACTCTGCCATAATCCTAATCAGGATAATGTAAACATTGTTTTTCACCTCTAGAGATAACCTATAAACAAACTAAGGAAGACCTATTCAGAGTAGAATCTTAGCAATCTAACAGTGTAAATATCCAGTTGATTATAATGAAGAAGAAAAAGTAAGGCTATTAATATTATCTTACAGTGGCTCTAGTAACTGGTACAAGTGCTCCTTCACTTAACAGTGGGATCACATCTGGATAAGCACAGTTGAAAATATATATGTCAAAAATGCATTTAAGGGCTCAGGTTGTGGCTCAGTGGTAGAGCACTTGACTAGCATGTGTGAGGCACTGGGTTCAATTCTCAGCACCCCATATAAATAAATGAATAAATAAAGGTCCATTAACAACTCAAAAAATATTTTTAAAATGCATTTAATACACCTAACCTACTGAACCTCATAGCTTAGCAACACAGTACACTGTGGAGCACCAGTTGTTCAGCTTCATGACCACGTGGCTAACTGGGAACTACAGCTTATTGCTACTGCCCCAGATCTAGAGAGAGTATCTTACTACTTATCACAAGCCAGGGAAAAGATCAGAATTCAACATCTGATTTCTCCTGAATGCCTACCACTTTTGCACCATCGTAAAGTCAAAAAGATCCATCATAACTCAGACCCAATTTATAAGTTTATTGAGTCTATAAACTAACTGGAAAAAATAGTACAAAACTTCAGTTTTAAAATGGCAAACACAAGACTTTTCCTGTTCTCTTTTGGAAAGTATTCAAAAACAGCCAGGAAGATGGTAATTGAGATTCCCTACTGTGTGAGGAAGGGTTACCAGATACAGTGAAAGTAATGTCAGAGGGAAGATGGGTAGTGAGGATCCTGCTTCTCCATCTGCAGATTGTAGGCAAAGCCAGCAGGTATGGAACAGCAGACACCCTGGCAGTTGAGCCTCTAGATTTGTGGATGAAACAGATAAAAAGTATATGGTCATGTCATCTAAACATGGGTAGAAAGGAGATCCTGGTTAGGCTGTAGATTTCCTTTTTTAGCCAAGTCATTGTTGGGGGCTGTGTTATGTTGGCGGCGCCGGGATGGCGCCTGATTACATCGGCAGCGAGGAGGTTAATTGACATAAGCACACTCAGGTGATTTTCTCCTCCACGCACACAATGTATGTGCATGTGTTCTCCAGCACTAATTGCCTGCTCGGAGCGTCTCGCCTAATCTTTGCGTAAGAGGCGTGGCCCTGCTCTCCGCCTCCTGGAAGTGATATACGCGTAGGTGGAGCGAGACAGAGACACAGCAGCCATTAGCAGGAAAACAGCAGAAGAAGACACACGCGGCAGCGGCGAGTAGGGGCAGCGGCAGATCGCGGAACGGAGAACTGAGACGCATCACTAGGGCACCTTGGGTGGACGTACCCTTAGTTCACAGGATGCAGGACTTTAAGGTGTAGCAAGTCTCTTCCTCTAAGCTCTAAGCAAAGCTTGTCTTTCTCTCAAAGTTTCTCTCTTAAGCAAAGTCTCTTTCTCTCTGATAAGCGGGCTCTCTCTCTCTCTCTCCTCTCAAAGCAAGTAAACCTCGTTTCCTCTATCCTCTATAAACAAGCAAGAAAGCAGTGCACTAAAGAGAAAGATAGAAGTGCCTCAGTTTCCACTCCACCACCCATAAGACCCGTGCAAGTTGTTGCTGCAAGCGGTCACAAATATCCATGGATTTTGGAACCGCAAAGAGCCAGCGACAAGTCATAGCTGCCAAAATTATGTTGATTCAATGTCAAGGAAATACATTAAATTAGGGACAACCATTTAATTAGTTGGGAAGAAATGAAGTCTGAAAGAACTTCCCCTTACAGAATTCTACCTCAATTGTATTAAACTTTGCTGTGAGCCAGTGTTTTCTAGTGCTGTTCCTGCTCCTCCCTACAAAACTGCAAATACATCTTCAAATCAGACTGAGGCAGAGGATAACACCGTTGTTATGCAGAAACACAGAAACAGTGTGTTCATGTGCTGGGAGTGAGAGCTTACAAAGGGAATTCAGTAAAAAGTGATTAATAATCAAAAAGGTCCAGCTATGATCTTTTAAAAGGATACTATAAGGAAAAGAGAAAGGCACAAGGAAAAACAAATGTCAGGCAGACCATTCACTGGAAAAATGTTGACATGGAACAAATAAAATTTGTGACATTTGAAACTCTAAACTTTTAAAACAATAGATTAACGCAGAGAATTTTAAAGTTCAGGGAAGGTAGGATAAGATAATATCAGAAGATGAAATGATACTTGTCAGAGCTCAGGCAAGAAACCGAAGGGAAAATAAAGTTACTGGAAATTATGGGTGGCACTGGGAAAACCACAAAGGACACTAAAACTCTATGGGCACTTTAAGGATTGAGAAAAACAAGGAAACAGAAATGGAAAGAAACAAAGAATTTCACAATGTTAGAAAAAGCATGGAAGTGGAAGAAAAATGAAATATGTAGAGTCTCTGAAAAAAACAAAAGTAGTCTAAATGGAACCCAAAAAGAATGTTATAGCTTTATTTTCAGAATGCTTTCCATTAAAAAAAAAAAATGAAAGAGAAAGAAAACACAAATTTGAAGATTAAAGAAAGTGCCTGGTCTCAGGAAAATCTGGGACATAATAAGTGACATGGGGCATGCCTTGTCTGATACATTGAACTTCAAAGATAAAGAAATAATTCTTTGGGCCTCCAGAAGAAGTCAGCGAGGCCTCCTAGAGGGCCAGAGAGGAGGATCCCTGTAAACGGAAACCCTCTACACCAGCATCTGATACTGGAAGAGAGTGCAGCAATAGTTGGAAGTCCTTAGAGAAAAACAACGAAAACATGCCAAGAAAATGAAATCTAAAGAAAACAGGTTGAATTCAGAGTTGATAAAAGTAAGGTAGAAAACAGCACTTTACAATGTTATGGGTAAAATCCTCAGTAGCTGTCAAACTTCTGAAAGAAAGGACACTCAGCTTTTCTCATAACAAGAGAAATTAAAATTAGAACTGCAGTGAAATTCTACTAATGTATTAGATTGGCAGCAATTAAAACTTTTCATAATACACTTGTCACACCTTAAGAGTAGGAGTATAATTTGTAAAATCTCTACAGTGTTTATTTCAAATGTTTCCATCCAAATGCAAATTCATATACCCTTTGACCCAGCAATACTACTTCTGTTTTTCTGTGGATTGTCTTGAACATTTTGACTCATTTTCATGGATTTTCAGTGAAGCATTGTTTGTAATAGCAAAAGATTACAAGCAACCACAATATTCACCAGTGGGGGCTGTTTGAATAAATTACAGCATATTAACATCAAGAAAAGAATGATAGAGCACAAGCAAGGAGCAGAACAATTTGTACAGAACACTATTATCTATTTAAAAGGAAAAGATAGGTGCTTATAAATGCCTGAGATATCTTTTGAAACACATACAATAAAATCTCAACATTGCCTCTGCAGAGGAGAACTGAGTGACTAAAGGAGATAGGTAGGAGGCTGACTTACTTTAAAAACATTTTGAAAATGCAAGTGTGAAGAACTTTTTTTAACCATTTCTGATAAATCATTAACTTAATTACTTACAATGTCCCCTCACCCCAGATACTTTATCGTATATTTCCCATAAACAAGAGCATTTTCCAAAGCCACAATATAACCCTCAACATCATGATGTTAACATTACTATATTACTACCCCATCTAAGCCTCACATCTAATGTATGTTTCATTAATTGTCCTAATAAGGTCCTTTTTATAACAAAGAAGTAAATCCAGGCCAGAATTGTGTTGATCTTTTCAGGCCAGAATTATTCATTGCATTTAGTTGTCATCTTTCCTTCAAATCGGAATAGTTCTTCAGTTTTCTTTGACTTTCATGATCTTGATATATATTTTTAAAATTTTGGCCAATTATTTTGAAGGAAGTCCCTCAATTTAAGTCTGATATTTCTCTATGATTAAATTTGGGCTGTTTACTTTTTAAGTAAACCACAAAGTGGTGTTTTTGTTGCAACAGATGGCACATAATTGTTCTGTTATTATTACTGGTGTTAACTTTAATCACTTAAGGTGGTTTTTCCCCATCTTGTTTACTGTAAAGTTATACCTTTTCCATTAAAAAAAATGTTAAGTATTTTATGGTAAGGTACTTTGAGATATTCCATATCTCATCCAACAATTTATTCAGTTTATCTGTTTAGTGATAACCCATAGCTTCCAGTTTTATTCAGTGGGCTATAATGGCTATAATTTATTACCATTATTGTTACTATTACTACCCTACTACTACTACTACCCTTGGATATTTTGATACTCATATTTTCCCAGAGTTGGCCACTAGGAGCTCCTTTAAACTGGCTTCTGTTTCTTTTGACACGTCTCCATCATATTTGAGTATCTTACTTTCTGGCCTCACAAGATGTACTAGTTTATCTTATCATTATCTACCACAATCTGGAGTCAACCATTTCCAAGGAGGCCTGGTTCTTTTAAGTGCAAAGTAGTATTTAAAAACCAAGATCTGAACATTAAGAATGTCACTGCCGTTGGGGTGTTGCTGATTCCAGACCCTCCCCCCCAATGGACAGAGGTAGGGAATATGTGAGTTTATACACATACATACATACACATTTATACATAACACCCGAAGGTTATTCCAAAATTCACAGGTGTTTAAGTCTCTTAGTTAAATAGTATAGTATTTGCACATAACAAATACATATCCTCCTGTATACTTTAAATCATCCCTAGATTATTTGTAATCTAATATAATATAAATGCCATGAAAATAGTTCTTGTATTGTTTAGCAAATAATGACAAGAAAAAGCTATACATGTTTAGTATAAAAGTAATTTCTTTTAAAAAAAAAAAGTAATTTTTTTTCAAATATTTTCAATCAGCATTTGGTTGAGATGCAGAACCAGTGGATATGGAGGGCCGACTGCATGTATACCTATCTATATGTTAAAAGCCACAACAGGGTTTATTCCAGTTTTCTCCCTTCCCAACAGCTATTCCCATTATTTAATTACTTAATTAAGCAATACCTCTGTATGTGATCATTCTCCTGTTGTTACTACTTTCCCCCAATCTCCAAATCTCTGAGTGGATGCCCTTTACCCCACTCAGGCTATTTCTACCAAGCTGCTGTCACCTTCCCCATATGGTCATCATTCTCACCCTACCTTTGTGTCCATACCCCATGCTGACCTGCTCTCTCACCCTACTGCAGAAGTGCCCTTCACTAGGTCTCCAAACACTCCGCACCACACCCTCTGTCACTCACTGCATGGGAACCTCCCCGCCCCTTTCTGGGCTCTGACAGGCATGCTGTGTGCCTCCCTGACCCTATCCAGTGCACAGAACCCTGCATGGAGGCCTCCACCTCACAGATGCATCACTTGCACTCTGACACTCTGTTTCAGGTTATTGCCACCACTGCTTCTGCCCACCTTTTGTCACCCAATTGGTCACCCTGCTCATTCCACTGGCTGCAACATCCTGCACTAGGCTGCCCAGGACTCTGAACTTCCAGGGCACCCAGTCCCACCTATTAGTCGTACTGAATCATTCTAGTAGGAGGGAAGAGAAAGAAAAAGAAGTTTAAAAAAAAAAAAAAAAAAAAAAAAAAAGAAGAGGAAAACCCAAAGCTGGATTTTTGCTGCTTACCCTTTAGTTTAATTTTATGTCATCGCACACATAACCTATTCAAGAACTGATCAGATTATTTTCCAACAATCATAGCTGAAATTTTGATAGAAAAAGGCAAAGTCATATTTAGAATTAACTAAATTTTTTGGCCAATTATCATGAAAAATACATTAAGTTCACAAAGCAATAGAATCATGTTATTATTTAGATTTTGTTGGTAAGCATTAGAACTAAACTCAGATGTTGCTTGCTGCAAAGGATTCTCTTGATGGGGAGGAATTAATAAGGAAAAATGGGGAGAGGGAGCAGACTGCTATTAATTTTCAATATAAGTTCTCTACTCTTTGATTTAATTCTATAATTATAATTAATTTAACTGTTTTCCTTTGGGGGGGTTCTGCATTTATATTTTAACTTTGAAGATTTTTCTTCACCTAAGATCAGTTATTCACTAAAATCTTCATTTTGTGCTATATGGTTCATATCTTTTCTATTTAAATCTTATTCATCTTGAATTTATGTTGGTATGTAATGATTGTAATCATTTCATTAATTTACAGAAAGACAGCACACTGGATGCTGCTGAGGAAATCATCAAGGCATGGAATAAACCGAAGTCTTGATGTATACAGACTGTGCTGAGGGTTCCACTACATGGCCTAGTATGAACTTGTTACTCAGGGCTGCCCCCTGCTGTGTATTGAAAAACAAATATTTCAATACAAATGAATTTAAATAAATATTTTCATTGCTTTCCAAAGTTAAGCTCATTGCTAACCGTATTAAGGAGATCTAACATTTTTTTAGTTGAATTGTATTAAAACAGCTCTTATCATTTTATGAGAGTCAACCCAACATAGTGGATGAGAACTGGGAGATACTTTACCTGCTAAACCTCTGTTTCATTTTCCTCATTAAAAAAGAGGAGTAGAAATAGCATCAGCTTCATGTGGAGATTGTGAAGATTGATAGCCTAATCTATGTAAAACCTGGTAAACAAGCTCTTGTAACAGTAGCCAATTTTATTTCTCCATTGTGTAAAAACTCCTAGCCAGTTACACCCCTCTGTCCCATATCATTATGCACCTGACATTCTCTACTCTTCATTTACCAATGCCCTTGAACTTTGCTCATGGTTTGCTCTCTCTATTCCAAGTACTGCATCAATTGGAGTGGCTTCGTGGACAAGCTAGGTTTTCTGCATATTGACCTCTTCACCTCTGGTCATAGTCACCTCCACTCCGCTTCAGCCACCCACTCCTTTGGGCACACCTTGAGGCTTTCACCATTCAGAGATATTTCAACTTTGAGATAATAAGTTCATCATCTATAACTACCTATCCTTCCAGCTCATGTTTGTGTGTTTATGTATATATTCTCTCTCTCTCTCTCTCTCTCTCTCTCTCTCTCTCTCTCTCTCTCTCTCTCTCTCTCTCTCTCTCTCTCATTTCTTTAAACTTACTACAATTTCAAATCCACCATTTCTCAAAAAATGATCCATGCCCTTCTTACATAAAAGTCACCAGGATGTGTATTACAAATAGATTCTGGTGCTCACCCCAGACTTAGTGAATGATAATTTCAGGATCTGGTCCTTCCAGATCTGCTTCTTACAAAGGTTAAAGTTTGATAATCACTGCTAAAATCCATAGAAACTTCCATTTCATTCCTAGTGGTGCTCTTTTAATCTCTACTCCCTTCCTTGCCTAGCTTAGATTTCATTGTTCATCACTTCAGCCAAAATACTTTTGCTGCTTTGACTTATTGCCCCATTGTTCTGACTTACTTACTTGGTCAAAGAAAAACTAAATAACCCTGAGGTTGAAATTCCATGCCTGCACCTGGGATGTTGAGCACTACTGAGGCAAATTGCACAACTGGGCAAGTTCTAGCAACCATGAATTCATGTCATTAACCTAAACTAGACATAATTCTGTGCTCTTGCAATGAGCTCTCTCTACCTATTACCACAGCAGCAATTCCTAATATTCTCCCATTCTTCATAATTAAAAAAAAAACAACAAAAACTAACCTCCCTGTCCTCCTACCTTAAAGCCTACCACCAGCAGCGCAATCCAAATGTAGCACAATGCAGCACAATGACCTCATCTGTGTTTGTTGGGGGGTGGGGGATGGAACAGGAAACGGAAAAACAAAGTACAAAACAGCACTTCCTCATGGGGTCCAATCAGTAACCCTGATTTATCTGTATCAGCACCCAGCCTTTGATCATTCCCTCCAGTTGTAAAAGTTATCCCTTGGTCTGTCTGGGACAGATAGGTTGAGGATGGCAGTAGAGTGGGGAGACTTAGTTAAAAATTGCCAGACCTAGATGTCAAGAGGGAGGCTCGGAAACCCAGAAACCAACTATTATATAACAATACATATCCCATGGAAAATTTTTAGCCTGTCCACCCTTGCTGAGGATTTGATGAAATTTTTACCAGGCTTTAAACCTCCATTTTGCAACCCTGGACTTATTTAGTGCTAATCCCACCACCTGTGCTCTGGATTCCATTTCTTCTCACATTCTCAGACAACTGGTTCAATCCACTCTTATATCCTGATCTTCTACGACTCCCACAGAAAAGGGGTATGTCCAGATTGCTCCCATCTTAGAAAATACTTTTTAGGATCCTACTGACTACCCTATTATTTCTTCCTCTTCAGGGATGAATTCCTTCCTTGCTTCTTTCTCTCTTTACTCTCTCCCTCTCTTCCTCTCTTTCTTCCTCTTCTGCAAGTATTCATGAACTCCTGTGTGCCATGAAAATAAACAAAAATCCCTGACCTGTAAGCTTTTCCATCTATCCAGAGGAAGGAGACTGACTAAACCATAAGCAAAATGAAGTATATTGTATGTATTTATACAAAATAAATTATATGAAGAAATGAAATAGAGCAGGATAGGAGAAATGAGAGGAATGAAAAAGGTAGGTGCAATTTTATATAGTGTGTTTAGGTAGATTTCATGGAGCAGACATGGAAGCAGACTTACAGGAGAGGAAGCATAGAGCCTGGTGATCTTAAGATTAGTTCAGGGAGAAGAAATAGCTAATACAATGACTCTGCAACAGGACAGTGCCTGCCATGCGTGATGAGTACTTCAAGTCTGGTTTGACTGGATGAAATAGCCAAGGAGGAGAATAATAGATATGAGATCAGAGAAGTAACATAAGCCCTCAGGACAATTGTAAGGATGATGGTTTAATCCAGAGAATCAGAGTGCCATTCCATTTTTTTCAACATATAATGTTTATTGTAACATTGTTTGTAATTATTCCAAAGTATAAATATTCCAAACAGTCCTCCAAGAATCTAATTCCTTGGGGTATATTAACACAGTAGAATATCATACAACAATGGATATTAGCAAACTACAGTTATACACAATAACATGAATGAATTCCATCAACACTGTTTTCATAAGGTTTCTTCATATTGCCTTCAAAGAATCAACCAGAATTTCTCAGAAGACAGAGTGTTCAATAATACTGGAATCTAGTACTGTAATTATTGAAGCCTCTTATGTCAGCCCCAACCTCAGGGGTTTTAAAATTCCTATGGGTTCACCAGGGTAAGGATTTCCATGGTTTGAACTGACAAACTAAGACTGGCCCATCAGGAACTCCATATCTGAGTGATCAAAGTATTTGGCCCTGCAGTGTTTAAGTAACACATGCATTTGCACTCATCTAGGCTGAAGTTTCCAGTCTCCTCTCTTACTGATAATTGAGTAACTCTTTTCAAACAGTGATATCAATCTTTCTCTTTCCCACTGTTCAAATATAGTACTTGCCCTCTCTTGAGGGGGTCTCAAGTTCTTGAGGCTCTTGTGTCTTAAAAGGATCATTTGGTCTACTGTACTGAGACTAAAGTGAGGTCAGCAAAGGTTGAGGCCCACTGCAATAATTCTGGAAGGAAAGGTGTCAGTGGCAAGTAAGAAATGGTCAGATTCTGAATATATTTCCAAGATAGAACCAACAGGATTTAGAAATGGAGTTTATAAGGAGCATGAGAGAAAGTGAAGATTGTGGCCTCAGCATCTAGAAAGACTGGATACATCACTGAGGTGAGGGCTCCAGGAGGCACAGGCTTGAGAAAAGAGCAGGAGCTCAGTTTTGCAAATATTAAGTTTGAGATGTCCATTCAACTTTCAGAAATAATGAGTAGTCAGCTCAACAGTCAAGTGTTGAGTTTAGGAAAGAGACCCCAGCTATGCAAACAAAAATTTGAGAGCCTCTGGCATACTGATGATATTTAAAGACATGAAACTGGATGAGGTCAACAAATACCTGAGCATAGATAACAAGAAGAGATAAGTGATAAGAGAGCTCTGGATTTTTTGAGAAGTTTTACTGCAAAACAGAATAACTTTTGAAAGAGTTTTCCTAGTTTGATGATTTCACTTTCACATACACGCTGCTCACTTAATTCCCAACCCTCTGCGATCTGAACTGCACATCCAATATTGTTCTGAATTTTCTAATGACCTCCACGTTCCTAGATTTAAAGAATTCACAGTCTCATCTGACTTTACTTTCACATTCACCACCAGGGACTACACTGGCCTTCCTAAATCTTATCTTTTCTTGTTCCTGTAACACTATACAACCAGAACTGCCTCCCACCTCTCTGGCTACTCTTCTCAACCTCCTTCTGTTCCTTAAATATTGGTATTGCAAACTAAATTGTGTTCTCTTCTTTCTCATTAAATAACTTTATTTACTCTTTTTACACTATTGATTTCCAAGTCTATCTTCAACCCTGTCCTTAGTATTAAATTGCAGATCCATATATATCACACTTCATTTGTTATCTCCTTGTGAACCCTAAATGGGCAATCCAAATCCAGTCTGATATCCATATCTCAGTGAAGGATGACACCAATCCGGTAGTTCAAACTGGAAAATGCAGAAATCATTCTTCACTTTCTTCAGATTTTTCTCCCCACATTCAAGCAAGTCTTCTGTATGTTATCCTAAATATCTCTGAAATCCATCACTTCTCTCTGCCTCAAGTGCCACCATTTTGGTGCAGGTCAGTGTCATGTCTTAATCAGGTTATTATTCATAACAGTTGCCCCTGCCTCCCACCATGCGATCCACTAATTCCTTTTAGACCAAATGAGTTTTTAAAATGCAAATGTGATCTTGTTACATATATATGTGTATATTAGTTAAGAATATTCATGTTGCAAATTATGAAAACCTAACTTATATGGGTTTAAATCAAATAAAAAATTGTCTCAACTGAACATTTTAGGAATAGTTTAGTTTCAGTTACGGCTTGACCCAGGACTCGGATTATACTCTGTCCCTAACTGCATTCCACAGCTATATTTTAGGTCTGTCAGAATTATCTTCAGGTTTCCCCCTCTAAGACTCAACATGGCTGAAGCAGTTTCTATGTATCATGTGGTCACGCTACCAAATACAAAAAAGAGCCTTTCTCAGAAGCTTCAGCAAAAGGCAAATTGTGTGTTATTGACTTGTTCCTGAACCAAACACTTTGGACAAAGGGATTAGACATGCCAAATGATGTAGGCCAATCCCAGGTCGATTCCACACCAGTTATATTGGTTGAAATGAGGGACAGAATAAACACAAGAGGAGGTTGGATGAGCAAATATCTTAAGTGACTTAACACTCTTTCATTACTTCCTATTGCTGTTCACATAAAGGCTACTCTCTTCATAATAATAATAACCAGGTTATTATTCATAACAGTTGCCCCTGCCTCCCACCATGTGACCCACTAATTCCTTTTAGACCAAATGAGTTTAGCCTTCAATGCCCTGCCTGACAGGGTTTCTGCTTACCCCTCCAGGTTCAGCTTTCCCAGTCATCTCACTTGAAGATCTAATCACAGAACTCGTTTCAATTTCTCAACTGAGCTCTTTCCTCCATACCTTTTAGCATATATCATTTCCTGAGGTTCAAGTGTAGTTAATTTAGGTGTAGTGATGGTTAATTTTATGTGTCAGTTTGACTACACCATGATGCTCAGATTTATGATCAAACATAATTCCAGATGTCTCTGAGTTTTTACTTGAGATTACATTTAATTTGTTGAGATTCATATGTGTGTGTATGTGTATGTGTATGAATTTTTTCTCTTTTTTTGGTGCTGTGGATAGAACTAAAAGCCTAAACACACACTCCACCACTAAGCTACAGCCCTGTACACCAGTGGAGTTTGAGCAGAACAGTTGCCCTTCATAATGTGGATGAGTGTCATCCAGTGAATTGAAGCTCACAATAGAACAAGAGGCTGACCTTCCCTGACCAAGAGAGAACCTGCAGATCAATAACCATGTTGGCCCCTCCTGATTCTTCAGCTCTGCTCACTCCACAGGTTATGGACTTACCAGCCTCCATAACCACATAAGCCAAAACCTTAAAATAAGCTTCTTTCTTTATCTGCACATTCTATTGGTTCTGTCTCTGAAGAACCCTCATTAATACAGACAGGTTAGGAAAAGTGAAGATAAATTGTCTACCAATTCCCGAAGTCATATAAGAAGTTTCTCTACAATATCAGACTACACAATAACAAGAGATATGCTATGACACAGTGAGCAATGATGAACTTTTGAAGATGTTTTTCATGGAAAAGGAAAAGTACAACAAAAACTATGATTTGGATATTAAAACCCTATTATATCCACATTTTCCTTTTACTATTTCTGTTCAGTCTAAAAAGTCAAAGTATCCAATTTCTCAGATTCCTTTGCAACTAGTCTTAAGTGCCTTCCTTTCACAGAAAAAGGTAACAATAAAGTCGTCCTGAGATTTTCATGTCTTCTACACCCTCTACCTTCTTCCTGCTTGAAATCTAGAAGTAAGCAGAAGTGCAATAGCCATAAGCAACTAGAACAAGGGTGAAAGTCTGCACACTAAGGACAGCCTAGGAGGAAGATGGAAAGAGAATGGGACCTGGAAGCAGTTGAAGCCCCTGTATCTACCTTTAGACTTTGTAATGCATGAGATGAGCAAACCCCTATTTGTTTAAGCCACTGAAATAGCGTTTTCTGTTATTTATAGATGAATATAGTATTATCTGATATAGAGTATATGGTACAAAGATCAAATTTGTCCTTTAGAATATCAATTGACCTGAGGAAAAGACTGAGACAGAGAGAGAGTGAGCCCCATGAGAAGGCTTCTCCAGGAGCCCAAGAAAAGACAGTGTGACTTGAGGGATTTAGTAAGAGCAAAAAGCAACTCATCACAAATTTTGTCAAATTCAGGATTTTTTCTGTCTATCCTTTCTTATGATGAAAATAGTTATTTAGGCATACAATTATAAAAACTTCTAAATTAAAAATTATTCCCAAATAAAACAAGGAATGTCCTTGGTCTCAGCTGGATAAACCCAAGGGTAAAACAAAACAAAACCTCAATCATGTTCCTGAGACACAAGAATTTCATTTTATTGCTGCTCTGAGAATACATCTAATTACTCAATCATGCCAATTAAATAGGAAGTTTACCTGCTGACAAATCGTTATCTTGGGATATATCAGAATAAATTGTAGAAATAATTGGATTTTATAATCAATATTAACTTCATCACATTATACAACTGCTAATTTCCTTTACAATTAGATGCAACATTTCTAAAAAATTTTTAAAGCTTTTCATTTGTGGCAAAAATTATCATTAAGAAGATAAGATAAATCATACTGTCCTTGAATCAGTGAGTGGTCACCTTATCAGAAAGGATGAAGTATTTGCTTCACTAACTCTCATTAATCATCTGTTAAAAAATAAATATACTAATTTGAAACCTCAGGGGTATATGTTCTAACTATCATAACTCCATTTTAACCCCTGATGACTTCTCATAACACTACTTTTATAATTAATCTTGAAACCTTCTTCTAACCAATACATGTATGGGAGAATACAAAATTCATGAAAACTGTTGTTTTTTGAACTTCTTCCCTCTGGAATGCCTCCTGGTAAAATACTGGTGTCCATGCTCCATGCTTGGCAGTGATCTTTTTGAAGGGTTCACAACACTGTTCAAAATGCTTCTGGCCCTCTGTCTTGCTCACTGTAGAAGCTGAATTTGTCATTATGACTTTTGAACCCCTGCATCACCTGACTCCTGTTCCTCACTAGCTTCATCTCCTGCTACTCTCTTCCCTGCCCTCAACATGCTCAGACCACAGCAGCCTCACTGCTGACCCTAAATGTCAGGCAAGATGCAAGTTGTTTCTCTTGTGGTTCCCTCTGCTTGGAACACATTCTCCCCAGACTCCACCTGACTACCTCAGATTTACCTGACCTCCCATTTAAAGGTGTAACTCCTAGCTGGGCCTGGTGCCATGTACCTATAGTTTCAGCTAATCAGGAGGATGAACCAGGAGATTCACTTGAGCCCTGGTGTTTGAGACCAATCCAGCCAACATAGTGAGACCCTGTCTCTAAATGAATAAAGTTGTAATTCCTAGCTCTCCAATCACTTTTCCTGTCTTATTTTTCTCCGGGGAATTTATAGTGATCTAACTTACATTGTTTTTCTCAACTTAATTTTACTATCTTCTCCTCCTAAGATCAGTTCCATGAGGACAGGGATTTTTACTGTTCTCTTCATTGCTGTATCCCCAGCACCTCAAGCAGAATCTGGCATATAGTTGGCACTCCATGTTTCTTAGGTAAATGGATTTCAGCCTATTGAATTTGGCCATCATGACACCATTGTTTTTGTTGTTTTGTTTTTAACTTAGAGGCTTTCTTTGGCCCATGTCTCTGGCTTATTAATGACTTCCTAAAATGCTAAAAAATTTTTCCTAAAATCACAGATGCAATTAGCATTCTGCCTCAAAGTTGCTTTCGCCTGGCTCCTGTAGCACCTTTATTTAAGGTTTCAGCTAATCAGTAATGTGGGACTTTGGCCTTGGAAGCCCAATCCCAGGATAGATAACTCTAAGTAACACTTGGCCCTTGAGACTTCAAGATAATTAGAGTCAATAAAGTTGTCGTATGCAAGGCACATTTGAGACATGCAGTACATTTATTTATATCTGGATGCACGCACATGCATAAAACTTTGGAATTGGCTATTTTAAGTCAAGAATGATCAGATAATCAAACTGTTCACCAATATGGGAAGGGATAAAAAACAGAAGTTAAAAAGAACATGGAAGAACTTTCTGTGTGGCCAAAATATTATCTTAAAGATATATTGAGAAAAAAACATTATAGAATAACATGCAAATGGCCTTAATTATGTAAAATTAAATGCACTGCATTATTCAATACTTCTATTATATATATAATTTTCTGTAATTATATGTAAGCCCACTGAAATAAGTCTAGAAGGATGAACACTCATTGATAACCATGGTTAACACTGGGAAAGCTTGTGGTCTGTGTGGCTGAACAGGTTAATGAGAAAAAATTTTGCTCATTTTTGATCATGTATTGATACATTTTTATTTTGTTTTACAATAATTTTTTTGGTTGTTTATGAACATTTTTATTTTATTCATTTATTTACATGCAGTGCTGAGGATCAAACCCAGTGCCTCACACATGCTAAGGAAGCACTCTACCATTGAGCTACAACCCCAGCCCGTTTTACAATTAATTTATTTGGCAAATAGTTATTTGCCTACTACATACCAGTCACTATGTGGGTGCTGGGAATATAGTAGCAAACAAAATAAATAAAACTTCTTTCCCTCTAGAATTTCCATTCCAGTGGGGGAAAACAAAATAATCAACAAAAAAGTTAAACATACAGTAGTTGCTATGTATCTAAACTGCTAAGGAGAAAGAATAGAGAAAAGGCAGTGAAATGAGAGGAGGCACTGAAATACATTTTAGCAATGTTTTTGCTTTATTACAACTATAATAAGTAAACTACATAAAATAGTAAAAGCAACTAATAGTTAAAAATCAGAAATGGTACATTCATCTCCCTATTGCCGGGTAAATAGATATTTCTAATCAGAATCTGGTTTTACATTTAAAATTATATTGAGGGGCCAGACACAGTGGTGCATGCCTGTAATCCCAGAGGTTCAGGAGGCTGAGGCAGGAGGATTGAAAGTTCAAAGCCAGCCTCAGCAATTTAGTGAGGTCTAACCAATTTTGTGAGAGCCTGTTTCCGAATAAAAAAATAAAAAGGGTTGGGGATATGGCTCGGTGGTTAAGTATCTCTGGGTTCAATCCCTGGTACCAAGAAGGAAAAAAAGGGGGGTGATATTAAGGTGATGTCCCAGCCCTTGTAGTTCTAACATGGGGGAAAAGGCCTTCTCTAGGAATGCAATTGGCCAGAGAGTAAATTGGAACATTTCTAGAGAGCAATTTCACAATTTTGGGCAAAATATAATATGAACATGCTCTTTCATGTCCTGATTCACTGGCAGGTGTTTACCCTTTCAACATACACATGTTCACCCATAAATATGAACAAGGATGTTCATGATCACATCGTTTGTTATATGAAAAAAAAACTGGAAACAATCAATTCTTCCATTATTGAGTGTGCCAAGTGTGTATCTAGTCAAAGAATCCAGCTCAACTTTTTTTAATTGGGAAAAAAAAAAAAAAAACCTCAACAGACTATTGAATGAAATCTGGTTGCATAAATAAAACATGAATAAAGTGCACGGGTACAATGTGGCTGCCCAATTTATATGAATTTGAATTATGCAAATTAGTTATAACATCATACAAAAATATTAATCTGGTCTTTCTTGTGCTCAGAATTTTCAATTTTTAGGAAATGGAAATAATTGTCTCCAATGCTCAATGAATTCCCTTAAGAAGTCACATAACCTTTGTTTTATTTTCTAATAAATTAAATGAAAAGTATACAGGTGAGGATCCCTTATCCAAAATGCTTAGGACCAGAAGTGTTTTGAACTTGGGGTTGGGGTGTTTTTTATTGGTAGAGTTGGAATATTTGCATATACATAATAAGATACGTTGAAGATGTGACCCAAGTCTAAACATGAAATTAGTTTCTGTTTTATATATACTGTACACACATAGCCTAAATGTAATCTTATATAACATTTTTAATAATTTCATGCATGAAACAAATTCTTATGGTGTAGAGTTTTCTACTTTTTGGCATCATGTTGGTTCTCACAACGTTTTGAATTTTGGAGCATTGTGGCATTCATATTTTTTGTTAGGGATGCTCCACCTATATTTCTATATTAATAAATCCAGTCAGTCACAGTAGCACACACCTGTAATCCCAGCTACTCAGAAGGGTGAGGAAATAGGATGGCAAGTTTGAGACCAACCTGCACCACTTAGCAAGACCCTGCCTCAAAATAACAAATAAAAAGGGCTGGTGATAATAGCTCAGTGGTAGAGTGCCCCTGGGTACAATTCTAAGTACTGCAAAAATAAATGAATAACTAAATAAATAAATCCAAAAATTTGGGTCTTACAATAAAAGTACTCAGAGGTATGATCATAGTGCAGTAGTTTGAAAACAAGTCAAAACTAAATTCTCATTAATATGCAGATCAGCTCATGTGTTATTCTGGAACAACTGTATAAAATTTTAAAATAAATATGTTAAGTGATTTTAGACATAGAGATTGGTAACCATTCTCCAGATCTCTATACTGTGAAATGAAACTGTTGACTCTGGGTTTGTAGGAAATAGTGCCTTTTTAAGCATTGGCTTCCACAGACCAAAAAGAAAGCAGAAAGAAATAACCAATACTTCATTTCCAAAATGATCAATAATGTAAGACTGTAGCTAGTATTTAACATAACCAAAAGGAGTAAATATGGAAATTCAGGTTTAGAGTGAGCTTTTCATAAAAATGCCTTAAAATTAACTTGCATGGTGAAAGTGCTGAGTTGGAATAGATGAATGCAAAAATTGACATGGATTTTTTTGCAATTTTTATATCACATAAATGCAAATGTTGTAGAATAGGCATTTAAATCAATGGAAGATGGCCAACCCATTGCATGTATTGACGTTTTAACATAAGAGTTACACTGAAGTTATCTTTGGTTTTTATAATCTAAAAAACTCAACCCAATGAAAGTCTTCTATGTAAATGACAGTGAACCAAGTACTATCTCTATGAAACTATATTTAGGAATTGCTTAGCTTACTGTCATGCAGAACACTCAATAAGAGATTTGTCACAGTAGCAAGTACACTATTAATTGTTTTTCTTTTCTTTCTTACTTTTTTTTTTCATACTGGTGATTGAACCCAGTAGTGCAATACCCCAGTCTTTTTAATCTTTTATTTTGAGATTGGGATTCTCACTAAGTTGCTTAGGCTGGCCTTGAACTTTTGATCCTCCTGCTTCAGCCTCCCAAGTAGCTGGGATTACAGATGTGTGCCACCACACCAGCAGAGTAGTGAATATATTATTAATGCTAAGATAATAATAAGGCTAGTCATGAGAGTGTGGGCGTGATGTCTGAACACAACACACGTTTTAGTTAAGATCAGTGGAAAGACAGTAGGTAGCAAATGTGCTTTCAAGAAAGTGTGGGGCAGGATCCTTTCGTCTTGTTAATGTGAACAACAAAAAAAAATTCTAGGCAGAACAGGTCAGAAAATAATGAGAACGGACAGATATAATAAAAAGCACCAAAGGAAAAACAAAAATCAAAAAGAGGCAAAGCTAGTTACAATAGGGAAAACTTGGTTAAAACCTCATTCATTTGGCTTTATTATGTGAATAGTCCAAATAATGATATAAAAATACATTTTTTACTATATAAACATAGAAATCACAGAAATCTATATTTGTTGGGTGTCTACCGTATGTGAAAGCATTAATCACAAAGATACAAAGAAAAAATTAGGACACTACAGCCTTCAGTGACCTCACTGTACTTTACTTTCAAGCACCTGAAGTAACTGAATCAGTTTTGGTAAAGCATCGCTTAGAAAAGGTCCTTGAAACATGGATTCATTTCAACAACTAAATTGTACCAAAATGTTGGAGCCCTTTCTGTTATTATCATTCCCCTGCTTTAAACATGAAGGTTGCTTTCCATTTTAGAATATGTCAAAAGGTTGCAAGTCTACTATTTTTAGCACTTTTCTTGCTTCCAGTTTTATATTATTATAAATAACATTGCAATGGACATCTTCATGATGAACATAATATCCCATATTTCAGATTTTTTCCTTATTCTAGTTCTCAGAAGTGAGATGACTGGCTTGGAGGGCTTTAACAATAAACCATTTTTGGAGTATTGCCAGATTGCTTCCCAAAGGGGCTGTATCATTTATAATACTGTGAGTGATGCACGACGAGGATGAGAGAAGTACTTTTATAGTCTCATCCCATGGTCATACTTTATTACTAATGTTTTCAGAGTTTTAATTTAAGATTAAAAATGAGATTAGTTGAAACTAGATATTCATTTACATAATGAAGCATTTATTATGTGATTTTCAGGGAAATAATAAAAATCTAATGCAAAAATTCAGTCTTTAAAAAAGTATCAAGTAACAGGTCACAAGAATAAAAACATGTTCTACCTCCTCACTTTTCCTCAATTGTTCCTCAGACCACAAATTTTATCTAGACTGAAATTAATGTAATCGACAACATTTCAGGGAAATTACAGTCTCATCTATCATTCAAATTCCATGATTTTTATTATAAAATTAGAAAGATTACTTAGGGGAAAATATTAACTTTTAAGATATATAATAACACTAAACAGTGTAGCAAAACTTTTTTGAAGTCACAAACAATGCAAAATGATATTTTTCAGTAAAATACTAATTTAAAAAGTCACAAATTGTTAATGTGGACCCTTCAGGATTGTTTATTTTGTTTTGTTTTCAATCAACATAAATTTAAAATTCAAAAGAAAGTACTGCTCAATGAATGTTTAAGTAAAAAATAAATTTCTAACACTCTTCCTCCCTGTCTGTAAGGAGACAAATGACAATATTTTCTATTTATAGATGATTAATGTTTTAAACCTATATGTGAACTCCTAGTACTTGGGGAAGTTTCCAGCTTCTCCAAATAAAAAGATTGGGATTTATTCTCTAATGAAGGATCTGCTACAAATAAATCAAAGCTTTAAATAAATCAGTAAACAAACAAGTGGAACTGTTGAATTCAAGATTATACATGCAGGTACATTTAGCAATGGGATATGAGCCAGGCACATTTCAGCTTAGGTAGCACATGGTCTGACAGACTCAAGTGTTCTTGTGTGGACAACTGGCAAGAATATTTTAGATCACAGCTGCCCCATAAAATGAAATCTTCTTGAATGCTGTAGGTCCACTGCTTGCTAAATCCATTCCCTGATCTTAAACATTCTAAATCTAAATTCTTTTTTAAAAATATTTTTAGTTGTAGATGGACACAGTACCTGTATGTTATTTATTTATTTTTATGTGGTGCTGAGGATCAAATCTAGTGCTTCACACATGCTAGGCAAGTGCTTTATTTCTGAGCCACAACCCCAGCCCCAAATCTAAATCCTTGTATGTGGAATTGTTATTAGGAGATATCTGTAAGGATTCTGAGACCAATTTGTCAGGATTCTAATCCTAGCTCTGCCATACTAGCTATGTGACTTCAGGCTAGTTATCTAACCATTTTGTACCTCTATTTCTCAATTAAATAAAGACAGCAATAGTATCCAACATACAGAGTTGTTGGAAAAATTAAATGAGATGATATATACAAAACCTTAAAATAGTTCCTGGCACACAGTAAGCATTATATGAATGATTGCTACTGTTATTAAAATCATTACTCTCTTTTTCTTTTTTTTTTTTTTTCTTTCTGTTTTTGGTACCAGGATTTGAACTCAGGGGCGCTTAACTGCTGAGCCACATCCCCAGCCCTTGTTTATATTTTATTTTGAGACAGGGTCTTGCAAAGTTGCTTAGGGCTTCACTACATTGCTGAGACTGTCTCTGAACTCACAATCCTGCCTCAGACTCCCAAACTGCTAGGATTACAAGCATGTGCTAGCATGTCTAGCCTATTATTACTTTTGTTACTACTTCTAACTGAATTGAAATAAATCTCTATGATCTTTATTAAGGGATCAAAAAGATAGTGAACACTTCTACAGATATACTGTATTTCCTAGGGCACAGTAATTTGGGCCTAGGAATAAGGTTTTACAGTAAATTACATAGTATGCACCCATAGAAGCAGGACATATTTTTAATCAGTCATCTTTGGTTTTGAATTCTACCTACAACACTAACTTACTGTGTGATTCTGGGAAACTTACCTACTCAATCTCTCTTAACCCTTTAGAAGGAAAATAATAATACTTGCCTGACAAGATATCTAAGAAGTAGATAAGATAATGAACATGAGATACCTGTTAAAGCACCTGATGCATAGGACCTCAGGCCTGCTTTGAAGAACTCAACTAATTCTTGCAGATCCTCCAGGGAAGGAAACTGCTCTTTACATTCTCTGGTTCCCTGTCACCAAACTTCTAATACAGTGTTAAGAGTGCAAGGAGTACATTATTCTTAACCCACTCTCCTGTTTTATTCCATGTTTTTATTGGCATATTATAATCATACATAATAATGGAATTTGTTGTTACATATTTGTATGTGCATATGATTAACAATATAATTTGGACAATATTGTTCCCCAGTATTTCCCCTTTCCCTCCTTTGCTCCCTCCTGCGATCCCTTTGTTCTGCTCTAGTGATCTCCCTTTGATTTTCATGAGACATCATCCCCCTTTTTTTCCTTTTTTCTCTCTCCTTTCCACATATGAGAGAAATACAACCCTTGACTTTGTAGGTTTGCCTTTCTTTGCTTAATATAATGCTCTCAAGTTCCATCCATTCCATCCATTTTCCTGCAAATGACTAATTTCATTCTTCCCTATAAAAAACTCATTGTGTGTATATATATATGTGTCACTTTTTTTAATCCATTCATCCGTTAACGGACAGCCAGGTTGGTTCCATAATTTGACTATTATGAATTATACTGCTATAAACATGAGTATGCATGTATTTCTATAATATAATGACTTTAATTCTTTTTTTTTTCCTTCTCATTTGAGCGGTCGGGGATTCGAACCGCGGTCCTTGCGCATGCTAGCCGAGTGCTCTCCAAAAGGAGCCATTTCTTCAGCTCCATGACTTTAATTCTTTAGGATAAATATCAAGGAGTTTACCCTCTTGTTTTTAATAAAACCCTGGAACCCCGCACTGCAAAATCTATGTATTAGGATTGGGGATATAGCTCAGTTGGTAGAGTGCTTGCCTCGAATGCATAAAGTCCTGGGTTTAATCCTGCACCACAAAAAATAAAAATTAAAAAATAAAACCTATGTATGATAGTTTATTTCACCCAGAGAAAAAGGAAAAAAATACATCTAGATATAATAAAGTCAATTTCCAAATTATCTACAATCTACATTGACCTCCAGTTTCTATACTATTCTCTGCCCTCCCAGTTCCTTTGCCTTCTAGGCCCTTCAACTAAGCACTCAATACCAGAGAGGATCAAGTAGAGGTAAGAGGTATCCCTGCATTGCAAGTGTGAAAGATGGCTTCCAGCACTTGCTACCCAAGTGTGTACACAGCCTCTATTTTAGCAGGGCCTGCTTCTTCTGCCTGGTGAAACTAAACCATCAATATGAAAGCCCAGGACTATCACCAGTATGAAAATTCGTTGTGGTAAGATATCATTTGTAATTTAGCAAGTATTGTTAGCCCAAAAAGACCTGGATGGATGCAAACTTCACGAATCAGTCAAAAGCCTTTATTCAGGAATGGAGTCCTGGTTCTGATGAACCCACTCTCCTGGTGGGAAATGAGCTCCTGAACAAAGACAGGAACTGGGTTTATATAAGTTATTGTGAAGGGTGGTCTAGTGAGCATACCAGTTTTCTTGGGCACTCAGGAATTTGGGGGTCTGTTCGATCAATCAGTGAATGTGTCAGTTTGAGGGCTTAAGAATTTGACCTTCTGGGTTGAGGGTCTGTAGATCTATCTTTGAAGGGGATTAATGCCCTCTAGGGACTGTCACGTTAGCCGCCATAAAACACCTCCTCCCTGTCTGCAGCCGGCATGTGGAAACCTTTGTCTTGGGAGATGAAGGCTGTCCGTTTCTGGTCTTCTTTTTCACTCCCTTTTCCCAGGCCACATTATTTTGGAGATTTTTCATTTTCCATAGCTAATAAATATAGTGCTATGTAAATTAAAAAGTTCAAAAGTCTCTATTTTTTAGAAATGTCCATTAATGTATATATGGGTCATGATGATATATGGGATTTATTTTAAAAACACTCCAGCAAAGGGAGAAAAAAAATAAGATGCATAAAACACATCTGGTAAAATCTTGCTGTTTAATCAGGATGATAGGTATTAGTAGTGATAAATCCTATTATTATCTTTGATTTTTATGTATGACTATTTTCATACATGATAAAAAACTTTGAGAAAACTTTCACTTTTCTAGAACAAATGTATATGGCCCTGTAGCAACCAGGTACATGAGGCATAGCTAATGTTCTAGATACCTCATTCCATCTCCATTAGATCCAGTCTGATCTAGTCACACATTTCACTGAATCCTCTGTTCTTCCAAGTTCAACAGAATATGTCTTAAATTTTCCAAATAAATATTTGTCAAACTTGCTTAAGTTAGGAAATTGCCATCTTCTTCACCATCACCATCTGGACACTTCTGTCACAGATATTTTACATATCACTGTTTCTAAAAGTGAGGCCATGAGGTAAATAAAATGAACCTTCAAAGTATTATACCAGGTAAAAAAATTCAAACACAAAAGATGACGTATGTTGTGATTCCATTTACTGAAAAGTCCAGAAAGTAGACTAGTGGTTCCTGAGGCAGGGACTGCAGTAGGCATTTATTATAAACCAGCATGAGGGATCTTACTGGGGTGATGAAAGTGAGCTGAAACTGGGGGGATGGTTGCACCATTGGATAAAAGTACTAAAAATCATTTACTCTTAAGCAGAGGAATCATATGATATATAACTGTATTTGAATAAAGTTGTTTTTAAAAAAGGTAACTCTAGTAGATCACAAAAAAATTTTAAATCATTTATAAGACTTGTAAAACATTTTATACTTTAGAAGAACTACAAATAGCACATCAAGTTGTGGTTTCACAGAAGCAAAATAAATTTTAAGTTAAAAAAGGTAAGTTCATAGATGCCCTTCAGTTGATGAATGGATAAAGAAACTGTGGCATATATATACAGTGGAATATTACTCCACCATGAAGAATGATAAAATTATGGCATTTGCAGGCAAATGGATGAAATTGGAGGATATCATGCTAAGTGAGATAAGCCAATCTCAAAAAACTAAAGGACGAATGATCTCGCTGATAAGCGGATGAGGACATATAATGGGGGTAGGAGGGGTTAGCGTTAGGGTTAGGGTTAGGTTTAGGGTTAGGGATAAGGAGGGTGGTAAGAATGGAGGAAGGAAGGACAGTATAGAGGGAAAAGAGAGGTGGGAGGGGTGGGGGGGGGAGGGAAAAAAATAACAGAATGAATCAAACAACATTATCCTATGTAAATTTATGATTTTTAACAACAAAAAATGGGGAAAAAAAAGGTAAGTTCAGGGGCTGGGGATATGGCTAATTTGGTGAAGTGCTTGCTTACTGTGCATGCACAAGGCTCTGGGTTCAATCCACAGCACCACAGTGGGGGAAAAAAAATTCAGGGTCAAGCACAGTGGCACAAATTTGTAATCCCAGTGGCTCGGGAGGCTGAGGCAGGAGGATTGTGAGTTCAAAGCCAGCCTCAGCAAAAGCAAGGCACTAAGCAACTCAGTGAGACTCTGAATCTTAATAAAACACACACTAGGCCTGGGGATATGGCCCAGTGGTCAAGTGACCCTGAGTTCAATCCCTGGTGCCCCCCCCCAAAAAAAAGATAAGTTCATTTAAAAACATAATTAAAGTATTTTAATTAATTTACATACTTCAGTTAAATAAAATATCAATGATCATCAACTAGAAAGTTTGATAACTGCTACTGTAAATCATGATTCCTAAGTGATAAAAGCCCAGTTTTTCATGTACAAGTGTTTTAATCTCAGGATCATAAATAAAGATTAAATAGGATAATGTTGATTAAAATGCTTTATAACATGCCAGACTAACAAAAGAGAAGGAAGAAATGGCTTATCTAAGTAGCCATCTATTTTAATATATAAAAAAAATCCTTACAAGGTATGACAGATAAAAGACACTCCAGGTGAGGCAGAAATAATTTAATCAATTACTACATCAAATTTCTTTGATGATTTCTTCCTTCAACCAACACTGTTGAATACCTACTGTGAATTCACCAGGTATTGGATCCTTATTTTTGATCCTTAAGAGATACCTAGCTGCCCTTCTCTTTTTCCACTAGCCAAGATACTCTACCATGAAAACTTTCTACTAGATTGGGATGGAGCACCTCCAAGCCCTTTGCTAATTACAACTTGCACAGATTAAATGGGTTGACATTTTAAAATTTTTACCAAATGGGGGGGGGGGACACACACAGTAGTACAGTCAAGTTTTCTATTACAGAATTACAGCATAAGATTGGAAAAAAGAAAGAAAACATGCTTTCCATCCCAGTTAGATTTCAGTTTCTAAGTTCCTGCCTCTCACACCTCTTCTTCTAAGGAATTTAGCTAGTATCTCTTACCTGTGCTCAGGAAAACAATGTTGTACTCAGTGGCATTCAAGTCCCCTCCCTAAATGAACAAAGAGGTCACTATATATAGACTGGGAGGGACACAAACCTCACAAAATTCACAAACTTCAGCTCAGCTCTTTTATTCAGGAACAAAGTTTCACACAGGAACAGGGGATGCAGGAACCAAGAGATGCCGTTGTCGAAGTGACTTCTGGTGGAAAATGAGTCCCCCGAACTCAAAGAAAGGGACTGGGCTTATATAGGTTATCCTGAGGTGTCCTAGTGAACATATCAGTTTTCTTGGGCACTTAGGAATTTGGGATCTGTTCTATTGATCAGGGAATGTGTCAGTTTGAGCGCTCAGGATTTTGGACTTTGGGGTCCGGGGTCTGTGTTCCACATCTGGAGAGGATTTACTCTGAAGGAGATCGGTGCCTCCCAGAGACTGTCACTTAAGGTGTGATGAAACACCTCCTTCACGCCTGCAGCTAGCATCTGGAAAACATTTGTCTTGGGAGATGAAGGCTGTCAGTGTATGGCTTTCTTTTTCACTCCCTTTTCTCAGGCTACATTATCTTGGGGATTTTTCATTTTCCATATCTGTTAATATCTGAGTCCTTATTCCCCTAGAAACCACAATACGCCCTTTCCTCCAATTTCTACATTATGGGTGGTTCATTTTCAGCAAAGTGTTATTATTACTACCATTTTGACGTTAGTTTGGTCCATAAATTTGGAGATCTTGTCCTGTATTTAGATGTTCCATCAAATACATCCAGTTCCAGTTTTCTATACTTAGCTATCAGTTAAGTCCACGGGGAGGAGGAGTGCGTGGCAAAGATCAGAGCAGGGTCCATATCTCTGCCTCACAGCACAGTGTCACATGGTTTTGCTTCATCTCCTGCCAATTCTAAAAGAGTATGCACGGCAGATACTATTACCTTTACACCGATGAGCTGAAGGACATGCCTAAGAAGACAGCATGCTAGCTGAAGACACAGCTTAAATCGACACCTGTTGTGGATGACATAAGCTAATTTCTCTTTTTATTCCAAATCTCTGCAAAAGAGAATCATCCCCAGGGAGCAAGAAAGAAATGCACTTACGCGGGAGTAACTGACTTGAGGTTGGAAACGGAATGGTTAGTCCTTAGGGATGCGGGCTTCACCCTCTCCACAAGGCCATGGTTTTCTTCGTGCTTTAAAGAGTAGCTATGATGTGACCTGTTTGCAGGGTTCTCTTGAGACTTTTCCTGGGTAGTTTCGTGACTCGCCCAACAATACAGCGAATTACTGAAACAGAACAAGAAAATAAGAAAACGCAAAGCACGTGGCGCTCAGCATCTCATTATTTTTGGCCCTTGTCCCGACCCGTAGCCGCGCCCTGTTACGACAGCGTGGGTGATTCTCCTATAAAAGCTGGTCTCGGAGCGTCTAGCCGCCACAATCTCTTCCTGTTTCCAGCGCAGCTGTTGTTGCTGGGACTGTAGTGGCCCCGAAGATGGCGTCTACCAGCCGGTTAGTAAGCCTGGCCGAGCCGGGCTAGCTGAGGGGCGGGTGGCGAGCGCCGGGGATTTGTAGACCACCTTCGGGGCGGCCTCGTCGGCCTCAGCGCCCCGGAGGTATGGGGAGAGGCGGCGGGACTGACTGGCCGGCCCGGACAAAGGCATTTTCAGACGGCAGGATTGTCAGGGGTGTCGCAGGGGGTGCCGAGCCCTCTGTGTTTCCGCCCCAGGATCCTAGGTTGTCTTCTCATCCAGGCTTTATCTTCTGTGGGTTCCCGTGTCCCCAGCCCTTGGCCTCGCGTCTTTTGCGACTATTTGCCCTGTCTTCTTATCTTGCTCATTTTTTTCTACGCTTGTTTTTCCATCCATGGCCCATCCAACCCTAGGGTCCTTAATTCCTCCCTTTCAAAGAGCGGGAAGCGGATATTTCCAGTTTTCTATCGGTCTGACAGCTAAGAAAGTTGGGGACGTCAGCATTGGTCAACCAGAAAGAAACTGATTACCATCCCAGTGGCCCTCTGAAAGTGGAAGCTAGGGCACTTCCGAAGAATTGATTGGTTTCCTGCTAAAGGACGTTTCTACAAATGTTTTCTGCGTACTGTTGAAAATCTTGCCTGCGGAAAATTCTTTACGTATTCGGGGAAAGTAATATATTTTTAAAATGTAATGTACAATATCTACAGGAAATGCATGCAGTGTCTGTCCTCCGAGACAGGCTTTAACCTTGTGACCTGCAAAATGCTTGCAGACCCTAATTATATTTCTCATTACCACTATGAGCTAGATATTAGTATTTTTGCATATGTGTAAACTAAGTCATGCCAATGTTGGTTTTTCTGAGGTTAGTGATAAGTGTAGTGTTTAAGATAACCAATTTCTATTATCACAAAACTGGTCTCTGTTTAACTCATAATGTACTAAAAGTAGCCAAGTTATTCAGCTTCCAGAAGGCAAGCTTGGCACAATTTTTTTTTTTTATTGATCCTCGATAATCGTCTGTGAAATTGATGAGTTTCACCATTGAAAAGTATTGTTCACCATATAGTAAGCTGGAGAAATCCTGACCCTTTGTATTAACTGCTAAGGCTTACTATTTTATGAGTTTTTTAATTTAAAAAAAGTAAGGTAAGGTGGGAAGCACCTTTAGCTAATGTCCTATTTGGAAATAACTTAAAGCCAATGACACCCTTGTTTACTGATTCTGATTCTATGATTGAATGCTCATTCTGCCTGGGTGTGGTTCTGTCAGGTACAGCTTCCTTGTAGATAATATATGGGAAACTTCAGCTTCCCTAAATTATCCTAATACTAGTTAAATTCTCTTAGGGCAGTAGATCTGGTAGATGAATGTGGTCATATTTAGGCACAGCGTTTGCATACAGTAGAATATGAAATTTTATTTGTAAAAATGGTATGGTAAATAGTACACATGGTGAATTCATTGGTTAGATTTTTTGCCCAGAGAACACACTCTTTTGTCTTTATTTTCATTTAAAACAAATTTTTTGAAATAATTTTGTCTAGACATTCAGCTTTTAAATTTCTTTTTTTTAGTTTTTGATGGTCTTTATTTTATTTATTTATATGTGGTACTGAGAATTGAACCCAGTATCCCACACGTGGTAGGCAAGCACTATACCACTGCACTTCAACCCCAGCCCAACATACAGCTTTTAAATTTCAAGTTTTTCTATTATTGAAAGCAAAGAAAGGTAAATGTTAGATTTCTAACTTTTTTGTTTCCCTGAGGATGATGTATAGTTATTTAGCTATGAAACTACCTGGTGTTCTTATAAAGAACACATTTTGAGTTCAAAATAGTCTCCACCACTTATTCTGTGACTTCAGGCAAATCTTTTCTGATTATAACCTTCAAAATGGAAATAGTGCCTGTCTTGCAGGGCTTTTTTGAAGATTAATCATTATAAAATAAATAAATGTATAGCACTAGATATACAGTAAGCATCCAATATATGATAGACATAAAAAGAGGTTTGGGATTATCTGGTACCTTGGTAGTCTAAATTGTTTAATCATGGGTGATATATTTACCATCCTTCCCTGTTGTTTCTCTTTATTTCTCTACTGCCTCATTCTTGATTCCCCTTTTACATTTGTGGGTAATTTAATTAAAAGTTTACTACTTTAGCAGAATTTAATTTTTGGGGGGGGGGGATAGGTAACCTATGGAAAGCAAAAGTACAAAAGACTTCACAGTAAAAAGGAGTCTTCCTCCTTCCCTAGCTCCCAGCCATTTAATTCCCCCTATAGCAGCCATCATTACCAGTTTCTTGGTGTTTTCCTGTTGGTCATACTTCAACAAACATGTTTATAATTTAACCTCCCTTCCCCTCAAAAAGTGGCCAGTGTAAACCATTTGCAACCTTGCTTTTTCCTTTGTTTATGAAGTTAGCACACAAATTGTAAGTGTGTAGTTCAGTTACAAAGTGAGCATATACCACCCAGGTTAAGAAATCATACACCACTAGCTGTGACACTAGTAAAGGCTCTTTTGTGTCCTTGGCCATTACTACTTCCAAAAGAAAACCACATCCTGACTTCTAACACCATAGTTCTGTTTTGCCTATTTTAAAGCTTAAACTGTATATATATTCTGTCTAGTTTCTTGATCAATATTTTGAGATTCATCCATGTTATTGTGTGTAACTAGTTCATTCTTTTTCAGTGTTGTATAGATTTCTACCTTTTCCTTCACTTAACATGTCTTAGAGATGTTTCTGTATAAATTACATACAAACTTTAAGGTTTTCTATGTGCTTTCTATGTATTAGTCCTTTGCATACTGTGTTCTGTATAGCTTCCCATTTTCTTAGTTTTTAATTACTTTTATTCTGGTATCATTTTCTTTGTTTTAACAGTTCAACATAATTTATACCGACCTAAATTTTTTCATAATTTTTATTCAAATATTTTTCTAACAGACCTTTATGGAATAAATACAAATATAAAGCAATTTATACCTCGTTTTCTCAGTGAGAATATCCAAAATATGTTCTGGTTAGCTTAATTATATAAATTTGGGGTTATGGATGACTGTATCTGTTTTCCAGTTCACCTTCTGAGAATGATAGTTAACACTCTGAATTGTATTTGCTGTCATGAGAAACTTTATCCAAAACTACACATACCTGTTTACATACTATAGAAAGTTGATTTTTGTCTTTTAGAGGTATGATCGTGGTGACCGTAACATAACCATTTACTATATTACTTGAAGTGAATTTATAACAAATATTTGTGATTGTGAGGTTATACTTCCCAGAAATAATTATTAAATTTATGTTGTGTCTTTGTTGCTTTTATTATTTTTAAATTTTTTAATTCTTTTTAGGTGAACATGACAATAGAGTATATTTTGACAAATTATACATACATGGAGTATAACTTATTTTGACTAGAATCCCATTCTTGTGGTTGTACATGATGTGGAGATGCACTCGTCATGTATTCATATATGAACAGAGGAAAGTTATGTCTGATTCATTCTACTATCTTTCCTATTCCCATTCTTCTTCCTTCCCTTCATTCCTCTTTGTCTAATACAATGAACTTCTTTCTTTGTTGCATTTAAAGCTGATTTTGTCAGATCATTTTGGGTTGTCTTCCCCAAATGCTGTTTGCTCAAGATAAAATAATTGAGCAGATTATTAATATCACAAATCTGTTAGTTAGATTAACTTCGAAACCATTTCTTGAATGCTGAAAATTCAGTTCTGGATGAGATGAAATCATCAGGTCTTAAATTCAGCAGAACTGTATCTACCATCTTTCATTTATATGCCTGTTGAGTTCTGTGTATTCCTCTAAATCTGTTACTAAGGTGACCAACAGAAAAATAGAGATCTGAAATGTATTTTCTAATTGAAGAAAAAAGTGGCAAAGGTTCAGACCACATGGTTCTATGTAAACACTGCAGGCTATTGATGGTAACTAGTTATTATTATAATACTGATCAAGATTTTTGAAAATCTTAGTAGCTTGCCTGTTAAGAAACACTTATTTTCAAGTTTTGAAAGTCTTCTGTGTCTGCAAATCAGGAACTACTATAATAAAAATAATTCTGATGGAATTTACATACTAATTACTAGACAAATTTGATCTTTGTATCATATAATCTATATCAGATAGTACTATATTCATTGATTAAAGTAACCTAAATGGAATGTATACTTCGAATATTTAGCTTAAGTGTATTAAAACTACAGTATTGGAAAGTTTTTCCCCCAGAAGACTATTTTGCTGTTACATATTGCTTGTGAGGATATGAAAATATATTTTTTTTCCATTTAGTTTGGATGCTCTTCCAAGAGTTACATGTCCAAACCATCCAGATGCAATTTTAGTGGAAGACTACAGAGCTGGTGATATGATCTGTCCTGAATGTGGTCTGGTTGTAGGTAAGTAGCTATTATGGTTTAATATAAATCACTTAGGATACTTTACTTTTTAAATGTTTTCCAAACTGTGTTTTCTTTTTTTAACTTTCCCCCCATAAGTAATTCATATTTATTGTAAAAAAAATCGAGAGCAGAAATAATAGTAAAATATTCTAGAGGTATTGTATTTTATTGTATAACCAATGCATTTTTCGTAATACGGGTGGGAGATGATCAAAAATAAATGAAGTCTTTAATCTCAAATATTTGGGGGTTAAAAAAGGGGATGACACTTAATGCATATCAAATAACAAATAAATTAATCCAACACTTGTGGGTTTTGTATATTTGGAAAGTAAACAATTTATTTCTGAGTAATAAGGGTGTATCTTACTGAGTCTCATTCAGTGCTTTTTAGTTAAAAAAAAAAGATTTGTTATAACTTATCTGGAATTATTGATGTATGAATATCTACTTTAATATAGGTCAAGTATATCATTTCATAAATTTTAACTTTATTTCTATTACTTACTAATCTAGATATGCAGAATAAATTTAGTTATTTTTATGGTAGGCTTATGGCATAAAACTGATCAATTTATTGATTTTGTTTTTTGTGGTACCAGGGATGGAACCCTGGGCCTTACCCATACTGGGCAACTGCTGTACCACTAAGCTACATCCGTAGTCCTCAGCAGTTCATATTACTTGAGAATAAAAATGCTAGTAGGATTCTAAGAAGTATAACAAAAATTTGGTAGAGATGTACTGTTTGGGAATTGTCTTTAAGAATATCTGTACTATTTATCTAAAAAAGCTACTTGCTTATAGTGGGAACTTTAAAGCATACAGAGTTGCTAATAGGAATTGAGATCCATATGCAATTATATTCTCAGTCAACAGTCTTAACAATTACTGTATTGACTTTAGACTCGATACTGTTCTAAATTATATAGGTATTCATTCAGTTTTTCCTTAAAACAAACCTGTGAAGTGAATACTAATATCTTCATTATGAGGAAACTGAGGTTTAGGTAATCTTACAGTCTGGCTCCATTATGTACCTGGGAGCCAGATTTCTATCCTGCATTACATTTCATAATAAAATGATTTCAATTTGGGAATGGCAAACATGAGCCAGCACCTGTTTTTATTTGGTCTGGTCTGCATGCTAAGAAGGACTTTTACATTTTCAAGTGGTTGAGAAAAAATAAAAAATAATACTATTTTGGAACATAATAAAATAATATCAAATTCAAGTTTCACATTATAATAGCAGTTTATTAGTTGCAGCAGAAATCATGTGGTGCTCTCATCACTTGTTTCAGCTACTCAATACTCAACAAATCACAATGATGCAGTTATAACTCAACAATGTTTTGAGTGCCGTGCATATTGCCATATTTCAACATTTATTTATTTGTATTACCATTGCATACCCATCATGTCAAAACAAGAAAAGTGAACTATGAATGTTGTGCTTTTAAGTCACAGTGGCATGTGAATTATTTTGTTATTGAGTTAGGATAACAGTGCTTTGGGTTTATTACACAATGATACTATGCCTGTGCTAAAAGACTGCGATGAACATAAACATTACCACGTAAAATACTTAATTACAATATTCTTAACTCAGGAAAACAATGGTCAAGAGAAAAATGCAAGATAGAATATTTGATTACAGTGGAATTTCTTCACAGAAATAAAAGAATAAGAGTGAGGCTGCAACTAAAGAAATCTTGAAAGGCTTATTTGTAGACTAAGCAAGAAAAAATATTTACCTATAATAATTAATTTGTATTTGTTTGCAACAACTGAAGAAATGCGTCCAGATAAAATAAATTTATTTAAGATTGTTAGCTTTGCAACAAGAATGGTTGCTTAAAGAGTTGGACATTGATAAGCAACTTAGTGGCATATCTCTAAATAAAAAGGACTGGGGATGTGGCTTAGTGTTTGGAAGTGCCACTGGGTTCAATCCCTGGTACCAAAAATAAATAAATAAGTAATAATAGATAAAGAGTTGAAGACATTACAAGCATCCTCAATAGTCAGTTGAAAATCAAGGCAAATTATTTCAAGTATATTTTTCTTTGCTCACGATGACTATACAGATGTTACTAATACTGTTCAGTAGTTTATTTAAGTCAATACTGAGACAGAAGTGACAAGAATTCACTTCCATGAGTTGTCGGCATGGAACAAATAGAGGAAAAAATAATCTCAAAGAGGTTGTGAAAACACTAACTCATTACAACCCAAAGTGGAATCTGCTAAGATGTGTTATACCTGATAGTGGTAAATATGTGTGTGGATCAGATGACTTATTTGGACAAATTTTAAAGACTATGAAAATGTAACATGCTTAAGTCCTATGATTATTAGATTATTCATTAGCAGGTACTTCATAGAAAAAGTTTTAATCTGTTTTTTGTTGTTAAACCAGTAGTGTTGACAGTTAACTTCATTCATTCTCATGGGCTTAATAGTTCAGATTTATTTTTTGTTAGAAATAGAAGTATATCCTTACTTGCCCTACCACACAATAATTTGGTAGCTTAGCAGTGGCAAAGTTGTGCTATTTGTTTGAGTTTAGGTCCACAGTTGAAATTTTTCTGAATCATACTGCCTTCACTACTAGTATTGGTTACTCAGTGACTTTGGAAATTAGCTTTTGCTACAAACTTACATATTAATTTATGGATTAATATTAATGAATTCTACTTAGAATTGCAAGGAAAAATACTGCTTATATATGAAACTTGTAGAGCTCTAAAGTCAATTTTGACAACAGCTATCATCATTTGAATCAAAATAATGTTATATTGCTTTTACATACTTCCAGTGCTATCAGAAGTTAAAATGTTCATTACCACACAGATTTGCAGCTGATGTATTTTTTGAGCTCAAGCTATAGTTTCAGCAGTGTTTGTGAGACCTGGATGCAAGTATAAAGGAAATATTTATATTTAAAATATATTTACCTGTGGAGTTGAGAAACTTCTCTGACCTTAAATTGAAAGGATTAATGATAATGGAGGCTGAGGCAGGAGGATCTCAAGTTCCAAGCCAACCTGGGCAACTTAGGAGATCCTGTCTCAAATTTTTAAAAAGGACTGGAGATGGTAGAGCACTCTCTTTTTTTTTTTTTTCTTTTTAATGTGGTGCTGAGGATCAAACCCAGTGCCTCACACATGTGAAGCAAGTGCTCTACCACTGAGCTATAGCCCCAGCCCCAATAGAGCACTCTTTAACACATATGGGTTCAATCCCTAGTACCACAAAGAAAAAAGAAAAAGCAATTAATGGACAGTATAACAACATATGAAAAAGAGAGTACCAGAAGAATCCTTGGAATGCCTTCTAAGCAATAAATATGCTCCATAAAATTATGTTTATCATCACTATTTGTTAGTGCTTGAGAGGTGAACATATGTAATTGATTTTGATGGCAAACATTAACTTTGAACTCCGAGTAAATAATGTTAGCAAAAAAATAATTTTCATTCAGAGATATGTTAGAATAAATGTTACTCAATTATTACATTTTAAATTTCATAAATAGTAAACATCCTCAATTTTGCCTTTTGACCCACAGAACCTAAAATGGCCCTGTGTAGAAAATGTTTATTTATTAACGCTTGAGTTAAATTAGTGCATTTTAATTCTTCCACATAAATTAGTATTTATTAGTATAAATTAGTATTTATACTAATACTAATATTAGTATTAATATAAAATCAATAATGTGTAAGAGTGAGACAGAATTAAAATTGAACATAATTTTGCTCCTTAGCTTTCACTTCTGTAGCCATTTGAAAAGTAGTAGTGCAGAAATGCTTCATTATAGTTCCAGCCTTTCATCAGCCTCACTTCCACTTCAACCAGCAAGATAGTAAGGTAAGGTAAGGTTAATAAATTACAGAGAGAAGATATAATTCATAAGCTTATGTGCTTCTTGTACTCATAAATTTTACTTTCATTTTTCGATTATAACAAACTAAAGGAAATTATGTTCATTTTAGCTTTGCCTAACTGACTTAACTAATCTTGAAAACCAGCTCCACGACTGTATTTTATTTCAGCTAAAGCTATTAGGTTAAATTTTTAGGTCAGAAATTTTAAAAATGTAATTCTGTAAGGTGTTCTTTCTGTAATTTTAATTCTTATTCTTTCTTGTACTTTATATATATTTCCTTGTGGTACTGGTTCTTCTGACATAAAATGTAACTAACAAAATATGCAGTAGGCTATTTATGATAAAATATGTGATGTTTCTTTTAAGTTAATAATTTATTCTATGACCAAATAAGGATTGATGGATAAGAGTTGGCAAACAGAGTTGTGTTTTGCTGAGAATATTATCAAGCAAATTAAGTTGAACATAGTTTATTTGGAAATGATAGTGCGCACACACGTATTATTGTCATAGTAATAATAAATTTAGATACTACTATGTAAGTAATTGAACTTTTATCATCTCATCGTTTAAAGGTTCTTTGTTGCCAACTTAATTCGGCCTTACACCTCTTATACTAAGGAAATAGGAAAGAAATCAAACTGGGCAAAACTTTTGCAACCCATTAAGGGTATTATATCTGGGCCTTTTTTCATATTTGAGATAGTGATATTCATAGAAATTTCAATCCAGACAACATCCTGTTTCCTTGTGGTAGTGTACATGGTGTGATTGTCCTTGCCATAAAAAAATTTATACTAAAACTTGTTAGATTGTACCATATTTATTGAATAAGTATTTTGAATAGTCTGCAGTTTAATTACCAATTTCAGAAACTGAAACTTTCACAGTTGTTTTTAGACATCCTTGTACTTCATTAATTTCCTAATATGTGCTTTGTTTATTTGGTGTTTTCTCCCAGTATTTAGTTTCACCCAATATTTGGTTTCACCTGTAGCTTGTTTCTGATTTTTGAAGATTTTATAAATACTATTTCCATAGCTATTTAATGTTTAATAGTTACCTAATTGATTTTCCCTTTTCATTTGAATTATAGGAATTTTATTTTAAACATAATAAATATAAATATTATCATTTGACATTAGTTCTCTCATTTTACTGGTGATCCCTAAGATACTGGTAGTGACTTTAAGCAAAGCCAATTTTTAAAGCAAAGCTTTGTTGTTCCTACCACAAAACTATTGGTTTTAATAAACTGATTTAGTTTTGGTTTTTTTTTTTTTTTTTTTTCCTTCCACCAGATTCTAATAATAGTATTGTTACTTTAAATGTTGGACCAGTAGGTGGCAGTATAATCACATTAACATCATCAGATTGTTCATAAATTTGACCTTGTACATTACTTAAAACATTGATAATCAGCAAAGTATTAGGCTTCTGTAGTAGCTATTAAAATATGAAATTAGGGCTAGAGATATAGTTTAGTGGTAAAGCATGTGGATAGCATGCACAAGACATTGGGTTCAACCCCCAACACCAGCAAAAGGAAGAAAAATACTTGGTCTTAATGATTTTTATACAGGTTTCACCATGAGGTTTGCTTAAAACTAGTAGTGTCATTTCTAGTTAAAGCCATATTTCTGAGTATCATTAAAATTTAAATTCTTTCATTGTTCCTAAAAGCAATATAAGGGAAATAGTTGTAGTTAGATTTGAAAGAGTCAATTTTGACCTCTCCTTCCTAAGTTCATTCATATTATTTACACAGGTGAATTTGAAACATGACATGCTTTAAGAGTAAGCTGGGAATATGTTTAATAAGACTGTAGGCTTCAATTCCAGAAATGCAGATCATATATGGGTGACATATTGAGGAACATAAATCTGTTCTATTAACTTGATAATTTACCACATATTTTGAGGCCTTCTGTACTACTTGACTTTCACCTCATCTTTATGTTTTCTTTGTGGGGTACAGAGCATACTTCTCTGTAACATGTATCTTGTAATTTTGTGTCTTCATCAGTCCTAATATAACTGGAAGACAGTGATTCTAGAGTCTAAGCTTGAATGTAATAGTTAATAAGCTGTGTAAATATAGTCAAGTCACATAATTTCTTCAAACTTTCTTCATCTCTAAAATAAGTCTCCTTTTCCTCTCCCCCCCAAAAACCAGATAACCCATTTCTCAGAATTGTTTCGAATCAAATGAAATAATGAATAAAACATGTACTGTAATTTTAGTATGAGATTCCACTGGTATGTATTTTGGGAATACTAATGTTCTTGTTTTTATAACCTTGTTTAAAACAAAAAAGGTAATTCTGAACTTTAGATGCTGTTCTTCATAGTATATTGGTTATATGCTTGAGCGATTGCTATGGGTCTGGCATATTTAATGCTCCAGCTGTATTTTAAAGATTATTGGGTTACCATCTTTCAATTAGCCTTAGCAGCATTTCCCAAAGGGAAAAAATATAGACTTAGTTTAATATGGCCAAGATAAGTTTTTAAAAGACCTATTTGTATTCCCTTTAAGATTCTTGCTTTGGCATCTCTTGTAATCTGTCAGATGCAGCTTTCTTGCCTATTTTAGAGTTTTTAATTTGGGTATTATTTTCTCTTAAGCATCCAGAAGTTACTAATTTTACTTTATTAACACATTGCTTTTGGAGGTAATTTTTCCATTTTACACAAGGGGGAATTGAGGCTCAAAGTGCTTAGGTAATTAGCTAAGATTCCACAGCTAGAAAAGAAAAACAAGAAAGATTTCATATCCCATAAGTGACAGAGCCACTTAAATGCAAGTCTGTAGGACTTGAGCCTTTCATCTTTGTTACGTGTCTCTGTTAAGCACTGTGCTGGTCGTTGAGAGAGATAGAAAGATAAGATGTTACAAGCAAGGCTTTGTGGCAAAATGTGTTTCAGATCTCCCACCTAAGGTAAGAAGACAGAGGAAAGAAGTGGTGACTTCCTGGGAAAATTTCTATTTGAATTTACAGTGAAGTGCCATGTTTAAGAATGAGTAGCGATTTATATTTCAAATACAGAGAAAAACTGGTGCCTTAGGATAAGGGCCTGAAAAGTATGAGTATGTGAATGACTGAGTTTATTGTGATTGAGGTTAGGATGAATCTTTAACTAGAGCCTCTGTTCCTCAGCTTGGGTGCTTCTACAGACTACCTGTATTTGAGGAAAAGTGAGATGTAAAAAAGTAATTTGGGAATATTGTTCTAAGACTTCTGCTTCAGAATTCTAGTGGGGGTGGTATGCCTCTTTTTTTTTTTTTTTTGATCTTATATTCTTACCCTTTTTTTTTTTTTTTTTTTTTTGCAGTGGGACAGAGTTTGGGGATTGAACCCAAGAGCACTTTAACACTGAACTATATGAACTATATCCCCAGCCCTATTTATTTATTTATTTATTTATTTATTTATTTATTTATTTATTTTTGAGATAGGATCTTGCTAAGTTGCTTAGGGCCTCCCTAAATTGCTGAGGCTAGCCTTGAACTTGCCATTGTCCTGCCTCAGCCTCCCAAATCACTGGGAGGTGTGCACCACTGTGTCTGGCCCAGAATGTTTAAATAAGATCAGTTTTCAAGAAGGTGAAAATTGAAACTTGGACATTCCTTTTTATATTCCGTTTGTAAAAATTCTTTTAGTACAAGAAGAGACAAGCAACGTTGACTAGAAAATCATATCCTCTCTAATTGCTGTTTGTTTTGGGTGTGTTGTAGTTTTCCCCTGCATTACTAAGATTGTTACCTTAGCCTTTCTAGTTTTAATATGATACTACAACGTGCTTTAGGTAGGATTTACAGTTTGTAACTTGCATGATTAAGAGGTAAGTATCTAAGTTTTCTTTGTGTATGGTTTCTTTATGAATATAAAGCAGAGTTCCTTGATTTTACTGGACATTCTTTCTCATCTTCCCTCTCCCCTGACCCTGTTATTCTACGTAGTAGAGACTGCTTATTGTTTCCCAAAATACATTTCCCCCATTCTTCCTTTAGTAATAAGAGTCCCTGAGTTTTAACTGGACATGTGGCTGCCCAGCTATACTATGTCCCAGCTTCCATTGTAGGTAGGTATGGCCTCGTGATTGTATTTTAGCGAGTTGGTTATACATAGACGAGAAATGTGGGACTCTAGATCATACCGTGCAAAGAGAAGTGTCCTCTCTTTTCCTGTTTCCCAATAGCTAAAAGGCAAGCTTGATAGAGGGATCTGTCAACGGCCATCACATGCTACAAAATCCAAGACATGATGATGCTGGTTTATCAAAAGGAAGGATCCTGGTCTTACTAGTTAAGGACTATTAAATATGAGCCATTAATATAAAAAATTTCTTACATTATGTAAGTAACCCTTATATTTCTTTTGATCATAGTGGTCCTACCTGTAGCCCCACCCACCCACCCACACACACACCTTTTTTATTTGGTACTGGGAACTGAACCCAGAAGCATTATATCCCTGAGCTTTAGCCCAGCCCTTTCTATTTTATTTTGATATAGCCTTACTCAATTGCCCAGGCAGGTCTTGAACTTGGTATCTGCTTATTTCATCCCCTTGAATCTCTGGGATTACAGTCACGCACCACTGTGCTGGGCTTTACCTGTAGCCTTTCTAATAAACTTATGGAATTATTCTGGGAGTACTGGTAATTGTGGATTGGAAGATTTTATAACATTACTACCACCATTGAACTTTGACTGTCATTTATTACAGGATGCATAAGCATAAAACCAAGCTGAGGAGTATAAATTACAGTAATCCCATGAATTTAGCCAAAAATTCTGCCTCTGACATAGTTTAATTACTACCAGAAAGTTTATAGAAAATATTTAAATATTAAAATTTAAATATTTAAATATTTAAATAAAATATTTATTTTAGCAGTGAGCTAGCTAAAATTTCCCTAATGTTTCTGTTAAATGTGGTGGCACCCACCTCTAATTTCAGCTCCTCAAGAGGCAGAGGCAGGAGAATTGCAAGTTTGAGGCGAGCCTCAGCAAGTTAGTGAGGTTCTAAGCATCTTAGTGAGACCCTATCTCAAAAAAAGAAAAAAAAATCAGGTTGGGAGGTTGAGAATTAGCTCAGTGTAAAGCACCCTGGGTTCAATTCCCAGCACACACACACACAGATGTGGTTAAAAAGAAATAAAGACAACATAGGGAGACCAACACAATTAGCAGATTTATTCTAGAAAATTGAATTAGTGAAGCAAAGAAAAAAATAGAGACACATCCACAGGATATAGGAAGATATAATATCCATTATGATTCCTTATCTAAAATGCTTGGGACCAAAGTGTTTCAGATTTGGGAATTTTTCAGATTTTTGAGTATTTGCATATTTACCAGTAGAGTGTCCCTCACCTGAATATCTTGAATTTTGGAGCATCTTGGATGAGGGTTTCTTCATTGTACATGAAGATCCCATTGACTGAAATAAAGTACTAAAGGTACAATAGATGAAAACTTTATATTGCTAGCAGAAAACATCAGGGTTGCAAATCAGGATTTGGGAATATATCCTTTTAACATTTTAAATACAATGAAGTTAACTCTGATTTCTCAGCTTGTCACACTTGTTACAAGAAGGTAATCTTGGAACATTCTTTTTCATGAATTTATGCATACATCCCCGAAAATACAGTGCTGAATTACGCTTGCTAATTGTCATATGAAACAGAATTGATGACTATTCACTGGCATTTTGGATTCTTTTCCTTTAGGGTATTGTGGTATGATTGTACTTCCCTGCCCCCTTTGAAGTTAAGCATGACTGCTTTATTAGCTTTGGCCAGTAGAGTGTTAGTGGAAATGTTAATGTTACTTTGGGTCAGAAACAAGTGAGAGCAAAATTCACCTCATTTCCTTCTTCCTGCCGTGGTGACTGGTGATATCTCAGGTGGTAGAGATTTCAATACCTTGACTAATGATGGCATTGAAAGCCCCCAGCTGTTCATCTGTAGACACATAGTATGAATAAGAAATCTTCATTCTAGGCTACTGGGCTTTTGAAATTATTTTTTGTTCTAGTATAATTTATCCTACACAAAAGTATTAGAAGAAGATAACCTCCAACAACTGTGGTTAGCTTTTATAATATAATAAGATAGTATCTTAGGAAACATTGTGGTAAGGTAACACTTTTTCTTAATATAAAAGAAATATAGTAGAATCATGCTTTAATAAAAGGACTATTTCAGTTTACCCATGACTTATATGCATTATGTTGGAATGTTTCTGTTAAAAATCAAGGACATAGTCTTAAAAGTTCTAACCAACACTTTAAATATAGAATAGAAATGGAAATTAAGCATTGGAAATGGAGGAAGTAAGTTGTTTGCTACTAATGGGATTCTGTATCTACAATATCCAAATCAAATTTCAAAAATTAATAGTACATGAATATATGAGTTTTTTGTTGTTGCTGTTGTTCTTTTTGTTGTTGTTGTTGTTTTTTGGTTCTAGAGATCTAACCCAGGGCCCTTTACTACCACTGACTTTACCCTTGAGCTATATCCTCAGTCCTTTTTTATTTTGAGACAGGATCTCACTAAATTGCTGAGGGTCTTGCTGAATTGCTGAGACTGACCTCAAATTTGTGATCCTCTTGTCTTAGTGTCCCAAGTTGCTTGGGTTACAGGCATGAGCCACCATACCCAGCAACAAATGAGATTTTTAATGGGGAAAAAAAAAAAAAAAACAGATCTAATGTTCTAAGCTACATATATGTACACTTTGAAATCTGAAAGAAGAGGAAAGAGTACTCCTTGTCCAAGAAGATTAATAAAATTGTGCCATTGTTTCCAAAATAATATATAGGCACGGTGTAGTTTAATTTAAAATTTAATTCAGAATCTAACAACATTGGTGGAAGTTAATTTAATTTATTGAGGTATGATTTTATGTACAAAATGCACAGATCCCAATATAAAGTTTAATTTTGACAGTGCATATACAGTGAAATCAACACCCTAACAAAACATGTACTCCAATTCCCTCACATCAGGAATTCCTTTAAACTTCTTTCCAGCCCATGCCAGATTGTTCTTCATTTGAATGGAATCAGACAGTATGGAATTTGCGGCAAAATAGTGTTTTGAAAAGCATTTATGTTATTGCATATATTAGTAGTTTGTTGAGATACTCTGTTGTGTACTTTTTCTAGTTGATGAATATGGAAGTTGTTTACAGTTTTTAGCTAATGTGAATAAAGCAGCTATGAACATTCTTGTATGAGATAATTGTATGTAAATGTTTAAGAATGGAATTGCCAAATCATAAGTGCCAAACTGATTGACTTATTTTAAACTGGTGAGAGGATTTTTTTTGAAAGACATGAAATTCATATTCTCTTTAAAGTAATATGGTAGAATGTCTTGTTACTACTTTGTAGATACCCTAATATATAGATTGAGTTACACATGGGTGTGATGCATAAATATACATATTAGATGTGCTTACTTATTTGGATGGGGGATCTTGATTTAAAGTGTTCGAGATAATATTCTAGGTGGAGGGGAAGAGTAGTGATTTTTAAAATATTTTATATACATATAATGCTTTGGCTATTTAAAATCTTATACAGACTTTCTGTCTGGCGTTGGTTACACAAATATCAATGTGGTTTAGAAGGGAACTAGAAGTTTTCATAGTTCTGTTTCTAGAACATTTAGAATACACAAGTTTTTTTTTTTTTTTTGTACGTATGTGTATTTGCTGATTGACAGGCTTCTTTCCTGTCAAAGGCTGATTATATTGAAGCATTATGGCTGCCCTGTATTACTTACCTATGGAAAAGATTCTGTATTGCAGTTTTCTTCCAGGGCAACTTTCAAAAATACTATCTCATTTAGATTTTCTTTAAATGAAATTTTTTAAGTGTTTTTTCTGTATGACCCTGCCCCATTTCTCATTACTCTTGCACTTAATCTGCTAGGGTAGTTATAGTTTCATGGAATGTTTTTAAGTTATTTTGAAAATTCCTTATAAATTCTGTTTAGAGCTGTTAAATATTTAAAAAGGAAATGGTTCTTAGCACAAACAGTGATTCTTGAATGAGTCATTTAGATCAGTTCCATGTATAGGAAAAAATTATATTACTACCCAGTCCTGGGTTCTATATTTATACTATATGAGGCCACTTCATTATTATTATTATTATTTTATATCCATTTTGGTTTTTTTGTAAGACACTATGAAGCAAGCAGAAAAGAAACTCATGATAAAGTACTTTGGGACCAAAAGGAAAATGCTCTGAAGTATCTTGGCTTACTGTTGCTTTATCTTTGCATTTCTAGAGAGACTTAAAAGATGTAGGCATACTTACCTGCCTTTTCATTTGCCCTGTTCTCTTAATACATTAATTTCTGTTACTTGAAAATGTAAGTTGCTGGGCAAAGTAGCGGGCACCTTGTAATCCCTGTGATTCAGGAGGGTGATGCAGGATGATCACAAGTTTAAGGCCAGCCTGGGCAACTTAGCCAGGCCCTGTCTCAAACAAAATTTAAAAGGCTGGGAGCATGGCTCAATGTTAGAGCACCCCTGAGTTTAATCCACAGTACTAGTAGTACAAAAAATAAATAAAATTGCAAGTTAATGATTTGATTGTTGTCATTAATCAAATGTTGACATTTGATTGTTTTAGAAACTTTTTGAGTCTAGTAACTCTAGATCTAAAGGTCATAGTAATTTTTGTCTTGTACATGTCTGTGTTTTTATCTTGCTAAATAGAAAATTTGGATTTACTTTTTTTCCTTTGGAAATAAAATCTCTTTGAGATATGGACTTGCTGATTAATATTGTACTAAGGTTTCAGTGTACAATGACACAGTTATGATACTTTTAGATAAGTTTTTAAAATCAAATGTATATAATCAGAATTTCTTCTAAGTTAGTGATATTTGTTAGCATGAGGAGAAAGCAGAAAAACTGACTGTTCTATCCGTTTAACACTTTCCTCCTCTGGGCTGCTTTCTCAATCTGATACGCTGAGATTGCTTTATAACTTATGTCCCTGCATCTGCCATCCCTGACTGTTCTCATTGCACACGGAAATGGCTGATGAACACCCTGCCTCAAACCTCGGTCCTCTTGTGACATGGACACATAATAGCCCAGGTGATCATCTACTTACAGATGATTTGGCAGTTCACAGAAAACTGAACTTGTCCAAAGCCTTCAGGAATAATCATTCTTTTGTGTGATTACCTATTTTTTAAATACCACTAAGATTAGATTATGATCAGTGTACTGTTTTGGGGTATTTTAATTAATGTATTTTTTAAAAGATTTATAATGATGTACATTTGAGTTCCTCCTGTTCATTCCGTTCTCCTTAACTGCCCTACTTATATATTTCTGCAGCAAAGCACTTAGATACTTTTAAAGCCTAATATGCAGATTAAATTTTAAAACTGATATTTCTATCATCACCCCACCAAAAAGGGAGAATGTCTGCCAGCTTTTTAATTTTCTTAGCTAGAAATAACTAATAATGAACACTTAAATTAGAATTACTTCTTAAGTTCCTTATATGGACTGTATATGAGTATTAGCTTGTTTTATCTTTAGTCTTTAAAATATAACATCATTGAAGAAGTTTAAAGCTTAAGAAGTGAAGACATAGAAATGGAGTAATTTGTCCATGGCTAAGTAGCAAATGGCAGAAACCATATTCTTTCAACTATTACATTGATGGTTAGTACTATAACTTCTTTTAATTGCTATAGTTGATGATTTCTGCCACTCCCTTCTCCTTTCTGCTTGTTATATATACACAAAGATGAAAATGGTGTGGTTCATGCTTTTATCTTTTTCACAATTCATTGAAAGAGTTCATCTTTTACAAATGCACTACAGAACAGATCCTGGAATCTGATATGCATTTCAGTTCAAGCTGTGTGATCTTAGGCCAATTAATCTCCTTTTAAAAGTGGCAATGAAAGTAGTGCCTACTTTTATATGGCCATGAAGATTAAATGAGAACATTTAGAAAGGGGACATGTTTAGAAGTTCAATGTTACCTCTTTTCTATTCTGAAGATATTACCAGACATTAAGCTTTTTACCCTAAAGCCATAATCAGATTTACTTATTTCTGGTGTTTTGATATGACATACTTAGTTGCTGCCTCTTTGCTTAAAAAGAAGTTTGCTTAACGGACTTTCTTCTCACTGTTTGTAGGCTTAATGTTTATTTTGTATAGATTATTTGGCCAGAAATATTTTTCATTAAATAGTTACTTATAAGCTTAGGCTGATTTTCTGCAAAGCATTCCCCATGAAAATTTGGCTACATCCCTATCTCTCTTTATTTTGAGATAGGGTCTCACTAAATTGCCCAAACTTCAAACTTGAACTACTTCTTTCTCAGCCTTCCAAGTAGTCCATTCTCAACAGTTTTTACTGTTTTTTTTTTTTTTTTTATCACAAGTTTGTACAAAATTTGGTTTTAAATTATTATTATAGTGCTTTATTTTTGCATCACACATGAATGACTTTATTATGTTTGACTAATTCTCTTTCTTTTAAGATTTAGGATATGAATAATCATAGCATAATGTTTAAAGAAGGCTGTTACTAAAATGTCACAATAGAGTGCTTCAGGACGAATGTTTGATACATAATTTTTAAGCCAGTAACCAGATGTCCATGTTGAGATTTTCTAGGAATAAAAGGGCTGATATGGCATTAGACACTGTTGTTAAGTAAATCCTGTCTTGACAACTTAATTGTATGCTTGTATCTTAGGTGACCGGGTTATTGATGTGGGATCTGAGTGGAGAACTTTCAGCAATGACAAAGCAACAAAAGATCCATCTCGAGTTGGAGATTCTCAGAATCCTCTTTTGAGTGATGGAGATTTGTCTACCATGATTGGCAAGGTAATACTCCCAATCAGCAGGAAATACCAAGTGCAAAGTGACTGAAGACCTGGGAGTTTGGGATCTTTGCAAGAATATTTGTCACTGTCCCATTGGGGATTATTGACCTGGTAATAAGATTTGCCAGTAATACCACAGTGAATGATGGCTGATCTGTGTGTTCTTTCCATGTTGGAGGGGAGAACATCAGATCAAAATTACAATCTTTAGTTATTTATTTTGGTACTGAGGATCAAACCCAGGAGCACTTTACCACTGAGCTACATCCCAACCCTTTTTATTTATTTATTTATTTTTTTTTTTTTTTAATTTTATTTTTTTTTTTTTAATTTTGAGACAGTGTCTTTTTAAGTTGCTTAGGGTATTGCTAAGTTGCTGGTCTGGTATTTGCGAGCCTGCTGTCAGCCTTCTGAGTTGCTAAGATTTTTAAAAGGGCTACGGGTTATTTAGCTCAGTGATAGAATACCATGAGGTTCCATCTTGCACCAAAAAAAATTGTCCTCTAAACACTCCGTAGAGATGTTAAGGGTTTCAGGGGAATGTATGTAATGTATTTATAACCCAATATTTAGTGTGTAGAATGTGCTCAGTAAATGGTGGTGGTTATTGTGTAAGGCAGGAGCATAACTTCCCTGACAACGTTTTTACTTTGTAATCTGAATTGGAAGTAATTGGGACAGTATGTTGAAAGACTAATCAAGGGAGGGTTTACATTTTAAGATTTTACTATTGTATACTCTTTTTTATTTTCTTTTGTGCAGTACCTGAGGATTGAATCTGGCAGAACTGTACACTGAGCTACATCCCCATTCCTTTCTATTTATTTTGAGACAGGCTAACCTCAAACTTGGTTTCTTGCTTCAGCCTCCCATGTAGTACATATTCTGTTTTTAAGAAAGTATCATGGAAGAAAATCAGGTTATTATGTACTTTTGCATGCTATAATTGATAAAACTGCATATCAAATTTGGACAACATGGTATATATAAGGTTTAAAAGTTTACAATATTAAATCCAGAAATATCTTTAAGTAGGTTATGTCTAGATTTGCTTTAAACCTTATAGGATTGGGAATAAAAGCATACTATAGGCATTTTAAAATGTAAGATTCCAATTAATGCTGTAACTTTTTATTATTTAATTTTTCAATAGGAAATACATGATTCAAACAAAAGTGTAAAAGGAGCACCGTAAATTTTCCTCACCCTTGACCCCCAAATTCTCACTCACTGCAATCCATCCTTCTTTTCTGCCTGAAATGGCCACTATTATTAGTTTCTTCTGTATTCTTTGAAAGTTTTATTCTTACATGGCAAAAAAAGAAAAAAAAATTAAGATTCATTTATCATAAACTAAATTTCTATATGTATTTGGGAATATTTCTGAACTTTATCTTTTCCTGTCTTGGTCTAGTTAGTCAAATGCCATACCACACTGTTTTATATTCAGTAGCACTAATCCTCCATTGCTTTTCTTTTTCAGCATTTTCTTAGTCTTTTCCATTTAAATGTTAGGATCTCTTTGTTCTGTTTTTTAAAAACAAACCAAAACAAAATTTCGATTATTTTTACTGGGATTTTGGTTAGATTTATTTACAAATTGATACAGGGAAAATTGACTTATTGATACATCTTTCTATCCAAAAATATGGTATGACTTTCAGTTTTCTTAGTTCTTATGTGCCCGTTAAGGGATGTTTTAATATTTTCTTCATGAACATCTTCCATATTTCTTAAGTGTACTCCCAGAATACTTTACTGTTGTAATTGGAGCATTTTCCTTCATTGTCTTCTGACTGGTTAAATGTGTGTTTGAAGGTGTTGATTTCTGTTCATTATCTTGGCCTTGTGACTTTAATGAATATTTTTATTACTGATAATAATAACAGTGTTTTAGTGATTTTCTTGAGTATTCTAGGTATACAAAAATATTACTTGTAAATAATTTATCACTTCCATTCCAGATTTATGCTACAGTTTTTCTCTTAACAACATTGGCTATTTTTTCTAGTATAGTGTTACAAAGTGGTAGTTGTAGGAGGTACCTTTGTCTTGCATCTGACTTAAGTAGTAATCCTATTAATGTTTTTTGATTATTCATAGTGCTGGCTTTGGCCCTTGGAGAGTGATTTTTCTAATGTGAAAGAAGTACTCATCTGTAGTATTCTGTGAAGGTATCAAAAATGAATTCTGAGTTTTATTCACCTTTTTTTGGTACCTTTGGAGATCATCTGAGTTTTCTTCTTAGATCTAATATTATGATGTTTTATATTATTAGATTCTCCAATAATACATATTTTGCATTTGTGAAACAATCTCCACTTGATCTTGATATCTTTTTAATTCCATTTTCTAATATTTACTGTTTTGTATCATATTTATAAATGACATTGGACTGCTTCATTTTCCATTTTCTGTGGCCTTAAACAATTATTTAGAATTATATATTCTTTAAGTGATAAAACACTCTTTAAAACATCTTAACCTGGTACTTTTTCTATTTCAGGAATAGGTAGGATGCACAATGCAGATTTCTTTGGTTTATGGAGTCATATTGTATAACTTGTATTTTCATATAAATTGTTCATTCAAGTTTTCTGAAAGTTTCTTGCAAGTTATAAAAATGTTTTATAGGGTACAGGAGCTGCAAGTTTTGATGAGTTTGGCAATTCTAAGTACCAGAATCGGAGAACAATGAGTAGTTCTGATCGGGCAATGATGAATGCATTCAAGGAAATTACTACCATGGCAGACAGAATCAACCTCCCTCGAAATATAGTTGTAAGTTTTTGTCTACCTCCTTTAAGCCATTCTGGCATTGACAGCATAATTTAATGAACATATGAAATTTTGATATTATAACGAATTAAATAACCTAGAGTTAATTAAACTTAGTTTCTCTTCTTTGAAGGATCGAACAAATAATTTATTCAAGCAAGTGTATGAACAGAAGAGCCTTAAGGGAAGAGCTAATGATGCCATAGCTTCTGCTTGTCTATATATTGCCTGTAGACAAGAAGGAGTTCCTAGGACATTTAAAGGTGAGTTTTTAGTTGCATAAAGTAACAGACCAAAGTCAAGATGCTTTGATACTTAGAAGCCAAATCATGTCTTCATTAGGTGCAGTAATCCACCTGAATATTATTTGCCAGTGCCACTTTATTTTGTTCCTTGACAGCACATAAGGGATCTTACTGATCATGTTCTTTTCAAGGTGTTTTCCCATGTAGATTTGCTTTAGTTTATGTTAACCCACTGTGTTCTTTGCTAATAAGATATTTTGATGGACTATATTTAATGGGGTTTGAGCCCTGGCATCAGAGCTATAGTAGGCTTTTTGTAGGACGTCATTACACTTGATGCATAAAAACAGCTACCATTTTTAGCATAGGTCTTTCTCTATAGGTGAAGGAGTCAAGCCTTGGAAAACATCAGTGAGATTTTTTTGTTTGTTTTTGTGTGTGTGTGTTTTTTGTTTTTTGTTTTTTTTTTTATTCTGTTGAGGTATATAATATTTTCAGTTAAACACTTAATTTAGAGGCTTTGAGATAATTGGTATTTTTCATGGAGTTTGCAGTTGCCCATGAATGACAGTCAATTCACAGTGTTATCACGATACTTAAACTGATAAAATCTAGGTTAGCTGAAGACTGAACTTAACCCTTCATACAATGAATATTTTTTATTAACATGTTTTAGGTCAAAGAAAAGACGTAATGGCTTTTATCACCATCTTTTTGTTGTTATTGCAACTAAAAACAGACTTTTGTTAACTTTATTTTGAAAATGCTTGGGGGTTGAATGTTTAGGATAAGGGTATTGAATATTTATCTCACTTAATTTTAGCTTGTAATCACAGGAATTGCATGCACATATGACTGTGTAGCTTGAGAATCATTGTTTAGAGTATTTTCTTTCATCTCTTTGGTATGCTGCCTAACACAGATTAACATATAATACCCAGTAAATCTTTGATTAAAGAGGTCTATTTGCATAAATTGAAACTGCAGAGAAGTTAATATTTTGAAAGATTAAGACGAAAATTTAAAGTGTGGTGAACATTTACATTAACTAAGAAATTTTTAAATTAACTGAGAAATATCACTGAAAGGATTAATGTTTCATCTTTAGGCATAGTTGAGGTTTGTTTGGCAACTGGCGTTCCTTATTTAATCAGAAATGATAGGTTTTAAAATGAACTATATAGCTTATATGAATTTTTCTTTTCTTTTAGAAATATGTGCTGTATCACGGATTTCTAAGAAAGAAATTGGTCGATGTTTTAAACTTATTTTGAAAGCTTTAGAAACAAGTGTGGATTTGATTACAACTGGGGACTTCATGTCCAGGTTCTGTTCCAACCTTTGTCTTCCTAAGCAAGTTCAGATGGCAGCTACACATATAGCCCGTAAGGCTGTGGAATTGGACTTGGTTCCTGGGAGGAGCCCAATCTCTGTGGCTGCAGCAGCTATTTATATGGCTTCACAGGCATCAGCTGAGAAGAGGACCCAAAAAGGTAGGGTTTTTCACGAGGAAGGTTGATAAATGAATTGTGAAGGTTGAAGTGTATGATTGTTTTTCCATTTTATGTGTGAAGCAGTTAAGTATCCAGAACCCACACTTAAGAGGTAGTTCCTCAGCAACAAAACTTTTAAAAAAATAGTGTTTTGCTTTTAAGTGACTCATAAATAAAAATGTTTGGAGGCACACTTTGTGTACAAACTTTTTTTCCCATTTGAATTATTTAATTTTAATTTGTACATTGTTCATTCTTGTGATTTCTTTTAAATTTTTTTTTCCTAAATATTCCTGATCATTGTGAGTTGTTTTTCCTTCCATAAACTTTAACCTTTTTAAATCTTGGGAGGGGCCATGGGAGATGGTTTGTTTCTAACAGTCTGGCATATGACTCTGCTGATTAACATACTATAAATATTTGTTGACCATCAACCTTTAACATTCTGTGAAGTCTGTATTTTTTCTCCTTTTGATCCATATTAATAATGAAAATTCTGAAATACATAGACATAAGTAATTCAACCATCTATAAAGCCATTTTTAAATTTTTGTATGTGTTTAAAGGTACGGTCTTTTTTTTTTTTTTTTTTTTTTTTTTTTTTTAAGTTGTAGATGGACACACTACCTTTGTTTATTTTTATGTGGTGCTGAGGATCAAACCTAGCGCCTCATGTGTACTAGGCAAGCGCGCTACCACTGCTCCACCCTTCTAGGGAAACTTTCAATCAGAAGTATTAATTGATTTTTTTTTTTTTTGCAAGTATATATGCATGGATTACTTCTGTGATCCTCAAAAACATAAAAACACTAAATGCTAAATTTTAAAGTGGGTTCATGAATTAATGGCTTAAGTAACTTTGTAATACTTGATTCAGAACTGCCTTTCACCTCAGCTTAGGCAATATGTTGATATAAGTAACAGATGATAACAGAGGAATGATTAGAGGGAGAAAGCCGACATTAGTTACTTAGGTGTGCCATTATTCATCCCTTTTGTCTTCTCCCCATTATTTAAAGGATATTTTGTCTTTCTTAATGACTGTAGAGGGTAAAAATGGATCTAATCTACTTCTTAGGATTCCATAATAGACTCGAAATTCTCAAGTGATGTGAGTTCAATGTATAGTGCAGTATGTATTTATAACAGTGAAAAACCTCTGTATATGCTGTTATATAGCTGCTTTATCTCATGCATTAACTAGAAAAAAAGAGGTTGTAGGAAAATATTTGTTGTTCCATTTTGTTTTCAGATGTTGCAGATGGACTTTCAAATGTAGAAATAGATGATAAATTTCTTTTTGCAGTACTGGGGATTGAACCCAGGAATGCTCTATCACTGTACCACATCCCAAGACCTTTATTTAAATTTTTAAAACTTTTGAGACAAGGTCTCATTAAGTTGCCCAGACTGGGCTCAAATTTGCCATCCTCCTGCCTCAGTCTCCTGAGTTAGTGGGATTATAGGTATATGCTATCAACCTGACCTGGATAGGGAATTTCTTCATAAGAACATATTCATGGATTACTCTATGATCCTCAAAAAGATTTATAAAGAAAAAGAGCAGTCATTTTCAAACATGGTGGTAATATAATGTTTATTACTCAAGTACTGTGCCCTGAGTTGTTTTACATATATTAAACATTTTAATACTATAGACACATCTTTAGGGTAATAGGTACTACTGCCATTATTGTTATTGTCTTTAACTCCTATTTCTTGCCTTTCAGTTTAGATTCCCATTTTCGTTTTTAAAAATTCATATTTTTTATTTTGTTTTTCACTTGAGTAGTACAAAGGAGATAGAAGGAAAGATATACTTAATGTTTTGGTTTTTGTCTTTTAGAAATTGGAGATATTGCTGGTGTTGCTGATGTTACAATCAGACAGTCCTACAGGCTGATCTACCCTCGAGCTCCAGATCTGTTTCCTCCAGATTTCAAATTTGACACCCCAGTGGACAAACTACCACAGCTATAAATTGAGGCAGCTAATATCAAACTCTTATGTACACAGAACTTTGCCTATTGTACATAGCCTATTCAACATGCTGGGTTGAGCCTTTAATGAGGAAACATATGGTACGCATTCCAGGGCTAAATATTATTGCTTAGCATTCTGTATGTATATACTAGTGCAACATATTTAATGATTTAAATTTCTTACTGAATTTGCTTTCTTTTGTAGTGATCTAGGAAACTGTATTTTGGAAGATACTGAAATTATGTAATTCTTGAATAAAACATTTTTCAAAACTAAATTTTTTGTTACAATTACATGTTATATTAATTTATAATATATAATTTTAAATAATGCGTATCATTGCAATTGATAGAGGTCCTTAATTATTTTTCATTATTTTTCTCCTATATAAGGTTTTTTTAATTTTAATAAAGTCATGGAAATAGAAAAAGCTTTTGAGAACCCTTGTTAACATTTATAACATTTAGTTTGTAGTTTGAAAGAACATGGTGTGTCAGAGGTTTATTAGTATATGTTAAAAACCAAGAACAAAGAGCTGGACCTTGCAAGGCACCAGTGTGAGAAATGTAAACTTTTTTTCTTAGTGAACTTATCAGAAATGATAATGCTATTAAGAAAACAACAATAGCAGATCAAAAGATTTTAGTTTGGGATGTTAATTTTTCATTTTATAAAATTTGCATATCTGCAATTCTGTTTTATTCTTTGTTATGCTTATTGGGACACTTATGGAGTAATGGGTCTTTAAAATGAAGATTACTGGGTCCTGGGAGTGTGCAGGAGTTTTTAAATGGTCACTGCTAGGTGATTGTGATATGGTAGGTATTCTGCTTATTCTTCTTTAGAATGAATTGGTTGAGGGTCTCTTGACTTCCAGGCACTGTAAAGGAAGACAAATGAAGTGTTGCTGTTTACCCACTAGGCAGTATGTACAGGGAACTTGAATCTATGATAGACAATCACTTACGTAAACTATTGCTCTGACAACAGGTGCTGTGATTCTCACATATCTGAATGGACATGAGCACTAGACGTGGCCTGATGATTGAGTTCACTAGTCCGTAAAGAGACTTATTCCCTTTGAAGATCAGACTTTCACATTGTGCTCCTGATCATAGGAGGAGGATGGTGATTGGGACCATGAAAACAAGTGATATTTTCCCCCCTGACAAAATGTAGGATGCTCACTCAATACTGCTTAAAAGTAGTGGAGAACACCAGAGAAGTAAACACCAGGAGTACCATAATCTATATATAGGATTACAAATCTAACGATGAAATTTACACTCCAGGCCAATAGAACTCATCCCACCCAAAGTGAGACCTAAGAAGGAATCTGAAATGTGTCTCCTTTTTCAATATCCTTTTTGATCTTCAGCACCTTTCATCCCCACACACCTCTAGCATTGCCCTCAGGTGTTCAGTAGGCTCCAGTGACCCCAGTTCAGTGAAGACTGCAAACTGAACCCAACTAGTTCTCAAGACAGTTACTTTTGCAATTATCAAAGGTCAGTACATATACATTATAGAAGATTTGAAAAGTAAAACACCTATAAATAACTTTTTTTTTTCTTTTTCAGCTGTTGTGCATTATTTTTTAAAACAGTTAATTCAGGTGTGGTAATAAGACCTTTTACTCTTTTTCATTTTTCCTGGTTAATAAATGTATTTATTAGGTAATGAAAAAAGTGCAGATAAAGGAAAATAAAAAGCTAACTCTGCCACTCAAATATGTCAGCATCTTGCTCTGGTTCTCCCTTCCCCCCATATTTTTTATTGGTGCATTGTAGTTTTACATAATGGTGGGATTTGTTGTTATATATTAGTACATGCTCAAAATATAACTATAACTTTGGCCATTTGGGCTCCCCAGCACTTCCCCGCTCCCTCCCCTGCTCTCCTCTGCTGATCTCCCTTTGATCATGAGATTCCATCCACCTTTCTTTTCCTTTTTCTTCTCTAGCTTCCACATGAGAGAAAACATACAAGCCTTGTTGGTCTGTCTTGTTTTCTGTACATTTATAAAACTAGGATCAGGAGAACCCATTTAAAGATTTTGGGGGGATAGAGTAAGTTTTCTGTTTTTTTGTTGTTGTTGTTGTTGTTTTGAGAATGAACATAAGTTATTACTGTAGGTGATTCTTGAAAAAAAAATTAAAATGCTTTTTAATTAATGCAGTTCTCCTAAACTGTGCCCATGGCTCAAGCAGCTTAATTCCAGATGTTGAAATAAGGAAACATACATTATGTTAGGGATGTCATTCAGTGGTAGAGTGCTGGCCAAGCCTGGGCAAGGTCCTGGGTGAATGCAAAGTGGATCTGTTCTGTGCATGGTAGCACTATAACAATGGAAGTTTTTAGTAATATGATCCTTTCTGTGCAGAAAAGAAACAAAGACTTTGAAAACCACTTTATTGACAGTCTCTGCTGTTACTCTGTGAATTTAAGGATTTGATTGTAAGTTTCATGGAATCTGAGTCTCAGCACTCTAGCATAATCTCCCATTTTTTACATCAGAGAAGCCAAAAGATCTGCCCAAGTTCACTTGGCAGCAGAGATGGGACTAATTGAGATCTCTTGATCACTCCATCCAGTGCTCTCCACTAACCTGTACTGTTATGGCTTATTTCACAGAAAGTTGCCTCAGTATTGACTTCAGTTGTACCTTTCAAGTAGAATTAAGTAGAATTCAATTATTAATAATTTAAGGAGCTGGGTGTGGTGGTACATACCTGTAACCCCGGTGACTTGGGAAGCTGAGCAGGAGGATCTCGAGTTCAAACCCAGCCTCAGCAACTCAGCAAGACCCTATCTCTAATAAAATACAAAAAAGGGTTGGGAATTTGGCCTCAGTGGTTAAGTGCCCCTGGGTTCAATCCCTAGTACCAAAAATAAAAAACACAAAAATTATCTTTTTTTTTTTTTTTTGGTATGGAGAATTGAACCCTTTACCACTGAGCCACATCCCCAGCCTTTTTTATATTTTATTTTGAGACGGGGGTCTCACTAAGATGCTGGGGTTGGCTTTGAACTGGTGATCCTCCTGCCTCAGCCTCCAGAGCTGCTGGGATTACAAGTGTGCACCACTGCACCTGGCTGTATCTGACTTCTTAGGGAAAATTTTGAGAGTTGAGTTTTTGGTTTGGGGAGTTGTTTTTGTTTTGCAGTTTTGGGGATTGATCATGATTTCTTGCATGCTAGGCAACTGCTTTATCACTAAGCTCCATTCCCAGCCTGAGTGAGTTTTTAATTATTTTTTAAACCATCCTGGTGACAAAGAGTTAATGACTCGAAATTGTTCTTGAGCCCTTCCTCTAAATAAAATACTTCGTAAACTTGATGCCTCTTGATAGTAAGCTTTTGTGTTCAAAGCAACAAATGTACTTTACCCAGGGTTATCTTTGGTTCCTGAGCTAATTTTGTATCACAGGTGCAAGATTTATTTTAATTATCAAGTTGAACAGCTGAGGGGGTCAGCCTATTACCCATCTGGTCCTAATCCAGCCAAGAGGCCTCTGTGCCCCATGCCAATATTTCCAATTGTCAATGGCCCTGACTTTTTCTGCTGCTGAATTTTTAATCTCATCTGCCAGTTGAGCTACTGAAAGATTCCCTGACCCCCTAAACACCTCCTCATTCTCCTCCTCCTAGATATTTACATGCAGACTCCCTTCATCAGGATCTCAAGACTGCAAGGCATCACAGTAAGAGCATTTGTTCTAGGCCCTGACATCTTTCATAAACTTCCACTCATAACCCTCATTGATATTTCTTTGGTCCAGGGGCTGGTGAACCAGGGAGGTGAGTTTTAAACTGCCAAACTGCCATTTAAGGAGGCTTTTGGAGAAGGAGAGACAGGATGACTCAGGAAAAGCTTTTTTTTTTGGTACAGGGGATTGAACCCAGGGGTGCATTACCACTGAGCTACATCCCCAGCCCTTTATTTTATATTTTTCAATTTTGAGACAGGGTCTCATTGGTTTCTTAAAGGCCCCACTAAGTTGCTGAGGCTGGCCTCAAACTTGCACTCCTCCTGCCTCAGCCTCCTAAGTCACGGAATTACAGGTGTGTGCCACCACACCCGGCTGAAAAAAAAAAATTCTTTCCCTCTTTATGCATCACTCAACACTTCTGACATCTTACACATATAGGGGTGTTTCCCCATAATATCAAGCAGTTTACCAGTACACACCATTTCAGTTCTAACCCTACCTGGAGATACCATTGGATCTCATGTTAAAGGATCAGTACCCACCAGCCACCAGCTACAAATTCTGCTGCCCACCAGCCACCAGCTACAAATTGTCCTGCTCTGCCACCATCCTTGGGTTTCATTGATTTGCTACAGCAGCTCACAGGACCCAGGGAAACACATTTACTGATTTACAAGGGATAGTACACAGTACAGATGAACAACTAGATGTGAGATACAGGGTAAGGCATATGGAAAGGGCACAGAGCTTCCATACCCTCTGGGTGCTCTGCCTTCCAAGAACTTTTATGTGTTTCAGCTACTTGGAAGGTCTCTAAACTGCTCTTTGGGAATTTTATGGTGGCTTCCTTAAGTAGGCATGATCGATGACCTTATTAGTCATAATATCCACTCAACATCTAGCACTTCCTCCTGGAGGAACAGGGGAGTGAGGTCCTGCAAGTTCCAACCGTTTAATCACTTGGTTGGTTCCTCTAGCAACCAGCCTACACTTTGAAGCTATCCAGGTGCTTGCCAAGAATGACCTTGTTAAAATAGATGAATCTATCAGGAAATTACAAAGGTCTTACTGGCAAAGCCATTATTTGATAGGTTATTTTGTTTTAAGACGTTTGAGAAAGGAGGAAGATTGTTCATGTGCAAAATACTCAAGAAAAATAGGATGAATTTTAAATTTTGCCAAAATATATTTTGCTTTAAATTATGACAAAACCACATACCAAAAAAGCTGGGCACAACAGCATACTTGTAATCCTAGCTACTCGGAGGATCACACATTTGATGCCAGCCTGGGCAACATGGTAAGACCCTGTCACATATAAAATAACTTTTTTTAAAGGACTGGGGATGTAGCTTAGTGGTAGAGTGCTTGCCTAGCACAATCCATAGCCTGAGGTCCATTCCTAGCACCACAAAAAATAAAAATAAATAAACACAAAATGGGTCTCTTCAAGACCTTAGAAAGGCTAGTTTGTTCAAAAAGGCATATCTAGGATGGAAGGTTACATGGAGCTCCCAGATACGTCACTTGAATCAAACACTTCCCTGAAGGTGTTCAAACAGGCGTGGGTGACCTAATTCCTCTGTGATTTCCCTGGATGACCTTACTATATCTGTGGTTCCTTCCTACTTTGTAGCTTTGAGAAAACACACTGGAAATGGTAGGTGTTTAATGATACCTTAGAGAGTTTAAGGTCATCTAGTACACAGATATCAAATTGTAGGTCTGGGCTTCTCTGGAGGGCCACAGGAGTAGCTCCAGAGAGACAAATAGGCTCCTGACCTGCTGTTATGTCATGTGCTGCACTAATACAGAAGCTTTTGTCTGAAAGGTTACAAATGAGCTGGGCATGGTGGCACATGCCTGTAACTCTTCAGCAACTCAGGAGGCTGAGACAGCCTCAGCAGCTTAGGCCCTAAGCAACTTAGTAAGACCCAGTCTCAAAATTAAAAAATTAAAATGGGCTGACATGTGGCTCAGTGGTTAGATGTCCCTGGGTTCAATTCCCAGTTTAAAAAAAAAAAGGTTAAAAATGATTGATCAAGTATAACTCCTTAATTTTATAGATATCCAAGGTCACTTCACTAGTTAAAAGAGTAGTCTTGTCCTTTGGTGCTATTTTTCAAGATGCTTGTAAGTTTCAAGTGACAGCACAAATGTGGAAGTTCTCCGTAGATCAGGGAGGATTAAATCTAAGGAATGAATATTGTGGAGGTTGTCAGAAGGACACCCGTGTTATGCTGAATCCAGCTGCAATTCATAGCAATACTGATCTTAAGCTGGCTCTTAATTACAAATTTTAACATTTTGTTATTCTAAATTATTTTTGTGTAAAGATGACCGTTAATTCATTCTCAATTTTGTAGACTGCAAATACAGAATACAAAAGGTGAGCCAGGTTTAGTGGTGCACACACCTGTAATCCCATTGACTCAGGAGGTTGAGGCAGGAATGTCACAAGTTCAAGGTCAACCTCAGCAATTTAGGGAGACCCTGTCTCAAAATTTAAAAAGGGCCAGTGATATAACTCAGTGATAAAACACTCCTGGGTTCAAACCCCAACACACACACACACATACACACACACAGATACAAGAGATGAATAAGACTTGCCCTTGGCCTTCACTGATGCAATGAAACAAGTGTAAGATCCAGGTATGTACAGAGCCCAAGGGGCCACAGAGGAGAAAACACTAGTTCTGCTTGTATGGGAACAGCAGGGCAAAAAGAGGAAAAAGATACTTCTTAAAGAAGAAATGGAACAGGGCCTTAGAGGATAAGTGGAAATCACATTGTGGGGAGATGTTCCTGCAGCATGGTCAGATTACGGCCTGTCCTAGTCAATACACAGTAGTCCCAGTTCTTTGTTTCTACCGTTTAAAGAGTGCTTATTAACCCCTTTCCAGTCGGTCTCCTGTCATACCCTAGCTAGGCCTCTATCATGTATTTTTTTTTATATTTTTAGTTGTAGATGGATACAGTACCTTTTTTATTTATTTGTATGTGGTGCCGAGGACCAAACCCAGTGCCTCACCTGTGCTAGGTAAGTGCTGTACCACTGAGCCACAACTCAGCCCCTCTATCACCTATTAGTAAGGCAGCTCCCAGTTGGTGTTTCTGTTTTTGGCATTGCGCCCCGACACCCATCCATTCTCCACATGGCAGAGTGATCTCGTCTCCCAACTGAAGATGCCTGGGTGGTTCTGAGAAGGAAGCTACTGATCAGGAATGTGGTCAAATTCACCATGCACTTGTACAGGTCCTTTTTAAGGCTCTGAATTTTGTAGCCATAAATGCAAAATCATGGAATTGTAAAAGAGGGGCCCTAAAATTTTGTATACCTTGGGCTCCACAAAACCTAGATCTGTCTCCATGATTAATAACCTTCTTGAGCAGTGCTTACAGGCCTGGGCCATACATCCGTTTCCTTCTTAAGTCACTCCACTGATTGCAGACTATACATTTATCTAGCTACAGTGAAGCTTCATTTACTCAAAATTGCCATGGTCTGTCATCTGTGGGCAATCCAAATATTCTTCACTCACTTAGGACCTCCCTGGCCCCCTCTTCACCTGGCTAACTCTTTCCCAAGTGACAATCTTAATATCATGACCTCCAGGAAGTCTTCACTGACTCCCAGCCAGGGTCTAAGTACTTCATGATGCTGGAATGCCATTGTCAAGGGACTGCCATGTACCCCTGGTAGATTGCAGAATCCATGGAGGCAGTGACTTGACTTTCCTGCCTTATTTGCACCAAGCAAAATGCCTGGTGACCAATAATTGGAGATCAATTAGTATTTGTTGAATGAAAATCTAACCTGATTTCAAAGGCTGGTCAAGCAACATATAACAAGACTGAATGTTCCCCCTTTTGGCAAAGAAGCAATCTTTCTACTGGTTTTTTTTTTTTTTCCCCTATGTGTCTCTGTGTTTACTGGAGATTGAACCCTGGGGTGCTCTCCCACTGAGCTAAATCTACACATACACATGACACACACCCTTTTGAATTTTAATATTTTGAGGCAGGGTCTTGCAAATTTGCACAGGCCAGCTTTGACCTTGTGATCCTCCAGCCTCCATTTTCAGAGTAGCTAGGATTACAAGTGTGCTCCACATCTTTCTACTTCTGATGTAAAATTTAACTGTACATAAAGTTCTTTGAACTTTAACTTTCCCCTTGAAATTTGGTTAAATATAACGAAGAGAATTTGTTTGCTTTTTTGGGTAGGAAACCACAATGCAGTATAAACTTTTCACTACAGTTTCTAGAACAGGTGGTAAGTCTTCCTTTAAAAGAGAAATTTCAGCTCTCTTTCTGGAGATGGCCCTGGAGCTACTCAGAAGGAAAAAAAATGACCTGGTTTAAAAGTTCACCTTGTGTTGTCTAAAATAGTGGTCTGTGAGATGATTTCTTTAATTTTTTTTTTTTTTTTATTGCCTTTGGCTTAAAACTGAAAAACTGAAGCAGTTCAGAATTCTGCAAAAAAAAAAAAAAAAAAAAAAAAAAAAAAAAAAAAAAACCAAAACAACAACAACAAAAAAGCAGAACAAGGAGGAATAAAGGCAACTTTTAGAATGATTTACAGATTCTGAAGTCAATCTACAGAATACAGTGCAATCCTTGCAACATGTAAATATATATACACACTGAGAAAATATTGCAGATAACATTCCAAAGGGAAACAGAATGAAAAACTTACAGCCCAATTAAAGGATTTGTAGGTCAATGGGGAACCAGCATGTTTGAGGAATAAACATTCAGCTGAAGGAAGACTCTATAGTACTGTCCCTCAAAAAGTCACTAAATCTCCTTGATCCTAATTCTCACATGCATGAGATGAAGGAGATGAACTAGATCATAGACATCAGGGACACTTCATGGCAAATAGTTTGAATGGATTTGTTCAACTTCTAGTCCAACCTTCATCTAGAATTCTTTTCTGAACGGTAGAAGCTGGAAAGAAAAAAATATTAAGACTCTTGAAGCCATATTTTTGGATATAATTTAAGTACTTACCAATCAGATGCACTCACATGACTCTGGAATTAAAATAGGAGTTAAGTGGGAAGCCGCATGGCAGCCTCTGGATTCTCCAGGAAACTGCCAGGTTTTGTGTGGCCTGAGCAATTTCTCCTTCCAATCCTGCTGTGGGACTTTGGTGTCAGTCCCAGAAATTCCATCTGCAGCCTGTTTCTTCAGTTCTCCCAATGATTCTGCTAGTTGATAAATACCCAGAACTAAGTTCTTTTGAGAGGAAATTCTGTCTTCTGCAACTCCTAAGAGGGGTAAGGCAGGTCAAGAGTGTTACTGAGATGGAAATTCCAGAGAAGCCTATTGAGCAGAAACCATCATTATTTCCATTTTACAGATGAGAAACATTGAGACACAGAAAATAACCAGCAGAGGACATCCGATTTGACCCATTATCCTATACTGTTCGCAATTAGACAACCTGAACATCTGAAGTTCTGACCTGGGCCCTAGGATTTATATGGTAATATAAAATTATGGATCAATGCCTGGAGGAAATTTGAGGTCTTAGTACTCCCAGAATCAGTTTTAGGTTATTTCAGATATAGGATGTATTCAACATGCCTGCAGGACTAGTGTGCCTAGACTAAACCGTCACGTACTACAAGTTTGCACACTCTTCTTGGTGGCTATTGTGATAAAGCTGTAATGGTATTATGCCTTGAGCAGGAGTGGAAAAATAGGTTTATGTGGTCACTGCAGGTACATGGTTTTGAAAATAAAAAGCTACTTTCAATTCCCATGAGGAGTCAACTTTTTTTAGTATCATGAGGCTCTTGGAACAAGGAATACACCAACGAGCAAAGAGATGATGGACAATGATCCTTTTAGCATTTTCTAAAAGGGTAAGGTAGTAAGGGGCTCTAGTAGGGGCAGTCTGGTGAAGTTTATACTTAGTTTCAGTTTTGTAACAGTTCCATTTGTTTTTCAAACTGTTTATCCAGCAAATACTCTGTTATGTTTAACAAAGGATGTAGTAATGCAGTTATATTTTTCCTTTTGAAATTATTAATGACCATCCATTCAATCTTTCATTGAATATAATAAGATTAATAATGTGATTACCACCAACTTGGGTAGAGTCATGGCTTTCCCACAAAATTGATTTTGTGCAAATTATGTCTTTTATTTTATTTATTTATTTATTATTTTTGTGGTGCTGGGAATTGAACCCAGGGTCTTGTGCTTGTGAAGCAAGCATTCTACCAACTGAGCTATATCCCCAGCCCTGTCTTTTAGTTTTAATTGAGAATATTCAGAGTATTTTATTTGGGTGACTGTTAAGATCCAATAAGACAATGCAGAATACCTGGTTTTAACAAAATGATTGCTATTACCTGATGAAGGCTACTGCTATTTATTGAACACTCATGTGTCAGACAAAGTGCTGTGCACTGGACATCTGAGATGAATAAACAGTGGAAAACAGAGAAGTATAAACAAGTTAACATAGTAAGAGGAGTCTGATAGAGGTTATGGTGGGGTTCAAATGAGGACTCAGTTAACTCTGTGTTGGAGGAGACCAAGTCAGATTTTTACTGATAAGAATCTGGATAGATGATTAGCAGTAAAGGCCTCAAACTTACCCTATCTACAGTAGAAGGGGAAATGAATATTATGAACCAAACCTGGAGGTCCCACATGGCATGGATCCTGTGGAACTGCAAGTAGTCTGACAGCCCTCTTCACTGACTTCTCATGCATGTGCAAACACACTGAAATCCCATGTCCTAAACTCCTCAAATGCTGGCACCTTCTTGCTGTTCTAGAAAGAGTCCCTCATTCTCACTGCAAAGCATCACAGATTCATTTTAACTCTCAGCACATCAGAACTGCTGTCATTACCATTTCATGATAGCCGGTTGTCTAAACCAGGTAGAAACATCTGAGACTTCTTAACCATTTAGTAGTATTCCATATCATTGTCCGTTTTGTGTTTCTTTGAAACTTTCTCCAAAGTCAGGAAAATTCTTGATGTGTTTACAGAATACAGAGATCATTTTGACAGGACAGAGTGGGGGACAGCCCTGAAACATGAGATTGAGAAGTAGGCTGGACTACATCATGCTTTGTGAGCCAGGACAGAAGGTTGATATTTTACAGTGAAAGAGGTGAGAGAGAGGTGGAGGATTCACATTTTTTAAAGATTGCTCTAACTGCTGAATGGTGAATAGACTATTAGGGGACAGAAGAGAATGTGGGAATAGCAGGGAGGAGGTTTTTAAAAGAGAGATGGTGACTGCTTAAACTACAGTGGTAGTGGGAAGGGCGGGAAGAGGGGGCTAACACTGTGATGATCATGTTACAGGTATGTCACTAGGCCATCCATGTGTACACACGGAAATATCACAGTTAGATACGTGTGCCTCAATTTCCTGGAAGAGTTGCAACTAGAGGAAGTACAGTCAGTGACACATGAATGGTGGTGAGTCTTGAGGGACGTTGATAGGAATAAAGCCCTGGGGTACACCTAGAAACCAATAGAATGTGCCATATGTGTGGCAGAATGCACAGACCTCACATATCTGTCCTCCCCACCTTTGACACTAATAAAACACATACATATGCACCAAAGATAATCTGTGTCCTCATTCTTGCAGCTAATTTTAGGCCAGTGGGATAAAAGCACAAGGGAACAACTTTTCAATCATTCCAGTGTGGGAAAAGGGTGTGCCCTGTGTTTTCCTTGTTTCTATTGACTGTAATAAGAATGCATAATCTTGAACAATCTGGGACTTTGCTGATCAGGGAATACAGAAATGGCAAAGCAGCTAGCTTAAAGGAGTCTGAGTCCTCAATAAACATGTGGTAAGGGCAGCTACACCCACCTCTCCTTTATTCGAACTATTGCTATATTAGGTCTCTGTTACACATAGCAGAACCTGTATTCAAATTCAGTGCAATCATTCAATGAGCTGACAAATATATGTGAACCTGCAAAGCTGAGATCCAAACATAATCTCTGGTAACCTCACAACATGCCCATGTCCACAGTACAAAATGGACTTATTTTCTATCCATCCCAATTAGACTCACATGAGTAATTCAAGGGAGTGGTCAGGCAGGAGAATTCCTTTGAAAAGAACAAGCAGCTGCCAAGGAGGAATCAGGGGCCCTTTGGAATTGGGTGCCATTTATTTTCTCTGGTATAGCAGAGAAAGCAGGGGGCAAGGTATCACAATTTTGGCTTTGCCACTTAGCAGCTGTGTGAGCACGGCCACTTTACCAACTTCACATACAACTCATCACAAAATACTATCAAGAGTGGGTTCACAGAAATTAACACAGAACGAGAGGCAAGTGAGCAACATACATCAGCATACAAAGGGGAAAACCTGCAAGGTCTAAGATGTCAGGAAAAGTAGGAACACTTGAACTAGAAAGCCTGGGGCTGAGGGGGGCAGGATCCTGTGTCCTGGACTTCTGGCTCTCTGCTTATCGTTCATGTCTTGGGGAGACAGTGTTGATATTTGAAGGGAGGAGGGGTGTTTTACAGACCACACCACATAATTATATTACCTTAATGATACTTAGCAGGCACCTGATTTACACAACTGGTTGACATGCAGATACACAGGAGAAATAATTTAAATGGAATAACCAGTCTCATCTCTTGTGCTCTTATCTTTTATAAGGAGCATAACATGAAAGCTGTGTTTACTGTCCCTCGGTTGGTCTCAATTGTTGCATTGTTTTTTGATGTACATGTCACTATGCTGAGTCTGGTACTTATTATATGTGTACAAAAAAGATAGTAAATGTGTCTGTTATTGGCAATATATTGTGACAAAAAGAGCTTTTCAAGAAAGCCAAGTCAACTGTACTTTTATGGGCAAGAATTGAAGCATCTTCAGGAAAATTGTATGTAATTTTTGTGTTAATTTTAAATGAGTTTTATTACATGAGATTAAACTGAACTTTAGTTATATGCAAATTCACACATGGTGAACTACTCTAAATGATGCTGAATTAAGGAAGTGTTACTGTATATTTTTTTCTGATCTTTTTTGGCATGATTGCTTCAAAAATGAAGAGTTCTAGCTCAGCTGGTAGAGTGCTTACCTTGCAAGCACAAGGCCCTGAGTTCGATACCCAGTACGGCAAAAAAAAAAAAAAAAAAAAAAAAAAATGTAGAGTTCAGTTTACAGTTACATAGAAACATTAGTACATTAGTTTGATTACTTTTTATAATTTTAACTCTCATGCTGACTTCAGCAAGAATAAAATGTGACTACTTTTATTTACTAAGCAGATCATATATATAGATAGGTAATAAGGACAGTCTTGTCTATTTTCTGGAAAGAAAATGGACTTAACACCCAGTGAGCAGCTTTGCTTCTTTACAGTAACTATTTCCCTCAGTACTAGGGGTCTTGCACATGCTAGGTAAGTGCTCTACCTAAAGGCTATCCCCTAGCCTTTTTGTATTCTTCTTAGACAAGGTCTCACCAGCGGTTCAGGCTGGCCTGTCCTTGGGATCCCTACTCCCTATTTCAGCCCCCCTGAGTAGCTGGGATTACAGTCACTTTTAATAAAAAGTATGCTAAAATCCACAATGCATTTTTATTATTTTAGCAACAAAGTCAGCTAAGTACACAATTTCCATATTAGCATGTTACAAATGTGAAACTTTGGATTTTAGATATATCAAAATGATTTTAAAAAATTTTAATCCCATTAATTTATTGAGACTTTTTCTTGCCAGATCAGCAGCATCTCCTGGAAACTTAACACAAATGTAAATTCTCTGGCCCCATCTACTGAATCAGAACCTGGAGTGAAGTCCATGTGTTTTAACAAGTCCTTTTAAGTGATTCTGATACATGAAGTTTGAGGACCATTAAAGAAATTAAGGACTTACCTTATTGCAGTGAAATGAATTAGCATGGTTATTTGAATGCAGAGATGAATTTAAAACAGGTTGAGGTTTTAAAGGGGTTGTACAGTGATATACAAGAAACAGGGGAGCTGAGGATATATGATTAAAATGATGGGTCCGGGAATTTAAACTGGAAAAAGAGAGGACTCAAGGTTTGGGAGAATTTTATTTGTTATTAATAACACTTATGACAGGTGAAATTGGCGAATGAAAGCTTAAAATACTAGCAATGACTTACGTACTCCATCATATATTTTTCTGCCTCCCCAGGAAATAAGCACTGCCTTAATTTTTGCTTACCAAAAGAGGGAAAAAACATTGTTTAAAACTTTTAAAAACATGCTGTATGCAATTTTATTTAGTTTCTTTCACAATTTTGTTCTCCTGTGTTGTTCCTATAGCTGCAGTTAATTTTTATTGCTTATTAATACTTCAGGTATAAATACCTTATTTTATTGAATCATTCTCTTCCACTGATTAGAATTTGGGTTGTTCTCATTCTTGCTGTCTATGAACATCTTGGTTCATGATGATTGGAGGACAATGTAACAGCTTCTTGGCGATATAATACCTCAATGGAATTACTGGGTACTGAAATATGCACAAAGCTGTGGGTTCAATCCCCAGCACCACACACACACACAATTCTAACTGCTTTTTCCATAATGGTTATTTTTTAGACTCCTCATAGAAACTTTAACAGAACTCGCTGTTCTATTCCATCTCTACCACTAGAATTTTAAACAAGTTTTTGCCAATTCGATGGGTGCAAAATTGTATCTCAATAAGGTCTTGAATGAAGTTTTCTGATTACCGTAGTTTTGGCATGTTCACTCTTCAAGTGGCACATCTGTATCTTTTGACCTTTTCTCTTTTTCTTTTCCTTATTCAGTTTAAAATATATGTTAGGTATTCTTCTCTATACACATAATGGGAATTTTCTTCTTCCAGTTTGTGACTTTTGTCTTTTGATAAATATAAGGTTCTTATTGTAGTTGAACTTGCATTTTAATACTTTCTTCTACATATGTATACTCAATGCTTTAAGTTTTGCTTTGGATACTTTATCCACTTGAAATTTTCATGTATGGTATAGCAAATTCAATTTTTTTTCATTTCCATATTGATAAACAATCTTCTCCCTTATTAAAAGCTAGGTAAGAATGTTTTCTTCTCTACTGTACTGTCATTTTTTATACACATGAATGTTCCAGATAAATATGGGCCTGTCCTTGGACTCTGTCCCACATGTAATGTGCACCAATACAATAATTGCTACACATTTATGTCTTGGTATCAGGCAGGTAAAATGCCTCATCTCCTTCCTTCTTCAGAAATTTCTTACTATTTATTGACAAGTCTCAATCCTTTGCTCTTCTTTCAATCTTAATTTGTAAAGTTCCACAAAAATGTATTGTGATTCTGATTGGAGCTGTGTAGAATCTACATGGCAATTTTAGGAAAACTACATTATAAAATAGGTATTTCTACACTTTTTAAAATATTTCCAGGTCTTGAATATCTTTTGTTAGATTTATCTATAGGTAACTCCTTTTTGTTACTATTATAAAAGTTGTTTTTAAAAAAATGTTTATGGGTGATGATGGTAATATACACAAACTATCGTATGTACATATATATGAATACAACTGTGAATTTCACTTTATGTATATCTATAGAGCACTAATTAAAATAAACTATAAATAAATAGAAGGAAGACCAGTAAAGGGAATAGGGAAGGGAGGAGGACAGGAAAAGGCCTAGTGCTGGGGACTGGACTGGAACAAATTATATTCCATATTTGTATGATTTATGTCACAAAGTTGTGCTTTTCCATACTACAGTGACACTGCCACATCAACGTTTATGGCAGATCAATTCACAATAGCTAAACTATGGAACCAACCTAGATGCCCTTCAAAAAGATGAATGCATAAAGAAAATGTGGTACATACATACAATGGAATATTACTCAGTCTTAAAAGATGAAATTATGGTAGGTAAATGGAAGGAACTAGAGAATATTATGCTAAGTGAAAATCAATCCCCCAAAACCAAAGGCTGAATGCTTTCTCTGATAAGCAGATGCTGATTCATAGTGGTTAGGTGCATAGGGAAGAATGAATTTTGAATTGTGCAGAGGGGAATGAGGGGAGGGGTGGGGCGGTGGAGATGGGAAGGACGGCAGAATGAGACAGACATTATTACCCTATGATTACATGGCCAGTGTAACTCAGCACCATGTACAGCCAGAGGAATACGAAGTTATGCTCCATTTGTGTACAATGTGTCAAAATGCATTCTATTGTCATGTATAATCAATTACAACAAATAATTTTTAAAAGTTGTGCTTTTATAGTATTTTGTATTCTAGTTGTTTGATGATGGTATCACAGACATGCACAAATTTTGATGTCACCAATTTTGTAGCATCTTGTATTAATTATTATGGTCATTTCCTCTCCTCTTTTGAATCCTATGCCATTTAGAGTAGCATAGCACAATATTGAAAACAAATAGTAACAAGCTGGGAGCAGTGGTGCGCACCTGTAATCCCACCAGTTCTGAAGGCTGAGGTGGGAGGATCTCAAGTTCAAAGAAAGCCAGCCTTAGCAACTCAGTGAGACCCTGTCTCTAAATAAAATATAAACGAAGGGCAGCGCCACAGGACTCAATCCCTGCTTAAAAAAAAAAAAAAAAAAAAAAAAAAGAAAGAAGAAAAAAGGAAAAGAAAAAGTTAAGACAGGCATCTTGGTTCTATTCCCAGTTCCAAAGGAGTGCTTCCAATGTTTCCTATTAGAGAATGATGTCGTTTTTTGTTTGTGTTGTTTGAACATAGACATCACTTATCAGGTTAAGAAAAGTTTTTTTAAAAGTCAAGAATGAAATTGGTTTTATCTATTACTTTTTCTTCAACTTGTTAATATGTCAAATTACATGACAGGGTTTCTAATATGAAGTCAATCTTGCATTTCTGGAATAAACGCACTTTGCTAATGAAAAAGTATCTTTTTCATACACCAATCTGATCAGGCAATATTTTATTTAGTATTTTTGCAAGTACTATTCTTGTTTATGTCTCGATTATGTTGATTTCACAGTTGAGAAACATTTTTTCCTATTATTTTAGAAACTTGCTATGTAGTTAAGCTCTTCCTTGAAACTTGGGAAGAATTTACTTGTATAACATTATGAGCCAGTGTTTCCTTTAAAGAACATTTAACTTCTATTTTGGGGGCAGTGCTGGGGATCAAAACTAGGACTTTGTACATGCTACACATGTACATGGTCCACCTCCAGCCCTAAACTTCATTTATTTAGCAGTTATGAGAGTCTTACAAATTTTCTGGGTTAGTATTCTATGTTATATTCCTTAAGGAGTATCTCCAACATATTTTCAAATTTATTTGCATGACAGTTTTTATTACTTTAAAAATTTTGTGTATTTTTTATTTTATTTTATTTATTTATTTATTTATTTATTTATTTATTGGGTGCTGGGGATCGAATCCAGGGCCTTTTGCTTACAAGGCAAGCACTCTACTGACTGAGCTATCTCCCCAGCCCCTTATTTTTTTAAAAAAATATTTTATTAGGTGTTGATGAACCTTTATTCATGTATTTATTTGCATGTGGTGCTGAGAATTGAACCCAGTGACTCACACATGCTAGGCAAGTGCTCTACCACTGAGCCACAACCCCAGCCCCAATTTTGTGTATTTTCAACAGCATTTGTGACTTTTCTCATTGTTTTATTTGTTCTTTTTAGGTATATATGACAGAATTCATTTTGATGTAATTATACAAAAATATATCTCTTCTTTGTTAGCATTTTTAAGAAGCTTATCTTTTCCATTATTTTTATTTTTGACACTGAATTTTTTTTCTGTTGTTCTAACTTTAGTTGAACAATTTGATAAAAATTTTAACCTTCCTTTGTCTAATAAGCATTTAGTTCACAAAGTTTCCTGGAAGACTATTTTTGTTGCATCCCTGAAGTTCTGAAGGAATGTACTGCTTTTACTGTTATTGAGTTCTTAATATATAATTGCTACTATGATTTCTTTTGATCCATCACTATTTTTTAAACATTTCAAATATATAAGCCATACATATATACATATACATCTTTTTGTTCTAAATTTTTATACATATACATCTTTTTGTCTAAATTACATTCTAGACAATGTAATTTAATTATACTTTGTAATTTGTTTTATGGCTTAATTTTTACAAATGTTCCATGTGTGCTTGTAAAGTATGTTGATACAGAATTCCATATATTTCTCTACTGGATCAAGCTTAATGTTTTGTTCAAATATTCTATTATCTTTGTTTCAAAAGGTCTAAAGAGGGGTAGGAATGTAGTTCAGTGGATGAGTACTTGCCCAGTATGTGCCAGGCCCTGGGTTCAACTTCTAGCACTGTAAAAAACAAACTAAAAAGTCTGAACCTATTAATAATGGAATTTAGTTGAAATCTTCTACTATGGCATTTATTAATTTTCTTCAATATCTACAAAAATTCTTGCTTCATATATTTAATTAGTTACCCACATACTTAGAATTACATTTTTGGCAAATTAAATCTTTAATCATTATGTAAAAACTCACTACCCTTGGTGATATTTATTTTCTTGTGGTGTGTCTAAAACCTATTTTGCCTAATATTAGACGTTATTACTACAGCTTTAGCTTGAATGGTTTTTGTTTCATATTTTTTACCTTCAATATTTCTACATATGTACATATTTTAGGTGTGCTTTTTGCAAGTAATGTAGTTTTTCTAATCTGATAAACCTTGCCTTTAAGCTGATGAGTTTGCCCCGTTTACATTTATTGATTTATCTGAATTTATTTCTACATTTTTAGTTTACAATTTATATACATTATATATTTTTAGTGAGTCTTTTATGTTGACCATCTAACCAAAGCCTAAGAAGCCTAACTAAAGCCTTCACACATTAACAATAAAAACTAGAATGCTTTAGATCTGATCCTATTTTTTTTTCCTGCTGTTTAGAATATGTAGACCTTTAAAGAAAACCCAACAATCCCTTTATTTATTTAGATTTTCCTAGGTATTTATCATCTTACCTGTTCATAAACTTTAAAAAAAAATCTATCATCCTTCTGGGATTATTTATTTCCCTTCTTCCTAAAGCACATTCTTTATAATATTCACTACAGTAACATTCATAATAGTAGAGCCTCCTTAATAAATGTTATTTGCTCTCATTCTTAAGGAGTAATCTTAATTTCTACATAATTCTAGGTTGATATCTGCTTTCCAATATGCTTAAGATAATCTACTGTTTGCACTATTGCTATTGAGTTAGTGTTAGTTTTTTCTTTATAGACAATTAGCTTTCTTTCTGAGTAATTTCAAGATGTTGTCTTTGGTAGTCTAATTTCACTATAACGATTCTATGCATAAATAATTTTTAACAATTATTCTGTTTAGAGAATACTGTACTTGGACATTTTTCATCATTTGGGGGAAATTTGCCATCATTATGTCTAAACATTGCTTCTTTTCCATTCTTTACCCATGGAATTTCTATTCCATCTTTCAAATTTCTTTCTTTTTTCAAATTTTTTTTTTAATTTTTGATGGATCTTTATTTATTTATGTCTGGTGCTGAAAATCGAACCCAGTGCCTCCTCACATGTGCTGGGCAAGTGCTCCACCACTGAACCACAACCCCAGCCCAATCTTTCAGATTTCTTAATCTCCATTTTATATTTTTCATCTCCTTATCTTCTTGAGATTGACTTTTCATATATATCTTCCAATTTCCTAGTTGTCTCTTCAGTTCCCTTATCTACTGTTTGAGTTTCAAATAGAAGTTATATTTTTCAGTTTTGGATTTTATACATTTCTAAATTTCCTTAAAACTTTTCTACATATCTATACTGTTAATAATCTTAGGTATATGAACATTTCTATAAACATTTATATGAACATATTTTATTTTAGCACAGAATACAAGTTCTGTTGCTACTGCAAGATTTGTAGCTACAGAAATCCATCCTTGGTAATCTCTCTTTTTCCAAGTGCCTACATTTCTAAAACCAGCTCCATGCCATTCTGTCTCCTATCCTTTACAATTTCCTGCTGCTTTGGTCTCCTGTTTGGACTTGAGCAGCTCCTAGACCTAAACTCTCAGTATCCCTAAATTATTTGCTTGGGCACGCTCACCCTCAATTTTGGGTGCTGAATCCTAGTGTGTCCTGCTCAAGGATGTTTGCTTGTTATGGGGTAAAGGGTTGCCAAAGACCATTCTTACCTTTAATGAGACAGCAATGCCTCAAATTATGTATCTTATTGGAGTAGAAGTATTGGAGTATCACTAAGTAGAAATTCTATTTAGTTATGATACTAGAAGCATAAAATTAAGCAAGAGTTTTAACAGGTTTAGAAGTTATCTAAATACTTACCTCTAATTTTGTATGTCTATATAGTATTTATTTCTCACATTGATTTTAAAGTCTCTATTGATCATACTAATACATAAAGCTAGTATCTTCAAGAAATACTATATCTAAAAAGATGGCTGGAAGAGAAGTTAAGAATTCTAAACTTAAATTAAGATTACAATCCATGGATTGGCATTTGTTCCTTTGGGTTTCTCCTATTCGATCCTTTCATTGTATCTGCAAAAATTCCATTAGATTTTCATCTATAAGGCAACTTTTACCAACTTAACATACAAAAGCAATTTCCCATTATGTCCTCACTTTTTACTACAGGGAGAATGTGGGTCATTTCATAGTTCTAAAGTATTCCATTTGCAAATTTTTAATAAGGTGACTATAAAAAGGTTATTATTTTGCTTTATTCAGGCTAGTGTTTTGTTTTATTCATTTGCCTATTTCCTGAAAAGTCAGGTCCTAAATTAACCCCAAACGAGAGATAGACTGTCAGTGCTTGTATTATAATAAATATCTGCTGCTCTTTATTTTGAATACTTTGTTGCCTTATTTCCCCAATATTCCTATAATCAGTGTATAGCCAGTGGGCTTTCCATAAATACCCACTGAATGAAAGATGCTACTGATTTCACAAGAATACAATTCAAAATTTCCCCATGTTCCCAAGTGAAGTGGACAATTTGCTATGAATTTTCATGGTTTTAGCCTTCCCCAGAACAAAATGTATTTTTAAGAAGGCCAATTATATTAGTCTTTGAGAGCTTGAATATATTAAAGCTAATGCATATTTTTAATCACTAGGATATTTCTAAAAGAAAATAATACTTAAAACCAAAGTTACAAATTTCAATCTATTTAAACTTTAATTTGTGCATTTTGTGGTAATTTATGACTGCAAAACACTTTTTTCTCAGAATGACAAAAAGGCACATTTCATCTGAATGCATAGTGTACCATTCTAAAATATCCTAATTTCCTTACAAAGTGCTCGAGCAGTCACATACACATACAGTAATAGCAAAATATATTTACACTCTTAAAAATTTTAAATCTAAAATATATATATATTTAAAACTACAAAAAAATTAGTGCTTTTTTCAGCTTAATTGTGTGAATATACCCTGCCCTCTAATTTTTTTTAGTGATTGACTTCAATTAAAAAATTCTTCTGTACACTGTGTAGTTATAAAATGCTGTCAGTTTTTAATGCTACAAGCCCATTTTAGACATTGCTTTCTATGCATAGTTGAGAACCAGCAAAGGTGAGCAGACTGTACCTCAAAAGTAGTGTTTTATTGTAATGTGTTAATACTGTTTAAATTAAAGCCAGACAATTATGCGCAGTTCCTCTAGTTAACTGGCATTTTAAGATAACTTTAAACAACATAGTGTTCCTCTTTTTACAAGATTTTTCCCAAAAGATTTTGGGTAACAATTTGGAAGGCAATATGAATTATCTCTGGACAATTTTAATTGTTCTTAGAGTATAATAAAAACTCGCCTAGCAAGGCTGAAGTATTTGTTTTAAGCTCAACTCTTCATAATTCAGTATGCTTTCATGCTTCTCATAAGATTACAACTTGAACAATTTTTAAGAGATGAGCTCACTGTGGTTAAATGGCTAATTCAGTATGGTTAGTTAACAACTTGCTATTCCTGAGGTATAATGACCCTAACATGCTAAGTACAGGATCAAAGATGTTGCTGTTGAACTAAGGAAAACAATGAAGTAATGAACTAGGAGGGAAAAAAATTAAAAATAAAACAAATAAAAAACCCCCAAACTTCAGGTAAGTTCAAAGTCATGATTTGCAAAAAGATATACCATGAGAGTACAAAAAGCCACAAACGGATCCTCTGAAGAGTTGTAAAAAATATTTGATCAAATTATTTTTGAGACTTTTGAGGTACAGCTTTAGTGTTATAATAATTTTTTTATAAAATATAGACTGTTTTATCAAAAATATTTATACATTCTGTTACAATATATTGCTTTTGCCCTCAGTAACTGCCAATATAAAAATCTGGATTCAGTGGCCTAAAATGTACAAATGCACTTAATGTAAATGCTGGAGTCTGAGGTGTCTGCTTGGCCACTGTACAAAAGTGATGAAGTGGTGAAATTAAATAATAAGCCTACACATAGAATACATTACAACTTGCACATATACATGTTCACAGCATGTATACAATGATAATCCCTATGGTTTAACAAAGAGATAGTTCCCTTCTACAGCAGACATAAGAACAAAGTGAACTAGGTTGATAAATGTAGAATGCATTTCAAAAAAAGGGTAATCAGTTCACTGATTCTGAAGATATGACTGAACATGAACATAATGGATGTCTATTTGGGAATGAATAAAGGTAACACAGTATCTTGGTTCAGGGTGATTAGAAGTCTCCATTCTTAACATTTTAAGTAAATGCTGATGTTCCTATTTCTTTTAGCATTGTTAAGAAAACTGTTTGGCAAGTAGCTCTGTTGGAAAGCTATGAAGTTCTGTTACACAGTTGGTAAAGACAAGGCAATAAAATTTTTTCTCATGATAAATATAGAAAATTTACAAAAGAAGTCATCAATTCATTCTGTTTTCAAAAATCAAGTCACCAAGGGTACACAAACTACCACTACAGTTTTTGTTATTATAGTAATTTCTTTTTTTTTTTTAAATAAGAGCAGTTGCCTTAATCAAACAGAATCATGCTTTATGTGAATGGTAATAGCATTCCAAGCCCTACTTTTTCCTTCTTGTAAAATAGTTAAGTGATCAATCTTCTTTCTACTTAAGGCAGACATAGGGCAAAGATAGGGACTATAAAAGAGTGGTTCTTTTTCTGTTTTTCTTTCTTTTTAAATAGATTATTGATCCAAAAGTATTAATCTGTGATGGATTTTCAAGGCCAATGTTCATTCAGCCTAAGCTCTATGAAACTGTTTCCAGTGCTCAGATTTGCTGAAAATCTTTGAGAAGCCACTTTTCAAGAAGGTATTAAAATAGTGTTTTTAACAAATCTTCATGTGTTTTTAAAAAAACTCAGAAGCTACTGGTGGCACAGAGAGCAAATGAAGGGTTGCTATTTTTAAGAGGTCTTCTTGTGAGTCAGTCTGCTTGGTTTCACAGTGTCTAGTAACTTAACACCAATCAGCAATGTAGTCAAAATCTCTGAACATCTCTTGCTCCTCTTCTGAAAGTATCCTTGGTTCTCGAGGCGGAGTCAGAATAGGTGCTTCTGAGGTAAATTCATCATCGAAATTACTAACATCTTCCCGTCCTCTGATGGTAGGTACGAATGGTGGTTTTACTTTTTTGTCCATCAGAGCAATCCAATCAATTAGCTGGATCACAAAATATAAAATGACCAGTTTTAGTTTCCTACTCCTAATTGCTCTAGTTTCATTAACAATTTTGAACTTCTATACTTACCCGGAAAAATGGGTGCTTCTTTACATCCTCTGCATCTTTCTCACCAGCTCCAAGACGACGCTCAGGATTTCTTCTTAACAGCTAACACAACATACAACAAAAAAGTTAAAATATATTTTATTAATAAGGATTCTCATAACTTTCAGAGATTTAGATAATTTTTGTTTGTATTTGTCTAAACCATGCAACATCTACAAACTAAATAACACAACTTATATAAAAGTCAACTGAAAAATTTCCATTTCCTTCAACAAAAAATTTAAGCAGTTAAAAATACTCATACTGTTAATTTAACTCTTACCCTTCTCATTATGGAAATGGCTTCTGTAGATAAGAACCTTGGATACCTTACTTCATCATTTACAATACTGTCAAAAACCTCCTCTTCATCATCACCAGGAAAGGGAGACTACAAGAAATATTTGTGACTAAGTTTAAGTAAGTTTCAACATAGTAAAATCTTATCTACTTAAAATATAATCAAGATTCAGGAAGTGACAAAGAAAACAAAAACTACCAAAAAAATAAATAAATACAAAAGGACTATGAGAATTCACAATGAATATGTATCTATTAACCAGATTATATATCATATAACTCTCTTTTTCCCCTTGTGGTACTGGAGATTTTAACTCAGGAACACTGTACTACTCAACTACATCCCCAGCCCCCTTCTTTCTTTGAGACAGGGTCTGACTAAGATATCTAGGCAGGCCTTGAATTTGTTATCCTCCTGTCTAAGCCTCCTGAATAGCTACAGGCATGCATTACCATGCCTATCAATATAGGACATACTTTTTAAAAAATATATATATATTTATTTTAATTGTAGATATACACAATACCTTTATTTTATTTATTTATTTTTATGTGGTGCTGAGGATTGAATCCAATGCCTCACACATGCTAGGCAAGCATGCTACCACTGAGCTACAACCCCAACCCCAATATGGACATACTCTTACTGAAATCTTAAAATTTATTTTGTGGATCCTATAAAAATTTGCTTACATCATAAAATACTATTTTTTATTTAATTAAATTCCATTCCATTTCACTCTATCCTATATTATTTCATTCATTTATTTATCTATCTGGCTAGTCAACATTTAAGAGTGTCTACTGAACAATGGGGAATATACAGATAACAGACAATCCTCCAGAAACTCAATTTTGTGGAAAGACAGAAGAAAATGAGTGACATAAACATGGTTAATAATGTTACAACAGAGGAAAATATAATCTGTGGAAGTACATCAGACATGGATGTGCTTAAATAAATGATGGTGAAACACAATTATAGATCAGTAGGCAGAATGCACTAAGAAGCAACTGTCAATAAAATTAGACTGAAAGGAATTTAAAAAACACATTTCTAGGGATATTTAATGTTACAAACACAATAAAACATTTCAGTACACACAATATTAAAATTACTTCTTACAATGACCACAACAACCCTGAGTCATAAAAATGTAGTTACTTTATATTTAGTATGACATTTGATACACAAAGGGAGAAATTCTCACATATGCAGAAAAGTGAAAGATGACTTACCATCTCAGAATTTCAAATGGTTTTAAGTTTACTAGTAATTTTTCAACATCAGAAAAAAAATGTCTAAATATCATTTAATACCTTAAAATCACTGAAATGAGTCAATGTGTCTAAACTCATTTTCTCATTGGTTATCAGGGAAATATTGGCTAACTTATTTCATTAGGTTTAATTTGGCTGGTTGTGTTCTATAAGGTCTTAAAGAATAAAAAAGCGAAGCAGAAAGCAATATTAATAGAAAGGGAGGAATTTTTAAATTGAGGAATCTGTGAAAATAAATTCAGAACCCAACTTTCAAAGACTGAGCTGTCACTCTTATTGCTCATAACTAAGAAAATTTCAAACCTTTCAGTTACCAAAACCTCAGCTTATTCATTCATTCAACACACATAAATCAAATACCTACTATGTGGGACAAATCTAATTTATTCCAGTGATTGAAATAGCAAGTCAGGGGAAAACTCTATTTCACTAGGCTTCTCAATCAGAATTTCAAGAGGCAATACAGAGAGCGATTTTGTCTTCTGCTTCAACAATTTTATACTTGAAACTGTCACTCTACAGTATGTCAAAAGCAAAGAAACATTTACATATTTTTAAAATGTTAAAGTACCTTGTTTCTGCTGAGAGATTATAAGCTAAGAGGATTAATAATAGGCTAACAAGTTTAAGCACTTATAAAAAGATTCAATAATCTATTCAGATATTAACATTCATAGTATCCAATGCTAGTGTCCAATGTTACTTTAAACCTCTCTGGCATATTCACTCTCATGTGACACAGGGAAAAGAGGACCTGGATATCTGTTTATTCTAGGAATCTTTCCAGTTTGCAAAACTAGTAAAAGCACACAAATAAAAATTTTAAAATGCATGACATATCTAGTGAATTTTCAGTTATTTGTAATAACAGATTGCAGAAAATAGACATGAACTTTCATCAAACTATACTTTTATCACAGTTTACAAAGTTTCACTAATGCTATAAAATTACAAAGCTTCAAGCTTAGTTCTTTTTCCGTCTATCCTCTTGTGGAGATAATAAAATGAAATGAAACTGCAATAACCAACTGAAGGAATGAATAGAAAGATCCATGCCTTCGAGAAAATTTAAGATACAAATTAATTAGAAGCTTCATTAAATCTACGACATAGGAGACTCCTTACTTGTTCTTTGTCAAACCTTGCAGTGGCTTTAAAACAGGAAGCAGTAGAATCAAGTGGCTATTAATTATGTAGTATTCTGCAATATACTCACATTTTTATATCTCTGAGTAAATTTTAAACAGAATAATTTTTGGTAACTTAAGTCTCATGCTAATTTGTATACTACATTTAAAAAATAAATTCACAAAAATGTTACTTTTTAAAAAAGGAAGTGGGGAAATAAGAGTTCAAGTTTGCCACAGCTTATAGATACAACCGTTAGAGAAGGTTTATGACATTCTTAGAAAGTGAAGACCACGGTGAATAGGGGTATCTTTTCATCCTAAATACCACATAATACTTTTTCTAAACACAAGGGAAAAATTGAGATTTGGATCTTGAGTCTTAATAACAATAAGGCTGGCTGGATTTAATACCCTGTCCTAAAGTAGCAAAGCATAATGAGTTAGAAAAATGTTCTACAGCCAAAGTGACAGAGTTAAAAATCCCAGCTCCTCTACACAAGAGCTGTATGACTTTAAGTAAGTTATTAACCTGTTTGTGTTTCTAATTATACATCTGGAAAAGAGCAGAAGACCACTATGGAGCTTACTACAGGATGCTATGACATTTAAATGGACTAATTTTATAAAGCACCTAGCATGTGATAATTGTTATTTTAACTGTTCATTTCTTCCCCTTCCAGAGAATCCACTCCAATTTGACATACCAAAAGGAGCTTAGATAGTTGGACAAACTCATTTACTTGTTTGTTCAGCAAGTTCAGTGCTAGTGAATGAACAAGCACAGAACACAACTTCAGAAATTCCAACATTCAATAATTTGTTCATTCATTAACTAAGTTGCTAACCTATTCATGCCTTTATTATATAAGAAAGGTTGTTGACAACTCAAAATAACGAATCCGTTCCATAAAAGAAATTTTCTTGCACTTTCAGATCAAATTTCTCTAAAGAAGTTTTTTCAATTACTTGTCAAAATATTTATTCTTTCCTTCTAAGCAAGGTAGTGCAGGTCCACAATCCCAGTAACTCATGAGGCTGAAACAGGAGGATAGCAAGTTGAGTTCAGCCTCAGCAATTTAGGGAAGTCTTAAACAAATTAGTGAGACCCTATCGCAAAATAAACATAAAGCATGCTGGGGATGGTTCTCAGTGGTAAAGCACCCCTGAGTTAAATCCCCAGTAAAAAGCTAACAAACAACAAAAGAAATCTTACTCTTTGTTAATTTTACCTTCACTTTATCATTCCTAATAATTTTATAACAATCTATTAGATACTGATTACCTTTATTTACTTCCTATAACTCAATTTCTTAAATGATAAAAATTAGGTATCCTCAAAAATTTATTTTAAGTTAATCTTCAGAAAACATAGGGGGTGGGAGGACTGTTGGGATTAATTCCAGGGGTGCTTTACCACTGATATACATTCCCAGTCTCTTCTACTTTTTTTAAAATTTTGAGATGGGGCCTCACTAAGTTGATGAGACTGGCCTCGAACTTGCAATCCTCCTGCCTCAGTCTCCCAACTCACTGGAATTACAGGTGTACACCACTACATCCAGTTCTCCACAATTTTTGAAGGTAACATTTATTTTTGACCAATGTATGGCTGACTTCCCTCCATACATATATTCTTTCCATAAGTCTTCCTGCTTTTCTATTCCCTATGAAATGATCAGTTGTTCATGTTTGCCTTAAAATCATAAGACATAACCATAGCACAATATCTAAATAAAAGAAACTATTTTTGAATAGTTGAAAATATTGGTAATATATTCCACAGATAACATAAAAATAGAAAATATACTAGTGAAGTAGGACAGAAACATAGCTGATTATTAGCATTCTATAAATACTCAAAAGTTCCACTTACATAGGAGTTATATTAGCTGGTTTTATATACGACACAATTTGTTCTCTCAATCATTTTTCCTCTCCTCTCTGACCTATTTCCTACTGCTTACCTCCCCAACAAGCATTTCATATATAAGTACACCAAGGCCCCACCAATCTACAGCCCTGGTATAGGATGTCTCTGTTAATACTTCTGGGGCAAGAAATTCAGGAGTGCCACAAAATGTGCTTGTTCTATCTCCATATCCCATTCCTGAAAAAGATAAAATTTGTATTATTAGTTAGCAAGGAAAAAAAAAAAAAAAACCTAATGTAAAAATTAGCAGGTGTCCTTGTAAGGCAAAATTAAATTTGCTATACATGGTGATCAAACTCAGACATACCAAAGACTTTTATAAAAAACAATGGTTAAGGATTGGTATAAAGGAAGACGTAATAGTACATGGGATTTCATGATTAAAAACTACTAGTGAAGAAAAATGGGTTAAGAACAGATTTTGAGCCAGGTGTGGTGGGGCATTCCTGTAATCCCAATAGCTCAGAAGGCCGACACAGGAGGATCACAAGTTCAAAGCCTACCTCAGCAACTTAGCAAGGCCCTGAGTAACTCAGCAAGACCCTGTCTCTAAATAAAATATAAAAAAGGGATGTGGCTCAGGGGTTAAGTAACCCTTCGAGTTTCACTCCTAGTACCAAACAAAAACCCACATTTTGAAATACAAAAGTATTTAAGTCAATAGTATCTGTTACACAGAAGTCCAATTAGAGAAAATATTTATTGAATCCATCAATTAGAAGGTCTGTAAGTATGTAATGGGCAACCAAGTATATTTATTAATTGAATTAATTGAACGAAAATTCACTGAATACGTAACATGTGCCAAGTGCTATGTTGTATGCTTGGAAACATGGCTAAATAAGAAACAAGCTGCTGCTAGTATAGAGGGGGCAACAGATAATGTCCATTACTATACAAGGTACTAACTAATGAGAATATCTATGTATAACATGTTGGGTATCATGTCCCTAATTCTAATAGTACTCCTAAACAGAAATGGCTATATTCATTCATTCATTCATTTGTACCAGGGATTGATCCCAAGGGCATTTAACCTAAGCCACATTCCCAACTCTATTTTTTATTTTGGGTCTTGCTAAGTTGCCAAGGCTAGCTTTGAACTTGCAATCCTCCTGCCTCAGGATAGCTATATATCTCGAAGTACTTTTTTCTACTTAAAATGTTAATACTTCTAAAAAGCTGGAGAGGTTATTAGGAGTATGTAGTTCATTCTGCAGAATCCCAGCAGAATGAACAGTTTGATGCTTAATACTTCTTTAAAGTAGTGACAAGATCATTAATCATATAAAGACAATCTTGTGCTATGATTTTTGGAAACCTAACCTTATATTTATTCACAGAATAAATTCTTAATGTGATAATTAGGTTATATGAGTAATTTATAATATCTTAATAAAGAATATTAAAATGTTTTTCAAAGAAACTTGAAAATTACTAAAGTACAAAGGAGAGAAAATTTACTAGAAAAGAAATTTTAAAACTCAATTACCTTCTTTGCAAAGACCAAAATCAGCAATTTTCACAAAGCCTTCTGTATCTAACAATAAGTTATCCAATTTCAAATCTCTGTTCAGGATGAAAATTAAAAAATGAAAAAAATATGTAAAATCTTTAGATACTATAGTAAAAAAAATATTTCAATAGGAGTTCCATTTTTTTTTCTAAGATCGGGTTTTCCAAGTTACAATTGGAGAGCTAAATACTGTATCACAAATGTGTATTTTTCTTTTTGTCAACCTTACTGCTCTATATAATATATTTTTTAAGTAATTTTCCCATTATGTAGAAATAGAATAAAGTATTTTAAAAAGGAATATTTTACCATTAAGTATGAAAAGCATTCAACTGCTTTTTAAACTCAGGTTTTATTAATTTTTATTCATGATAATTTGACTTAGTCCAAATTTGAAATGTGCCTTTATATCATTATAAGAAAGAATTAAGAAAACAATATAAATAAGGTGGGCAGGTTTGGGGGCAGGTATAACCTTCTAAGAGAATAATTCAAAATAAAGAGAAAGCTAACTGATTACAAATTAAGCTAGTTGAAAATATTTTATCCTTTAAGTTAATCAGACGATGAATCCTTACCCCAGTTTATTTCTGAATGGCCTTCCCCTAAGTTACTTGGGTGTGAACAGTGTTTTTCTTTTCTTCTTATTTATATAACTTTTATTCTTATTTTATCCAAGGTTACTTATATATTCTTCTAGAATGTGTGATCCAGTGAATTTTGAGCAGTGTTTTTCCAATCCAATATCTGGTCTGGTATACAGCATTTGTTATTCAAAATGTGGCCCCGAGACTAGCTACTGGGCTCTCAGTACTTACTACTGGTCTAAAATATGATATGGAGCTTATGCCAGACATACACTGGCTATGTCACCAACACACTGTTTAGTTCAGATGACAGCAAGACTTGGTGTTGGGGATCAAACTGAGGGCCTTGCATCTGCTAGGCATTCTACCACTTAACTCCACCCCAGCAACCCCTGAGCCTTCTTTTACCGAAGGGAGTAGCACTGTGGCTTGTACTCCGGCACAGCTACTTATCTCACTGTAAGCACATTTTGAGTAGAACTGGTCTTCTGCAGTGGCTCAGTCAAATGCAAAATATTCACTAGGATGACTATTTTCAACTCATAATTTAACTATTTTAATTAGGAAATGGGCAAAGGAGCAGGAATCAAGAAGTTCATTATATAATTATTATGTAGACAATATCTTTCAAAGTTGGGATTTCATCAATATGAAGGCTCCTCAAAAGACTAGGCATGGAGTTACCATATTACTCTGTTATATCACTTCTCAGTATTTACCTGAAGATTTAAAGGCATCTTACTACAGTGATACATGCATATGCATGTTTATAACAGTACAATTCACAATAGCCAAACTATGAAACCAGCCTAGGTGTCTATCACCTGATGAATGGATAAAGAAAATGTGGTATATACACAAAATGGATTTTTATTCAGTCATACAGAAAAAAGAAATTATGCCATCTGCAGGAAAATGGATGGAACTAGAGACTGCATGTTAAGTGAAATAAGTCTAATACAGGAGGTGAAGGGTCCTTTGTTTTCTCTCATATGCAGAAGCTAGAGAGAAAAATGGAAAACAAAGGTGGGGGTGGATCTCCTAAAAATCAAAGGGAGATCAGTAAAGGGACTAATTTGTGCAGAGGGAGAGGGGAAATGCTGGGGAGTGATACTGGTAAGATTATAGTGTTATATTGTATGCATGTACAAATATGTAACAATGAATCCCATCATGTACAACTGTAATGCACAAATAAAAAAATAAGGAAATAAAAAAGTTGGGATTTCACTGTTTTAGAGTTCACTTACTGCATGAAGAAAAAATTTAGAAGTCAGTTAATGTAAATTATCCTTCTCAGTTATCTTAAATGCTAATTCATATTAAAGTAAGCTATGAGAATAAAAAATTACTTACCTATAAACAATTTTGTGTTCATGTAAATATTGCAACCCAAGAACTACACATGCAGCATAAAATCTGTTTGAATAATAGAAAGTTTAATAAACTTCAATGCTTTTGAATTCCAGTTTATATTTTTATGCTTTCAAGCACAACTCAGTAGTTAAGTCCACAGACATTATTTAGTTCTTACTACGTATAACACATCGTACTAGACATTAGGAGTGAAATTTAAAAATAAGGAAAGTACAGTCTTGACAACAAAGACCTTAAATTTGCCTGGTCATCACTGAGATCTCAGATGGAACATTTGATCTGGTTCTGTAGGAAGAACTACAATGTGTGGTGAAAATGGGAGGATAGAGTAACAAGTACCAGTTTTGTGGGAGAAATACATGGCAGTACCAGTTTTGTGGGAGAAATACATGGCATTTCCCTAAGTGGGAAAAAGAAAAAGAGTGTGAAAAGACAGCCTTGGTGAAGGATCTTGAATGTCATATTATGATCACTGAAATTTGTTCTCTTAGTAGTAGGGAATCAAATCTTTTGAATTAGGGGAGAATGATCACAGCTATGTTACAGAAATTTTTTTGATAGATGGCTTTTATGAATATGCAAATAAAAGATGAGAACATCCAATGTAGTGACAAGAAAGAGCTAAAGATGGATTCAAGTGAAACTTAAAAATCAACATGACAGGACATACTATCTCATTAACTGTAGGATGAGGGAGTGGTAAGAGTTAAAGATGACTCTCCAGATTTCATCCAAAATGCATAAAGAAATATAGTGGTAGCCAAAGTTTTGTGGGGAAAATGAGTTTGGCTTTGGATATGTTGCTTTAAATTGTCTGTGGGACAAGTAACAAAACTTAGAAGTTGGATACATAGGTTTGGATTGGAATATTAACTCTTGAGGAATGTTTGCCTTTGTTAGTTTTTATCCCAAATGCATAACCAATGACTGAAATATGATAGAATTATTTAAAAATACAAATCTAGAGAGGAACTATTTGGGAAAACTAGTTCTTTTAAAAAAAAATTTTTTTTAAATATATTTTAGGTTTAAATGGGTATTTATTTATTTATTTATTTATTTATTTATTTGTGGTGCTAAGGATTGAACCCAGTGACTCACACATGTTAGGCAAGTGATCTACCACTGAGCTATAACCCCAGCTCAGAAAACTAGTTCTTAAATATATAGGTAATAATTATGAATATTTTCTCTATAAAATATACACTGTCCCCCAAAATACAATATTTAGTTCATCTATCTATCCATCTCATCCAAACTCTACTGCCATACAAAGAAATAATTACTCTTGTCATTTGGTGAATGTTCGTCTGCTTAAGAATATACTAATATTCACATGTAGGTAATATGTTCTATGTTACTTCTTTAAAAATGGGTTCATTACTTGGAGGGATTTTAAAATTCATTTAGAAATATATATTTGCTTATACATTAGATCTTATATATAACTTATCAGTTTCAAGAATTTATCTGAATTTTGTTAAAATTAAAACATCTTAAGACAGACTTTTTTTAGCACACAGTTTTGGTGGCAAAATAATATTGTGACAATTATAAAAATACTTTGACTTCTCTCTGTTTCTTTGTAAGCAGACTGCTCTAATTATCAACTTAAGAAATAAATAGTATACTGACTAACATATATTTCACTGAATGCTTACTATGTGTCAAGTATTGTGTTAGTTATTTTAATCTTCAGGTCAAACCTTATAATAAAAAACTTACAGAAGTAGAAAATGAAACTCAGAAAGAAAAACTAATTTGCCTAAAATCATAGCACTAGGAAACAGCAAAGACAAGAATCAAACTATTCTGATTCCATAGCTTTAGTCATTAAAAATCCAGATTGCCTAGTATGTGCCAGAACTCTTCCAGTCCTTTCACTAGTAAACAAGACAGACATGGTTCCTGTTCCTTCCTGTTAGTGAAGGGAGTCAAACAGTAAACATGTTAAAAATGAATTAGATGACTTCAAGTAGAATTGAATATGAAGATAAGAGAAAATAGGAGAGAGTGACCAACTTGAAGGTTAGTGATATGGTGATATTTTAAGCTGGGTACTCAGTAAATAACCTTCAAAGAAAAGACATTGGGGCTGGGGATATAGCTCAGTTGGTAGAGTGCTTGCCTCATAAGCATGAGGCCCTGGGTTCAAATCCCCAGCACCACAAAAAAAAAAAAAAAAAAAAAAAAGACATTTGAGCTGGGACCTTACTGATCAGAAGGGGTACTTCAGATTTGGAGTACTACAATATAGCACTTTATTATTGTATTTCACTAGGCCTAATTGGTTCATTTGTATATGGTCTGTATTCTCCACAAAAATAAATTCTAATACCACAAATAAATAAATATAAAATAGAAACAAATTCCAATGGCAGTTGGCACAAGGCTACCTATGGTCTAAATGTCTTGCTTTAAATGTTTAAATATACAGGGAATATTAGTCTTCTATCTCTAATACTTCCTGACTTTTGCTCTTTTTGAACTGCTTCAATACTCATCAGAATACTTATTTCCTCCTCTAAAGCTTGAAAGCTATGGTAGTACTACTTACTGTCTGTTCTACATACACCTAAAGGTTGTAATGAGATTCAAACAAGGAGTTAAAGTGCAGTACAAATGTCTGTTGCTATTTTATCAGAACACAGATGCATGATAAAAATAAGAGTAAAACCAATAAAGGTACTATTGAAATTAAGCTTTTTTTTATTATTTGGGTATATTTTAAAGATAGAATTGATTGGACTTGCTAATGGTTTGGATGTTGAAGAGCAGCAGGCCTGGGGAATGGCATGTAAGGTAGAAGGGGAAATAGGAAAAATCTGGAGTTCAGTTTGAAATACTAAATGAAATGCTTATTAGCCTTATAGATAAAAAAGAATACTTAAGAGTTGGACTGTTCAGAGAAGAAATCAGGGCTAGAGATATAAATTTGGTAAATATCAGCATGCAGAATGGTTGCTGTTAAGAGCACTTTTTTTGGTTCAAATCCTAGCTCCACCATTTTAGAACTATAAAATTTGAATAACAATAGGGAAAATAAATATATATATGCTACATGTGCATATAATCAAGAGTTTATTATTATTTTTAAAGTCTTTGAAAAAGCAAAACCTGCGTAATACTATGGAATTAAAAAAAAAAAAAAAAACTACAAAAAGTCTATAGTTAAAAGTTTGCTTTGAATCCCTTTCCTTGGGCGCAATATGTACACAGGTTGGGCATCCCTAACCTGAAAACCTTAAAACTGAAATGCCCCCAATCTGAAACATTTTGAACACCAACATGACACTCAAAGTTTTGGATTTTAGAGAATATCAGAATTTTGGATTAGGTATACTTAACTGGATAACTTAACAAATATTTTGATATCTGAGAAATTTCAAACTCTAACTCTCCCAGTTCCAAGCATTCTGAATAAGTAATAATCATCTCTACACTGGTTTCTCTTTATATTCCTTCAGAGATACTGTTATGCACAAGCAAGTACTTAATACAGAATCATTTAAATTATCCTGAAAAATGCAAATACGAATACCTATACAAATATGTGAGCAAGTACTTAATACAGATTCTTTTGAATTATCCCATAAAAAAGAAAATACAAATATTTTATATGAATATATATATTTTTTTAACTTAATGTACTCTAAGTATAATTTGTCTTTTAGTCATGGTCCAGAATGTCATTCCCTAGGGAGAAAATCTAATTAAAAAAAAAAAAAAATTACTAAAATGAACCTAAATTGTGTGTCTAAATTCTCAAGTATGATTTAGGAAATCATGAAATTCTCAACAAAGACAACACAATAAACAAATACAAAAAGTATCTGGTAAAAAAGTAAGTAAGGAATTCTAATATTTCTTACAAAGATCTATTCAGAGAGCTTTCTTTCTTTCCTTCCAGAGAGAAACCAGTCATGGAAAAACTCAGACAAATGTCTAAAGCATACTCACACAGCTCTTGGTTCAGAAAAGACATCAGTATGAATGTGCATCATTAGGTCCCCACCGGCAGCATATTCCATTACAAAGCAAACATGCTCTTTGGTTTGGAAACATGCAAAAAGGTTCACCAAAAAGGGATGCCTTACACTATTCACAGTTTCAAAAATTCTTTTTTCACACATCAGGCTGTAAGAGATAACATTTTAAAATAAACAATCTTAAAACAATTCTAGTCAGAAATAACATTTTTAAAAAATTACTAAGCCTTAAAAAAACAAAATTTTAACTATCTTAACTTTAACATCATAAAATATGTATATTTTGTTATAGGCTATGAAAGCTACTCCACTAGATATACACGTAACTGTAGTTGAAATATATTAGTGAAAACTAAAATTTGGTTAGCACGACATATGACTGTAATGTTCACATTGAGAGTATCAGAGTATTATCCATAAAGCTACTGATCATTGTTATTTTTTTAAAAAGGCTTAATTAGGGGCTAATTATGAGAATTCATCAGGAACAGGTCAGAGAATTTAGTAAACTGAAATACATTTTTAAAAATTTAAGGTTTGTAACCAAGGCAATTTGAAAAGCAGTATTTATAATTCATAACACGTGTGTTAAATTTTTTCATATAAAATATAAAGTTTATACATATACCTATATGTATGCCACATATATATATACAATCTAGAAGACCAAATGGAAAATAAAGAAGCTACATCTCCATGTAGCTCTAAAACATGCGTCCAGAAGTTTCTTGAGAACAATGTAATTTTCCCACAACACTACAGAAAAATCGATAGCACCTACAGCAATCACACATTTACACTGAGAATTAAGTTTTTTTTGGTTTTTGTTTTGTGGTACTGGGGATTGAATTCAGTGGCACTTGACCACTGAGACATATCCCCGGTCCTATGGTATTACAGGCATGTGCCAATGTGCCCAGCCAAAGACAAGTTATTTAAAAGAATAATTGTGGGCTGGGGTTGTAGTTCATTGGTAGAGCACTTGCCTAGCACACGTGGGGCACTGGGTTCGATCCTCAGCGCCACATAAAAATAAATAAAGGTTTTGTGCCCAGAACAGCCAGGTGCCATGGTGCATGCCTATAATCTCAGCTGCTCAGGAGGCCAAGGCATGAGGATTGCGAGTTCAAAGCCAGCCTCAGCAATGGTGAGGTGCTAAGCAACTCAGTGAGATCCTGTTTCTAAATAAAATACAAAATAGGGCTGGGGACGTGGCTCAGTGGTCCATTGTCCCTTAGTTTAATGCCTAATAATCCTTCCCAAGGTCAAACCTATTGATATAAAACAATAATTTTGCCTAAATAATAAAAAATTCTTCCTTTCCCTGAAATAACTGGTAAATCAATTTGATTTAAAATTCAAAGGAGAAAAAAACAAGGAAAAAAACTATTTAAGGAAAATTTGAATTTATATATTTAGTACCTGATCAAAATAAAGATCAAGAGAAATACTTTATTAACAATGAGGTTATAAGGATGCTTCTAATATAATAAAATGGGCAATTTTTGTTTATTTTTGTGAGACTAGAGCCAAAAATTGATATTCATATTTGTTTTTTAAAAGCTTTAATGCTTTTATTTATTTATTTTAATTTTTTATTTTTTTGGGTGCTGGGGATGGAACCCAGGGCCTTTGCTTGCAAGGCAAGCACTCTACCAACTGAGCTATCTCCCCAGCCCCTATGCTTTCATTTTTAAATTAAAAAAAAAAAAAAAAAAAAAAAAAAAAAAAATGCTCGGAGTTTGGTTTTATTGTTCCAAACAACCCCAGCATACCAAAAAGCCAAACTAAAATCCTGGTTTTAGAGGAAAACAGGACCAATCTCCTCCCTTTTGAGTCATTTAAGAAAGGGTTAATTTTTAAACAAATCAACAAAAAAAGATAAAAGTATTTTTTATTTGGATACCCAGATTAAATTGCCAATGACTTGAAAAATTAAATAGGATTTTGAAAACATTTAAGAATTATATCTGGTAGAGGAGTCTAGTATTCTTTTTTTTTAATTGTTTAATTTTCTTATTGGAAAACAAATATACAACTTGGAATGGATTTGAGGCAAACTGTGCCATAAGCAGACTTTCTTTTAAGTGGCTAAACAAAGTTTAAGAAGCAAGTAACACAATAAAAGAAAATGTTTCTGGTACAAGACCAGCAGTACAAAAAAATAGTGTACAAGTACCTGGATAATACACCCATTTTGCAATAGTGCAACTTTTAAGTACTATTGTTGACTGTCCAGTCCACCCAGAGTTACAACTCCACACTTCAACAACAACATGCTAACAATTCCTAAAGAAAACTACTTTCAAAAAAGGCATAACCCAGATGTTCCCTCATTTGACCAACTCCGTCTAAAGTTTGGATGTGCAGAAGGGCTTAGATATATCCAGAGTAAGCCACATGCAACATGTTACTTGATCGATTTTCTAAAATAAGGTTTCAGGACAATGACAGTAAGATAAGGGAAGAAAACATGGAGGAATGAAGTCCTAATTACTATGCATGCATATTTTTTTGACAGTAGGGGGAAACCTTTTACAGATAAGTTAAAAACAAAGAAAAGGCAAATAAACAATTTTGTACAAGAAATTTAACACATTCTGTACAATGTCTTCACTTTGCTGTCATCATTTGTACAAACTTTTCATAGTTTACTTGACCATCACCATCAATATCTGTTTCCCTAAGCCCTTCATCAATCTCTTCATCTATTAACTTCTCTCCAAGGTTTGTCATCACATGGCGAAGCTCTGCTGCACTAATATAGCTATTGCCATCCTTATCAAACACACGGAATGCTTCTCTAATTTCTTCATCACTGTCTGTGTCTTTCATTTTCCTTGCCATCATTGTCAGAAATTCAGGAAAGTCAATTGTCCCGTTACCATCAGCATCTACTTCATCAATCATGTCCTGTAATTCTGCTTCTGTGGGATTCTGCCCAAGAGACCTCATTACAGTTCCCAATTCCTTTGTTGTTATAGTTCCATCACCAACCTTGTCAAATAGTGAAAAAGCTTCTTTGAATTCTGCAATCTGCTCTTTAGTCAGTTGGTCAGCCATGCTGCTAGCGCTACCGGTTTCCGAGACGCGACTGCACAATCACTGGACTCATTCACTCCACTCCGACTAATCCTCCTCCTCCACCCCCCAGCGCCTCATATCTAGTATTCTTAATCCTATGATAACATGGTTTCTACTGGATCATGAACTAAAACACCTCTTAATTGTTTTAAATACACTAAATGAAGCTATTATAATAAAATGTTAAACTCTATTTAATCTTGTCACATTCTAGATGGACTCCTAACCCTTGATTCCATGAATACTATTTTTTAAATTTATATATGCTGAGAAAGTCACAGTGTTATTGCTTTTTAATGTTTAGACTTATGTCTACATAACATTTTTTTTTTTTAATTTGGGAAAAGTTCTAAATGTTACTACCACGTTAAGTTTCTAAATGTTAATATTAAATGTTAATGTGAAATTCATTTTAAAATTTAAGGTTATAAGTTTTGATTTTTGTCATCACTTAAATTTACTGAAAAATATGTCCTAAAAATTTTAATGGGTAAGATCTAGAAAATCAATTCTAAACTATCAGCCTTATTAAGTCAACCTATATTGTGAGTAAATGTAGAAAAAATATTCTGACAAAATACAATGAAATTGGTAAGAGTTTTAGCAGATGATAAACAGGCTCTTTGTGGTTTATGTTTTATATCTGTGAGTGAATCAATAATTAATTATGGGTGATTTCATAGGTGATTCACTAATTCTCAACTGGATGAATGTTAGGTTAGTCCTGTGCTGAACATTTAAGAGGTATAAAAGATTGAGAATCACTGACTGGACTATCCCTGAAAACAATTTTAAAACATTTAAAGGAATTCTTTGACAATGACTGCAAATGACAAGAATGAGATAGATGTCATAGGACAATCAGATAAAAGAATGAGACACTGTAAAGACTCAAACTGTCACCATACTTTTAATTTTACATCATGTGAAAAAAGCTATTGTAGCTGGGCTTGGTGGTGCCCACCTATAATCTCAAGGACTCAGAAGGTTGAGGGAGGAGGCTCATAAGATTGAAGCTAGCCTTAGTAACTTAGTGAGACCCTGTCTCAATAAAAATAAAAAGGACTGGGAGTATAGCTCCATAGTTAAGCATCCCTGGGTTCAATCCCTGGTACCAAAAATAAAAATGAAAACAAACCTAAAAGTTATTTACACAAAAATCTTTAAACTGTCCCAACACTACTAAATTGTGTATTCTGTTTAAAATGTATACAACAATCCAACCTTATTCAAAGCTTTAAACTTAATAGCTTTCATCTCCCAAAGAACAACACAAATCCAATCTCCTTTACAAAACCCTATTTAAAATGTTAAAAAAATTTTAAAAATATCTAAATCCATCAGTACACCATGTCTTCCATTCTGAGTTGCTGTTGTCTCTATTGCTCATTTTTAACTCAAAAATATCTAGCCTCTTTTATTTATATATTTATATCTTGTTTCCCTAAGTGACTAGTTTTATTTTATTTACTTCCTTCAGAGTTCAACACATTTTCAGATATGCTACAAACCTGAATAGTCAGTGGAAAACCACATCATTATTTATAATAAGGCTAAAGTTTTAGGATTATGTTTTCTCATAAAGACTTGGTTCAAAGTAGTAACAATATAGCAAAAAGTTATATAAACCACCAGGATTAAATAGTACAGGTTGAGTATCCCTTATTTGAAATACTTGGGAGTGGTGTTTCCAATTTTGGAATATTTGAATATTTGCAAATACCTACTAAGTTATCTTGGGGAAGGGACCCAAGTCTAACAAAAAATTCATTGTGTTTTTCCAGGCATGGTAGGGTGTATCTGTAAACCAGTAACTTGGGAGGCTCAGGCAGGAAGATTGCAAGTTGGAGGCCTGCCTCTGCAATTTAGCACAACCCTGTCTCAAAATAAAAAATAAAAAGGCCTGGGGGTGTGGCTCAGTGGTAAAGTATCCCCAGGTTCAATCCCCATTACAAGGGGGAAAAAAAAAAAAAGTCATTTGTTTCATATATATTTTCTACACAGTCTATAGGTAATTTATATAATATTCTGAATAATTTTACATATGAAATGATGTTTGTGTACACTGACCCATGAGACTTGTGGCATCACTCAAAAAGTTTCAGACTTTTTGGAACATTTTAGATCTCATATTTTGGGATCAGGGATGTTCAATTTGTAACCAGTTTCCTATTGTTATGGAAAACACTAATTATTCATAAATCTGGAATAAAGCAAATACTATTCTAGGAAAGAAAAACATTTGATTTTTTGTTGTTTTTCAAGTAAAAATAAAGAGGATATCAAAGACTTGTTTTAATCATCTGCTTATAAAACATAAAAACACAGATCTAAACACATAATATGGTACTCAGAATATTTTATAGTCAGCAAAATCCTGAGTACTCTTATGTGTCAAGAAAGCATTTTTTGGACTCAGCACCATATGCAGTCAGAGGAATGAGAAATTATGCTCTATTTGTGTACAATGTGTCAAATGCATTCTACTGTCATGTATAATCAATTAGAACAAATAAAATAAAATTAAAAATAAAAAAAGCATTTATTTGGATGTAACTGAGGAGTATGAGAGAAAGTAAAAAGTAATCCTAAAAATAAAAGATTATTTTTTTCATAAAGAAAAAAATGCAAGTGTTTAAGACCCGTCCTAATTCTAAGAACTACCCATATCATGGGAAAAACATTAAAAGTAGCAATATAATTCAGTAAGGCATATATTATAAAAAATACATATTTTTAAAATATATAGGCTAACTGAGGCTCAAAAATGTTCAGTGAAATCCCCTGGGGTCAAATCATTACTAAGGAGGAACAATCAGGACTAGAAAAGACATCCTTATTACTCATAGTTTAGGGCTCTTTTCATTACACAGGGTTCTTTTCCATTAAAATCAACAGATACTTGCTGGTAGTGAGAGAAAAATACTACCTAATGTCAAATGAAAGCCTCTGTGATAAATATTTCATTTTTGTACAATAATATTCCATATTTAATTAAGAGAATCATTTAAAGTATATTCTTTAACCTAATTATAATTTTTATCCTCAAAGTCCTTGCATTTTAGGAAATGTATAAAAAGATATATCTGGATTGGACTTGTAGCTCAGTGGTAGAGTGTTTGCCTAGCATGTGTGAGTCACGGGTTCTATGCTCTGCACCACAGAAAAATAAATACAGGTATTGTGTCCATCTACAACTAAAAAAAAATTTTTTTAAATATATCTGCAACAATTTACATTTATTAAACTCTTTAGAAAGGTAAAATAGTATGGTAAATGAAATGTGATTTGAAGAAAAATAGGAAAATACAAAGAAGCGTTTTAAAAAGCAGTATATTAACCATTTAGTTAACTGCAGATTATGCATAAAAGACATTTCATTATTTCTATAAGATGAAACAGAACATAGGCTTAATCAGAAAAAAGTAACAGTATTTATTTCATATGAACAGTTTAACATCTCCATTTATAAAAACCTTAACATAATTAAACATTTCACTATCTTTCCTTGGTATCCACTTACCAGTTAATTATCACAGGAGGGGAAAAAAGAAACTGGTTAGAAATGTACCTTATGCCAAATATAAATACACTAATTTAATTTCTTCACGTATTACTATAAAATTAGAAAGTTTTGCTATTGCAATATATGTATCAATTCTCTTAAAATACAACTTTAGGGAAAAATTTCATTTTTTATAAACTAACCTGTCTACTTCGTCTCGAGCTACAATGTCTCCTTTCTTTAAAGCTTTTATAGCAAACATCTCATTCGTGTGTTTATATTCAGCCAAAAGCACCTGAAATGAGATCAAGATAATTATTTCCCATTTGAGTTCTTAATTTTGTAAGTACCCCGAACCTCCAAATGCTTACCTTCCCAAAATGTCCTCTTCCCAAGACAGCACAACATCTGAAGTCTTGCAGATTAAACTGAAACCTTTGCTGATTTCTGAAAAATAGTAATTTCAATTAAATACAAGGCAATAAAATAATGATATTAATATGTGGCAGTAAAACATTGTATATATTCTTTACCTTCTATCCTCAAGTTCTCGACCACTATATCCTAGGCTTGAGTCTTGAATATCAGGCTCATAGTTAGATTGGGATTTTGGAAGTATACTATTCCTGTCATTCTCAATATCAAAAATTGTTTCTGAGTCCTATAAGATATTAAATACTTGTTAGATCATGAAAATAATAAAAAAAAATGTATTACCCAGGAGGATGGCAAGTTCAAAGCCAGCCTCAGCAACTTAGCAAACCCTGCCTTAAAATAAAAAATAAAAAAGGGCTGGCTCAGTGGTTAAGTGCCCCTGGGTTTAACCCCTGTACAAAAATAAAAAATAAACAAACAAAACCCACAATTTATTAGGTAATCATAAATATGAACAAAAATATTCCAATAATCAATGAAACAGCTGAGATGAGAAACTAAACTACTTATTTATTTTATTTTATTTTTTAAGATGCTGGGGAAGAAACCCAGGGCCTCATGCATGCCAGGTAAGTGCTCTATCACTGAGCCACATCTCCAGCCCTGGTTATTCATTCTTGTGGCTATTACTTTTATAATAAAACTATTTTAAAAATGTGGAAAACCTAATACATTATTGTCACCTTCAAAACATACTATTAAACAAGTTAGAAGATAAACAGCATTTCAGGTAACATGACTTCTAATATCAACCATGCTTCTATGGCCCTTCTAGCTAAAGCAGCCTATTTTACCTCTTTTAGCTTAATGACAATGGCATGCCAACACGAAGAATTTAGTTATCTCTTGTCAATTTAGTTTAATTTAGTTGAAAATAAGAAATATAAATAGGTCACGAAATTTTAATTGAAATTGCACTTTATTCATTACGATACTTTCACTATGAATTCATGGGGCCAAAAAGAATTATATAAAGTCTTAAATGCCTTGCCTGTCCAGGTGTATCCAAAACTCTTAATTCAGAAGATTCATCTATTTCTCCAAGGGAAGAAGCACGAGGTGGGGCAGGAGGAGGTTCAGGCTCAAGATCAAAGTCCAATTTGGTTACTGTAGAATCACTTACAAAAGATAAAGCAATTCACCAAAATAGTAATCAAAAGTATTTACCAATTTACTGAATAAAAGAAAATTGAACATTTTTAAAGTAAACAGAGCGCTTGTTTAAAACGACTATTTGAGATTGCAAGATAGTGGAATAGAGGAAGCAGGTGCTTCTCCTTTGTGCTGCTGTTTACAATTTGAATGATAGGAATACAGTATCATAAGGAGTTCATGCCTTTGGGGAATGGAATAAGGAGGCTCAGAGGAAGTTATGCTATCATAGCAGCTCTCCAAGAGTAAATCAAAACAGTAATTCAGCACTAGCAAACTGAGTCTACAATATTGGATGAAAACAGTGAAAAACTCTCACTTGCAACAGGCGATCTAATTTCTGGGATCAGTAGCCTGGCTGACACAGGGGTCAGGAGGGTGGAGGGGAACTGAAATCAGTTAAATTTACAACAAATCTGGTGAGCCCCAAGATATCGCTTCCAAGCCTAGAAAGAGCAGGAAGATAGGATGACACATTCTGCTCTCCTACCTCCAGCCCATGAAGAGGGGCATCAGAACTGTCCAACCAAGAAGGTAGTAAAACCTTTGGTGAAACTCTGCATATAGATGCCACTAACAAGTTCAACCACGTTGCATCAGAACTGAGAATAAATAAACTGCACAGTAACTGAAACCCAAGAAAGAAAATACCCTACTTAAAAACCTGACCAAGAACAATACATTAGTGGGCTGCTGAAGAACACTATTAATATTTTTTTCTTACAGATTTATTAGCATAAAGCTTTGTTCTGAAGTGGCTGTAATTACTGGGGATTAGTATCTCCTCTCAATGTGGTATTAGAGACTGGACATAGTAGCAAGTTTGAATTGAGTCAAGAGAAAGTAGTTCACTAAAAACTCCCTTTTATAAAAATAGAAGAGAGATCATCCCAGCAGATGGACAAAAATATTAACAATATGAAAAAAATCAAGGGAATAAGTCATCCCAAAAAGACCATGACACAACTGACCCCATGGATGTCACAGTAGAGGAAATGCCAGAAGAGAATTTAGGAAGTTGATAATTAAAATGATTGATAAACTAAAAGAAGATGTAATAAACTAAGAGAGAACATATAGGAAGTGAGAGAATGTTTCAATAAAGAGATAGAGATTCTGAAAAAGAACCAAACACAAATCTTGGAAATGGAAAGATTCCATTATCAAATTAAAAATTCATGGGCTGGGGAGATAGCTCAGTTGGTAGAGTGCTCACCTCGCAAGCACAAGGCCCTGGGTTCGATCCCCAGCATTGCAAAAAAAAAAAAAAATTCACATGAAAGCATCACCAACAGATTAGAGCACTGTGAAGACAGAATCTCAGGCCTCAAAAAATCAAGTATAAAAATCTTGAAAATAAAGTTGACAACAAAGAAAAAAATGGTAAGAGACCTAACTTAAGAACCATTGGTATACATGAAGGAACTGATATACAAACTAAAGGAATATACGACATTTTCAATGAAATAATAACAGAAGCCAGGTGTGGTGGCACATGCCTATAATCCCAGAGGCTTGGGAGGCTGAGGCAGGAGATCAAAGACAGTCTCAGCAAAAATGAGGCACTAAGCAACTCAGTGAGAGCCTGTCTTTAACTACCCCCAACAAAAAAAAAAAAAAAAAAAAAATCAGAAAAATTTCCAAATCTTAGTCATGAGATGGAAATCCAAATACAAAAGGTACTTAGAATCCCTGCTAAATAAGATTAAAAAAACCTTACCAAGACACATTATAAATAAAATTCCTGATATACAGAGTAAGGATAGGAATTCTCAAAGCCACAAGAGAAAAACAATCCATTAGAGGTAAGCTATATAGAATGTGTACTGAAATCTCAGTCAGGACCCTAAACAAGGAGGGATTGTAGTAATATACATCAAGTCCTAAAGATAATGAATTCCAGCCAAGACTGCTATATCCAGCAAAACTATCTTTCAGAATTGAAGTTGAAATAAAAATGGTCCATGATAAGCAGAAACTAAAATTTATAACAACTAAGCCACTATAAAACATTCAATATTTCATACAGAAGAAATGAAAAATAAGTATCAATGCTAGCTGCTTTGCTCTGCCATGCTCTTCTGTAGTTATGTTCTGCCACACTATGAGCCCAAAGCAATAGAGTTGGCTGTGTATGAACTGAGACCCCTGAGATGGTGAGCTAAAAAAGTAAATAAATAAACTTTTCCCTCTCTGACTGTTCTTGTCAGACCTTTTGGTCACAGTGATGAAAAAACTGACTAAAACAGAGAGGGTACTAGGAACTGAAATGAAGCAAATTATATCCAGTGCATGCATGATTATGTCAAAATGAACCTCACTATTACACATGTGCTAATAAAAAAAAATACCTATGGTAAAAGAAAAATAAATAAAAATACTACTTAGAAAAAACTAAGGTTCTCAGTATAACCACTATAATCAATATGTACAATAGCTATTTTGTGTAAGATATGCTTAAACATCTTAGACACATACCTAGCTGGAGGTGCTAGCTCAGGAATGCGCACATCAACCACTGGCACTGTTGCATGCACAGGAGTTTGAGGGCTGAAGGTGCCAGAATGATTTACTGTAGGAATAGCTCTTCTTACTAGCCTTCCCCATGTGGCAATATTAATATTCATTTGAGGAGCTCGGAGAAAGGTTTTGCCTGTAGATATTGGGAATAAAGAAAGAAAGAAAAAAAAAAAAAAAACGAGTAATTTCTTTGTGTATTACCAAAAGCTATAATTAAAAAATTCACATTCATCAGCTTATAATTAATGAAGAACAAAATTTGTCACTAAAAAGCTATTAAATGTTAGTGCAAAATAACATAAATAGTTTTAAAAATAAATAAGGAATTGTTATATTTTTTCTAGGTCTAAAGGTCTAATAAATAAATGTGACTAAGGTTTTAAAAGAATTCTTTCTTTTAAAGACAAATTATTTTTTTCTTTTTGTCTTTTATTTTTATGTTGAGATAATATCTCCCTAAATTGCCCAGGCTGTCCCTGAACTTGCCATCCTCCTGCCTCAGCTTCCCAGGGTGCTGGAATTATAGGCATGTGCCACCATACCCAGCCAAACTGTAATATTTAAGGATAATTTAATGATGTCTGGGTTTGTTTCAAATAATCTGAGTAAGGTGTAGAGACAGGATATGAATTAAACAAAATTGGCCATCATCTGACTACTGCTGAAGCTGGGTGACAGTAAACTAAAATGTACTGTAATAAAATTCTAGAAATAAATGGCACAACTAAAAAGAAAGCATGTATGAATATTACTTTTAAAATAATAGTAAGATTTTTATATTTGATAAAACATCAGAACATTTTATATTTGTTTCTTAGTAATTACCTTGCTGTTTTGAAAAAATTTTCTTTTGTCTTTGGAGTTTTGGTCTTCTTTCAATTACTGGATTAAAAAAGGTAACCTGCAGTAATGAAAGGTCTAGTTGACATGAAAATAGCACTGAATTTATGGTTCATGAAATCCACAAAACTCATAGCATTTGAAGCTTAAGGGAATCTTAGCTATACTTTAGTACAATCCCCTCATTTTCTAGATGAGAAAACAGATATAAAGAGGAGAAACGATTTTTCTCAAGATCACATACCTATTCAGTGGCAGAGTTGAGTCAAGAATTCAAGTCATCTTTCAGCCTAATACTCTTTCTAATTCTACATCATGTTACCTATACATAATTTCAATTGTAGTTATACACAGTTAATAAAATACATTTATTACCTCTGCAAATAAAGTACCCTGTGGTTCCAAATATAGACACATGCCATGCCGTTGGTTGTCTAAAAAATCTTCTAACCTCAGAAATTTTACAGCACACAGAGATCGCCAATCACGCCAATAAACTGAAATTTCCAGTTCACGTGACTAGGATAATTAAAAAAAAAAAAAAAAAAAAAAAAAAACAGAAAAGACATCATTGGACACACACTTGAATAAAATATCACAAAAAATATGAAATACAAATACAATGAACAAAGATAACACAAAGATAACACTATTTTAAACATAATTCTGTAATGTTTCTCAATTGTATATTTCTTAAACAAATGAGTACATTTTAATTTAAAGGCACAAAACTCAATGAGACAGTCTCTGGTAAGGTATTTCCAAAGTACACTTAAAGAATGCATCTGGGAACCAGTAGTACAGATGAATGTCCACAGAAGTCTTCCCATTTAAAGTTTCAATATTTCTGATTTCCCTTTTTCATATGCATCATCTGCTGTGCTATCATGAAAAGACCCAAGTACGTGCCTCAAAGAATCTATGTCAAACCTTATTTCCTTCTCACTACCAAGCAAGAGAAAGGTTTGAAAACAGCATTTATTCTGCACTTACAATGCGCCACACATTGTGGGAAACACTTTAAAAATATTAATATTATATAGTTTAATCTTCAAAAGAAATCCAGCAGGTAGTAAGGCTAGTGAGCATAGCAGCTGGCGTAGGTAGGGAGGAAAGGAGATATTTGGCTTGTACTTTCTACCGCAAAATGTTTATTTATTATAACGTTTAAAAGAGAACCCAAACAGTAAGAACTTTAATGACTAAAATCCAGGAACCAGTTAAATATAACATAATCCTTAGGAAAGACTATATGGTAATCATGAAACATAATGCTTACAGGATGAAACATATTTAAGGTTTTAACAACCTATTACTAAATGCAACCACAGAATGTAGTTTATAAGTTGGAGTCAAGTCATAAACTGACCTCTACATACATTATTATCTATATACATTTTAATTGTAATGAAGTAGTAGACTCTTCCATTATTTTGTTTCTGAGGATTTTGTAGACCATCCAGAAAGAGAGAAAAATATTCTTCTCTTTAGGGACTACAAAGTAACAAATTCCTTCTTTATATGACAACTTACAATTTATAAAGACATGCATCTTATTTTATAAGTTCCTGGTATAGGTAATAAAAATTCTTTCTTTAAATTATAAAACTGGTTGATGCAAATGAACAGATAAACACTTATAAAATGCAACATGAAAAAAATCTGTCGTTAACACAATGCTCCAGAAGGACTCATAGTCAATCAGGAAAAGACTCAGAAAAATATATAAATGGCTTGTGATCCCAGGGCCTCCTAACTCATTTCTTCCCCCTGACTCATTATTAAAATGGAAGAGAAAGCTTGTTATGGAAGGGAAAAAAATGAGAAGAATAATTATTACTTTAGGATTCACAAATGGTGTAGAGAATGCATGTGATACTAATGCTGTCACAGTATATTCAAGTTAAAAGCTTAAATATTTTGGTAGCATTTATGTTGTGAAATATGCTGGCTAAACAATTATATTGGGGACTGATTATTTAGATTACTTATTTTTAGACCAGGGCAAGAGAGGATTACTTTCTCCTGTCTTCTTCCTTGGGGAAGAAAACTTTTTATAGACATACAGGCAGATGCAAATGGCACAGATACTGAGGATGGTATTAGTATTTGTTATAGGTTCTCATACTTTCACAATGCTAAAATTGGTGAGATTATGCCTTACCCTGGATGAAAGCAGATTCACTCACCTCATTTGCTATTTATTTTAGCCATTCTGGTAAAACTAATATATTGATTCATCTCTTTTTCCTTAGGCTCTTTATTCCATGCTTCAAACTGAAATATGTTATAGATTTGAGATTTAGGATGGAATAGACTTTAAGTTAGATTTCCTGGAGCTCTATAATGAAAATTAGTATGAAGCTCTTTACTTTTTGTTACTTTGCATTGTTCCCTGTTAACATCACTCTCTTCAGAACATAAGAGTCTGTGATCTAGAGATATTTTACTTTAGTACTATATAATCCGTGTCATGAATCCTCAATCCTTTTTAACCCCTGATAACCAGTACAGTTTGGGTAAGTTAGCCTGGGATACAGAATGAATAAGCCACTACTGTTTAGAATTGAACCTACAAGTTTGCTGGTTTGGTAGAAATTTTCCAGATGAAGCAGATCAGTTCTATAAGGCAAGGGTATGCTCATAGACAACTGCAAACATATAACATGCTCTTAGATAATGAAATTCTAGATGGAGTAAATCTACTACCAAAAAAGCTGGTACAATTTGAGTTAGGTTAACTAATTAGCAGTACTGGCATACTATGAAAGCTCATGTTTAATTTTGCTGTATTTGAATCCAGAATTAATGAGAACAGTGTATAGCAGAAATAAGAAATCTGCAAGGTTTATTTTTCCAAGATGTGAATGTAAATAGAAAAAGTTAAGACACATTGAATCAGCTTTATACATAGTGGAGGAAGGAGAGCAACAAATTTAAAAATGTGTGGCAGTTAAAAAAAAAAAAAGTACACATTTAGCACAAAAGAGACTGAGGTTTCCGAATGCTTGCTGAAAAGTTCTGGGATTTTAGCAGATTACTTTCATTTTTAAAAGGAAACACTGACATCTATTGGACACCATGGGAACCACTAGCTCAAGGGAATTCGTAGTTTCACCATTAGAACACTACATTCCTTTTGATGACATCATATCCATGCTAAGCTAGGTTTTGACAATAATAAAAAGTAACTCCATATGAAAATCTGTGGAAGAGAAAATGAGGATACATTAAAGTCAAAGATTTGAGAAGTAATACAGTGCACAATAGGCAGACATCCTATTAATTTTAGTTCTATAAGAATGAAATAAAACTATTTTCTTTAATACTTGTGGTTTTTTTTTTTTCCCAAAAAGTATTGGGTTGGGTATCTAGTACATAAACACTACTTATTAACTACCTCTTAATATGGAGTGTTGGGTATTTCTTTTGCACTAGGGACATACTATGAAAAAATTACCAAAACACTGAGAACACTGAACTGAGAAAGTTTCGGGACTTTAATAAAAGGAGGGTGAGGCTCCACTACTGAAAAGAGGCAAAACATGACCTTTCTGTTACTACAATAGTGAAAATTACTCAAAGCTTAGGAAATTCAAGAGCTGAGGAATGATGATAATTTTACAAAGATACACATGGCAGAGGTCATATTTATTGGTGTTCAATGGGCTTCTGTGGACAACACAGGCTTGGGAAATGTATTGGTTAAGATCCCAGCAGCAAGGGGCTAGGGATATAGCTCGGTTGGTAGAGTGCTTGCCTTGCAAGCACAAGGCCTTGGGTTCCAGCACCGCAAAAAAAAAAAAAAAAAAAAAAAGAAGATCCCAACAGCAAGCAGATTGCATACTAAAAGGATTTAACCAAAGAGGGTTTAAAAATTGGCTACTTACAGAATGTAAAAGTTAAGGAACTAAAAAGAACAAAAATCAAAGGACTAGCAACAGTAGAAATCCATCACCACATTAGGGATAAGAGGCAATATTGCCAAAATCCACTGAGAATGACTGGATCTTGGAAAAGGGACTCTCCAGCAGAAGGTGTAGCGATAGAAATACTACTGTGAAAAACAACAAAGTGGAGATGAAGGAAGGGAAATAAATATCCTGATTGCCCTTTCCGTCTACTCTCTAATCTCCCAGTGTCTTCCATTTTAAATCAGAGCCCAGTAAATTTCACAGCCACCCACCAGTCTATAGAAGTACAGAATAGGATGGGGTAGAAAGAAAACTAGAACCCACTAGGGACAAACAGAAAATAACTACCCAAGGAAATGGTAACATGTTTCGGTTTAGGAGTCCAGTGAGGGAGATTCTTGAGTTGAAATGTATGTGAAAACTTGGAGTTTTCTGGGAGGATGAGAAATAAGAGAGCAGCATAGATAAAATGAAGAATATAAGGATGTGATCTCTGCTTGAAGTCAGCCTGTGATGTGGATAATTCTACTCCCTTTATAGTGCAAAAGACAAGTAAATAATTATAATAGAAACTATTAAGTGCTAATTGTGCATAGTCACCTAATGTGTCAATTTGTATCTGCTAAAAAGTTCCAGTTTCCCTTTTATTCCCAACTTATTATATACTTTTCTGCCTCCATGACTTTATACACATTGTTCCTATTTCTAAGCTTCTATCTTATTCTTCAACCAAAACCAGTATTGTTACATAAGATTTTCCTGCTAGTCTTTTCCTCAACCAGTCCAAATTCTCTTTTCATGAAGACCAAATTAAACTTTCACCTCTAAAACAATGACAGCCTTGACAATCCAATTCACATCTTCCACCCATTTCTTAGTTTTTAGAGGTAGCTATCTCACTTACCCTTTTAGGTACTTGTGCTCTCAAATCTGAAAATTTGTGATTGTCGTCAACTCTGGAAAATTTCAGCCATTATTGCTTCAAATAGCCTCTACCTACTACTCTATCCTTCTGGAACTCCACTTCGGGTGTTAGTCATTCTATCCTTCGTGTCTCTTAGGCTCTCCTTCAAAATTTTTATCTCTTTGTGTTGTACTCCAGGAAACTTCTTTAGCTCTGTCTTCCACACCAACTCTTTGTTTAGCCTATCCTCTTAGTTTTCAATGTCAAATGTTACATTTCCTATTTTTACAAGTTCTGTTTGGTTATTCTTCCCCACTAGCATTAAAAATTTATCAACAATTGGTCAACCATGTTTTATTTCTAATCCCCCCTTTCCTTTTTTTTTTCTTTTTTTTCTGGTCCTGGGGATTAAACAAAGGGCCTCACACATACTAGGCAAGCACTCTGCCTCTGAGCTACTTCCTCCCATATTATTTTGAAGCAAATTCCAGACATTTACAATTTTATTTGGTTCTTTTAAATCTCTGCCTACTCTTTTTGACTTTTTATTCTTCGCTTATGTTTTAAAATTCTTTTGAATATTTACTTTATATATTCTTAAATATTCTTTAAATATTTATAGTCTCTAAATAATAATTCCATTATGTTTCTGCTTATTCATTGGTGGGTTTACCCTCCTGTATTTTTATTTTTTAAATGTTTAAATTTTTTATTTTTTAAAATTATACATGACAGTATATTTTGACATATTTACAAAAACATGGAGTATACATTATTCTAATTAGGATTCCAGTCTTGTGGTTGTACATGATATGGAGATTCACTGAGGTATATTCAGAAATAAGCCAATCCCCCACAAACCAAAAGTTGAATGTTATTTCTGATATGTGGATGCTAACACACGAGGTGGGGGGAGGAAGTAAAGAATAGAAGTTCAGTGAATAGACATTAGAATGAAACTACCCTTATGAACTTTAAAAATTTTGGATGAAAGTTCATGTTGGATAGAATTCATCCCTAAGCTTCTAAAATACATTTTAATAGGTTTGAATTTGGCCTCAAACTATTTATTTATTTATTTATTTTATTTTATTTTATTTTTAACTGGGAACAGAACTCAGGGACGCTCAACTGCTGAGCCACATCCCCAGCCCCATTTTGTATTTTATTTAGAGACAGGGTCTTGCTAAGTTGCTTAGCACCTCACTTTTGCTGAGGCTAGCTTTGAATTCACGATTCCCCTGTCTCAGCCTTCTGTGCTTTTAGGATCATAAGCAAGCATCATCGTGCCCAGCTCAAACTAATTTTTAAAAACCTCATCAGACCTTAGGTTTCTTTACAGAAGTATTTCTTCTCATTATTTTCTATTTCTTACAGTGCTAAATGGAGGTCTTGAGTATTAAAGATCAGACAGGTGGAAAAAGCATTTTTAAGTGCTTACACTGTATTTAAGAACAATTATTTTTTAATAACAGGTGAGGCATGGAAAATTGAATCAGATTCAGTTATGGGGAAGAGGGTGAGACTGAGTAAGGAAGAAGGGATTTTCATTAAACATGTCTTGCCCCTCAGATTCTGATACGTGTGTTTATATCGAAATCTTTTTGGTAATTACTGTATCAATCAGCATGTCATGTCCTTCAGGTGTGTTGACATGAAAAAAAAAAAAACATGAGTTAAAGAAAAAGGCTAAGTTTCAAAAATTATTCTTGCATAAATTATTTGCATTCATTCCATCAATACTTGGTGAGTGTCTAAATTAAGTATCTTCTGTGATACGGATACAAAGCTAAGCAGCATATATTCCTGTTTGCAAGTGGTTCATAGTTTTATTGGGGAGATGAAAATGTAAATAAATACTGAAAATAAAATGATTTTTTTTTTTAAAGGGAAAATAAAAGATGGAAGGCAGGAGGACAGGTGATCCGAGGAAAAAAAAAATGTTCAAAAGTTTAAGAAGTATATAGTACATTCTAGAGATAGGACACAGTTTCATGTAAGTAAGCCTAGAATATGGGAAATAAGGATAACTCTGGGAAATAATGATAAAAATAATGATAAAAAGGTAAAGCAATGTCACAAAGTGCTTTGTATGACTAACAAAATAATATAATCTTTTACTTGGAAGCTATAGGCAAGCACTGAAGGGTAAAACATGGAGGTCAGATCATCTCAAAGAAGTACAGTAGGGCCCTAGGATCATATTATCTTATGCCTACAAATGCAATAAATATTTGTAGAACAAATAGTCCAAATCTTAGCTCCACATCACTTGGTAGTTTTGGAACTTTAGATAAGTTACTTTTACCTTTCTGGGCCTCAGTTTGCTTACCTGTAAAATATGTACAATGATATGCTATCAATCATTTAGGGTGAATTAAAAGTTAATAGAAGCTCAGCACTAAGGTTTTATTATTTTTGTTGCTGTGATATGTGATTAAGAAAATACAGGCAGAAGGATGAGAAACAGAAACAAGTTATTGAGCTATGATGAAGAATACAGACTTTTGTTTTAGACAGACTAGGCTTTGGTGTCAAGATACTTGTGATGATTTTCAATTCTCCCACTTTCTAGCTGTGTGGCCTGATAAAAGTTAGAAGTCTTGGGACCTCAGTAATCCTAGAACAGCTAAAATAATTATACACATCTCATAAGATTATTGTGAGGATTAAATGAGAAACTATACCTAATGTCTTATTCAAAACCTATTACAGCAATAGAAGCTTCAGTGTAGTATGTGAACATGAATAACTTTTTCAAGAATCTTGTTTGTGAGAAGTCGGTCAGTAGAGCTAGGAGGAAGCAAAAAAAAATTTAATGGAAGGAAGGCAAACATATGCAATAATAATCATAGATAAGAGGAAATGAGGTTAAAATATACAGGTGATAGCAGGTATAACTGATGGAACGAAGTTCCATGAGATTACGAAGAATAGAAACAAGAAGGCAATTTAGATCACAGACTCTAATAGGAATGAGACAGACTTCTTTTTCCGAAATCAAGAACATGTAGAAATTTAGTGAATGGTAGGAGGAGTAAGAAGTCTAACGGGTTTAATCTAATCTATAAAACAGAAGTAAAGGAGTATGAGATGGGGTAGAACACTTGAAGAGATGGATGGAGAAAAGAAAAGTTACTGGTAAGAGTTGGATCTGAAATGTACAATTAACTTTTACAGTATGTCCTACTGAGGGTGGAAACTAAAATCCACAGTAAGTATTACTAACTTCAGCAGTATTGAGCATATCAAAGCAGAGAAGACAGATGGCAGGACTGACTGGCTGTTCTGGATTTCCACAGTATGTATGGTATCAAGGTTGAAGGATGTTATGGGGGCATCAGCAATGAAACAGTTCAGAATAACACTGGCTTTAGGGTACCTGGAGAAGAAAATGAAGTTTGGAAGAGGCTAATAACATGAAAAATATCTAGAAAGTTAAGGAAATGGAAATGTATGATTAAATATTTAGCTTTATGATCATAAAAAAAGAGCCAGGAGTAATAAGAGCTATCATTTAATGTACAACCATCATGTACAGGTATTATTTTAGATGCTTTATGCAATTATCTCACTTAGGAGAACAAGAAATTTGGTATGAAAGTTTAGAATATTGAATTAATATTTCAATGATTTATTATATATTTTATAAACAAAACTAGACAGGAGAAGTTTGAAGATTCCCAACATAATGAAATGATAAATATTTAAAGAGATGGAAATGCTAATTACCCTAATTTGATTATTATACACTGTATACACTGTATCAAATTATCATATGATATTCCATAAATATGCATAATTAAAATAATTTTGGATGAAAACAACAGATTTAAGATGCATAGCAAAATTCACTGCTGAAAGATCCAGGAGTAAGGTACAATGGAGTTGAGTTTCAAGAAATCTGAAATAATCTTGTGTTGAATCAGTTGTGTGTTTTTAAATTCCTCATAACAATGGCAAATGTTAGAGCAAAGGAAAAATCAAAGTCATCCTTAACGAATTTAGCAGAGTGCCTGGTGGTCAAGAAATGAGAAATTAAAAAAGGCCCAGGCACAGTGGTGCACACCTATAATCCCAGCCACCTAGGAGGCTGAAGCAGGAGGATCACAAGTTTGAGGCTAGCTTCAGCAATTTAGAGAGACCCTGTCTTAAGTAAACAAACAAAATGAAATAATAAAATAAAAAGGAATGGGGATGTAGCTTAGTGGTAAATTGTCCCTGATTTAATCCCCAGAACAACAACAACAAGAAAAAAGAAACCCAAAAAACCAACTCATTTTATATACAGCTCATAATCCCCAGAGGAGTCACATAGTCTGAGGAGGATATGACTTGTTAATGACATGTCATATAATAGCAGAATTTGGAAGCAGCAAAAGGAAGGTGAAAACTATATAGTTTCATTACAAGTTAAAACACCAGCATCTAAGATTATTTCAATCTCTCACAAGAGCTTAATTAACCTTTTTATCACAGAAGTGGAAGGGAATTCAAGGACAATGAGAAATTGCACAGCTTTTTTTTTTTAAAGCAGTACTGAAAACTGAACCCAGGAGGTTCTTTATTACTGAGCTACACCACAACTCTTTTTAGACTTGGTCTCGATAAGTTGTCAAGGCTGGCCTCAAACTTGCAATCCTCCTGCTTCAGCCTACTGATTAGCTGGGATCATAAGTGTATTCCCAGCTATTATGTTTATAATATAAAATAATAAACACCAAATATTTTTAAAAAATAAAAGAGAAACTTGATATAATACAGAACTAGTAGTAGTTATTAAGAATTCTGGATTATACCCTAGGCTAGTTATTTAACCTTTAGGCCATAATTTTCTTAATTTGTATAATATGGAAGCCAAATTACATAAGCAATTTAAAAAGAAAAGTGGCAAAATCCAAATGACATCTAACACAGAATTCTAAAACAAAACAAAAAAGACTCCATGTTACCTCCTGAGACAATTCTATGAAACATTGGCACTCCCAAGAATATATTTTGAATCTTTCTAGAAGAATTCTAGATCTAAGTCATTTCTAGAATTATCTTACAAGTTTAAAAATAACTATGATTTTTTTCATGCTTTGTTCATTCAATGGTGCTGGTGATGGAACTCAGGGTCTCATGTATGTTAGGCAAGTGCTCTTACCTTAGAACTTCACCTACAACCTCTATCTATTATCTACTGACAGGATCTCACTAGTAAGTTGTCTAGACTAGTCTTATATTCCTGGACTTGAGTGATCCTCCCGGAATGTCAGAATACTATATAGCTAGGACTACAGGAATAGTCCAAGACTTATACGTTTTTGTATCTTGAAGAGTACAGAAAGAGTACAGATAAAGTTACAGAATGTGACTGAAGACAAACGTGATACATCACATAAAATGTTGGAAATGAACAGGTCTATTTAAAATAACATTTTCTGTAAATATTTCTTTAAACATTTTCCTTAAGTACATATTCTATCAATATAAGGAATCAACATAAGAGTAAAAAGCATATGTAAAAATAAATGTACTGAAGCTGGGTTTGTGGCTCAGTGATAATGTGCTCACCTAGCACTTTTGAGGCCCTAGGTTCAATCCTCAGCACCACAGAAAAATAAATAAATAAAATAATGGCATTGTGTTAAAAAAATGTACAATGTAAACATAAGCAACTACTGTAATAGGAAATGTGGTCTCTGCTAAGACATTTATAATCAAATTAGGGACCAGGAACAAGAATATGAAGAATCTATAGGGTCTAGTTGGCCTGAGAATATGGCTTTACTAAGCCATGCAGTGTCTTCAAAGTTTCAAAGGTAGAACAACTCCAAAGTGAGAAAAAAATGTCTGATGTCACAGAGCAGAAAAATAATTTTAGGTGAAGATCTTAAGTAATGAACAGCCAATAGTTATCACAGACTTTCTAGTGTTCTAAATTTATAGTTTAGATAACTGTAAACTATTTTCTCGTTCCAGATTTTCCAGGCATTCATCATTTTTTGTATTCTCTCTGTGCTTTTATCTTTATATATCATTCAAATCTCCATAGAGAAAAGAGCATTCTATAGGATACTGAATGTCTAGTAGTTCAAAAACTTATTAATATGTAACTACACTAAGACACAAGTTCTTTTTTAAGTATAAAACTCTAACAATAACCTTACTACAAGTAAAACCCCCCAGTTAGTCATTTTCATTTTCTTTTCTTTCCTTTTTTTTTGGTATCAGCTATGGAACTAACTCAGGGGCACAGGGGCACTTTACCACTAAGATATATCCCCAGCCCTTCTTATTTTGAGACAGTCTCACTAAATTGCTAAAGCTGACCTCAAACTTGTAATCCTCTTGCTTCAGCCTCCCAAATTGCTGGGATTACAGGCATGCACCACAGTGTCTGGTTTTAACATGGATTTAATCCTCACATATCTCACTGAAATAGATGATATAAAAGATATGGAAACTAAAGCATTTTGTTAAGTACATACATTTAAGCGGCAGATATAATTTTGAACCAAGAAAAGCAGTAATAAAGGTCTGAGCTAGGATGCTTGCTTTGAAGATTTAACTGGAAAAACATCTCAATAAAAGCTGGAGCTATAATGGCCAAAACATTTTCATAGATTACATCATCATTAGGCCTTGTAAATCTGCTTTCTGAATATTATATAATAAAAAGCTTAAATTTTTTTGGCATAAAGTTATGATTAAGTTTTAATATTTTCCTCCCATACTCAGAGAATGAATTTGAATCTAAACTCAAGTTATCACTGTAGATCTGTATGTACTGTGACAAGTTAATTTCTATTGAGTTCTACAGTCACAGAATGAACTCTATCTATTTATAGCATTCATGAAAGACATTGAGACACAGGGAGAGAGAAATGACTTGAATGTAACTTGAGTGTTAAGAGCTCCTTTCTTTTTCTTTTCTTTCTTTCTTTTTTAATATGGGGGACTGAACCCAGGGGTACTTAACCACTGGGTCACACCCCAGCCCTTTTCATTTTTTATTTTGAGACAAGGTCTCACTTAGGACCTTGCCAAGTTGCTGAGGCTGGCTTTGAACCTGTGATACTGCTGCCTCAGCTTCTCAAGCCACTGGGATTACAGGTGTGTACCACTGTGACAGGCTCAGAGCTCCTTTCAAACCCAGCTCTGATAAGACAATGTCAGAAGAATCACTTCAGTGATTAGGCTGTGTGTTATTAAAACAACAAATACGATTCAATATTAGATTTCACCTAGTTGTTGACTTTTCTAGTTTAATATAAACTATACATTTTCAAATAAATGCACAAATGAAAACTATGGTAGGAATCTGATATTTACCAGTATATAAAAATAGACTTCTGTATAACTCATCACATGAGAAATATATAAAAAAAACCCTAAGTTCTTTTATTCTTATTAAGAATAAAACTTCTTAAAGTCTTCCAAAATAATAAAACTCTCAAAACATTAAGAATGAATTTAAGTATAATGAAAATTCAAGTAAAAAATTTTCTCATCTTACCCTGTCTAGTTCCAGTGTAAACTTCTGGTCCCATGACTGATTGGAAATGGGTTTCCAGCTAGTTTGACCAACCACAGTATTATCTAGCTTCAAAACAGCACAGACATCATCTGTAATTGAAATTTATCAGCTTACTTAAAAACTTTAAACATAGTACCACTATTTGATAGCCCTGAAAATCTTAAGATTCTTTGAAAATATGGTTTTTCATATTCAATACCATAGCTTTTGAATCTTAAATTGCTATATAAACACTCCCACTACTCTTTCAAATTGTCGTGTTTGATAAAACATAAATGGTAACTGTTATCTAGTTTGTACATAAAATAATGCGAATAAAAGGACTACCAGGTGACCTGTAGTTGTTTGCCACCATGGATTATCAATAATCCAGTTTTTCTTCATTTACACTTGTTTATATTTAGAGTTTACAGCCTAAAACAACTCTTTATTCTCACATTTTTCTCAAAGCCTCTAAGCACAAGCAAGTACAGAGAAGTTCATTTTTTAAATATTTTTTAGTTGTTGATGAACCTTTATCTTTATTTCTTTATATGTGGTGCTGAGAATCAAACCCAGTGCCTCACACATGCTAGGCAAGTGCTCTACCACTGAGCCACATCCCAGCCCTTCAAGTTCACTTTTGTACTCAAAACTAAGTTCAATTGTCATGTGCTTTTCCATCCTAGTTATACACTTATTTATAGCTTATAACTATACTTCAGAGTGTCTCCAAAGTGCTTCCTAAATATTTTTTTTCATTTTATTCTCCTCAATTCTTGCCCTCTGACTCCTATCAAAGTTGACTTGTAGGTTGATACCTCCAATACATAGGTTTGGTAGTTAGTTATGCAAATTTCAATATTAGGTGTGTGTGTGTGTGTATGTGGACTGAATTCAGGGTCACTTGATCACTGGGCCATAACCCCAGCCCTATTTTGTATTTTATTTAGAAACAGGGTCTTACTGAGTTGCTTAGTGCCTTGCTTTTGCTGAGGCTATCTTTGAACTCACAATCCTCCTGCCTCAGCCTGCAGGCCACTGGGTTCAATATTAGTTTTGAAGTATCACCAAACCATTAAAAGAATCATGGTATGATCCTATAAGAACAAGTCTCATCGTCTCTGTGTATTTTTCAGCTGGGCATAAAGAGTGATTTTCCAATATTTCATTCTTCCAAAAGAATTACCATTATTTGTCATTCATTCAGACATTTTCAGTAAAATAAAATCTGTTGCCCTTTTGCTTCCTATTATTACAGGTTTTAATTTTTTTTTTTTTTTGCGGTACCGGGGATCAAACTCAGGGCCTTATACTTGCAAGGCAAGCACTCTACCAGCTGAGCTATCTCCTCAGCCCCCAGGTTTTAATATTTTTAATTAAATTATACAAATTATAATTTTCAAGTTTTTTGTTCCACTTGGACACTTTCCATTCTTTTCTGTCCCCAATGATAATTCCCTTGTCTAGTCCCTTTCATTTGTTAAATACTTTAAAAAAGTGTGGTTACTGAACTGGATAAGTCATCAGTTTTTAGGAGATTTCGACTACTTCCACTTTTACTTTTACTCGTTCTGCTCATGAAAGATGATCTGGTTTCACTTGGACTCCAACCAGGCAGTGCAACTGATGTTGCTTTCGATCGTCCAGGGACATTCTCCAGGATGTCTTGGCAGCCCATAAGACGAACTTCCAAAGTACCTGGTAGCATAAATAAAAATAAATATCAATTCTTAATATATAGAACTATGTTTCTGCTATGTATTCAGAAAGAGAAAAAAAATAAAATAAAAACAACCTGGTAAAATAGCAAAAACTCTTCTCCCACAGGACCTGTGAGGTTAACTATTCAATTTCCTGTTTTACTCAGAGAAATCACTGAAAACTTTAATAAAGACAACTGTAAAATATTTTACATAAAAGAATAATACCTCCCAAAGCTGTCTGTAGGGCATAAAATAAGTTACATAAGCCTCTTATGTATTTGAACACTCATTTCTATAATTACACAGAAAAATTCTAGAATTATGTGGATAAAGAACGTTGAGAGAGGAACATAAAGTGAAATAATACATCTATTAAAATAGCATAAAAAATGTATAAAGGAAGTCTGATAATGTGAATAACAGCTGTGTTTAGTAGTATTCAGCTAACAAAGAAAAGGACTTCACAGATTTTATACATAAACAGCCACTATTCTGTATGAGATGTAAAATTCAAATATTATCTTTCCATTCTGACAGGTTAGTCAGATAATTATGGGTTGTAATTAAGCATAAAATAATTGCTACTTTCTTAGGCAAATAAAAGGCTAAAAGCGTTCAAAAGGAAAATGAGAAATTATGACTTAGGCTATCTGGAGATGAAGCTTTGTCATGATTTGGGCTATACTATACTAGAATAAAAAATGTTGCTTTAAGGGTTAGAGAGTGATAGAGTGATAGAATATAATGGTAGAGTGGTTGCTTAGCATGCCCGAGGCTCTGGGTTTAATCCCCAGAACCACACACACACAGAAAAGTTGCTTTAGTAGTAACATTTCAAATGTTGCCCACAGAATAAAACTTCAGGAATATTTCCTAGTCAAGTTGTCCCATCAAATTTAAAAAACTAAAACTATGTTTATTTAAAGTTTTTGATTATTGAAAAGTAACCAAAGGACGTACATTTCTAACCAAGTAGTAGTAACAAAGTCTCCCAATTAAAATAACTTAAAAAAAATGAGATGGTATATGAAAATAAGGGTTAAAGATACTGGACATCAGCACTGAAGAACTATGATCCTTGAAAAATGGGAAACAAATAGGCAAGTCCTAGGATTGTTCCCACTTACTATCTCAAAAGTTTTCAAGACTCAGTGAAGGGAAGGTAACTCAGGTGGAGCCAAGTTGCGAAGACAAATCAAGAGTACAAGGACAGCAAAGCTGCTAGAGTTCACAGGTAAAGGAAAGATATTCCCAAGGAGAGAACTCCTGAGACCTTCAGAAGGTCTCCCCCATAATTTATTCCAAGTACTAATCAGTATTTGTTTATGAATAAAATGTGTGAGGAAGGGGAACCATCTGAAAAATCAGAAAGAGCAATACTCAGTGTACACAGGGAGGAAAGCATGTCCTTACCAAGTAGGACTGAAAATCTCAATTCCTGGAACACTGGAGAATCTTGCCCCAGCAGAAATACCCTAAATGATGCTCTTGTTATACATAACAAATGTTAAAAAGCAATACTGAAAAGGTCAAATTATTTCCAAGTAACTCTGTCCTAGAACAAAGTTTAAAAATATTTACAGGAAATTAAAAAGTATCTAGCACTCAACAAGGTAAAATTCAAAAATGTCTTCCATCTAATCAAAGATAAGCAGGTATATTTGTTTTCCATCACTGTTCCAATTACAACAAAGTTAGGAGCCTGATACAGATGTTAAAATTTGCAGACAAGAACATTAAAGTTATTATAACTATATTCCATCTGTTCAGAAGTTGAACAGACCACATGGAAGAAATAAAATAGACCCAAACTCAAATTTGTACAGGGAACTCAAGGAGAATGATGTCTGAGATGTCTTTAAAAGTCCACTGAATAGAACTGGTGGTAGATTAAATATTTAAAACAAAAGATTGGTGAAGTTGAAGACACAGCAATAGAAATGACCAAAAGTGGAAGACTGGAAAGACTTGAGAAGGGAAAAAAAGAACAGAATATATGTTAATGATGAATTTTACATCATGTAGCCTCATATATGTGTAATTGAAGTTCCTGATAAAGAGCAGGGAGAATAGGGGACAGAAAATATGTATGAAAAAAATGAATAGGTAAAAATTCTCCAAATTTGATGAAAACTATAACCTAAGAAGTTCAAGGACTACCAAACCAAAGAAACACAAGTGAACTACACCATAAGCCAATTTCTCAAAAGCAGTGATAAACAGAAAACACTAAAAGTAGCAAAAAAAAAAAAAAAAAAGCCATGCCACATACAGAGGAATAATGATGATGATGATAATAATAATAATAATAATAATAAAATAAAAAGGAGGAGGAGGAGGAGGCAGATTTCTCATTGGAAATAATGAAAGTAAGACTAGGTACTTTAATAAATGTGTGTAGTTTATTGTATGTCAATTAAAAGTCAATAAAATTGCTCTCAAAACTGGATACTGATGATAGTGACACAATCATATAATTAAAAAGTCATAAAATTGTACATTTAAAATGGGTAAATTCTATGGAATGTAAGTATGCCTCAAAATACCTGTTAAAAGGTGGGGAAAGAGATAGAATTTTAGTCTTTTTCATGTTTTGCTATGCTGCGGAGATCTTATTTTACTATAAAGTGATAAGACAAACTAAGTATAGTGGGTATAATTTTTATTTTAGTTCAAAAGAAACAACTTTGTTGTATTTGTTTTTTATTTGCCTTTTTTGGTTAAACTGGCAAACTTTGCTCATTTCCACTGTAAATGCTTAGCTGTAAAAAGTCATCCTGGGGAAACTGAAAACATCTGGCTACTACTTCAAACCCTGGTAGCTTATTAAATATTTTAGTAATTTCAATATATCAGAACATGACAATGCTCACCACCTGCTTTCATTTAGAACAAAACAAATCTGGAGGGAGTTAAGATCTTTATTAAACATCTAGAAGTTTCTTTATTTTATGAGGTGACATAACTGCAATTGCATGTAACCACATTAGAAATAGCTTAAAACTACATTCTTTACCTTCAAAACCCAAAATGTGAAATTTTTACAAGCAAATGCAAGAAATGCTTATATTCATAAGTAGCAGTTGTAAATTACAATAGAATAAGTAAATGTACTTTTATTTCTTTTCACTGATTGGAAAAACTAATAGCTATTTTACTATTTCAGTATTACATGTCGGTACAACTGAGTTAACATTTTTTGATTGTGAAGATATTTCCTCTTATCAAAACTAGTAAATTAAAAAAAAAAAAAAAAAAAAAGTAAATTCTGCTAGGCCTGGTGGTGCACACGCCTGTAATCCCTGCTGCTCGGGAGGCTGAGGCAGGAGGATCTCAAGTTCAAAGACAGCCTCAGCAAAAGCCAGGCACTAAGTAACTCAGTGAAAGCCTAAAATACAAAATAGGGATAGGGATATGGCTCAGTGGTGGAGTGCTCCTGAGTTCAACCTCCAACACTCCCACCTCCCCCAAAAAACCTAGTAAATTCTCACAATATAGAGCAAAAAAACTGAATTATACCCTACATCAAAGTAACAACAAATTTGTGAATTTCAATGTTATAATCATATAACCACTAAAAAACTAGAGTTAAATGAGACAAACCACAAATAGAAAGCAGTAAAACAATTCAGAACAGAAAATGCTCTGTATTTATCCATGTTTATCTTTTATCATATCTAATCCTTTATAAATGCTATTTCTCTTCTTGGTTATTCTACATTCAGTTAATGATCCAGTAGGTGCTTAAGAAACTTAAACATTTTTTTAAACCAAACTGCCTTAAAAATTACAGGGTATTTTTTAGAATTGTGAATTATATCATTTTAAATAGAGTTTAGTAAGGGAATAAATGATAGAAGAAAGAACTGAAAGGAGTTTATATAACTGAAGAATAGAATAGAAAAGGGAAAAAAATTCCAGACTTAGCCAAGACTATATGGCTTTATTACTTTTCTAGAAATATCATTAATTTCCAAATAATCATACGTTAAATCATACTTTAATAAATGAATCATTCAGAATCATCAAGAATCATCCAGAAGTTCTTGAGTATCAACAATGTGTTCAGCACTAAGCCAAAAGATGACAAGAAGTATAGTCTCTGCCTAATTATTGAATACTATGTAACAGATACTCATTGCATGTATAAAACACCCTGTGCTAGTGGCTAGGATTATATGTAAGTCAATGACGAGGTCTTTGTTCTTTATGGGTCTGTACTGCAGTTTTGATTTTAAAAAATATGAACAGTAAAAAGATGGATAATAAGGCAAAGACATTTAAAAAGAGAAGACTGTGCATAAACTAATTTAAGTAATGGTAGGAGTTGTATAAAATACAAAACAGCTAGAAAGATAAACCCGTATTTTAATAGAGCTTGCTGACCTTTTTCAGTAACAGTGCTGTAATGTTTACAATCATTTTTCACTGCACCTAGGACACATACATCTAAGAGCTCTGTTTATTAAATAACAATTGTGTTTACTGACATAGGATATCACTGACATTTTAAGATACTTGAAAAATAATACACATAACTTAAAAGAAAGAAGTTATTTATTTTTTTTAAACCAGGGATTGAACTGAAGGGCATTTAACCACTGAGTCACATCCCCAGCCCTTTTTTCTATTTTATTTAGAGACAGGGTCTCACTGAGTTACTCAGCACCTCTCTAAGTTGCTGAGGCTGACTTTGAACTCACAATCCTCCTGCCTCAGCCTCCCGAGTAGCTGGGATTAAAGGCGTGTGCTATGGCACCTGGCTATAGAAAGAAGTATTTTTATTTTATTCTCAAGTAAGCAAGATTACTTCCTAATGGGATATGAGCACTCTACAACTTCTCAAACTTTTCAATCAGTTTGAAAATTGCCACTTTGATTTCCATAATTTTCACATGCATTTAAAAAAAATCCACAGCAACCAAGGAAAATCCAGCTTCACAAATATATGACCATTACTGAGCCTAATATTCAAACAACACCTTGAGTTAGTAGTCTGAATAGTGACTATATTGGAGTAATGCTGTTTTTCTTTAAAAAATTAAATATTCAATTGTACCCATGAACTCATCTTGGCATCCCAAGGTGCCTTAGATTTAGAAACTCAATTTAGGAACTACAGGTTTAGACTGATTCTAATTAGTGGCAACAGCAAAGTTTAACTAGAAATTTTTCCTTTAAGCTTTAAAGTTTGCCATAATACAAAACTGATTAATTCTATTCACAGTAATTAGAATATGATAGTATGCTAGGCAATATTGAAAATCTTCATAACTTTAAAATATTAAATGATACTATTTTTAAGAAAAAACAGTCACTGACATCAACATTAATAAAAACATTTTAGGATTCTAGAAAGTCTGTGTAACAAAAATATGCTATATTTATCTGGGCCATAAATGCAATTGTAGGTGATAGAGAAAATGATGGAGATCTGGAAAGTCCAAGGACAGCCTCCTAACAGAAATACAGGGGAAAAAAGTGTTAGAATAAACTTTTATCAGAATTCTGGAAACTAGCTAACGGATGAAGTAAATGCTTAAGTCATAATCAAAAAAGGCAAGGCAATGGTAAGAGCTTTATGGGGGTTTAATTTACCCTTCTCTGCACTCCTCCTTCCCTCTTAATGTTAAGCTCAGTGGCAGGCTTAAAGATGACAGCCTATGTTCCTGGTGTAGGCTCCTGGTGCTGGAGTAGAGAGAGAAGCTCTCATTCTCAAAGAAATGTAATTGTCTGCTTTGACATGTATGTGGGATCCCTAAAGGACTTACATCAAAGATTTATCTTTATTGCACCCAACTAGAAAATCTCTAAGGGCAGAGAATCAGCTAATTGGAGGGCATATGTCAAAAACATTTAAGAAATCAGGGTACAGGATCTCAGTTGGGGCAAACAACAGATAAGCCAAAACGCCAAGAAAGTGAAATGCTTTGGGGAATAAGGGTTTGCAATGTTTCCACATATTACTCTGTATACATACACACACACACACACACACACACACACACACACACACAGCCAAAAGAGAAATCCTGGAACCAAAAAATATGATAAAATGAAAAAAGTGATAAAATGAAAGAAGTGATTTGAGCAAGTAGAAGGAAAATTCAGTATACTTGGTGATAGTTCAACTGAAATCACCCAGTCTTAGGAGCAGAAACAAAAAAGAATGCAGAAAAATGCAGAACCTAAATGAAATGTGAGATACCAGATAGCACACAAACACAAATAGTGGAAGTAAGTTCCAAAGGAAAAGAAAGCGGAAAGAATAATGTTTGAAGAAATAACGGCTGAAAATCTCCCAAATTTGTTGAAAGACACAAACCTGCACATCAAGAAACTCAAAGACTCTAAAAAGGATACACTATTAGAATGTGTCATTACACTTAGAATGTGTCATTCTAAGACACATTACAATCAAAAAGTGAAGAGACAAAGATAAGGAGAGAATCTTGTAACTCATCACTCACAAGGAATCTTCATTAATTAACAACTAATTTCTCATTAGAAACCATAAATGTCAGGAGGGAGTAGAATGACACTTTTAAAGTGGTGAAAGGAAAAAAGCTGTCAACTAGCAATCCAGGTTATAGTAAACCCATCACTCACAAATAAAGGAAAAATTAAAGATCCTCAGATTAACAAAAACTAAAATAGCTCATCAATAAGAGAACTGCTCAGAAGAAATGTAACTTAAATCATTCAAATTAAAATAAAATTAAAAAAAAAAACACTAAGTAGCTTGAAATCAAAGAAAAAATAACAGATTAACTATACAAGAAAATATAAAATCAATTACTACTATGTTGGTTTGTAACTCTTATGATTTAAATGACAAAGCAAAAAATTATAATCCAGGTAAATGAACACATAGGTACAGACATAATTTGTGACAACAACAATGCAAACAGGGGGAAGGTGCACCTATAAAAGAACAGAGTTTTGTAGGCTACTGAGTTACCAGGGTTAACAACTAAGAAAAAAATAAAACCATACATAGGTGTTTACAGAAGCTTAACTTACAACTGCCAAAACTTAGAAGCAACTAAGATGTCCTTCCATAAGTGAATGGATAAATAAACTTGTACACTGATTTTGTGAAATGATTGTTTTAAAAAAAAAAAAAAAACTGTCAAGACATGAAAAGAAACTTAAAAAGTATTACCAAGCAAAAGAAACCATCCTGAAAAGACTACATATTGTATGATTCCAACTATATGACATTCAGGGGAAAAACAAAACCCTAAATAGTAAAAAGATTCATGGTTGCCAAGGTTGGAAGGTTGGGGAAGGGAGGTATGAACAGGCAGACACAGAATTTTTAGAGCAGTGAAACTATTCTGTATGATACTATAATGATAGATATATGTCATTGTACATTTGTCATAATCCATAGAATGCAAAACACCATGAGTGAATGCTAATGGAAGCGGTGGCCTTTGGGTGATAATGATATGTCAATACAGATTCACCAAATATAAAAAATGTGTCAATCTGGTAAAAGATGTTGATGGTAAGGGAGGCTGTGCACATGTAGAAATGGGATTTATGAAGAATTTCTATAGTTTCTGTTCAATTATTCTATGAACCTAAAAATATTCTAAGAAACCAAATTTATTAAATATAAAAGGAAACAAAGTAGACTAGAAAAATTCAAACAAAAAAAGGCAATATCATAAGAATTCAGAAAACAAAAAGATTTAACTTTTGTAGGAAACAAACAGCAAAATGGCAGAAGTAAGCCCTTTTGTTGTACAAAAAACAATTTGGCTGGTTTTTGTCCCTTGTTTGTGGAAAGAAGTCTCTAAATCGTGGAACAGCACCAGAAATAGGAATGTCTGTCCTCTTCGTGGTGGAACCCTTACATCACACCTGAGTTTACGCTAATAAAGTTAACTCAAGGTAGGTCCCTAGACATTTCAGGATGGGGGACAACCACGATAGAAAACACTAATTATATTACTAAGGGGTTGACCTCCAGGGCAGGGCATGAGGTTAGAGATTGAATTCAATCACATGGCAATGATTTACTCAGTCACACCTATGTAATAACAAAGTTCCAATAAATGCTCAGGGCTCAAGTGAATTTCCTCATTAGTGACAGACACCAATGTGTTGGGAAGTTGATGCATCCTAAGGACATGAAAGCTTCATGTTTATGACCTTTCTAGATCTTGCCCTATGTGTCTTGTCCTTTGAATGATTTAATCTGTATCCTTTATAATAAAACTGCCATAACGCTTTCCAGAGTTCTGTAGGTTGTTCCAGTGAATACTGAGCTTAAGCAGCAGAATTAGTATCCCAGAATTGGTAGTCAATTGGTTAGAAGGGCAAGTTACCTGGGAACTCTAAGCTTGCAGGTTAAGTGAAAGCAATGTTGTGGGGGACTATGTCATAAAACTATAAAATTTAACCTAACTTCCAGTAGTTAGCATCAGAATTTATTGCATCTTTTCAGTAATTACCTTAAATGTAAATGACAAAACTGTTCCACTGAGAGACACTGGAAAAACAGATTTTAAAAATGATCAAATTATACATTACCTAAAAAGAAACTCACAATTTGATGCAAATTACACATATAGATTGAAAGTGTTAAGAACAGAAAAAAGATTCAGTGTGCACAGACACAAACCCAAATAAATACAATTTTCTCATACTAGACAAAGGTGCCAAAAATATGCAATGGAGAAAAGATAGCGTCTTCAACAAATGGTGCTGGGAAAACTGGAAATCCAAATGCAACTAAATGAATGCAACTAAATGCAATGAAACTAAACCCCTATCTCTCACCCTGCACAAAACTCAACTCACAATGGATCAAGGACCTTGAAATCAGACCAGAGACCCTGCATCTTATAGAAGAAAAAGTAGGTCCATATCTTCACCTTGTTGGCTTAGGATCAGACTTCCTTAACAGGACTCCCATAGCACAAGAAGTAAAAGCAAGAATCAATAATGGGATAGATTCAAACTAAATAGCTTTCTCTCAGCAAAGGAAACTATCAGCAATGCGAAGAGAGAGCCTACAGAGTGGGAGAATATCTTTGCCACTCATACTTCAGATAGAGCACTAATCTCCAGAATATATAAAGAACTCAAAACATTCTACACCAAGAATACAAGTAACCCAATCAACAAATGGGCTAAGGAAATGAACAGACACTTTACAGAAGAAGATCTATAAGCAATCAACAGATATATGAAAAAATGTTCAACATCTTTAGTAATAAGAGAAATGCAAATCAAAACTACACTAAGATTCCATCTCACCCCAATTAGAATGGCCATTATCAAGAATACAAGCAACAATAGGTGTTGGAGAGGATGTGGAGAAAAAGGTACACTCATACATTGCTGGTGGGACTGCAAATTAGTGCAGCCACTCTGGAAAGCAGTGTGGAGATTCCTTAGAAAACTTGGAATGGAACCACCATTTGACCCAGCTATCCCACTCCTTGGCCTATACCCAAAGGACTTAAAATCAGCATACTACAGAGATACAGCCACATCAATGTTCATAGCGGCTCAATTCACAATAGCCAGACTATGGAACCAACCTAGATGCCCTTCAATTGATGAATGGATAAAGAAACTGTGGTATATATATACAATGGAGTATTACTCAGCTATAAAGAATAATAAAATTATGGCATTTGCAAGAAAATGGATGAAACTGGAGAATATCATGTTAAGTGAGATAAGCCAATCTCAAAAATCCAAGAGAGGAATGATCTCACTGATAAGCAGATGATGACACTTAATGGGGGGTGGGAGGGGGACAAGAATGGAGGAAGGAGGGACTGTATAGAGGGAAAAGAGAGGTGGGAGGGGTGGGGGGAGAAGGAAAAAAATAACGGAATGAATCAAACATTAAAAAAAAAGATTCAGTGTGAATAGAAACCAAAGTCAGCAGGGATAGCTCTAATATCAGACAAAACAGACTATGTAAAACTTAAGGAAGACAAAGAAGGACATTATGTGTTGATAAGAGTCGATCCATCAAGAAGATATAATTAGAAACATAATGTACCTAATGACAGAGCCCCAAAATATAGAAAACAAAAATTTGTATAATTGAAGGACGAAATATAGCCTGTTCCACAAAAACAAATGGAGATCACAACTTCACTTTCAATAATGGAGGACCTACTATTATACCTATAATCATCAAGTAGTAAAAGAAAAGTGTTGGGATAGAGTTACCATATAATCTAGTAATTACAATCCTAGGCATGTATATACCACTCCCCAAAATAGAAAGCAAGTGTTTAAAAAATACCTGCACACAAATTTTCATAGTGGCATTGTTCACAATAGTCGAAAGGTAGAGCGAGCCCAAATGTACTGACAAGTGGTTAAGCAAATGTGATATATACCCATGAATTTACGTATTATTCGGCCATAAAGGGAATGAAGTACTGAACGAACCTTGAAAGGAATATATACTAAATTAAATACGACAGATGCAAAGGCCACAAATTATATAATTCTGCTTATATGAAATATCTAGAACAAATAAATGAATAGACAAAAAGCCAATGAGCGTTTGCCAGAGGACAGGAAGAAAGGAAAAAGGAAGTGTCTGCTTGAGGTTTCCATACAGGATGATAAAAAATGTTCTAGAACAATAAAGTGTTGATGGTTGTACAACAAAATGAATATACTAAATGCCTCTGAATTGTATAATGTAAAAATGATTAAAACATTTTATGTTATGTGAATCATCACAATTTTTAAAAAGTCTACACTTCTCAATTACCGATTTCCCCAATTATTAATCCAGGACCACACACACACCACACACATATACACATAAAACAATTCAAAAAACAGGAGATGTGTATAACATACCTGTTAATGCTGCTGGTTTGGATAATGTACTATACTGGTTTTGTGTAGATATCATGCTTTGACGAGGACTTAGTGTTGGTGATGCAACAAGTGAAAGCTCCTCAATAATAATACTGCTTTTGGGATGATTCTTAGGAAGTTCATTTAATCTTTGCTCTAATGAATACTTTAAAAGGTCCAACTTCTGACTTGATTCATTAAATCTTGCTTGAGCCTTGCAAGAGGAAAAGACAATTATTGTCATTTAAATAATTACATTCTTTGAATATTATACTGAAATATACTAAAATATTTATTTAGAATTACTTCTGAAAGTGCTTTTCTATCTGTTACTTTTCCTGAGCCGAGTAATTTCATTACATTCTTTGCACCTTCTGCTACTGCAAACTCTATCCTAAAATGATGTCTTAATTCTTCCATCCGAAGTTCAAGAGGACTTATCACTGGTTTTGCTAGAGGGGGAAAAAACATAAAATTTTATTCATTAATTGAACATTTATTTGACTTTCTAACTTGCATGATTGGAAAACATGAAAAAAAAAGGAATTCCTCTGACATTATAAAAATGTTAGTCCTTAAAATCAATACACACTGAAATAATGCTGGGCATGGTGGCACATGCCTGTAATCCCAGAGACTCGGGAGGCTGAGGCATGAGAATTACAAGTCAAGGCCAGCCTCAGCAACTTAGAGAGGCCCTAAGCAACTTAGTGAGACCCTGTCTCAAAATAAAAAATAAAAAGGGCTAGGAATGTGGCTCTATGATTAAGCACCCCTAGGTTCAATCCATGGTATCAAAAAACAAAACAAGGGCTGGGGAGATAGCTCAGTTGGTAGAGTGCTTGTCTTGCAAGCACAAGGCCCTGGGTTCGATCCCCAGCACCACCCAAAAAAAAAAGTACAACACTTAAGTAATAATAGAGGTTTAAATTTAGAGCCTTACATTTTACCCATTATGAATCTACATCACAAATTTGAAGGAAACAAAAAGATTTCAGAACTGAGATTACTATGTTATCATAACATCATGAGACCAAACCACAGTTGGTACTCCATACCTGCAAGCTCTACATTAGGGGAATAAATTATTCCAGGATCAAAAATACTCGGGGCAGGGGGGAGGTGCCCATGTGTTGAACAAGCACACACAAATTTTTTTGTCAATATTTCCAGCTGCTACACTGTAACAGCTATTTACATAGCATCTACATTGTATTAGGTACTATAACTAATCTAGAGATAATTTAAAGCATGTGGAATATGCATTCATTTTATGGAAATACCATACCATTTTATATAAAGGACCAGAACACTGGTGAATTTTAGTATCCATCAGAGGTCCTGGCATCAATCCCCCAAAGGTACCAAGGGAAAACTACAGTTTCTAGTCCTACTTAAGAGCGACTAGCTGTAAAGATTCCTTCGGGAATAAAAAACAAAACAAAACAAAAAACCACACACAACAAAAAAAAAAAAAAAATGGACAAAACAAAGCCATACTCTTATTTAGGCAGCTACAAATTAAAAAAATATAAAGCACTGATACTTTATTAAAATGAAGAAATATGTTCGAGATCAATATCTTCCTGAAATACGAGTGTCAAATATCTGAAACCATTTGTCCCACATGAAGAGAGTAAAAATCTATGAGAAAAAGACAAAACAAACAACAAAACACCCTAGTGCTTTCTCCCCCATAACTCTGAACCACTTTCTCTTTACTATGTAAGATTTAGTTAGCACTCTAGGCCCATAAAAGGATAATGACATTATATCTCTATTCCATCACCATTATCAAAAGCCAATTCATTGGTCTGGACTGCCTGAAGAATCTGCATTCGTATGACTTCTATTTTTGTCTTGCTGTCCTGGAGCAGTTGCTGAGCTGTGCCATGGAGTTTGCGATCCTATTAAAAGTAAGTTTGAAAAGGTAAGCAGATAAAGGGACAAATGAAACATTCTTGTATCTTTTAAATAGATAGACTGATACAGCAGTAAGTAAAAAAGAGTTAAAAGAACTGTGAGCACTATTAACATAATTCTGTGGGTATATTTACAAAAAAAAAAAAAAGCCACTTAAACTTATAGGGGATAAGAGAAAAACAACTCCATTAGTTAAGACAATGGAAAAAATAAGTAATATTTGCTACTCTTGTGTTTTTTATAGAACACACGGAACAAAGTGGAGAACCTCCAGGAGTTAGAAAAAGCAAGGAAACAGATTATCTTCTGAATTCTTCAGGAGGTAATGTAGCCCTGTCAACAACTTTATTTTATTTATTTTTTGGTACCAGGATTGAACCCAGGGGCACTAGACCACTGAGCCACATCCCCAGCCCTATTTTGTACTTCAGAGACAGGGTCTCACTAAATTGCTGAGGCTGGCTTTGGACTTGAAATCCTCCTGCCTTGGCCTCCTGAGCAGCTGGGATTACAGACATGCACCACTGTGCCCAGCAACACCTTGATTTTTAGCTCAGTGAGATCTACTTAATAATTACATAATAAATGTGTTGCTTTAAGTCACTAAATTTGTGGGATTTATTACAACAACCACAGAAAACTAATATAGAAACTTTAAAAAATCAGAAGTTAATATCATTTGCTTAGAGAATTATAATAGTTGTCAATATGGGTACCTACAGAAAAAAGAAATAATAGATAAAACTAAGCATCAAATTATGAAGTACTTATTCTTAAAGAAAGGCAATCTTTACATATTATTTAGGGATCTCTACCTTTACCACTTATGCAATCTGTATTAATTTGGAAATAAAACAGTACATAATCAACTTCTACCAATACCAGAACCTGAGAGATAAGCATCCAGCTGGGCAGTTTCATTCAATAAACCAAACACATAAATATACTGTTATGACACTGTCTAAAGGGGAGGATGAAGATAAGTATGATGTGGTAGTAGTTTTGCTTTTATATAAGGGAAGAAAAGTGAGCTAAAATATTGTGTCAAATACCAAACACAAAGTAATATATCATGGAGAAAAAAACAATTAGCAATTTGTGAATATTTCTTCCACTTCTTTCCTGTTCCCCAAGTCAGTTGTTTAAGGAGCTTCTAGCCAGATTTTATTCTCTAATAAAGTATTTGGATTTCACACCAAGGAGTCAAGCTCCAACAGTTTACTAAGTACCTTAGATATCAGCTTATCCCATAAAGTAGACACGTACATGAACACCACATTCACATTAACTATTTGTGCTTTAATAATAAAATACTAGCTTGAATTTGGCATTTGTCTATGACATATTATATATGCTTTTATGAATGTAATCATTCACCCTCCAAATTTAAAAGGAAAGTACATTTTCCTATGGTAATTCTTCCATCTATCTAGTAGTAGGGATCCCGGACAAGTAGAAGATTTAAAATAACTATTTGAGATCAAACCAAAGTTAAGAGAAAAACAGTATCTCAAAGCTAAAAAATTAATATTCTGCCATCAGACAGACATGAGCTCAAATTGTATTATATGCAAAATTGGCCATTTTCTGAAAGCCCTGGGTTTCTTGCAGAAACTATGTAAAAGTGGACATTACTCTAAAATACAGAGCTTTTCTAAAGCATTAGATGACAGTAAAATTGTATTACTTAGCATTTAAATGTCATTAAAACATTTTTTTAGAGCAATAAAAAGAATGTTTAAGTATCTTATTTCAATGAAGTTTAAATGTATAAATACTAATAAAACTATGTAGTTTTACACTTTTCAAGTAAGCTACTCTTTATTAGTTTATCATTTTGTGAAATAGTTCTGTCATTTCCTTCTTTTTTTTTTTCTTTTTCTTTTTTTTGTAGTGCTGGGGATCGAACCCAGGGCCTTGTGCTTGCGAGGCAGGCACTCTACCGACTGAGCTAAATCCCCAGCCCTCATTTCCTTCTTTAGAAGTATTATTTTTCTTAACTATTCCAATTCAACATGCAAGTAATAGCACTTGTATTTCATTTTAAAAGAAAGTGGATTTTCTCCACACAGACTTCCAGAGGATGTACGCAGATGTTAAAGTATGATGGAGGCTTTTAAAACTGATTTTGGACATCATCTGCCACAGGCAATGTACAGTTAATACATAAATCAATTTTATGCTTTCCAGAATTTAATGAATTTTTCTATCAGTTATGCTTTCAGGTATCCAATGGGTTTTCTTAATTTAAGCACCTAATTTGTAGAAGGCAAAAGAAGATGGGCCCAAAGTATATGGAATGGTTTATGTATGAGAATTACTGACTTTTATATTGATAAAGACTTTGGGAAAATTTTTATACACTAGGTTGAATCACATGAAAATGCCAATATTTGACTGATTTTGAACTAAATGGTTCAATTTAATCGACCAGTTTAAATAACTTAATTATTAGCACTCTGGTAATTATATTCATAATGGATAATATTTTATGTAACTGTAAGTAATAATTACTGTAAATTTTGTAATACATTCAAGTTATATATTATTTTATTTAAAAAAAGCTTACTATTTTGCAAGTCACTATTGGATATTACATTTTGTTCTGCAAGTCACAGTGGTGTAACAAACTACATCTCACACACACACAAAACTTTCAAATAAATGAGCCAACCATTGTTTTATTTTTTTTCTAGCATGTTTATAGCTTACTTTCCATATGATAAATGTTGTCAGAGCCAGTGAAAATATGAAGAATAGTCAGTCAGATCTATAAAGCACATAGTTTGATTGAGAGAGATAATTATTACATGTATCAGAAAGTTAAAAGTAGACAAAGAAAATTTCAAAGAAAGGTGGGATCAATTTTTACTGATAGAATTCAGAAAGTTTTTCTGGGTTGTTAACATCAAGTATGGAATACATCAAGATTGGAGGACTTCTCAAGTGGTCTTAACACAAAACAAACAAAATATCCAAAATATAAAACTTCTAAGACCAAACAAGAGGAACAACAAAAACACCTGCAGAAAAATACAGGGAAAATTTTAGAAGCATGTCGATGATGGTGCTGGTCAAGAGTTTATACATAGCTCCAAGTTTTTGTATATTAATTGGATATGTTATCATTACTAAAATAGGTTCCTCACAATATGGATTTTTTCCATTGGAGGTTTTATATCCATATTGGGTCCCTAAGTATATACAGGTATAAGCCAGGCAATCACTGATGCTAGAAACCTCTGTCTTTTCATTAGCCCTTTCCTAACAACCTGTATGTGGTGATATAAAACACATTATAGCCTAAATTTTTAAAATAAAGTTTTTGTTTTAAATTAATTTTAGGTTCATAAAAATGGTTCAAATACAGAACACCTGTATACCCTTTACTCATATGGCCGAAATTTTTATTAATGGAGTTTTAGCAGGAATAAACAAATATTGCTTTAAAAATTGTTTTTAAATTTGTCTATTAATTTCCAATTCTGAGGCTAAGTGGTTTCAAATACCATAAGACACCGCTGAAACACTGAAATCACCAGCTAAAAGCACAAAAATACAATATATGTGGCATTAGACCCCCCAAAAGTATACTGGTTTATAGTATGAGCACTTAAGAAGACTCTTAAGCTTTGTTGATCTCAAAAGGGACCATTCATGTCAGATAACTCACATTCTCATCCTTCTGTGCCTGTCCATCAATGACTGCCAACCCACTACCATTACTGATGCCAGGGTTACAAATAAATTTTAGCAAGTAGTCAAACTCAAAAAAATATGGAATTTGATAACAATGAAAACTATAAACATTTGTTATACTTACCTTTGAAGATCCATTTGAATACATCTGTATCATATTCTCTGCACCTTGTTTTACTTTAAGTTCTATATCCAATTGTTTTTGTAAGGCCATCAATCTATTGCTACTAGTAGAACAACGAGGGTCACTATTTGGAGTATCTGGAGTCCTTGGGCAATCTGTAAAAAAAATATCATGGTAAGAGTTACTTATTAGAATCAACTGCTGCTGAAACTGGAATGAAGAACAAGGTTTGAGATGAACCTGAAGTCATCTAAATGGAATGGAATCCCCTTATGCTTACAAACACACAAGAATTAATTTAAGCAAAGGAAATATCTCAGTTGCAGGACCACTTACTAATGTAGATTCCACTTCCTGAAAAAGCGATTGCTGAGTCTGAATCTGAAGTAGGGGACTGTCCAAGGGTTTTCCAACATTATTTTCAAATCAAATCAAATCAATCTGACTAATCTACTTTGCAATTAAATGCCCCATTTGTTACTGGATTGATTAGAAAACAAAACATATTAAAACATTATACCAATTCCATTAAGATATCTCTGTAAACAGAGTTCTAGAAATAAAGTGCCAGCATTAATTCCTAACAACTTAAATCATAAGCATGCAAACCTTCACATTTTGTTTTCTAATACAAGATTGTGGAATGAGACAAACATCATTACCCTACAATTACATGAACATATATGATTACATAAACGGTGTGACTCTACACCATGCACAATCAGAGAAATGAAAAGTTGTACTCCATTTGTGTACAATGAATCAAAATGCACTCTGCTGTCATGTATAACTAAACAGAATAAAAAAAGTATTTAATACAGTGGAACTATTTAAATGATAATGATTGATATTAAATTGGTGGTAAGCAGGTTTAAGGAAATCAAACATGCAAGTACACTATGTCTCATAAAGTATACTATGTTGCTTATACTTAAAAAAAAAACTTCAAAAAGAATCATCTAATTATTCTGTAGTAGTTCACATCTAACAGTTCTATCATGTAACTAAGATTCTTCATTATTTTGATTTTTATCCACACTAGCTCTCCTCCTTATAAAAAAGCTAGAAGATCAGAATACTAGGCCTGTTTTCAGGCAATAAGGAACTGGAAAACTGTCTAAACTGCAAGTTACTTAACTTGGGCTTTCAGGGTTCCCTTCTCTCCCATGCAATATAAGAAGTAACTAACTTATTTTAATGAACATATGTCATGTATTTTTATATCTTTAAAAAATTCACTAGTTCAAAAACAAGAAAACATACCTTGTTAATTTTAAAAATAAAGATATTAGGCTTGATATTGATTTAAAACAACAGTGCTTTAACATTTATATACAACTTACTAGGTGCAATTAATGATCTAAGTGTTTTAAAAATATAAGCATTAATCTTACAAATGGTGATGGCATTAATCTCACAAATATAATGAGTATTATATTCATACTACAGTAAGAAAACTAGGCCATTGAGAAGTTAAAAAACTTGCCCAAAGATATACAGCTAGTAAGTGGCAAAAACCTGGATCTGAATTTAGTTCTGTTCTGAAATCTATCCTATCAATTACTGTGCTATGTGCTTTCTATTTAAGGGCTTTGTAAGCAACTCTACTATATTGTGAATGTATGTACACTAATACATGTAACAGTTTAATTACACATACAAATAAACGTGTATGTGTGCTATTAGTCACCTTTTGAGGCAAATATTATTCACATTTTATATTTCAGGAAACAAAGAGTTATTAAATTAAATTCAGGAAAGGTTTCTATTTTAAATGAATTCACTGAATTACAAATGAGCTACTCCAAAAGTTCATTTTATAAGTGATGCATTTTTGTAGAAAACTGATAAACAGGGCTTCAGATCAGTTCACAAAGCAAGTACTTAATGTTTGTAGTACAGTGGAGAGGAATGCCTAGATTTGAAATGTTTTACCTCTGAGATTCTTTACAGACATGCAACACAAGGTAGGCTACCTAATAGCTCTGTGCCTCCTTTTCCTCAGCTATTAAACAGTGAAATAGCATGTACCTCACAAGATTATTGTGAGGATTAAATTAGTTACATATAAAGAGTTTAGAACAGGGTGTGGTGCACAGTAAATATTCCATAAATATTAACTGGTAATAGTCACTGAAGGGAGTGTGAGCATACCTCACTGAGTCTATTATAAACATTGAGCAGTATAGATCAGGGAAAATTTGGGTTTTCTTTATTCTTCTTACATAAATGATACAAGAGTCTAAGAAGTTACACAGGAGAAAGACGCTTTATAGTGACACAGTTTAAAAAGGACTTGAATGCATTCAAAAAACACTCAGTTGAGAAATGTATGGAAATGTGTTGTTTGGGAGATGATTCCTGTCTAAACATTTAAACATTTGTCTTAAAATGAAATGAAAGCTTATTATTTTCCCACAGGGCAGAGAATCAGAACTAATGGGTAAAAGGCAATGTGGTCCAAATTGTATCACAAGATAAAGAAAAATTCCTTACATTTTGGATTATCTAAAAATGAAATGGTTTGCCTTGAAATGTAATAAAGTTCCTTATCTCTGGAAACATTTACACAAAAGTTAGATTATAAGTTAGATACTATGTAACAAATTCTTGTACAGTACAGTAAGTTTTACTGTGACACTGAACTATCCACTTAATTTTGAAAAGTAACAGTACTTATGGAAAAGTATGTTCTCAGTTTTAATAAGGATTACAGAAATAAAGAAATAACACTATGGTTAAGAGCTTTGACTCTGAGATTAGAACACCTGGGGTAAAAACCTGGGGCTGCTATTTATTGTTAGGGTCTTGATTATATACTACTCTACCTGTGATTCAGTATCCTCAGTCACAAATGGGGTTATTCTAAATTACAAAGCCTTAATATGTTTATATCATATTTAAAATACACTAAATCCTCAATAATATTCTAGTCAAATAAGTAGTTAATATTTCTGTTCATTTAATCTTCAAAGAAACTCAGAAGAGTTTGTAACAGAACCTCATTTAATAGTAAAACAACTGAAACTTTGATAATTTATATCAGAAAAGAATTTATCAAGGAAGAAATTAACTCTTTGATATGCCCTGTTTTGTAAGGTTGCTTTTTTTAAATTTAGAAGTTAAGATAAATACTTCACCATCTTTCATAAATTTCACCCATTTTTTTTTTCTGCTTAAAAATTTTTTTTAATTTTTAATGTTTTTAGATTCAAGGTATTTTATTAATTTCTACAAACAGTAAGATAGCTTCATTAGAGTACAAAGTACAAAATCAACATACAAAAATCAGTAGTTTACATATATTCAATCTTTTGGAAGATTTAATGGAAGAAAAGATTTCATATATAACAGTAACAAAAAATATGTTAATATGTCAATGAAAATGTGAGACCTATTAAAAATAAAAATTAAAATATCACTGAAGCCAAAAAAAGGTCTTTCTACAAATAGAAGGACCATATTATTGTGTAAATTAATTCGTAAATTTAACAAAATCTCAATGAAAACTTAACAGTTTTAAGCTATATCACCTGATGCTAAATTCAGGGAAAAAAATAAACAAAAGAAGTGGGTCCAGCACTAAAACACATTAAGGCTTTTTAAAATGCCTAAATAACTTAAAAGTATCATACAGATCTATTAGCAAAACAGAGTGCCCAGATGTAAGTACACTCAGATAGATACAGAAATTGAATGTATAAAGAGGACATTATTTCAAATCACTGGGAAAACAGAAGTAGTCAATAAATGTTTTAACCTTCTTTCCTTCTTGCTACTTCTCTCCAGTTTTCTTCCTTGTAGGATATGGTAAGTTTATAAAACACATGGTTATAGTATATTCATTAACCCCTTTTCTTCAAAATGAACCGTAGTTCAAAATAGGAATAACCAGAACTCCTTATTAATGTTCTCTCAGCTCAAAAACTTTAATTCTTTAAAAAGATGAAAATATTTTTCCAGAAAAGAACTATCTTTAAGTCATAAGAAAAAATGTCGAATTTACTTTTAAATATTTGCTTCTTAAAGAAATGAAACCCCATGGTTATAACTAATGACATATCTCCATTTGCTATACCTATTGCTAAAATTCCCAAAAATAAAATCAACAAAACAAAACAAAAAAACAGGGATTTTTTTGAGGGGGTGGGGGGAGAATGTTACAAGAAATTGGGCATGCTTCTAACCTTGGAAACACTGTATAATTCAATACATTATACAAATACAGCAAACATTTGTTTAATGTTTATATAGCAAGGAGCTTTTATGCCTGTCTAAGTTACAGTAGACAAAGCACCAGAGATAAGGCTATGAAATCATGTCTTTATACACATCTAACCAATAATATATCATTGTGCTTTAAAGTGGCTAGTGAACAAGACATTCTTAATTCCCTCACTGAAATATTTTGTTGCTTTGTCTACAAATAAAGTCCCAACTTCATAGCTAGGCACTAAAGACCTTATGCTATGTAGTTCCAAGATAACCTTCTACCAGTATTTCTCTGTCAAATTCTGTAAAAAAAAAAATTTCCATTTCTGAGAAATGCAATGTATTTGCTTTCTTCCATTCTACTGTTAGCTTACCGTAGGCATTACTTTCTCTAAGACACACCTTCCTTAATCATTCTTCAGTCTAAACAGAAACCCATTCTAATACAGCTTCAAAATACTCTTGCTTCCCTCCATTAAAATGTTATACAGTATTATAATGATCTATTTTCAAGTCTGCTTTCCTTCAGAAATTACAGGTATCTTGAGAACTGGGATTTGTTCTTATCTATTGTAACAGATGATTTCAATAGCAGATCAGATGCAGAAACATAGATAAGTTTCTTTAAAAAGGAAAAGTAGCTAGGGGTAGTGGCGCATGCCTATAATCTGAGATTTGGGAGGCTGAGGCAGGAGGATCCCAAGTTCTAGGCCAGACCCAGCAACTTGGCAAGACCCTCAGCAACTTAGCAAGAACCTGTTATAAAATAAAAAATAAAAAGAGCTGGGGATGCAGCTCAATGGTAAAGCACTCCTGGGTTCAATCCTTAGTACCAATTAAAATAGGGGAGTGTGGAGGGGTGATGGAAAATGAAAGATTAAGAAACAGAGGGAAAAAATATAAACACACCTTAAATATACCTTATGTTTCAAAAGGAAAAGAGAAAAACAATGATTCCAAGACATTATATAAGGGAGTAATGACTATCATTTTTCAAGAACTAATGAAAGATACCAATCCAAAGATTCAGAGTATTCAATCAACTCCAAGTAGATACACATAGGGAGAAGAAGAAGAAAAAACAAAAAACAAACCCATATGTGCATACATCATGAAAGTTGGAAGAAGAAATAATAGTTTTTTTTTTTTTTTTAAATGATACAACTTCTTTGTTGGATTACATTGCCAGTGAAAACATCTGTCAAGAATGTGGACAAAATAACAACAAAGATGGAAATAATTTGTCACAAACAAACTCCTAAAAAGAAATCCAGAATGATCTATACTTTAAGAAGAAGAAATGTGGTAACAATGGTAGAGCAAAAAAAGAAACAAGGAATGAAGAAAACAGGTGGTGGCTTTTTATGTGAGTAACTTTAAATGATTACTGCATAAACCAATGAAAGAAGTCATGCAAGGATTTAAAAAAAAAAAAAACCAGAATTAAGACAATAACAACAAAAAAAGACCAGATATAAGTAAATGGAAGCATTCTAAGGGCTCTGAATTGTCTAGGAGGCAGACAAAAGTAGTAATTATCACTATAGTTTTTTTTTTATAAGTATGCATGCTGTACTAAGTTGAACACTAATTTCTGCAGGTGACTAACTTTTTTTTATATTCCAAAAATGGCAAGAAAAGGAAAAATAAACATTAGAAACAAAGAGTAAGCTAGTAAATTACAGACCTACATGTAACAGTAATTATTTAAATACAACAAATGATCCAAGAAAGACAAAAATTAGAATGGTTAAAAACAAATGAATAGACCCACATCCAACTATATGCTACTTGTAAGAGACATACCAAACATACTTAATATAGAAAAGATGAAAGTTAATGAGTGTAAAAAAGATATTCCATGTGATCACTAATTTAACCCTAAACTCATATTAACAGACAAAAGAAACTTTGAGGTAGAAAGATCACACATAGAAGGAGTTGTTTCATAATAATAAAAAATTCAATTCACCAAAAATAGATATGAATTCTAAATTTGTAGGTAACTATTAAGATGGTCACAAAATAAAAAGCAAAAACTGACTATATATATTTTAAAACAAATAGCAAAATCTGCATTTTACTATTTTCTTTTCTTTTTGGTGGTACAGAAGATTTAACAAGGAGCACTTTACTCCCAAGTTATATCCCTAGTCCTTTTTTATCTTGAACCAGCTTTTTTTTTGTGTGTGTGTGTGTGTGTGTGTGTGTGTGTGTGTGTGTGTGTGTGTGTGTGGTAATGGGGGTCGAACTCAGGGCCTTGTGCTTGCAAGGCAAGCACTCTACCAGCTGAGCTATCTCCCCAGCCCCTTTTTTATCTTGAGAGAGGGTGTTGCTAAGTTGCTGAGGCTGGCCTTAAACTTTCAATCTTTCTGCCTCAGCCTCCTGGATGACTGGAATATACAGGTGTGTAACACCATGCCCAGCCATGTTACTAAATTTTAACAATAAAACTCTCAAAGGGACTTGAATACATGCATCTAATTGGAGTTCCAAAAGTAGAGAGCAGAAGGAATGCAGAAGGTACAATATTAAAAAAGACACAGACAGTAGAATGAATCAGACATAACTTTCCTATGCTCATACATGAATTCACAATCAGTGTAACCTCACATCATGTACAACCACAAGAATGGGATCCTAATTAGAATAAGTTATATTCCATGTATGTACAGTATATCAAAATACATTCTACTGCCATGTATATCTAAAAAGAACGAATTTTAAAAATTGTACATGAAAAAAAGAGACTAAAAATTTCCTATAATTAATGAAATACACAAATCTTGAATCATGAAACCCAACAAATCTGAAGAAGATCAAATGAAAGGAAATTTACACCATTACACTTAAAAGCAATGAACATTGAAGACAATATCTATTTTTCAGTACTGGGGATTGGACCCAGGGGGAGCATTATCACTGAGCTATATCCCCATCCCTTTTTTGGGGGTGGGTATTGGAGACTAAACACAGAGGCGCTTAACCACTGAGCCACATTCCCAACCCAACCCCATCCCTTTTTATTTTGACACAGTGTATTGATAAGTTGCTGAGGCTGGCCTCAAACTTTTGATCCTCCTCCCTCAGCCTCCTGAGTGGCTGGGATAATAAGTGTCCACCACTACATCCAGCTCAAATATGCTGTTTCTGGTGCTTTTAGTATTTTTGCTAAAACTATAGCTGACTACTTGGCTTCCAAAATGTATCAGAGTTGCAGAACATGAGAGCAAGCCAGTCTTTAGAGGGTTCCTGACCACTTATTCCAGCATTAAACTGGTTCCTCAATTGTTTTGGAGGTGAGGAATGTACTTAACCCTGAGTCCTTATTTCTCAGTCCCAGGAAAGCTTCCTTAGGTTTTACTTAACATCCATATGGGTTCATGTTCAGATTCAGATGAACTTGCATGTCTTGTGTTTGACCTTTTTTTCAAGTTATTAAAATACCTTGTCCACAAAACACCCTAGGAAAGATACATACAGTAGTATCCTTTTGGTTTAGAAATGAGAAAATCAAGGTCTAGAGAAATTCTAAGTGGTATACAACCACACAACTATGTATAACAGGATGACAGCTCAGATCATATACCATTTGTTCTTCATTTTATAGCCAGCTGATGTTCTATGCTCAATATTCATAAATTGTCAAGTGTACAGTCAGAAAATCTACTTATGAAATGAGGCTATTCACTACATTTAAAAAGCAATTCAGAGGAAAAACTGTTGAAGTTAACCTAGCCAAATCTATATTTAAAATAGTAACATACTAAAGTACTAGTTTTCTGTTTATCCAAATGAGTTTAACAAACTTCTTCCTATAAGTCTTAAGGTTTACTATTCACTTACTGGTCAATACTTTAGTTTTCACTTAGTACTTATAAACTGATATTTTAACCTGCTGCAAAATCTTGTCATGTGGTACAGTTATGTAAACTGTTTAACTGGGGGGACTTTACTTCCCCCAAAGTCCAACTTTCTTGTTTAGACAGATATGTTTACCTTTTATAGCCATTTGGAACCTCCTGAAGTTGTAATGAATGCTTACTGTTAATGGATCTTAGTCACTTATTCTGTGTACTCATGATGATCTTTGTCAGATGTCACCAACTGAGGTAATTTTGCTTTAATATTTTATAATTAGTACAGTCTCTGGTTTAACTTTCTCAATACATGACAAAGGACATGGATAAGATTTTGAGCTATGGCATTTTTTGTTTGGGGTGAATCAACCTAGGTATTAAAAATTTCAGGATTGCCTGTACATAATATTTTATTGTTTGAAAACTGCACATTACATCTAGTAGAGGTGATGTCTTCATTCTGTGAATAACTCTACCTAGGGCATGCACAATATTTTCATAAGTTTTCTTAAAATTTTTTTCTTTTTTGCTCCCTCTGATGACAATAATGTGTATTATCAACCACTACACAACTCTGAGACTGGTTAAAAATATATTAGCAGTACTAAATTCTGGGGAGAATATGGAACAACTGGAACTCTCATGCAGTACTGGTGAGAATGAAAAATAACAGTTACTCTGGAAAATATTTTGGCAGTTTCTTATAATGTTAAATGCACTCCTCCATACAATATAGAAATCCTACTCCTATGTAAGTATTTACCAAAGTGAACCAAAAACTTTTATTCCTACAAAAACCCATTCATGGGGGCTAGGACTATAGCTCCATGGCAGAGCACTTGCCTAGCATGCATGAGGCACTCGGTTTGATCCCTAGCACCACATAAAAATAAACAAATAAAATAAAGGCATGCTGTCCATCTATAACTACAAAAAAAAATTTTTTTAAAACCCATTCATGAATATTTATAGCAGCTTTATTAATGACTGCCCAAAACTAGAAAAGAACCAGCTTTTGATGAATGGATAAACAAACTATGATACTCATAGACAAAGGACTTAAGAATTAAAAAAAAAAAAAAAAAAAAAAAAAAAACCCAACTACTGATACACACAACATCTTAGATGAGTCACAAAGGCAATATGCCATTACATATTCTAACTTTAGAGTATTTTTTTTTTTTTTTTTAATGGTGCTGGGGATTGAACCCAGGGCTTTATGCTTACGAGGCAGGCACTCTACCACTGAGCTATATCCCCGGCCCCGTTACATATTTTAAGATTCCATTTATATAACATCTTTAAAAAAAACAAAAACAAAAAACACTATAGTAACAAAAACCAGGTCAGTGTTGGTCAGGGAGTTGTTTGTATACAGGGATAGCATGAGGGAGATTTTTGGAGCAATGGAATTATTCCTTTCCTGATTGTGGTAATGGTCTTTAAATTCATGGAATGGCATACCAAGTATTAAAAAAAAACAATTTTATCACATTTTTTAAAAAAGCACACAGTCAAATAATTCTTCAGTATTAGGGATCTATGAATCATTTAACCTTGTAAATTTAAACATGAGAAAAAAAATGGGGGGGAGTGGCTTGCTAATGCTCATATAGCCACTCTTTCCTTAAAACAGTTCACCACTTAATTCAAAATGTTTATCTCAAAGTGAGAAACCTGATCAGAAATGAGGAATAATATGTAGAAATTATATCACAAACTAGGCTGTGGATCCCACATTTATGTTTACTACACATAAAATACAACTACAATTTCCATGCCACATTTACATGGCAGGGTAACAATAAAAAAGAAAAGTAAATTCTTACCACTATTCATCCAAGAATGACTTCATGAACTTAAATATTAGTCATTCAGAAAACTCCTTCAATATAGCTATATTCTTGGAATTTAGAACTAAGATTCTCTAAACTATTAGTTCTGTACTAAATCAACATTTCCCTTCTGGGTACTCCAGATATTAAAGAAAGTAATTACTGCCAAAGCATACCTGTAATCCCAGTAACTCGAGAAGTTGAGGCAAGAAGGTCTCAAGTTTGAGGCCAGCCTCAGCAATTTAGCAAAGCCCTAAGCAACTTAGCAAGACCCTGTCTCTAAATAAAATATTTTAGAAAGGTCTGGGGATGTGGCTCTGTGGTTAAGCACCCCTGGGGTTTGATCCCCAGTACTGGGAAAAAAAAAATGACTAAATCAGTAAATAAAAACTAAACTAAGTATGGTGGGCTTTGAAAAGTTGTAAGGAAAAAGAGACAAGGAATAAGATGAAAACAGGGGCTATATGCTACATAAACTATTAGTTATACTTAAATATAGGGTATTTTCTTATCCTATTTACAGATGATTCATTTAAGAGACCAAGATTCAGGAAACTTTTTTCTCAAGTATTTCTTTTTGGAGTCTCATACCAAATAAGGCTTAGATTACTTCCTCATTTTACAGATTTCAGTAATCTTTCTTATAAGGAACATTCGTCCTCAGACAAGCATATCTTAATTAATTTCCATATAGGGTAACAAGACTATTCTATCTTTAAGTTTTATTTTTAAGTGACAAATAATAGTCTGTATGTATTTATGGTGTACAATGTGTTATTTTGTTACATTTATAAATTGTGGAATGCTTGAATCATACTAATTAGCATACCTAAGCATCTCAAAAGTTTAACACTTCAAATTCTCTTTTATAGTTATTTAGAAATAAACATTATTATTTACTAGAGTCACCTGCTGTGCAATAAATCACCAGAACTTATTTCTCTTGAGACTTTACATTCTTTGACCATCTTCCCAAACCTACCAGCTTCTGGTGACCACTTTGACTTTTTTATAGATTCCTCATAAAAGAGGTGATACAGTATTTGTCTGGTTTATTACACTTAGCATAATGCCCAATAGGTTCATCCATGCTGTGACAGAATTTCCTACTTTTTAAAGGCGGAATAGTATTTTACTCTATGTGTGTGAATGTATATAAGTATGTATGTAAACATACAAGTAAATATACACTCACCATATTTATAAAATCCACATTCACTGATGGGCACTTCAGCTGCTTTCTGATGTTGGCTATTGTCCGACTGCTGGATCATATGGCAATACTATTTTTAGGTGTGTTTTGTTTTTGGGGGGGGATGTGTGTGTGGGGGGGTGAGGGTGCTGGGTTGAAATCAGGACTTCATGCTAGAAAAGCCTTTTACCACTGAGTTACAATCTCAGTTCCTTTTTCTTCCATTTTCTGTTGTGTGAGGAATATCCAGGCTGTTTTTCAAACTAGAAGTACTAATTTACATTACCATCAACAATATACCAGGGTTTCTTTTTCTCTGCATCCTGGCCAACACTTATCTTTCAGTTTTTTGATAATAATAACCAATATAATGGTGTAAGGTGGTATTAACTGGCACTTTTCTAAAGATTAGGGATGTTTAAAAAAACTATTGGGAAATAAAATTAAATATTAAAAAATGATTTCTTATAACCCTTGGCCATTTTTTAATAGGGTTACTTATTTTTTGTTATTGTGTAGTCTGAGCTCCTTATATAGGAAAATTAGTCCCCTACTCAATACATGACTTGCAAATACTTTCTCCCAATCTGTGAGTTGTCTCTTGATTCCTTTGTTGTACAGAAGCTTCTAATTTGGTTGCAATCTCATTTGTCTAATTTTGCTTCTGCTGCCTGTGCTTGTGAGGTCTTATCTAAGCAAATACTGCTGAGACCAATGGCAGGGAACATTTCTCCTATGTTAAGTAGCTTTATGGTTGTAAATCACATGTTTAAGCCTCTAATCCCACTGTGAGTTGATTCTTCTATAAGGGGTGAGATGAGGGTGTATTTTCATTTTTTCTTCCTGTAGATATTGTTTTCCCAATGTTATTTATTTAAGAGGCTGTCCTTCCCTATTGTGTCCCTGGTACCTTTGTCAAAAATTGACCACAAATGTTGATTTCTTATTCCATTGGTTGATGTGATTATTTTATGCCAATACCATGCTGTTTTGATTACTACAATGGCTTTATATTTTAAAATCTAGTAGTGATGCTTCCAGCTTTGTTCTTTTTGCTCGAGATGGCTTTAGTTATTCAGAGTCTTTTATGGTTCCATATAAATTTTAGAAATTTTTTGTATTTTTGTGAAGAGTGACATCAGGGTTCTGATAGGAATTATACTGAATCTATAGGTTGCTTTGAGTAGTAGGGATATTTTAATAATATTAATAATTCCAATCCAGGAACAGAGGACCTATTTCCATATATTGTGCCATCTTCAATTTCTTTCATTGATATTTTAACGTTTTCAGTCCTTGTAGACCTTCCTCCTTCTTGATAAATTGACTCCTAAGTACTTTAATTTTTTGGATGCTATTATAAATGGGATTTTCTTAAATTCTTTTCTTTTTTTGGATAATTTATTGCTAGTATCTAGAAATGCTATTGGTTTTGTATGTTGATTTGGTATCCTGCAACTTTACTGAATTCCTTTATTCTAACAGTTTTTTGGGTGCGATCTTTAGAAATTTCTGTATATAAGACAATGTTGTCAGAGAACAGAGACAATTTCATTTCTCCCTTTCCCATTTGGGTAACTTTTATTTCTTTTTCTTGCCTAATTGCTCTGGCTAGAAATTCTAGTTCTATATTAAATATAAGTGGTAAAAGTGGGCTTCCCTGTCTTCTTATTTCTGCCTTTAGAGGAAAAAGCCTTCAACTATTCACCATTAAGTATGATGTTAATTGTGGGCTTGTGTTATGGTTTAGATACGAGGTACCTCTCTAAAGTTCATGTGTGAGACAATGCAAGAAACTTTAGAGGTGAAATGTTTGGATCATAAGAGCCTTAACCTAATCAATGTATCCATCCACTTGAATAGATTAACTGAGTGATAAGTGTAAGTAGGTGGGGTATGGCTGTTTTGAGGTACATATTTTGTCCCTAGTGAGCAGAGCACTCTCCGCTTCCTGATCATCAATATCTTGAGCTTCTTTTCTCTGCCACCCACTTCTGCCATCATGTTCTACTTTACCTTGAGACCTAAGGAATGGAGTCAGTCATGTATGGACTTAGACCTTTAAAACTGGGAGAACCAAATAAACTTTTCCTCCTCTAAAATTGTTCTTGTCAGGTCTTTTGGCTCAGCAGTAAACGGACTAAAACAACTTGTCATGTAAGGACTTTATTGTATTGAGGAATATTCCTCCTAAAATCTATTGAGGTTATATCACAAAAGGAAGCTGAACTTTTATCAAATCATTTTCTGCATCTACTGAGAGAATCACATGCATTTTGCCCATAGTACTATTTTTAAAGAATATAGAAGATGAACAGGAAGCACAGAGTATCCTGGTCATAAACATAATATCAAATAATTCATTTCCTACTACACTTAAGAATAAATATTTATTTCATAAGTAATAGTCTCAAATGATCATGCTTTGACATTAAAATGAACAATTATTTCTGAGTTTTATACTTAAAAAGTCCATCTGATAAAGATTCTATTTTAAAAAGAAACTAATGATTAATGGATTTAATTATTTCAGAGGTGAATTAAGAACAAGCTTCCTCACTACTTAGTTATCTCTTATACAATGCAGACTTAAATTTTATCCTTTTTTACTAAAGTCACTAAATCTACTTATGTAACCCCAGTACAATAGGAATTACCCAAACACTCCAGCTATAAATTCACTCCTACTTTAAAGAACTGAAAGCAAAGAATCCCTTGAATCTTCTTGCTAGATCTAATATAAAATGAACTTATTTTGTTTACCTTGATGCACAATGTAAAACACCTAAAATTTTATAGCAAACTGATTTAAAATTAATGTTAAACTACTTTGAACCCTCTGCATTGTTGTTGTGTTTTTAATGTTGTCAAATCAGTAACAAGGGGGAAAAACTCAGCAGATTTCATTCTGTACTTCTGAATATGCTATTTTCAAAAAACTTTTTTTTTTTTTTTCAGTGTTGGAGATAACATGCAGAGCCTCACATATGCAAAGGGAACTTTTAAAAAATAAATTTAACTAACTTGTCAAGTTCATTCCAGATAAACTGAAATATTCAGCAGTCATACTACAAAGCTTCATTTGTCCTCCAATTATCTGAAATGTCAGTATTAAAAATGGCCATTAAAGAAAGTTTCTGGCTTTATCCTATAACTTTCATTTTCAGTTTTGTTCCCTATATTATCATGATAAATTATTACAAGAACTAACATAAGATTCTGATTCTTTTTTTTTATGATATATAATATTCACAACCTAAAACCTACTATGTTCCAGGTTTCGTAATAAGCCTAGAAAACAGATGGATGAAAACATGTCTCTGCCCTAAAGGAGCACATAGTTCAGTAAGTAAATTAACATGTATAGAAATAAAATAAAATACAATAACAAATGAACAAAGTAGCAAGGAAAAGATAAGCAGAGAATGTCAGGGAAGATTTCATGATGACATTCAGATTGGCTTTTAAGGGAGCCCAGAAATAGTAGAGTAGGACTTAAAGGTCAATACACACACACACACATACATGGAGAGAGAGAAAGAGAGAGAGAGAGAGAGAGAGAATATGAAACTATAAAAAAGACAAATTTAATTTAAAATTACAGAAGGCAGACCAGTGCTTTCCAAGAGTCAGGAATGGGTATTGGATATGGGAACTGAAAAGGTCTAACAAGGGAATCCCTACGTGATGGAAATATTCTGGATATCATACAGTGATGATTACCTGATCATACTATATACATCTGTTAAAATCATTAAATTGTATGCAAAATTTATGCTTAAACACTCAAAATATGTTATCTATCTGAAGGATTTATATTTCAATTAAATTAATATTTAAAAGGAATCAGAGAAACCAAATAGGCTACTTTTGATATTGCTAAAACTCTTTCATATTTCAATGAATCACAAGGTACTCTGTGAGGAAGAAAATGTTTTCTCTAAATAAAAAGAGTTTAAAGCTCCGGCACTGTTTCTTATTTTAGACTTCTCCTAAAGATGTAATAGGCAAAGAATGTAGAGCTTGGCAAAGTGCTAAACACAACAGGCTATTTCTGAGTTTATATAATATTACTACTAAAAATGGCATTTTCATAATACATATTTCCATTTATAATATAATTACTGAAATTGTGGGTGAGAATACTAGCTGAGGAGAAGAGTTCTTTTTAACAAGCTTAATTCTAAGCAAATTAATTCACATCTTTAGAATTATTTCAGTTTTAGAATAAGAAGGATGGTTTCCTATGATTTCCTTCATTTTAAAGATTCAATCACTCTTGCATAGTTGAAATCTACATACAAAACCTCCAAATAAAATCCCTAAGTCCCAGATGTTGAAAGTGATGCATGAAAACAAGTTTTATCAAGTATACTGAATATCAGAAGTGTTTTCTGACACTGTTGAGATTGTTAATTAATTTAACTTACATCTACTATCTATTAGGTCCTTTTAAAATTTCTATGATGCTAGAGAAATTAAATACTTTGCTTTAAAATTTAAAACATCCTCTTTTTAAGGACAAAACTATTAGATCAAATACGTCTTTTATGCTGTTTTGTATAAAAGTATAGAAAATACACATATTGATGTGTAGATACTAATACAAATATAGAAAAACTTTTGTTATTTTTAGAAAGCTGTACAGTGAAAAATTATTAATGTTACCTTTAGGGAGAGGGTCTGAGGTGGAGAGAGGCAGTTTTTCTATTTTTCACTTTCTGTGCTATTGAAAAATTTACAATATGAATATCTGTTGATCCTATTATTTTAAAATAATACTTTTAGGGCTGGGGAGATAGCTCAGCTGGTAGAGTGCTTGCCTCACAAGCACGAGGCCCTGAGTTCGATCCCCAATACCAAAAAAAAAAAAAAAAACAAAAAAAAAAACAAAAAATAATACTTTTAGAGACTGAGTGAAGCATGTTTAGATTATATACATGCAAATGTAATTTAAAAGATTTTACAAAATCTACAACTTTTTGTACAGGTTTAGATACGTTGACTAAAATTCTTGAAACATTTCATGTATTGTTCTTGCAATTTTATATTAACAAATTGTGATGACTATTTTCCATGTTTTGAACTCCATATTATTTACAGTGCATAAAAATAGTAAACTATTTAAAGATTTGTAGTGTGTAGTATTACAAAGGTCTATATTCTAAAGGCATTAAGAAATTAAGAGAACTTCACTTTTAACACATTCCAAGAACTTTCATAAAATTATACATTTCATCTGAACAAAGCTATAGGAATATTCAAGGTGAATTAAACAAAAACAATCATATATTTAATTCTAATTCAAGGTTTTCCATCAAAAGTAACTCATAAATAGTCTTCCTAAATTGAAAATGGTTCTAATAGGCCAGGCATGGTTGCACATGCCTGTAATCCCAGTGGCTTGGGAGGCTGAGGCAGGAGGATCTCAAGTTCAAAGTCAGCCTCAGCAACTAAGAAAGACCTCTAAAGTCTCTAAATAAAATACAAAATATAGGGCTGGAGATGTGGCTCAGTAGTTGGACTGCCCCTGAGTTCAATTTGTAGTACTTCCCCTGCCAAAAAAATGGACTATAATAATTTTAAAAATACACTTTTAGGCAGGAACTATGGGTTCTATTTCCCTTGTATTTCCTATACTTATAGGGAAAAAAAGAAAATTAATGTTTGCCTTTTTAATTTTTTCCTTATTGAACAATATGCCTGATCTTGTTCAGTGATTAATCCAGTTGCTGAAAGTATAAAGAATAGGGTCGCAGGTTTGATTACTTATATCTGCTAAGAATAAAAATATCCCTTGTTCACAGAATGCATTTTTAACTTTAAAAAGTCATCTGGCAAACTTGTGCTGCTGATCACAAGGATGAATCAGGTAAAAGCATGTGGTTGACTCAATACAAAACAGAAATACTGGAAAATAACTCTAAATGTTTCACTGACAGGGGATAAGAGAGTATACATCAGTTACTCATTTCTAAGTAAACATTTCACTTATCATATCCATCAACTCACTGCCCTTCTGAACTGAATAGAAACAAGACCTTAGCCACAAAAGAAAGTAGTCTGGTCTTTTAGAAAGTTAAAAATTGCATATTGTAAAACTTATAATTTTTAAAAAAATGGTACATTTCTTATTTATACACCATATAAACATCAAATAAAATACTATACCTGTACCATCTTCTGGATCTGATACAACAATATGTGCATTTAATTCTTGTAGCTTGTGATGTAGTTCTTCTAATTTTTTGTTTGATTTTTTCAAAATGTTGTCTACATAAGCCAAACTTTTTTTATCTGTTGTTACTTTCCTCAGATTTTCAGCTCCTTCTTTGATTTTCAGTTCTTTCCTTATTTCTCTTTTGATTCGATCCTTGATATCATCCAATTTCTGTTGCACCACTGTATCTGAAAAGTCTAATTTCTGAACAGCACTCACATTCTCAGAAAATGGAAGACTTCGGGACTCTCCCTACAGAAAAAAAAATAAACATATAAATATGGGCGTTTAGGAAAGTCAGTTGCTTAGTAAAATATGCAGTATTAAATATTACATTATTTTCAGCATAAAAAAATTCTTCATAACTACATTACACTCAATTAAATCTAGTTCTCTTCAATATGCAAAAATCTACTAATTTACCTAATAACTCTACAAAACCACAAGATCAAAACTCTTACCACTAAGTAACATTACTTGACAAAAACATTTAATATTAAAATAAAGTGAACTCAACATATTTACACACAAAGGCATCTAAGGATTATGTAAAAATAGGGGATTTTGATATCCTATAAATTTAATTTAGATCCCAACTCCCACACTATGAACCCTGGGCAAGTTATTTAATCTTTTAAATACTTAATCATGTGTAAAAATCTAAACAATAGCATTAGCTTACTTTTGGAGATACTGTGATAATCCAAAATATTATAAGAGAAACTCCAAATATAATTCTTGGACTACTATAGTCACCTAATAAATGTATTATTAAATTCCTTAGGTTTGTAATTTTATCTTGTGTCAGAATCACTTAAAAATAAATTCATATTGGCAGAAAATTTTATGACCACTTTATAGCTAACGAATTAAACACATTATGGCTTGGGAAAGCTATTCAGAATTCCATTTATGTTTCATGGCTAACCATTGAAACTGATAACTTAGTTGACTCACTACAAAAACATTACTAGAGAACATCTCTGAATTATATTCTAAGAGAAATGAAGACCAGTATATTCATCATAATATGAAAATCAAATCACTTAATCAAGCTGGGTATTGATTGATGGTACTAGAGATTGAACTCAAGGGCCCTTTACCACTGAATTTCATTCCCAGTCCTTTTTATTTTTATTTTGAGACAGGGTCTTGCTAAATTGCTGAGGCTGGCTTTGACTTTGCAATCCTCCTGCCTCAGACTCCATGTTTCTGGGATTACAGGTATGCACTACCACAGCCAGTCTTAAAGCTATATTTAAAACAGCTTAAGTTATGCTCTAGCTATTTATATTTATGTATCTTTTACTATTTTATCCATTACTATAACTGCATTGGTTTTAAACTCTTTAAATTCTGAAATACAAAAAACAAGATAACATTTACTATTGGGAAGAGCTGGGTTTGGGAAGGAAATGAAAAGTAGGAAGACATGCTTCCCTGTATAGCTTTTCATATGCCTCTAGAAACAACTAATTAATTAAAGGATTTTCTTTAATTTCTTTGCAAATCCCTTCATCACACCCATATAAACAAGTTCTATTTAAATTTTTGCTGCATGTGCTTTTTATATCTAATCTTTAATCTCTTAAACTATCAACCAAAATACATCATACAAAATATAAAAGGTAAAATAAAAGAAGGTATGAGATTTACACTTGGCCTTCACACCAATTTATACTGTGCCCACAGGCATATTACATAAAAAATGAAGAAGTTAATTTCTATCAATCTGTTTATAAACTTTTCAGGACCAAGAACCCTTTTGAAATTAACCCCCCCACCAAAGAAAATAGTAGCTCAAAGGAAACTTCTTATTTGTATAATTTCCAGATTCTACAGATCTAGGCTAAAAATTCCTGGAATACATGATCTACACCTGTTGGCTATAAATTTCTAATTTTTATCTATGTGGATATAGGATGCTCTTCTACCTGGGCCAAAATGCTGTCTAGGTTTTTCAAAAATTATAATGGAATGTTAAGTTCCATCTTTCATTTAGTTTCCCTAGTTTATGAATCCACCTTGGCAGTTATTAAAACATTCCCACGTGACAATATTTAAAGAGTAAAATCCCAAATTCTGGCTGTCCACCTTTATGAAAAGTACACTGCATCAAACAATGCTCAGATGAAAGAAGTTTAATCACTTTCTTCTACATATTCATATTTTGATTCTTATAAATTTATCAGAAAACATCACACAAATTGCTTTAACAAATTTGTTCTTTAATATAATGATACTAAGCCACAGGTTCCCAAAATGTCTGGGTTTATGGTATCCTTAGGATCTCTAATGTTCTATTCTGCCAAAAATACCCAACAATTCTATTTACTGAGTACTAAGGCAGAAGTGTAATTTAATAAATATTAAGGTTTTAACAACTTCGTCACTGTTTGAAACAAATACACAGTAGTTCAAAGAAAAGAAAAATATTTCATTTTTTAATAACCATAGCTATTTACTAATGGAATGTGTCTGCCTATCAGGTACTTCACAATTTCTCAAAGATTGAAATCAGGTTAGACACTCCTACCGTCATTTTCTGTTCCACTTTGCAAAAATTAATGTAGAATAGTCTAATATTGAAACTTAACTGATTCCAGTTAGTTCACATGGTATCTAACAATGAGGGATGTCACTGTTTCCTTCCAAAATTTATAATATATTTTAGGACCCTGAGTGTTTGCTGAAACACCCAAGTTTTGTTCTGTTTGGGAATCAGGATGCTAGACTTTAAAGGTTATTAAAATAAAACATTCATATGAAAATGGCTTCCATAGTTAATATGAATCTTTTGAAGGCTCTTATTTCAACTCATATCTATCCAGTTTGCTCTCTAAATTCCAATCATGTCAAATTATAAAAATCTAGTGCAAGAAACCAACTGATTGAATCAGCCACTGTGCATGCTATACATTTGGAATGCACCACTTCTCTGTTTTCAACTATCTCCTCCAAGTTCCTTCTTGGCCCAGTTAACTTTTACTTTGTTTCAAAATTTACCACAACTCTTCTGGGAAATAATTTCCTGCCTATTGCCCTCCCTTAAGATTTCGGGGAATGACCTTCCTGAGTATTCTGATACTATGAATCTTATTGAAATAAATACCCCTTTTCTTATCTGACCACTCCAAAGATAATCAGCAATTTGAGGGCAGGGCTTCTGTGTGGTAGATTAACTTTTTAAAATAAATTATTTGGGCCGGGTGTGGTGTTGCACACCTGTAGTCTCAGCAGCTCCGGAGGAGGCAAGAAGGATCACAAATTCAAGAACAGCTTCAGCAATTTTTTTAATTTTAATTTTTATTTTTTGCGGTGCTGGGAATTGAACCCAGGGCCTTGTGCTTGACAGGCAAGCACTCTACCAACTGAGCTATATCTTGCTATATTCCCAGCCCTAGCAATTTTTTTTTAACTTTATTTAGTTTTGTATGTGGTGCTGAGGATTGAACCCAGTGTCTCATGTGTGCTAAGCAAGCGCTCCACCACTGAGCCACAATCCCAGCCCCAGCCTCAGCAATTTAGCAAGGCCCTAAGGACCTTAGCAAGACCCTGTCTCAAAATAAAAAAATAAAAAAGGGCTGGAGGTGTAGCTCAGTGGTAAACATCCCTGGGTTCAACCCCTGGTACCAATAAATAAATAAATAAATAATAAAATAAAATAAATAATTTGGCCTTTTTTCTGTGGTACGGGGATTGAACCCAGGGCCTCCCTACCAGTGAGCTACATCCCCAGTCCTTTTTATTTTTTGAGACAGGTCTCACTAAGACGTGAGGCTGGCCTCAACCTTGTGATCCTCCTGCCTCAGCCTTTTGAATCACTGGGATCACAAATGTGTGCCACCATGCCCAGCTGATTTGTCCATTTTTTAGTTTTTGTTTTATTTTATTTGGGGGGGGGGCACTAGAAATTAAACCTAGGAACACTTAAGCACTGATTACATCCCTAATCCTTTTATTTTTTATTTTGAGACAGAGTCTAACTAAAATTACCAAGGGTCTTGCTGAATAACTGAGGTGATCCTCAAACTCAGAATTTGCCTCCATCAGCCTTCTGAGTCACTGGGATTATAGGTATGTGCCACCATACCCAGTTGATGTGCCCATTTTTAAATGATTTATTATTTACTATTTTTCTTTTAGAACTCAGGGAAACCTTTCATTCTTGCTTTCCTCTTTCTGATAAAGGGAACTTGTATTCCAGGAAGCTCCAAAAACAAAATTTATATTCAATCATAGAAATTAGTTTAGCTAAAATGAGGTCTGAGCTACATAATAATGGTTAGCATGTTTCCTCCCTCTACTTTTCCAAGATCTGTTTTTTTGTTTTTGTTTTTTAATCAACCAGTTTTATTCCCATCTTTTGTTACAACATGGAAAGGTGCAAGAGATACTTAAAAATAATAATTTAAGATAAATGAATGCCCTTTGACAGCAGATAAGAAAGACTGTAATACCATTACTGCTTTTCTAAAAATTTTAACTGCAATAAACTTAAAATTACTGGAAAATATAAACTGCTTGCATTTGGAACAACTGAAATAATATATTTCATCTACTAAATTATGCTTCCACTCTAAAAAAATAACTTAAATAATTATACCATAATGCCAGGAACATTACTAGGCAATGAAATAATATTCCTGAAGTAAGTAAATTAAATTAGCTTCTGAGACTTTTGTCTCAGTAGATTCTGTTACAGGCAGACGCAACTATCTATACCATTCTGTTACACTGACTGTAAGCTTAACATTTTCATCCACTAGTTCTCAACCACCCTCAACAGTATAAAACTAAAACTTTCATGTTTCCTTCCAAAGTAGATACCCTTTTTCCTCTTTTTAAAATAAAGCAAAATTGGATCCAACCTCTAATCACAAACTCCCTTATATAACTCATTAATATGATCAGAAAGTATGGGATCCTAAGAGAAGAAAATCCTAAGAATTAATTCTAAACATAAAACTCCTGTCATCTCTACAGCCTTCTCCACTAATCAGGTATATATAAAAGTCTCATAATTCTATTAGTTTTTTCACTGAAATCACAAGCTTAATCAATATATTCTAGTCAAATTAACCTAAGACTCTGCTTTTTATGATCTTTTTTATGTCCAGTTTTTAAAATACTTTCAATAAGTCTACCATAACCAAATAATTGTTTGAAAAAACATGTCAGGTCTTTCATGATCAGTTCCACCTTCCTATTTTTAGTAACTTTAAATTTTATATCATCCCTAAAGTGGACAGACGGTCAAACCCAAACAAAAGGAAACTGAAATCAATGTCCTCAGTATCTATAGTAGAAAAATTGAAAGGATTTTTAAGTAAATAGATTTCAAGTGACTAAATAAAGAACAGAAAACTCAATAAGTAAACACAAGAGTAAAAATTACATGATTTTTCAATGAATTTAAAATAAATTAAAAACTCAGTGAATAGGTTAAATAGCAGATTAGACAAAAGATAATTAATATCCTGCCAGACACATAACTCTGAGGGAATTAACCACAATTATTCACAAAAAATAAAAATTATGAGAGATTAAGAGGCAGAGAAAATCAAAGATTCAAGGTTCTTCTAATAAGAATTCAGAATTAAGAGAATAAGCTGGGAAAGGGGGGTGGGGTTGTAGCTCAGTGGTGGAGCGTTTGCCTGGCATGTGTGAAGCACTGGGTTGGATCCCCAGCACCACATAAAAACAAACAAATAAAATAAAGTGATGTGTCCATCTACAACACATACAATTTTTTTAAAGCTGTGAAAGCAGCGCTATATGAAACAGATACAAGTTAAAAACTTTCCAGAACTGAAGTATCAATTTTTTTGCTTAAAGATGATCACACCAAGTTACAAACGAAAATAGTGATAACAAGAAAAAAGACAGAAAAGCATTTTATCTACCAATTTTGAATTCCAAATAAATGACATTTAGATTGAGAAGTAACTTTTGGGGGGGTACTGGGGACTGAACCCAGGGTCACTTTACTATTAAGCTATATCCCCTGTCTGTCTGTCTGTCTGTCTGTCTGTCTATCTATCTATCTATCTATTTATTTATTTATTTCAATCCTGGGGATTGAACCCAGGGCCTTGTGCTTGAGAAGTAAGCTCTCTACCAACTGAACTATCTCCCCAGCCCCATATTTTTTTTACACTGAGACAGGCCTTGGTAAATTGTGAGGTTGACCTCAAATTTTCAATCCTCTTGCCTCAGCCTCCAGAGTATCTAGGATGATAGAAGTGTGCCATGTCACTCAGCTGATAATTTCTTCTTAGTGATAGAAAGACCTCAAACTGTCAAACTTCTATAAGATTTCCATCCTTTATCTTAAGGTCTTAATTATTAATAAGCTTTTCTCTGAAAAATACCAAAATAAATAAATAAATAGATGAACCAAACCACCACCAACAAAAACACCTTCAAAATATTATTGTTCTGGGAAAAATTACCAATAAACTAACACAGTTTCCACTTTATATCATTTCCCTATTCACTAGTCATATGAATTAACTGAATAAAAGAAAAATGCTGCTATGGCAGAAAAGACTACACTGTATCATTTCTGACTATTGATAAAGATTTATAAAATCATAATGTTGGCAATAAGCCAACTACATGATAAATAACTTTATAAAAAGTTAACTAGACATTTGTAATAAGAAACTTAAAAATAGTGATTCCCTCTGGCTTTGTAATTTTTAAAAAAATTTTTTTTAGTTGTCAATGAACCTTTATTTTTATTTATTTTATTTATATGTGATGCTGAGAATCAAACCCAGTGCCTCACACATGCTAGACAAGCCACAACCCAGTCCCTTGACTTTGTAAATTTAATTACAGAAAGCAAAGAAAATAATTAGAAATTATTGTTATACAGAATGGCCACTTTAATAACTTTAAATTAACAATATGTACACTGTGTTGGGTACAGACAGACTCCCTTGTAAGTCCTGTGAACAGCAGGTTAATTCACAGCCTGTGCTAATGTACAGTTTTATTTCAAATTATGTTTAAAATAAGAACAGAAAAAAGTGGAAGAGATTAAAATATTAACATTATCTCTGTGAAAAATTAAAAGGAATTTTCATTTTGTTCAAAGTGTTTCATATTTTCTACTCTTTAGTAATAAAAATTTTCACCATTTTTTCAGCCTGACAAGGAGGGAAAAGATATAATTTAAAAGAACTTCAAAGTAACATTCACTGTTATTTCAATTTTGGCAAATATAAATGCTTACAATGATATGTAGTATATTTGCTATTTAATTAGACTATTTTTATTCAACACAATTCCATTGCAAAGGCTAGAACTATATATTTCACTCTAATTAGACCACATCATGTGCCAGCCAAGTATTTCAAATACACAAATGTGTTAATATGTATGTGTTAAATACAACTTTTTTTAGTTTATGAAATTAACTTCTGATTTTAGGCTGAAACATAAATTGAGATTTTCAATTTACTATACTTCAACAAATTCATAGTAAGTTAGGAAAAACACTGAAATAAGGACAAAACTGATTGAAAGAAGACAATGAAGAAAAAGACTGTCACTTGTGACCAAGTACTTCATTTAGGGAGACAGGAAAGGATGTTTACTCCTCACTGGCAAAGTTCCCAGAGAAGACGTGAAAAAGCTGTTACTTTTTCTATATTTCAGAAAATAGTCTGATCTGATAGATGCCAGGAAATATTAAAGTATCCATGAAACTCACTAAGTATTATGATTTGCATACTATTTTAGCTAGAAGGAATTTCAAAAACCATTTAGCCTAACTCCCTAATTTACAATAGCTAAGCAACCAGCCTAAGATGACAAAGAAAAGTCAATGCTTACTGAGGTTTAGAATACTAGCCTTCTCCTAGTTTGGTGTTCTTTTAACTGCATACCACCTTCTCAGAGGGGACCCTTGGGAATCCACTTGCCTATATTTGAACTATACTTTGACTTAATTGACTGGCATTAATCAGTGGGTATTCTCTCCTTGAGAGAATACTCTCAAGTAGAAAGCAAGAAAGCAGTTCAAATATCAATTCCCATCAGGAACTACACAATACAAGCATGTTATCCTACCCCCCCCACCTGGCTGTTTGCTCATCTACAACATGGAAATCATCTTTCCTATCTTTAAGCTTTTAAAAAACTATACATTCAAAACATTCAATGAGTGCTAGGCAACAAAAACATAAAGATAAAAATGACATGACCATTCTTTCTTTCTGGTATTCAATTTATTAAAGAATACAGATATGAAAACCAAACATGATTTGAAGCAGCAGCAAAGCCTTTATGCAAATGTAGGCCATTGTGGTTTTTGTTTGTTTGTTTTAAACAAAGGCTCAGTTTGAATGTAATATAATGGAAAGAGTGAAGCATTTGGAATCAGACTGGCCATGTGTAAATTCTGATATTCCAATCATGCTAAAGCAAAATGAAATTATTACAACTAGCTTGACTGTATTACTTCTAAGTTTCATAATGACTATGCCCACATAGCACTGAAGCAATAGTGCTGGGTGCCTACCTAATACCCATCTTTCCAATAACCTTACTAAGAAAACTCTCATTTTTGTTCAATCCAATAAAGTATACAGATCAAGTTCTCTCTTGCATCTAGAAAAAAGCCATGTAACAATCTTGTCAAATACAAATTAAGTCCGGGATTTGGGGGAAAATTTTCATTCCTCCCTTCTTTTTGCCTGGAATGCAGACCCAAGGCCTAAGAATGCACCAACTATCTCATAACAATGAGGTGTAAACAGAACAAAATCAACACACTATGAATGGCAGTGCAGAAGTGAGCCTTGATTCCTGTTGGCCTACTAAACTGCTAGGCAAGTCTAAGACTGTTGACCCTTAATCTTCTTGCTTTAGATGAAAAATAAATGCTTATTTAAAGCAAAACTATAGGGCTTTGTAGGTCAATATAAAGAATTTGACTTGTACTATGAATGAAATGGAAACTCAGGGCAGAGTTATGGCAAATAAATGACATAGCCTGGCCTTCTGTGTTAAGAGTAGATTCGAGGGATGTAGGGAACTCATTTTGAAGCTCTGATAGGTCTTGAATGAATATTGCCTCCCTCCATTCATACCCTCCCATGCTGACTCTGGGTAGACTTTGACTTAATCTGATTGATAGTGTGTGGTAGAAGTAACTTTCTAGTGAGAAAGAAATAATGAAAACCTCACTCATAATTTAGGTTAAAATGTTGAAGAAAGTCTCTTGAAGACTCTGTGGAATTAATATTTATTCTGAGGCCTGAGAAATGATTAAGAATTATCCAAAAGGAATAAAAGGTGTCCCTGCTCGAAGAATTAAAATAATTAGAATCACCATATTGTTGATCCTTGACACAATGGGATTGGCTATTTCTCTCTACTCTTGCCTAGTAAGTATAGTCAAACACCCGGGAGACACAATATAACAGATAATCATTAACACTAAGCAAAGTAGAAGAAGAAAACAGACGAATTAGGGACTTCAAGGTAGTAAATTTTCCTGGTTTTTTCTTTATAAAACTTCTCCCTCCAAAGCCAAAAGGAGGATGCAGGCCCTGGGGGAGATTCTGAGAAAAACCTTTCTTTGGACAAAAAATAGTAAAACAGGGCAACCTAGCCAGATATAAAGTTTTGTTTTTGGTTTTTTTTTTTTTTTTCTTTCCCCAGTCTGGGAATTGAACCCAGGGCCTTGTGCTTGCAAGGTAAGCATTCAGTATATTCTACTAAGAATATACTGAGCTATATTCCCAGTCCGATATAAAGCTTTTTGACAGTACCAACTCTACTCTATCCAAGCACCTTAAGTATTTCCTTCCTTGCTATGTCAGGGGTTATTCAGTGGGGACTCGGTTGAAACAAGTTAGGAAGGTACTAGCAGGTATCCCAAGAAAATGAGTACTCTTCTTCCCTATCCATGTAGGATGCAGAGCCTGAAGATCTGGCACCGGAAGGGCCCAGAATAGGGTTCCTTTTTCCCATTAGTGAAAAGGTATCTGCAGAAATCAAATGGGGAATCTGCTCTCCTGCTCCCTCAAGTAGCAGAGGACACATGGCTTTCTTCCCCTAACAGAAGAGGTTAGAGATCAGAACAGACCAAGTGGCGAATCTACACTCCCACCTAGCAAGAGTAGGCAGAGAGGGTAACATTTCTTTCCCTCACCAACATGGTGGCCATGGATATCTACCACACATCCAGCAGTTGAAGATGATTCTGGGGGAGAAGATGACACTCTGGTTCTCTACTTGCACTAATATCAAAAGAAAACGAGTGAGGATTCTGAACTTTTACCTCCCACCTGGCAATGCCAGATAGTCTAAAAGAGAAACATCCACCTCACTGGTATATTGCCAATGAAGACCAAGTGGAGACTCTACAATTCTATTCTATTCCTACCCAGTGTGAGCAGACTACCCCTTGTACCTCAGGTAGTAGACGAGATTACAGAACATGAGAAAGCTAGAAAAAAGAATTCTTTAAGCTTGCATAAAATATCTTGGGTAGAACCAGGTTTTGGCAAAACCAAGCTGCACGTGAATTAATAAGTTAAAAAATAGAAAAATGTACCACACTAATGAAAGCCAGGTTTTCAGAGTGGGCTTCAGGTAAGGCACAAGCAAAGCAAAGCAGAATATCAATGCAAGCAACCTGGGAGTAAATTACTAGAATCCAGCCAACAGAAATAGGCTAGGACCTATGTGCTAAACCTAAAAAGGATGACTATAGGCTAAAATGGAAGATTTAAATAAGATAGAGGGTCTCATAACATAATAAACAAAATGTCCAGGATACAATTTTTTAAAAAGTCACTTACTCCCAGAATCAGAAAAAAAAAAGTTTGAATAATAAAATATCAACAAATGCCAATACTGAGATGCCTCAGATGGTGAAATTAATTTGTCATGACTTTAAAGCAATCATCATAAAAACACTTCAGACAACAATTATGAACGATCTTAAAATAGATGAATACTAACACTCATGAAATGACAGAGAACTAGAAGAAAACAAAACAAAACAAAACCCAAAGACCTAGGAAATTATAGGAATAAAAAATAACAATAAATAAACTAAAAGCTTACTAGATGGGCTCAGTAGTGAACAAAGATGACAGAAAAGAATAACGATAATAAATCTTAAGACAGACCAATAGAACTTGACTTGCCCAATAGAAAGGAAAAAAAAAAAACCAAAAGTACAGAAATCTGTAGGACAATAACAAAAAGATCTGTGTCATTGACTGAATATGCAAAATCTGGCAAAAGGCTTAAATCTACAAGTTAAAGAAGCCGAGAAAATTCCAAAAAAGATAATTCCAAAGACATCCAAAGAAAGCAAACACATATCAAAATTAACTTTTGAAAACTGGAGAGAAAGAAAACATTTTTTAAAGCAACTAGAAATAATAGAAACCAGAAGAAAATGGTCTAACATTTTAAGTGCTGAAAGAAGTGTTGTTAACCTCGATTCTATACCCAGTGAAAATACCCATCAGGAATTAAGAGGAAATAAAAGTATTCTCAGACAAAGAAAAACTAAGGGCATTTGTCACCAGCAGTCTTATCATTAAAAAATGGCTAAAGGAAGTTGTTCGAATCAAAATAAAATTTTAACTGCAGGAGATCCGTAACATCAGAAAGAAGATAAAGGGCTGGGGTGATAGCTCAGTCAGTAGAATGCTTGCCTTGCATGCACAAGGCCCTGGGTTCGATCCCCAGCACTGCCAAAAAGCAAAAAAAAAAAAAAAAAAAAAAAAGAAAGAAGATAAAGTAAATGAAAATAAGACTAAATGTAATAGATTTTCTTTCTCTTCATGAATTTCTTGGCAGTTGAAGATGAAATCCTCATCTGATATTGTGCTCAATGTAAAGGAAACAAGATCTTAAGATTATAATTTTCAAATGAGGAAAGGAAAGGGCAAAGTACAACTGAAGTAAGATTTCAATACTTCACTCAGCATGGTAAAGTGTGAATACCAATAGTCTCCAACAATGTATCTGTGCATATTTTCATATCCAAAGGAACCACAAAACAAATGAAAAGCTAGCAATATATTAAAAAAAAACACTATGATCAATCACAACTGAACTCTAAAAAACACTCAAGTAGCCAACAGGCAATAAAAAGTAAACAAGTAAGGAAAAGAAAAAAATAGAACAAACTTTTTGCAAACAGTAATATCAAACTTAATTCCTTACCTAAAAACATTTACTTTATGTACAAATGATCTAAACAACAAATATTAAAAACTGATACTGGCACAACAGATGTTTTAAAAAAGAGTAGTCCCCTCTTTTCTGTAGCTTCACTTTCCATGGTTTTAGTTAATCAAGTGAGGTCTAAAAATATGAAATGGAAGATTGCCAAAATAAACAATTCACAAATTTTTAACTGTGCACCATGCAATGCAACAAAATTTTGTGCCATCCATGTACATACCACCTGGCATGTGAGTCATCCCTTTGTTCCTCATATGTACCTCTGCATGACACCTATCCTTTAGTTACTTAGTAAGCCATCTTTGTTATCAGATCAACTGTCACGGTATCACGGGGCATGTGTAACCCTCATTTTATTTATTAAAACAGCCACAAAACACAAGAGTAGTGATGTCAGCAATTTGGATATGCCAAAGAAAAGCTATAAAGTGCTTCCTTTAAACGATAAGGTGAAAGTTTATCACAAGTATGTATGCACAGAAAAATACACAGTACATTCAGGGTTTGTACTATCTGCAGTTTCAGATACCTGCTGCAGGTCTGGAACATATCCTCCTTGGTTAAGAGAGGATTACTGTAAGTCCTAATCATATGCTATTTACAAGAACTTCTCTTTGAATACCATGACATAAGTAGTCTGAAAGAAAAAGTTTAGAAAAAGATAAACCATACACCATTAATTAAAGAAAAAGCATAAGTGATTACATTGTATCAGAAAAGCAATATGCAAAGCAAAGAAAGTGAAGCTGGATCTCTTCCTAGGGGGGAGTTTTGAAATATGTAGAAACTCTGGTAGTGAAGGCAACAATAAGAGACTGACCGACACAAAGAGACAGGTGGGGCAGTGACTCAGGCAGAGGTGGAGAGTCTATGAAACAGAAAGCTAAGAGATTCTAATAAAATACTGAGGCCTACAAGTATATCCGAACAGTTAAGAACAAAATTTGGGGTACATGACATAACTTTTCAAAGACCTCAGATTCTTAATTAAAAAAAAAAAAAAAATGAATAATGCTACTTACCTGGAAGGAAGTTTAAAATGACTAAATTAGTAATACATACAACTTTGTAACAGTATCTGGCACTTCCCACTTCTTCAATCATCAAGAGAACTAACATTGCATTATTACTAAATACAGCCCTACCCCTGCAAAATAGACAAAGGATAGTTGGATATCAAAATGAGGAAAAGATGGGACCAGAGGTATTTTTTAATGTGTCATGTTTAATTTAGAGCAGATCTAATACATCAAAAAACTTCCCATGAACTAGAGTAATAATTACTTTTGAAATAACTAGACATAGTCAAAATAGAACATAGTAGTATATCATAGTAGTATATCTACTACTAGAATGACAGGAATTGTTTGGCTTAAATAAAATAAGAGAGAAGATTATAAAGGAAAAGCTCAGGGATGCCTTTGCTGTTGTTGGAAAGTATAAAATAAAAACAACCAAACCAAGGTTACAAATGGATAGATGAAGGGATGGACAGACAGGAAAGCACAGAAGGAGAGAGGGAATCAGATTTGGGATTTTCACTAGATGTTTTATTTTATTGAATAGGTTGAAGTAGAAAGCAAGTTGCTAATTACAAAGCAAGTTATCAGACAGGGAGGTGAAGGGAACAAAGAAGCTATACAGAGAATACAAACCAATTATCCCTCAGGAAGTAAAACGAATGTGTCAAGTACAAGAGAAGTAATAGTTACTTAAATATAGAAACAATTGAAGATTCAAGTGTTTGGGTTGAAACAAGTTAAAAATTAGAGAGCAATGAAATGCTCACTGGCTCTGAAACAAATGTGGTATAGGAAAATAAGTGCAACCTTCCCATTGTCTTTCACATGGATCTTCATGTCTACTGATGTTACAGAGAAATATATTTTTAAATTACTTTGAAGATTTCACAGCTGGATGTTTCATCAAGAAACAATTTCTGGTATAGAAAATATGAACAACAGATTTGGTATAGTTGTGGGTAGAGAAGTGGAGAAGAAATACCATGTTACTGAGTATATTTCAGTATGTGTGAAATATTAAATGATTATTTAAATTTATGCTCACCCTAATATATAAGCTTCTTTTTAATTCATAAAAATGCAGTTTCCTAGCTATTACTTATATATTTAGTAACATCTGATCCATTTTTATGAAATAGTGCAGTTGTGTTTGCTTATTTTAATATATTAAAACAAAACAATTAAAATGGTATTAGTAATAGTCAAATGAAATCTTTACTAGTTTGTGTCTCAAATGGATTCTGATCTTAATTTTAATATCTTTACATTTTATGGAATATTTTGTTAATGTTTTTAATGATTTATAATCACAAATTTTACATTCTTCATAATTCAGGTCATGGTTTGCTTTGTTTTCTAGACAAAAATTTTAAAAGTATATAATATTCATAATTAAAAGCACATTCCTCTTACAGAAGTCATATTTTAAAGATTCAGATCGATTAAGCAAAAATGAGATATTAAAGGCAGCAAAGAAATAAACAAATTATAAACAAGAAAATCTAAATTCTAGTCACAGTTCTTTCACTTTACTGTACGATCATTTATAAATTCTTAAATTGTTTCAACTGTGTTTTTTCTAAAAGTGAAAGTCAAGCTATATTAATTCCCAATGATTAAGATTTTAAATTTTAAAAACTTAAAAGTATAAAAGAGAATTTAAGGAAATTAATATTTGAAAAGAAAGATTTTTACAATGTAATTAAGTATAAAATAGGGGAAGCAGACTAGAAAAACTTTCTCTTAATATTCCATGACTGTTAGAAAACCTTCAAGGTCTTAATCTTAACCTATTACCAGGAAATCTCCTTCAATTAATCTCGTCCTCAAACTAATCATTCCTGCATTTTGTTCTAATTTGGTATTTATACAGTAAACTAATGTAAGCATGATTCAAATACTACTCAATGACTTCCCAGAGTGCATCTCTATTTTGATTCCCAGAATCAAGTTCACATTTGTAACTGCCTATTATTTACCTCACCACTTAAGATGTTCTATCAATTTCAAACTCAGCATGCCTCAAAATCAACAACTTATTTATCTTCCCAGATCTCCCTATTTCTGCTAATGATGCCAAAACCCTCACTCAACCCCATGAAACATTTTTTATACTTCCTTTCCCTTGCTGTTCACATCTAGCCAGATGCCAAATACTTTAGTATCCAATGTCCATTCCTCTGCAAGATCTCTGATATATTCTCAATGACAAAGCTACATGTGTGAAAAAAGACATATGTACCTAAGGCTTATCATTCTTCAGTTCCAGAACCAGGTTAATTTAAAAAACAAAGAAAGTTCAAATATGTGCATGATTTTAATAAGTCATAACTTTGAGACTGTTCCTTTGCTCAATGTGTTTACATTTAGTCAAGTCCACTTAATTTTCCTAATATGTATTATTTTTTATTCTCAGTGACATTTTTAGAATGATATATGTTCCTAATATTGTTTCTAAGTTTAACTCAAAGTATACATTATGGCCATTTTTAATCCTGTACACAACTTTTGCTTTAATGGTGATTTGAACTGTATGCTTACTTCTTTCCCCTCATTAATCTAAGGCAGTAGTTCTCAAAGTATGATCCATGAACCTTCACCTTGAGGTTCCAATATTTTTGCCTAATTGCTTAATGACTATCAGCCCTCACCATATGCTAATCTCCATGAGAAAGTGTATTTTATTGCTAATAAATATTTTGATAATTATTATATGGTCAGGCCTCAGCATAATACCCTGATTATAGAAGATGCTTAGTAACTATCTGCTAAATGAAGAGAGAAATGGCTATTAATACTGACATACTGCTAAGAAGTAAAAACTGAGTGAAAATGAAGGGGCAAAAAATAAACAAAAATGAAACACTAACCACTAAGGCCATGTATTATAGGAATAGCAAGTACTACATACTTAAAGAAAAAATAAAACCTTCTATATACTTTTTGTAAATTGACAGCAAAATATGTCATACATTGTATAAATGGAATTTCTAAAAACTATATTAAAATCAATGTTTTATGTGATCAGGGGTTAAGATTAATTTATTTGGATAATATACTTCATTTAACAGTATTATTAAATGTAATAATTGTAACAATAATTTAGAATTGGACATTTTGAAGTATAATATTATATCACAATACATCAGGCCACATATTCCAAAATAAAGAACTAACTTTTCCAGTGACATAAGTGGTACCCCAAAAGAAAACAAATAGTCATGCAAGACTTTTGAGCTATCTTTTACTTTATTACTAAGTGGAATAAAGTTTATAAAATGACATATTCCATTATGGGTGGGGTTGGACAACAAAAACCTATAGAGAATCATTTAACACCCATAAGTACTTCCCTTATTTCTATTCATAAAACAAGAATTACAGGTTTAACAGGTTCAACCACAAAAACCATAATAGAGGGTAACAGGTAGGCCATCACTGCAGATTCAGACTGTCATAAGGCTTTAGGTATTAAGGAAAACTATAATAATAAATAATTTTGAGAGTTTCTCCCTCAGGCTGGTGATAAGTATTGGTTTTTAATCATGCTGCTAAATGTAACCAGTTAGTTTTCTTATCCTATACTACTGAATGTTGTTCAAAAAGCTGAGTTTCCTTCAGACATATAAAATAAAAATGCATCATAAGAAAAACATAATTATAGACCCCAAACCCCTAAAAATTTGAATATAAATTATATTGTATTATTTTTGATAATATCTAGAGTCTTCTGGGAAAAAGAAATGTGAGATGACATTAGAATAGCTTTATCACAGTATTTTGGTTAGGAAAAAGATTACAAAATGAACAATAAGTGAATGGAAAAAAATACCAATTCTCCATTTAAAATGTAATTAAAATAATGTGATAAAATTTCAGGCCAAAATTATTGGAAAAACATTATAATCTGTGAGAAAAAAAGGAACTATAATATACAGACCAATGAATATATGATTAACCTGAAGGTATTCATTTGCTTAGAACCTACAATTCCATTTCAACATTTATAGAAATGATAAACTGTTTATAAGATGAAAAAGAATGTTGGTTACACCATCATAATAGAAGAAAAATCATAATCTATACAAATATGAACTTTTTATAATATATGAATGCACTGAGTATTATACTGCTTCTGTAATGTTACCTAAACATGTAACTCCTTGGATAAATATGGAAACGAATATTCAACTTAAAAAAAAAAACTTGCAAAAGAATATATGAACATGGACCATTTATGTAACATATTTTCCTCTGGATAATTGAGGAAGGGTGACAGGATAGAGAGAATAGAAAAAGTAGAGCTTACATACATAAAACATTTACTTTCAAAAAACAATGTAGCCATTTGCCTGCCTCTCGCCTGTCCATCGCCTGCCTTGCCCCTATCCATCACTCAACCCTGGAGGTTCACCTCCCGATCGTCCGTAAGCTGCCAGCAGATTGACCGCAGACCGCCAGTGGAGAACCAGCTGCCTGCTGCTGCCTGGAAGTTCACTGTTACAGTACCTGCAGGTTTGATTACACGTGGCTGCCGCCATTTTGAGACAACAGCCGGGCCCTGTAGGACCCCTGGCCGAACTGACTGAGTCCCGTCTCCAGGATCCCTCAGACCGACCGATCACTCCCTGCCTCTGGGGCCCTCACATCAAATGACTGCTCCCTGCCGCCAGGACCCCCAGACCAACTGACTGTGCCCTATCACCGGGAACCCAGACCAACTGATTGCACCCGGCCTCCTGGATCCCACAACCACACCAAACAAACCCGACCTCCAGGACCATGCCGGACCAACTGCATCCTGTCTCCAGGACCTCCAGCTGACCACGTCCACCCCTGAGCTGCAGCTCCCCACTTGCCAACACATTTGGAAGCCAGAGCAGCCATCTTGGATAATCCTGGAAGCCGTAGCTCTGATCTTTGGGTGGGGCAAATCCCATCCTGAGACACCTGCTGGAGGCTTGAAGCTCATTGACAGGTACCTCTCATACATCAGGCTACTGAACACTGGGAGGTTTCATTAGTATATGACTATTATACAGATTTTCTTTTTTCTCCTTTTTTAAAAAAAAATATTTAAGTTTTTATTTCTTTATGTTTCTTGCTTTCTTTTCTTTCTGTTTACCTGTTCCCTCAGAGTCGCTTTCTTCCTTATTTACATGATGTTATTGTTCCCATAGGGGCTATTTGGTCTAGGATTGCATAGTGTCTGATTTGGGCACTGCTAATATTGATCTCCCCTTAAAGAAAGGGTTTTGGACACCTATAGGGCCACTATAAGCCTATAGGGGGAAATCTGCAATACCCCAGATCTGCAGCGCTAGAGGGGAAGATACATGAACAACATGAAAAAACAAGGGAAGAAAATGATCCAAATAAATCTAGATTCTATAGTAATAGAATCCAATGACAGTATGTTAGAAGAAATGTCAGAAAAGGACTTCAGATTATACATGATTAAGATGATTCGCGAAGCAAAGGATGAGATGAGAAGGCAAATGCAGGCAATGAATGATAATACCAATAAGCTGAAAGAGCACCTGCAGGAAGCAAAAGATCATTTCAACAAAGAGAGAGAGATTCTCAAAAAAAAACAAAAAAACAAAAAAAAAAACACGGAAATCCTTGAAATGAAGGAGACAATAAACCAAATAAAAACTCAATGGAAAGCATCACCAACAGACTAGACCACTTGGAAGACAGAACCTCAGACAATGAAGACAAAATACTTAATCTTGAAAATAAAGTTGCCCAAACAGAGAAGATGGTAAGAAATCATGAACAGACTCTCCAAGAACTATGGGACATCATGCAAAGACCAAATTTAAGAATTATTGGGATTGAGGAAGGCACAGAGATACAAACCAAAGGAATGAACAACCTATTCAATGAAATAATATCAGAAAATTTCCCAAACCTGAAGAATGACATGGAAAATCAAATACAAGAGGCTTACAGAACACCAAATGCACAGAATCACAACAGATCCACACCAAGGCACATTATAATGAAAATGCCTAACATTCATAATAAAGATAGGATTTTGAAGGCCACGAGAGAAAAGCATCAGATTACATATAGGGGGAGACCAATACGGATAGCAGCCAACTTCTCAACCCAGACTCTAAAAGCTAGAAGGGCCTAGACCAACATATTTCAAGCTCTGAAAGAACATGGTTGCCAACCAAGAATCCTATATCCAGCAAAACTAACCTTCAGATTTGAAGATCAAATAAAATCCTTCCATGATAAACAAAAGTTAAAAGAATTTACAAATAGAAAGCCTCCACTACAGAATGTTCTCAATAAAATATTCCATGAGGAAATGAAAAACAACAATGGAGGTCAGCAAAGGGAGGAACTACCTTAGAGAAAAACCACTCAAAGGAGAAACCAAGCCGACTTAAAAACCAAAAATAAGCCAAATGACTGGGAATACAAATCATTTCTCAATAATAACCCTGAACGTTAATGGCCTAAACTCATCAATCAAAAGACATAGACTGGCAGAATGGATTAAAAAGAAAGACCCAACAATATGCTGCCTGCAAGAGACTCATCTCATAGAAAAAGACATCCGCAGACTAAAGGTGAAAGGATGGGAAAAAACCTACCATGCACATGGACTCAGTAAAAAAGCAGGGGTTTCCATTCTTATATTAGATAAAGTGGACTTCAAGCCAAAGTTAGTCAGAAGGGATAAAGAAGGACATTTCATACTGCTTAAGGGAACCATAAATCAGGAAGACATAACGATAGTAAATATTTATGCCCCAAACAATGGTGCATCCCTGTACATCAAACAAATCCTTCTCAATTTCAAGAATCACATAGACCACAACACAATAATTCTGGGCGACTTTAACACACCACTGTCACCACTAGATAGATCTTCCAAACAAAATCCAACCAAAGAAACCATAGAACTCAATAACACAATCAATAACCTAGACTTAATAGACATATATAGAATATTCCATCCATCAACGAGCGGATACACTTTCTTCTCAGCAGCACATGGAACCTTCTCGAAAATAGACCATATGTTATGCCACAAAGCAGCCCTTAGGAAATGCAAAAAAATAGAGATACTGCCTTGTGTTCTATCAGATCATAATGGACTGAGAGTAGAAATCAATGACAAAGTAAAAAAAGGAAATTACTCCAACACTTGGAGACTAAATAATATGCTATTGAATGAAACATGGATAACAGAAAACATCAGGGAGGAGATTAAAAAATTCTTAGAGGTCAATGAGAATGATGATACAACATATCAAAATCTCTGGGACACTATGGAAGCGGTACTAAGAGGAAAATTCATTGCATGGAGCGCATTCCAGAAAAGAATGAAAAATCAACAATTAAATGACCTAACATTACAGCTCAAAGCCCTAGAAAAAGAAGAACAGAATAACAGCAAAAGTAGTAGAAGACAGGAAATCATTAAAATCAGAGCTGAAATCAATGAAATTGAAACAAAACAAACTATTCAAAAAATTGACATAACACAAAGTTGGTTTTTTGAGAAAGTAAACAAAATAGATAAACCCTTAGCCACACTAACAAAGAGAAGGAGAGAGAAGACTCAAATTATTAAAATACATGATGCAAAAGGAAATATCACGACAGACACCACTGAGATACAAAACATAATGAGAAGCTACTTTGAAAATCTGTATTCCAACAAAATAGAAACTACCGAAGACATTGACAAATTTCTAGAGACATAGGCTCCTCCCAAACTGAACCAGGAGGACATACATGATTTAAACAGATCAATATCAAGCAATGAAATAGAAGAAGCCATTAAAAATCTACCATCCAAGAAAAGCCCAGGACCAGACGGATTCTCAGCCGAGTTCTACAAGACCTTCAAAGAAGAACTCATTCCAATACTTCTCAAAGTATTCCAGGAAATAGAAAAGAAGTGTACCCTACCGAACTCATTCTATGAAGCTAATATCACCCTCATACCCAAACCAGGAAAAGACACATCAAGGAAAGAAAATTTTAGACCAATATCCTTGATGAATATAGATGCAAAGATCCTTAACAAAATATTGGCAAACCATATCCAAAAACATATTAAGAAAATTGTGCACCACGATCAAGTGGGGTTCATTCCTGGAATGCAAGGATGGTTTAACATCCGTAAATCAATCAACGTAATCCATCATGTCAATAGACTTAAGGATAAGAATCATATGGTTATTTCAATTGACACAGAAAAAGCATTTGACAATATACAACACCCCTTCATGCTGAAAACACTAGAAAAAATAGGGATAGTAGGAACATACCTGAATATTGTAAAGGCTATTTATGCTAAGCCCATGGCCAACATCATTCTTAATGGAGAAAATCTGATACCATTCCCTTTAAAAACGGGAACAAGACAGGGATGTCCTCTTTCACCACTTCTATTCAACATTGTCCTCAAAACTAGCCAGAGCAATTAGGCAGACTAAAGAAATTAAAGGGATACGAATAGGAAAAGAGGAACTTAAGCTGTCACTACTTGCGGATGACATGATTCTATATTTAGAGAATCCAAAAACCTCCTCCAGAAAACTTCTAGACCTCATCAATGAATTCAGCAAAATAGTAGGCTATAAAATAAACACGCATAAATCTACAGCATTTTTATACGCAAGCGATGAAACAGCTGAAAGGGAAATGAGGAAAACAACTCCATTTGCAATAGCCTCAAAAAAAATAAAATACTTGGGTATCAATCTAACCAAAGAGGTAAAAGATCTCTACAATGAAAACTACAAAACACTGAAGAAAGAAATTAAGGAAGACCTTAGAAAATGGAAAGATCTCCCATGTTCTTGGATAGGCAGAATTAATATTGTCAAAATGGCCATACTACCAAAAGTGCTATACAGATTCAATGCAATTCCAATTAAAATCCCAATGATGTACTTCACAGAAATAGAGCAAGCAATCATGAAATTCATCTGGAAGAATAAGAAACCCAGAATAGCTAAAGCAATCCTTAGCAGGAAGAATGAAACAGGGGGTATCGAAATACCAGAACTTCAACTATACTACAAAGCAATAGTAACAAAAACAGCATGGTATTGGCACCAAAATAGACAGGTAGGTAGATCAATGGTACAGAATAGAGGACACGGACACAAACCCAAATAAATACAATTTTCTAATACTAGATAAAGGTGCCAAAAATATGCAAAGGAGAAAAGATAGCCCCTTCAACAAATGGTGCTGGGAAAACTGGAAATCCATATGCAACAGAATGAAACTAAACCCCTATCTCTCACCCTGCACAAAACTCAACTCACAATGGATCAAGGACCTTGAAATCAGACCAGAGACCCTGCATCTTATAGAAGAAAAAGTAGGTCCACTTCTTCACCTTGTTGGCTTAGGATCAGACTTCCTTAACAGGACTCCCATAGCATAAGAAATAAAAGCAAGAATCAATAACTGGGATAGATTCAAACTAAAAAGCTTTCTCTCAGCAGAGCAAACTATCAGCAATGCGAAGAGACAGCCTACAGAGTGGGAGAATATCTTTGCCTCTCATACTTCAGATAGAGCACTAATTTCCAGAATATATAAAGAACTCAAAAAACTCTACACTAAGAATACAAATAATCCAATCAACAAATGGGCTAAGGAAATGAACAGACACTTCACAGAAGAAAATGAACAAGCAATCAACAGATATATGAAAAAATGTTCCAACATCTTTAGTAATAAGAGAAATGCAAATCAAAACTACACTAAGATTCCATCTCACCCCAATTAGAATGGCCATTATCAAGAATACAAGCAACAATAGGTGCTGGAGAGGATGTGGAGAAAAAGGTACACTCATACATTGCTGGTAGGACTGCAAATTAGTGCAGCCACTCTGGAAAGCAGTGTGGAGATTCCTTAGAAAACTTGGAATGGACCTACCATTTGACCCAGCTATCCCACTCCTCGGCCTATACCCAAAGGACTTAAAATCAGCATACAGAGATACAGCCACATCAATGTTCATAGCGGCTCAATTCACAATAGCCAGACTATGGAACCAACCTAGATGCCCTTCAATTGATGAGTGGATAAAGAAACTGTGGTATATATATACAATGGAATATTACTCAGCTATAAAGAATAATAAAATTATGGCATTTGCAGGCAAATGGATGAAATTGGAGAATATCATGTTAAGTGAGATAAGCCAATCTCAAAAATCCAAGAGAGGAATGATCTCACTGATAAGCAGATGATGACACTTAATGGGGGATGGGTGTGGGACAAGAATGGAGGAAGGAGGGACTGTATAGAGGGAAAAGAGAGGTGGGAGGGGTGGGGGGAGAAGGAAAAAAATAATGGAATGAATCAAACCTCATTAGTCTATGTAAATTTATGAATATGCAAATGGTATGCTGTTACTCCATGTACAAACAGAAACAACATGTATCCCATTTGTTTACAATAAAAATAAATTTAAAAAAGAAAATATTAAATAAAAAAAGAAAATAAAAAAAAATACAATGTAATTTTGAGAAAGCCAAAATTTACTCAGGGAAAACCAACAAATTATACTCAGCCTTTGTGGGTATATTTGAAATATTCCCTATTTAAAAAAGAAAAAAATATTACAGACTTCCACTTCTGATTAACAGAGTAATAGTGGGAATATTTATCCTCCTAGCTAAAACAGAAACAGACAAGATATATTACACCATGGTTCTCAAGACAGTGGACAATAGGCAAGATCATTACCCCAGAGATGAGAAAGAAGAGATGTTCTTTGAGCAAAATTAAAATTAAATTAGAGAGATGGGGTATAGCTCAGAGGTAGAACATTTGCCTAGCATGCACAAGGTCCTAGAGAAAATACCCAGAATTACAAAATTAGCAGATATTCTGAAGTGAATAAAAATGAAATATTAAAATTTATACAGTAATTCTTAGATACAGAAAACAAAAATAGAAAAAAAATCCAACATTCATTACTTGTAAAAGCATTCATCAGGAAAAGAAGTAAACTTCCCCAATGCCACAAAAAGGCAAGTATAAACTCAGTTGATCTTAAATTAATAGTGAAAGCCTAAGCTTTTCCCCCTAACATCAGGAAAAAGAAAAAGATGGTTATTCTCACCACTTCTGTTCAACTTTGTGCTAGAGACTGGAAAAGAGAAATGAAGCTCTCTGTATGTAATTATTATTACATAAAAGTATTATGGAATCTACAAAAAAGCTACCAAAATGAATGAATGAGTTCTGTAAGGTTACAAGACTCAAAATTTATATGTAATATTGATTAGTTCTATATAGTAGGAATAACAAGAAGAAGTTGTAATTAAAAAAAAAAACATTTAAAATAGCATTGAAAATATGTAGTCCTAAAGATATTTAATGAAAGATGTAAAAGACTAGTACATCAAGTGCCAAAAATATTGTGAAAAAAATTAGAGAAAATCTAAATAAAGGGAAAGACATACACCTTATATCATGGGACAACTTCGTATTAAGAAGTCAGTTTTCCTCAAGTTGATTCAATGAGACTACACTCAAAAATCCCTGCAGTTCTTTTCTAGAAGTTGGCAAACTAATTCTAAAACTCATATGGAAGTGCAAAGGACCTAGATGTCAAAATCAATTTGAAAAGGGAGAAAAAAGTTGGAAGGCTAACATTCCCACATTCTAAGACTTATCAGAAAGCTGAATAATCCAAAACAGCACAGGACTGACAAGAAGATAAATACAGCAATGGAACAGATGAGAGTAGAAATAGTCCCACACATATATGAACAGTTTTTGACAAAGATGCAAAGGCAATTCAGTAAGAAATGATTGCATTTTAAAATAAATGGACCTAAAACAAAGACCCACATAGAAAAATACGAACTTTGACACACACCTAGCACCATACAAATTACTTACAATGGATAAAAACACTAAAATTTAAAGCAATAAAATTTCTAGAAGAAAAGATCTTTGTTATTTCACTAAAAGCCCAGTTCATAAAGGAAAAAAAAAAAACTGATGAACTGGGCTCTATCAGAATTAAGAACTGCTCTTGGAAAGACAGTGTTGAAATGAAGACAAGCTACAGAATAGAAGAAAACATTTTCAATTTGTATATCTGATAAAAACACTGAATCCAAAATGTATAAAGTCTCAAGTCTATTTCTTGAATAAGAAAACAACCCAATTTATTAAAATGGACAAAAGATTTGAGCAGAAATAAGATAATGCACAGATGGCAGATAAGCACATAAAAGATACCCAACATTGTTAGGGAAATGTGACTATGCAAGCTAAAATCTCTTTACCAAAATGGCTAAAATTGAAAATATCAACCACAACAAGCATTACTGAAAACATAGAGCAAATGAAACTTTTAAACACTGCTGTGGAAAAGTAAAATGACAGCTACTATAGAAAACAGTTATAGATCTCTTCCTGCCATATGATCTAACCATTTTTTTCTCCTAGGCATTTACCCAATAATGAAAGCCAAAATTCATTAAAAAAAACTAGTACATAAAATGTTCATAGCAGCTTTATCCATAATAGCCAAAATCTAGCAATAACCCAAATGTTAACAGAGATTTTAACATATACATACAAAAAAAGTGTGAATTACTGATGTATGCAATAGCAACAGTAGAATCTCAAAGTCACTATTTGAGTGAAAGAAGCCATATACACCCCCAAAATATATACTATATGATGGTTTTCATGTAAAGTTCCAGAAAATGCAAATGAATCTATAGTAACAGAAAGAAGCAAGTGGTTGCCTAGAAATTGGGAGAATGGGTAAAGGGATTACAAAGGGATATACAAAAATATTCTTTGGGGATAACATATTTTCATTATGTTGATAGTAACCCCAGGGGCACTCTACCACTTAGCTATAGTCCGTTCTATTTTTTATTTTAAGACAGGGTCTCACCAAGTTGTGAGGTTGGCCTTAAACTTGTAATTCTCCTGCCTCAGCCTCCTGAGTCATTGGGATTACAGTTCTATACCACTGTGCCAGGCCCAAACTGCTTGTTTAAAATATGTGTTGTTTATTGTCTATTAATATCTCAGTAAGGTACTGAGGTGGAAAGCCTCTGTAATTCTTTTAATCCCTTCCTGTAGATACAACTCCCCTATTTAGAGATGGTGGATGCCATGGTATGGAAAACTGTTTTCCAAAGTCTCTATGTCAAAGGCTTGGTCCCCGCAGTGATGCTACTGGGAGGTGGTTGAACACTTTGGAAATGGGGTCTAGTGTGAGGACCTTATACAACTGGGAGCATACCCACAAGGGACTCTAGTCCCTTCCTCTCTTTTGCTTCCTAGACACTAGATAAGCAGTTTACTTGGCCTTGTGTTCCTCACAATGCTACCCAGCATGCCCACTGGAGGCCCACAGCAATGGGTCTTCTAAGCTTGGACTGGAACCTCTACAACTATGAGTCAAAGACATTTTTCATTATAAGTTACTCATATCAGGTGTTCTGTTATAGTGAGGAAATGTGCCCATCACAGTGAACAAATCACTTAACCTCTAGAACTTTTTCTATCTGTAAAATGAGAATAAGCTAAGTTGACTTGCGTTCATCTTAATGCTGCATGAACCTATAGGCTACTACCCTCTTGCTTTTTGCCACATTATGTTTCCAGAACTCTACAGTAAATCTCATTTTATAATCAGATGATGGTCAGTGATAGGAGAAAAATGTTTATTATAAAATAAATCTAAACCTTATAATTATTTAAAACGTTAAAAGATAAAATACACAAAGAAAAGAGCATTTGTTTGGATTTAGGCAGATATTCAAATTCCACTTGGACTAACTTGCTATGCACATGGGCAAGTAACTTCACCTCCCCGTGCCTTTTTTTTTTTGGTACCAGGGATTGAACCCAGAGGCTCTTAACCACTCAGTCATATCTCAAGCCCCATTTCGTCCCCTTTTTTATTAAATTTTATTTAGAGTGAGCATGTCACTGAGTTGCTTAGGGCCTCACTAAGTTGCTAAGGCTGGCTTTGAATTTGTGATCCTCCTGTCTCAGCCTCCCCAATCACTGGAATTATAGGTGTGCCTCACTGCACCTGGCTCTATGCCTCACTTTTTTAAAAAATATGTGAATAACAGAAATTAACAGACATCTCTTAGGCTGTTGTACAATAAAATCAGCACATGCCTGGCACATAATAGGTGTCCAATAAATGGTAATTAAAATAACTATTAATAAAACAGTGCTTTAGATCATAACAGGATTGCATGTTTTAGACTTTATTATAATACATGAAAATAATTACCATATTAGCATAAATTAAAACAGAACTGGCACTATACAAAGTATCTCTCACTATAAAAAAGAATTTGGTTGCTCAAAATGAATATGAGTAAAGTTAAGCAATAATATTTACTGAGTGTCGATTAAGTCATAAAATAACTGCAGCATTTCATTTAATCCTCATAATAAACTAAGGGGGGGAAGGAAGTGTAGGAAGGTAGGTTAGTAAGTATTACTATTTTTATATAGGATTATCATGGAAATGCTCTTTTATAAGGAAACATTTTAATAGGAACTTCAGTATACTTTTATAATATATTAAATTTTAATAAAACACTTTTTACACAAAATATCACTGTATCATTAGCCAAATGTTTTCCTGTCCCTAACATTTAAAATAAAAATCAACCTCTTTAAATTGGTATGTTGAGGAAGAAAAGACAAAACTATTTTAAACACAATGCTGCAAATTAAATCCAATTGCTCTAAGAAAAGATCCAACAAATATTAAGAAAAAAAAATCAATTTCAACTGAAAATCAAATACCTCCTGATTTAAAACTATGCTGTTGAAGAGTTTTCATTTTTGTTTCCCTATAGATCCCTGACTTAATTATAATCCTAAAAATAAACATGTAACTTACTAAAAAACTTTAAAGTAATAAAATCTGCATTATTCCAAGCAAAAAGAATAAATATAGCACAAAATAAAGCTGGTCTTTAAAAGTTTACATTCCTTACATCCTTTTTGCTGTTGGCCTCAAAGCATAAAAATAACACAATGCCTTCCTTTCTCATGGTGTTTAACAAAGTTTAAAACCAGCTAACAGATCAAGGCCAAATTCAGTTATTAAATAATCTGTCTAAAAAGGAAAAAATTAACCCAAACATAATTCTGGGCATCCTTTTTATGAAAAATAGAAAATTGTTCTGCTTGCATACATTTGGTTCCCATTACTCCACCTTCTTGAACATATTTTTTTCTTAATAAAATGTTGATTATCCTAAGAATTACCTTAAAGTGATCACTCCCTTTTCCAAGGTCCTATACCAACTGTCTGTACAATTTGCTTAAAATTTGTGTAAGACCTTGAGGCATCTTTCCTATTCCCACATGGAGATGTAATTTAAATTATGAACTAGCAACTTTTTAGCAAATGAATTTAGTTTCAAGAGTGCCACTATCCAGTTCAGTAGTCGCTAACCACACATGGCTATGTAAATTTAAATTTACATAGAAGAAAGAAGTCAGTTTCTCAGTCATACTAAGCCACAATTCAGTTGTGGCTAGTCATGTGTTGCTAGTGGCTACCATACCACACATTATCAAATGGATAAATAAACTTCAATCACCACAGCAGGCATTACTGAACAACACTCTTCTAATGAGTAGTGTCCAGGTTTCATGTTCTTTACATACACCTATAGTTCTTAACATGGTATCTGAATATCGTAAGCACTTATTTGATTTAATAAAGATGAATTACTATAGTGGTAGACATGGCCCTATGCACATGTTGTTTGGTCAACAACCCAAACAATGCCAATGCCAGCCATGGTGATACACACCTGTAATTCAGTTACTAGGGAGGTTATAGCAGGAAATCCTAAGTTCAGGCCAGTATCCACAACTTAAAAAGAGACCCTGTGGGGCTGAGGAGATAGTTCAGTCGGTAGAGTGCTTGCCTTGTAAGCCCAAGACCCTGGGTTCGACCCCCAGCACCTCCCCCCCCCAAAAAAAAGACCCTGTTTCAAAATTAAAAGTAATGAAAACGTAGCTCAGTGGTAGGGTGCCTGTCCCTAAGTTCATTCCCCAGTAACCCGCCCCCCCCCCCGAAAAAGAAAGAAAAGAAAAAAATTGAGGCAATATTTTATAAATAGGAAGATACTCCCAATAATATGAAAAAAAAAAAAAAAAATCACCACAGCTCAGAAGTAGCAGCCAGTCACTGCTTCTACATATGCTTACCAGTTTCCAGACTCACTGTCATTTCCTCAATGTATATCATTTATACTCATCTACTTCACTGAACATTAATTTTAACTTTAGTTCCACACTCAATGGACATTTAAAAAATGTCATTAATTTATTAAGTTACTTAATAAGTAACAATTTATCAAGCTATTAACTTACTTGTTAATAAGTAATATAAGGATTAATTTAGATGAATTTTCTGAGCAATAAGTAGTATACTAACAATAACGTGGCTCTATTTTGATACACAATGCCTTTTAACAAGTGCAAGTTCTTAATCGTTCTTTTTATACAAATGAAAGGTTCTGAAAAGAAATTTTCATTGGGTGTTTAACAGGAAATGCCTGGATGATAAAATTTGGTATATTTAAGATGACTCTCAAACGCAGACGAGGTGGCCGAGTGGTTAAGGCGATGGACTGCTAGCTAATCCATTGGGCTCTGCGTGTGTGGGTTCAAATCCCAACCTCATCGGTTCGCGATCATTAAGGTCTGCATTCAGTTTGTAATCTGTATGTTTAAGATGACTCTCAAATACGTGTCTCAGTAATGCAAATTTTGAAATTAATAATAAAGTTTCCCTAGGGACTACAGAAATGAAGAGAATATATGGGTCTGCTTTAACTTCATGACACTACAATTCATTTGCTCATGTTTGGTTGTAAAGGTAGACAGTATGTACTCATAATGACTGAATTAATGAATTTTATTCTTCTTTTTTATGCTGTTGACTGATGTTTAAAACCAACAAATAGATTAAAGCAAACTTCAGTTATTAAAAATATTGCCTGCCCAAGTAGGAAAATTGATGTAAATCGCAGATCTGAATAAAAGTTTTGCTGCAAGTATTATCAGATAAAAACCAAAATTTAATATTCCAAGATGTGAACTATAGGACTTCTGGTTTGGTAACTTTCTTGAACTCAATATTGGTTTCCATTACTGGCACAGTAGAAAATCTGCAGTAAGAAAACAATTTTCCTTTCACTTAAATCTTTCTTTTTCCTACATATACTAGATTTTAGAAATAATCTACTTTCCTCAGATTCTCTTTACTACACCAATTAATTTTAACTGTAACAAATAAACCTAATAACAGAAAAACGGAAATTTCTGGGGATAAAGAGCTTGCAAGTGAACTGATATTCTTTCTTAGCTCAATTCCTATAATGGAGCCTAAAAGGAGACCCACTGCAGGGATGTTTATTATCAGTATCACTCGTTTTTCTTTTATGTCAGAATACAAGACAAACAGCTTAATTTTCTACTTCTTTTGTTGTTGCTGTTTAAAATTTTTCTTAAAGTCCTTTTCATTTGTGTCAACTAAGCTGCCAAATGACACAAACCAGTCAACATTTCCTGTCTTCCAATGTCAAGAGCCAGTGTCATTTAGATTGAAAGGAGATAAAGAAACTTTCTCGTGAACAATTTTTCAATTTGGGCTACTTAAGCAGAATGGTCCTAAAGGCATAATTTCTGCTTATATAAATGTCTCAAGTGTGGCATATGTTCATTTTTAAAAGTTTGTTTTGTTGTTGTTTTGGTACTGGGGATTGAAACCAGGGACACTTTACTACTGAGTTACATCCCAGGTCTTTCTAAATTTTAAATTTTTAAGACAGGGTCTTTCTAAGTTGTTTAGGGTCTCACTAAATTACTGAGGCTAACCTCAAACTTGCAATCCTCCTGCCTTAGCCTTTTAAGTATCTGGAATAACATGCATGTGTCATTGCACCAGGCTCAGCATATGTTTTTATCAACACAAAGCAAGTCCCAATGTCGAAGACTAAATACAATTATCTAATTTTCTATCTTTAATATTTGGCCTACCTGAATCTTGTTTTTAAGTGTAATAACAATCAAAAAGTTCTGATGAAAAAATTCACCACAAATTAAAAATGAGGTTCTACCAATCTCCTATTTACTATTGAAAAACAACATGCTTTTTAAAAAAGAAATACACAAATTATGATCCTCAGAAACAAGGGATTTTATTCTTTGGCTTAAATCTTTAAGAGATTTTTAAGTTACTTAAAAATATAACTTGCAGGGCTGGGGTGTGGCTTAGTGGTAGAGCACTTGCCTGGCGTGTGTGAGGTACTGGGTTTGATCCTCAGCACCACACAAAAAAATAAATAAATAAAGGTTAAAAAAAAAAAAAAAAGAACTTTAATTTAAAAAATATATAACTTGCAAATTTAAAAATTTTCAAGCATTTAAAAATATCTTGTAATATCTTTTTTAAAGTAATTTTAAAAGAAAGATCAACAAATAGGCATTAATAGAAACACACAATCCATAATGATAAAAGGAACTGTACAAACACATACATGCTCTATCCCTAAAGATGGCATTTGGGAGCTGTCAGCAAAAAAAAAAATACTTCATTTAATATCTGTGACAGTTTAAATGTTCAAGAAAAAGAATTTCTAGGATAAGTTGTTTAAAGATCTCAACATGAAAAAACTAGACAAATTACTACTAATCATTTGCTCTTTTCTATACCTGAGATCAATTAAATTGCAATTTCCCACCCCCAAAAGTTTTAATTAAAAACCCTTGCACTTAACAAAGAGAATGATTAAAAAAAATGACTTCGAGCTCAAACTATTTTGCCTATGAATCTTTGAAATATGAAAATTCCTGAGTTTATATCTTTTTAATATATTAAACTTCTAAGATCATTTACTTATCACTTGAAAACTAATTTATCTAAAACTCATCTAAGTACTTTAACACATTCCAGTCAGAGTGTAAACAAAAACATCTAGACTCATTCCAAAAAAAATATATTCTAAAAACAGAGTAATTTCTAAACAAAACTAATACCCTATTCAGATGTAAACTGAAACTTCCACAGTCTACTACAAAGGACCCTTCTGTTTCTTTAAATTCAAGATATGGAAATAGACCTATGAATCCCTTATCCTGACCATTTAACAGAAATTTCTATGATAATCAAACTTTCTGTACCAATGGAGTCCACACAACAGCCACGAGACAAATGTGCCTATTGAACATTTTTATTTAACTAATCTATAATGTTTAATAGCTACACAAGGCTAGCAGAGACTGCAGTTACAGGTTATCAAATGATCATGACTAGGTATAATATCACCATATTACTATGCTTTATGTATTTATTGTACCCTGCCTTCCGATCTTTATTTTAGAATACACTCCTTCAACTTATATCTAAAAGAAAAAAGCTTTTAAAACAGCCTTAGGCAGGAGGTTATTCTGGAAGAAGGCATGTCACTATAGGAGATAACACAGCCCCATGTGTGTATTGCCCCTGAAAACCTTCCACCAAAACAAGATGTGGAAGTGGAAGATAGTAATATTGATGATGATGATGACCCTCTGTAGGCCTAAGCAAATATGTTAGTGTCTTAGTTTTTAAATTTTAAAATTTAAAAGTTTTTAAGTAGAAAAATGCTTATAGAGTAAGGATATAAAGAAAATATTTTTATATAGTTTTTTAAGTGTCATTACAAAAAGTAATGAAAGCCTTAAAATTTTAAGTTTGTAAAGTAATAACCAGTAAGCTAAGGATAATTTGCTTTTTGTTTGTTTGTTTTTTTGCAGTGCTCAGGATCGAACCCAGGGCCTTATGCTTGCAAGGCAAGCACTCTACCAACTGAGCTATCTCCCCAGCCCTGGATAATTTGCTATGATGAAAAATATTTTTTAAGTTTAGTGTAGCCTAAGTGTGTAGTGTTTATGAAGTCTGCAGTGTACAGTAAAGGAAGAGGTCTTTGTGTTCACTCACTGTTCACTGATTCGCCCAGAGTAACTTCTGCTCATATAAACTTCATTCATGTTAGCTGTCTGTATAAAAGATACATTTTTATCTTTTGGGGGGTAAGGTGGGCAGGCATTGCTGGGGATTAAACTCACCAGGGTTTTACCACTGAACTATTATCACCACACTGTCCCCTTTTAAAATTTTGAGACAGGGTCTCACTAAGTTGATTAGGGTCTAAGTTGCTGAGGCTGGCCTTGAACTTGTGGTCCTCCTGCCTCAGCCTCCCAAGTCACTGCAAATACAGGCAAGTGCCACCGTGCCCAGTCATTTTTGTATCTTTTATTATTTTTTTATTATGCCTTTCCTATATTTAGATTAGATATCCAAATAATTAGCATGTGTTATTAACTGTATATAGCATTCAGTACAGTAACATGCTGGCTTGTAGGAGGCTATACCATCTGGGTTTGTGTAGATATAGTCTATGATGTTCCTACAACAAAATCACCTAATGATACTTTCTCATTGTGTATCTCTGCTAAATGATATGCTAAATGAAATGACCATACATGCAATGGAATATTATCTAGCCTTAAAAAGGAAGGAACATGCTATGACATGGATGAACCTTGAGGACACTACACTATACTATGTCAAATAAGTCAGTAACCACAGTACGAATACAACTTGGTTCTACTTATATCAGACACCAAGTAAATTCTTAGAGACATACAGTAAAACAGTAGTTGCCAGGAGCTAGGGGGAGGAGTGAAGTTCATATAAGATGAAAAGAATTGTGAAGATGGATGTGAATATACTTAATGTCACTAAATATACACTTAAAAATAGGAAGATGGATGTGAATATACTTAATGTCACTAAATATACACTTAAAAATAGAAAAGATGGTAAAATGTGTGGGTAAACACACAGAGATATCTATATGCATATAAGTGTATGTGTGAACATATTTAAAAATATATATATATATGTATATGTACTTTCATTCCCCTACCCTGATTCTGGAGATTGAACCATCCAGAGGTACTCTACTGTTGAGTGACATCCCCAGCTCCCTTAAAAAAAAAAAAAAAAAATCTTAAAATTTTGAGACAGGGTCTCCCTAAGTTGTTGGGCTGCCCTTGAACTTGGGATCCTCCTGCTTCAAGAGTCACTAGGATTACAGGAATGAGACACTGTATCTGGTTAATAAAATTTTCCCACAATTTAAAATAATACATTTTTTTTTTTTTTTTTGGGTGCTAGGAATCGAACCCAGGGCCTTGTGCTTGCAAGGCAAGCACTCTACCGACTGAGCTATCTCCCCAGCCCTAATACATGTATTTTTAAAATGCATCACAATTTGATAAAATAAATACTTCTGACAGAAAGCTAACAAAAAAATCTAAAGCTATCAAAGGAAATAAGGTGTTCTTCAGAGATGGAAACATCAGATATATTGCAAGGAAAAAAAAAATACAGGAATCTCATAATGAATCAGTTTGCACCATTTTACTATTTACTATTCAAGAACTGAACAATTTACTTTATAGGATCTAGCTACACAGCATACTGGTGCTCTTTTAAGAATCCAAGAGCCAATGAAATAAAGTCAAACCTAAACTGTAGAGCACCTACTGTTTTATCTTTTTTGTTTTGTTCTTCAGGCACTCTAAGCAAGTCACAAACTGAGCAACAAGAAAAACAAAACAAAAAATGTAATCATATAGTTGAATTTCCTAAAAAGACTAACTCTATTTTAGGATGAAGGCATAATAAAAGTATGGCTCTCAGGTTTTAAAGAGCATAGCAAGGAAAAACTGAGGGTAAGGCATGACAATACCACCATTAATAAGAAACAACACATGCACAAAAAAGGATAAAATCAATGTAGACAAAACATACAAGAGTTCATCCTTTTTCTCACACAGCTCAATGTATTTAGTTCCCAAATGCTATAATCACTCATTGTGTCAACATATCACAAAAAAAAATATTTTATAGAAGTTGTTAGATGCCCAAGTGAACAAGGCTTTTAATAAATTTACTCTTAGGCTTTTAAAACTTTTTTTATTTAAGGCAGTTTATCACTAAAAGATGTTTACACCCTGCTATGTGGTCTGAATTTGTTTTGAGTTTGTCCCCCAAAGGTTTGTGTGCTACAAGCTTGATCCCAATGTGGCACCCTCTCAGGAGTGGATCAGGTCTCCTGTGAGTGGATTAGCTCTTGCAGAGCTAGCTGTTATAAAGGGAGGCCACCCAATGCGCTTAATACTTCCAGTTTCCTTAATGCTTAATTAAGCATACTTAATGCTTCCAGTTTCCTTTCTGTTGTGATAAAGCCTGGGAGCAGGGGGCAGTACTCACTGGGATGATGGCACCATGCTGTGTGGACCCCCCACCCCATGGAATCATGAGCCAAATAATTAAATCTCTTTCCTTTACCAAGTACCCAACTCAGGTATGTTGTTATAAGAATAAAAACCAGGGGCTGGGGTTGTAATTCAGTGGTAGAACGCTTGCCTAGCATGTGTGAGGCACTGGGTTCAATTCTCAGCACTGCATAAGAATAAATAAATAAAGGTATTTTGTCCATCTACAATTAAAAAAAATTTGTTTAAAAGAATACAAAACAGTCTAAGACACCCCCACAAACAGTTATAAATTTGAAATAAGACTGAAGTTTCATCAGAAGTACATTTTCTAAGGGTATATTATCCCTTTAGAAGAAATAAAAAAAAATGAATATATTTTCAGTGCACAACAGCACTTACTTTGCAAGTCTATACTGTGGGAAACACGCTTGGCTTCTTTTTATAGGAATGCTAATGTTCAAAAAAAAGTCCTAAAAGTTGATAATACTAGAATAGGTATAATAACCCTTCTAACCCTTTAAAGAATCAGGTGCAGTAATTACATGTGAAAGTGCTTTATAACTTAAAAACATATTCACAAATACAGACTGGTTTTATTAGTAGTAGTACTATTCATGATTTTTCAGCATTTTTTCTCTATATTTTATATGAGGTTCTTTTATTACACCAGTTCCTTTCCTATAATCACCAGTGTAATACAATATTTATCTACCATCTTGCCAATCTCAAAATGAGAGTAAAAATCCACCTTCTTTAGAGATTTAATAGAATAAAACTTTTGCCTTAGATCTGTTAAAGTTCTCATCTCCAGGAGGCTGACCTCATAAGCAAAGACACCTACAGACCAAGGTAAAAGGATGGGAAAATATTATTATTCACACAGACCTTGTATAACAAGCAGGGGTTTCTATCCTCATATCTGATAAAGTGGACTTCAAGCCAAAGTTAATCAGAAGGGACAAAGAAAGCCATTTCATTCTGCTTAAGGGAATTATAACTCAACAAGACATAATAATTGTAAATATTTATGCCCTAGACAATGGAGCATCTACTTACATCAGACAAACCCTTCTCAATTCCAAGAACCAACTAGACCACAGCACAGTAATACTGGGTGAATTTAATGCCTTTCTCTCTCATCACTGGAAAGATCCTTGAAACAAAAACAAAATAAAGAAGCTATAGAACTAAAAAATTCAATTAATCACCCATCAATGACTAAATACACTTTCTTCTCAACAGCACATGGATCCTTCTCTAAAATAGATCATATGTTAGGCCACGAACAACTCTTAGCAAACACAAAAAAAATAGAGATAATGCCCTGCATTCTATCAGATCATAATGGAATGAAATTAGAAATCAAAGATAAAAAATAGAAGCAACTCGTAACACCGGGAGATTAAATAATATGCCTCTGAATGACCAATGGATAGCAGATGAAATCAGAGATCAAATAAAAAAAACACTAAGAGGTAAATAAGAATAATGACACAACACATAAAAATCTCTAGGACACTATGAAGGCAGTTTTAAGAGGAAAGTTCATTGCACTGAGTTCATTCACTAAAAGAATAGAAAGTCACCAAATAAATAAACTAACATTATATCTCAAAGACCTAGAAAAAGAACAAATCAACATCAAAAGCAGAAGACAGGAAATAATTAAAATCAGAGCTGAAACCAATGAAACAGTAACAACCAACCAAAAACAACAACAACAACAACAAAAAAAAATCAATGAAACAAAAAAGTTGCTTCTTTGAAAAAATAAAATTGATAAACCCTTAGCCAAGCAAATGAAAAGAGAGAAAACTCAGATTATTAAAATTCATGATGAAAAATGAAGTATCACCATGGTTACTACTGACACAGATGACAATCAGAAACTGTTTTGAAAATCTATTCTCCAATAAAATAGAAAATCATGATGACATAAAAAAATTTCTAGAGACATACAACCTACCCAAATTGAATCAGGAGCACATAGAAAATTTAAACAAATCAATTCCAAGCAATGAAATTGAAGATGCCATCAAAAGCCTACCAACAAAGAAAAGCCCTGGATCAGATGGATTCTCAGTCAAATTCTACCAGATCTTCAAAGAAGCACTTACACCAGTACTCCTCAAATTATTCCATGAAACAGAAAGGGAGGGAACCATTCCAAACTCATTCTAGGAAGCTAGTATCACCCTGATACCAAAACCAGACAGACACATCAAGGAAAGAAAATTTCAGATCAATATCCCTGATGAACATAGATGCAAAAATTCTTAATAAAATACTGGTAAATCACATTAAAAAAAAAGACTTATTAAAAGATAGAGTACTATGATCAAGAGGGGTTCATCCCTGGGATGCACATTGTTTCAACATACAGAAATCAATAAATGTAATTCACCACATCAATAGATATAAAGACAAGAATCACATGATTATCTCATGTGATTCAATAGATGCAGAAAAAGCATTTGAAAAAATTCAGCATCCATTCATGCTCAAAACACTAGAAAAATTAGGGATAGTAGGATCATACCTTAATATTGTAAAAGCTATATATGCTAAAACAATTCTAAATGGAGAAAAATTGAAAGCATTCCCTCTAAAAACTGGAAGAGGACAGTGATGCTCTCTTTTACCACTTCTATTCAACATAGTCCTTGGAACCCTAAAAGAGCAATTAGACAAAAGAAAGAAATTAAAGGGGTACAAATAGGAAAAGAAGAGCTCAGACTATCCCTACATTTAGAAGACCCAATACCAGAAGTCTTCTAAAACTCATAAATGAATTCAGCAAAGTAGCAGGCAATTGTGTTCCTGTACACCAATTATGAATCAACTGAAAGACAAATTAGTAAAACTTCCATTCACAATAGCCTCAAAAAAATTACTGTGTTATTAATCCAATGAAGAGGTGAAAAGACCTCTACAATGAAAACTACAGAACACTAAAAAAAAAAAAAAAAAAAAAAAAAAAAAAAACTGAAGAACTTAAGAGATGGAAAGATCTCCCATGTTCCTGGAAAAGGCAGAATTAATATTGTCAAAATGGCCATACTACCAGAAGCACTATACAGATTTAATGTAATTCCTATTAAAATTCCAATGATGTTCTTATAGAAACAGAAAAAGCAGTCATGAAATTCATTTGGAAAAATTAAGAGACCCAGAATAGCAAAGCAATCCTTAGCAAGAAAAGTGAAGCAGCAAGCATCTTAATACCAGATCTTAAATTATACTACAGTGACAGTAACAAAAACGGCATGGTATTGCACCAAAACAGACATGAAGACCAAAGGTACAGAATAGAAGACACAGAGACAACCTACATAAATACAGTTATCTCATACTAGACAAAGGTGCCATAAACATACATTGGAGAAAAGAACAAATGATGCTGGGAAAACTGGAAATCCATTTGTAGTAGAATGACGCTTAACCCCTCTCTCTCACCCTGCACAAAACTCAACTCAAAGTGGATCAGGGACCCAGGCATTCACCAGAGACCCTGTGCCTACTAGAAGAAAAAATAGGTCCAAATCACTTCCATGTCAATTTAGGAACCAAATTCCTGAACAAGACTCCTAAAGCACAAGAAGTGCTTTAAATCAAGAATCAATACTGGGATGGTATCAAATTAAAAAGCTTCTTCACAGCAAAGAAACAATCAAGAACATGAAGAGAGAGCCTACAGAACGGGAGAAAAATCTTTGCCACTGCACCTCGTGTCTCCAGGATATACAAAGAACTCAAAAAACTTAACAGCAAAAACCCCCCAAAAACAAAAAACAAAATAAAACCCAGTCAATAAACGGGCAAAGGAACTGAAAAGACACTTCACAGAAGAAATAAAAATGGTCAAAAAATATGAAAAAAATGTTCAACATATCTAGCAGTTAGAGAAATGCAAATTAACACTACAGAGATTCCATCTCACTCCAGTCAAAGTAGCAATTATCAAGAATACAAATAACAATAAATGTTGGTCAGGATGTGGGGGAAAAGGTACGCTCATACATTGCTGGTGAGACTACAAATTGGTGTAACTACTCTGAACAGCAGTATGGAGATTCCTCAGAAAACCTGGAGTGGAACTACCCTTGGACTCAGTTAGTCCACTCCTCAGCACCAAAAGACTTAAAATCAGCATACCACAGTGATGCAGTAACATCCATGTTTATAGCAGCTCAATTCACAATAGCAAAGCTATAGAACCAACCTAGGTGCCCTTCAGTAGATGAATGGATAAAGAAACTGCGGTATATATACACAATGGAATATTATTCAGCCATAAAGAAGAATAAAATTATGGCACCTGCAGGTAAATGGATGGAGTTGAAAATATCATGCTAAGTCAAATAAGCCAATCCCAAAAAACCAAAGGTTGAATGTTTCTCTGATATGTGGAAGCTAACACACAATGGGGGCAAGGGGGGAATAGAAGTTCACTGAATTAGACAAAGGGGAATGAAGGAAAGGGAGGGGAGATGGGAATAGGAAAGACAGAAGAATGAATAGGACATAACTTTCCTATGCTCATAGATGAATACATGACCAGTGAAATGCCACATCATGTACAACCACAAGAATGGTTGGATCCTAATTAGACTGTTATACTCCATGTATGTATAATGTATCAAAATATACCCTCTATCATGTATATCTAAAAAGAATAAAAATGTTAATTCTCAAAAGGACAAACAGAAAGTAGGTATAGGATTTAGTGTAGGTTTTCTATGAGGTTATTACAATGAAAGAGTACAGTAAAACAAAAAATTATAGTAAAATGAGCATTCTCAATGCTGGAGTACAAAAGATAAAATTTCTATAGAAATGAGCTGGAATTCAATTTTGCCATAAGCAACAATTAGGCACTTATTATAATTTGCATATCAAAGCTCAAGCATACTCAATTACAAAGTGGATACTATTTACAAGTATAAGAACTATATTGCCACAAACCTGCTTCTCTAGTACCAAAATGGGCAGAACCATTTTGAACATTGCAGGTATATAATCTTAGTTCAAATTCCAAGAGCTTCTGAGAAAGGACAAAATAAAGATATGAATTTACTTAAACTGCTCCTTGAAGTCAATGGACTGTTGTATAGTTTCATATTTATAATATACAATGCACAAATTATGTATCATAGATTTTTTTTTTTTTTTTTTTTTTTTGTACCAGGGATAGATTGCAGGGGTGCTTAGCCACTGAGCCACACCCTCAGGTCTTTTTTTAAAATTTTGAGACAAATAATAATAAAAGCTTAATGTCTCTAAATTCTAGCTCTCAACTGTAAGATGTAAAGAGCTTACTTAAATATAGCTGTTTCAGTATTAAGTAAAATAATATGTTTAGTTACTATTTTTAATGGAAATATTATTTTTATTATTTGTTTCAATTATGGCTAGAAACAGGTCCTTCCATCAGCAAGAGTCTCAATCTGAGATGGAAAATTATTACATAACTTAAAATTATGTAGCTGCCAGATGGTTATACCCAAATGAAAGTGATATAATGTAGTTCTACTCTCTCATAAATACCAAAAAAGGAAAAAAATTAAGTAATGAATGTACAATTTGGGTATTTGGGAACATGAGACAGTTATTTATTCAACCATCATTAGTTAGGGGCTACTATGTACAAGTTACTGTGTTCATTAAAGTCCTTATCCTCAAGATTTGTAGCATTCAAGTGACCAGAGAAAATGAGCTGGGATAAAACTATGGCATAATGCAATAAATATGTTATCACAGAAAATACTCTGTTTTAAGAAGAGATTAGACATGACTAGGGGAAAATGTTTTTTAAAAAGAATTTGAATTGGTCCCAAAGAAGTATTCTAGTTGATAGAATATACCAAGAATATAGGTGCATAAAAATTACTACTCATTGTGTGACTGAAAAATAGGCTATTTACATGAGTTATAAGAATAACAAGTACTTTGATGCTCAATGACAGCCTAGACTGCCTTCTAAGGAATTTGGACTACCATCCTACAGACAGTAGGAAACATTGAATGCTAGTGACAACTTCTTGATATAGCAGTTGTACACAGTCTAAATAAAAGCAGAATAAGATTAAAGAGGTGGAGGTAGACTATCAAGGTTTTATAATCATTCAAATGACAATGAGGACTTGCACTTAGATAGTGGTAATGAATTAATTCAAAATGCATAATTAGAAGAACCAACTGAAGAGGCTAAGATAGTAGTAAATGAAAGTGAACACATTTCTAGCATGGTCAACCAAGCAAAGAACAGGCATTTAGAGAAAGCAGATTTGGCATAATGGTCATAATAAAAAGAATCTGTTAATTAAGCATTTATCAAGCATAAGCCATAAGAAGCTAGGGATATAAACATGAGTAAAAACTAGTACCTGTCTTGGAAGTAGTAGAAACCATATACAATTTAACAATTACCATCTTAATGACATGAATTGCAAAATGGGAATTAGAATAATTTACAAATGGCCTAAAATATTGCATGAACAATTCATTAAATTTATTTATCAAAAATCTATCTTAAGTAAATTTTTTTTCTTGATTACAAATTTATATACTTAATATATTTATCTTGGCAGAAGTTTAAGGGCTGTTCGGTTTTATAAATGCTGTACAGGAAGTGAACAGTAGTATTCTCAAAATTAGACATACCGTGCAATGATTCTGAGGTATTAAAAAAACAGTATGGTTCAAAAAGCTGCCAAAAGTTTAAGATGCCTAAATATAAAAACACATAAGGAAAAAAAAAACTGAAAGGACTTGCAGAGCCAGATGATGGAAGGTCTAATTTACTTTATTCTATAACTGATGGAAAATTACTGAAAGGATTTAAGTAGAAGTGCTCTCCCAACCAACACTCCCTTCTCAGAGAATAGTCTCTATCCCTAATATTGGTATTAGAGAACCCCATTCACTCAATGCTGAAGTTGAATGGATCAGAGGTGCATGCTCCAGCAACTGAGGTCAATTAGATTTTCTCATCTAAGCATTTAGAATACTGACACACATGCATCAGCACTAACACCATAGCATTAATGAGATAAGAGAATAAGTAGCCCTAGAAAGAGAATATCTAGTTTCCTATTCAGTACTAGTGGGACCTGGCTATATAACATTACCTTTGGATAAACTGAGATGTCCCTGTAGCTTTCCAATAAATCCAATTTTTGCTTAAGCTAATTTAAATGGGGTTCTATTCCCTATAAATCTGACAAAACAAGGCTTTGGTGGTTAATCATTCTGGCAGTTAATCTGAATGACACAGGGAAAATAGGCTAGAAAGAAGTGGAACAATTAAACAAGGGAAGGAATTAAAAGGAAGTAATTGCAAATAGAGGCAGTTTTGATGATTAAAAAAAAAAAAAACAAAAAAAAAAACTAACCAGTGTTCTGCAGGGGCCTCAAAGCTTAACTTAAAGTTTCAGAAAGCTTAAGCAGTACCAAATGCCTCTAAGGACTAGAAGGAGCTAGAGACTACTGATGTCTTTTAAGAGAATAATTTTAACAAAACTGAGACAGAAGTTATATTTGAATAAGTTAAATAAATGATAGAAAATAAAGTTATTAAGAAATTTCTTTAGCCAGGTGTGGTGGTGCATGCCTATAATTTCAGTGACTCAAGAGTGAGGCAGGAAGATCACAAGTTCAAGGGCAGCCTGGGCAACTTAGCAAGACCCTGTTTCAATATTTAATAAGTAAATAAATAAAAAAGGGGTGGGGATGTGGCTCAGTGTGAGTGCCCCTGGGTTCAAACCCCAGTACTGGGGGAAAAAAGTCTTTAAAATCACAACAGATAAATTATTTTTAGGCAAAAAGACAAGGAAAATGAAAGTTTCAGTCTGCAAAAGAGCAAAACATGATATTATGGAGGATGCAGAAGGCTAGCAAAGTTCAACCTAGCAATGTGAAACAATTTTTCCTTAAAATGGAAATTTTTAAAAAGGAAAATGGCAAATGGCTAAAATTCCAAAGAATTTTAAAGTAAAGAGAAGGAAAGTTCAATTCACATTGTTGAATACCACATATCTTTAAGAGGCAGTGACCAGATAAATAAATGCCAAATTACAAAGGAGCACAAGTAGGTTGGAAAACTTAGGGGAAAAGACAGTTTGAGATACAATTGGACAATATGACTGGAGTCAACAAAAGGTAAGTCAAGAATCATCTATAATGACCTAAGGTTTATTCCCTAAGATTTCAGGGAGTAAAACAGACTAATACTGTAAGGGAAAAGTGAACTACTAATGAGCTAGGTAAGGATAACTTCAGGTTTAGTTCTTATATAACCCTGTATAATGTGACTTAATTAAAACGTATACAAATGAACCAAATAAGGCCATTTAGAGAAAATATTGTCCTAAAAGCTGAAAAAGTGGTCTATCAAGTTTTTATTATAAAGAAGTTTGATACATATTTCAAAATATTACTATTTTAATATTTAATATTATTTAAATATTAAAAATATTAACCCAGATCTTTACTCCATATTAAAAAATCAATCCATTAAAACCACTATATACCTGTTAGAATGGCCAAAATTCAGAACAGTAACAATACCAAATACTGGAGAGAATAAGAAGAAAGAGAAACTCTCATTTACTGTTGGGATAAAACAGTACAACCACTTGGGAAGACAGTTCAGTAATTTCTTACAAAACCCAAAACATTCTCATCATACAGTCCAACTGTTGCAGTCAGGTTCCTCGGTATTCACCCAAAGGTTCTGAACATTTGTGTCCACACAAAAACCTGTATATGGATATAGAGAAGTTTTATTCATAATTGCCAAAACTTGAAAGCAACTAAGATGTCCATCTGTAGGTGAATGACCAAACTGTTACATTCAAATAAGAGAATATCATTCCATGCTAAAAAAGAAAAGATGGATCAAGTCATGAAGACACAGATGAAACTTAAATGCATGTTACCATGTGAGAAGCCAGTATGAAAAGATTACATATTACATGATTACAACTATATGACATTCTGGAAAAGGAAAAACTATGGAAACAGTAAAAAGATCAATCGTTGCCATAAGTTAGAAGTGGGGATGACTACATGGAACACAGAATTTTTTTTTTTCCCCCAGGGGAGGGGGGGGAATTCTAGGAATTGAACCAGGACACCTCATGCATGCTAGAAAGCACTACACCACTGTTCTATATTTTTATTCGTGCCCCCCCCCCCCGCCACCTTATTTGGAGACAAGAGACTCCAAGAGTTGCCCAAGGTGGCCTTGAACTTGCCATCCTCCTGCCTCAGCATCCTGAGTAGCTGGGATTACAGGTATGTGCCACTGGTCCAGCAAGCACAGAAGATTCTTGGTACTGTGTCACTACTCTGTATGGTACTACGTTGTGGATACAGGTCATTATATATTTACACAAGCCCACTGAATATATGATACAAAAATTCAGCCCTAAAGTAAATTATGGACTCTGGATGATAATGATGTATCAATATGGGTTTTAATCAAGTATAACAAGGCACATGCTTGTATCAGGGTACATAAGAAATATCTGTACCTTCCTCTCAATTTTGTTGTGAACATAAAACTACTCTTATAAAACTAAGTCTATTAAAAAACAGTAACTCCAGATGCAATGACTTAAGCGTAAAAACTAAAACTTTGAGACTCTTAGTAGAAAAAAAGCAACTATCTTTTAAAACCAGATCTGGGTTTCAGGCATAAAAAGCGATTACAGTACAAGAAAAGATGAAAAAAATCTGACTGTTAAAATTAAGAACTTTTTTTCATCAAAGGGTACCACGGGGGGCGGGGGGGAGTACCACGGCAATCACAAGAACTGCATTTAGGATTTTAGGTTTGTAAATTCTACTAAACTGTGCAAGGGAATAATGTTTTATGTTTTATATCCAATATCAAATTTGGTCAACTCCAGCATGACACTGGCAAACTATGCAAATACTTGAGTAACCAACTCAGATAATCTATACTTGGAATATACTACCTTCAAACAAAAAATTAAAATATTAATGGCAATTACATATATGATAAGTAACTTGCAACAAAGAGATATGGAATGGGAAAATGAGCAGTTGATGAATTATTTACATATAAAATTTTCATTATTTGCTTCTAAATTTACTGAGTCAACTAACATTTAAGTGCCTAGTATGTGTGAAGCAATATATACATTTGTATATATACTTTTTTTTTAATAGTGTCTCATTAAATTGCTTAGGGCCTCACTAAGTTGCTTAGGTTGGCCTTAAACTTGTGATACTCCTGCCTCAGCCTCCCAAGCTGCTGGGATTACAGGTATGAGCCATGATGCGTGGCACAATATAATATTTTTTACAAACTGTGTACAGTAGTTCATTTGGTTATAAATCCATAGGACATAACTCTAAGAGAGTTCTGAATCTATAGAATCATAGAATCTATCAATCTATAGAAATGAAATACAAATTTGTTGATCTCAATGATGTCAAAGATTCTGAGTATTTCTCAAAATGGTAAAACATTCCAAACTGTCCCTCCCAACTTACCCCCTAAAATAAAAAGTAAAAAAACAATTTAGAAACTGAAAGACATTCAGAATATTAGCATAAATATAAAGAGCACCTGCCAGGTGCAGTGGTGTACCCAGCAGCTACAGAGGCTGAGACAACAGGAGGATTCAAAGTTTAAAGTCAGCCTCAGCAACTTAAAAAAAAAAAAAAAAAAATATATATATATATATATATATATATATGAAAAAGGGCTGGGGATGTGACTCAGTGGTTAAGTGTCCTTGGATTCAATCCCAGGTACCAAAAAGAGAAAAAAAAAAAAGAACTCTTATAAATCATTAAGAAAAACAGAAAAATACACAAGCAACAGGAACAGGATTTTCACTGAAAACACAAAAAGCCAGGAAACAAAAAGAAATATTCTTTATCAGTGATAATCAGGAAAATGCGCATCAAGATCACGACATAATACAGCCTTTCGTTTTGTAAAAGTTAAAGACAATATCAAGTGTTAAAGAGGATAAATAACTAAAGGGTCTTTTATCTCACATATTGCTGTTTTGAATATAAACTGATGCAACCATTTTGGAAGTTCTATATCATCTCTTAAAGTTAAATATTCACCTACCAATGAGGAAGCAACTGTATTTCTATGTATTATTATCAGGAACTTTTATATATATATAAATAGGGAACACGCACAGAATGTCCATATCTTTGTTTATAATTACAAAACCAGACAATAACCATGCCCCACAAGGGATAGTGGATAAATATCCAAATACTAATAATGGGAGACACTCATTCAATGAAATATTATACAACAATTAAAATTAACGACTACAGCAACATCTCATAATGCAGATAAATCTTAGCTAAACTAGGTGAAAAATCCAGTTTAAAAAAAATTATATCCTCCAAGCATGGTAGTGCACATTGTAATCTCAGCAGTTCGGGAGGCTGAAGGAGGAGGATTGCAAGTGCAAGGTTGACCTCAGCAACTTAGTGAGTCCCTGCCTCAAAATAAAAAATAAAAAAGGCCAGGGATGTTGCACAATGATTAAGAGGCTCTGGGTTAAACCCCTGGTAACAAAAAAAGATTATATTTAACATAATTATATAAGAATAATTAAAAGAGACAAGTTTTGGGATTATATACCCAATAAAACTGCAAACAGAGAAAAGAATGACAACAGGATTCAAGATGACTGGGTTATAAGTAGGTACCAATAAGGGCATGGGGAGAGGAAAGTGATGGTACATCAGTACTTATTATGGTTGACAGATAATGATTCAATGCAGTATGCCACAGGTTTAATTTTTTAAAAACCTAAAAATTATACATCATTTGTTCAATGAAATGTATGAAATGAACACAATAACCACTTTTCTAGGCGAATTCCTATGTTAACAACTGTAGAGAAGGGAAAAGCAGTTAGATTAATGTATAAAATATGTGATAATCAGCACATGCATTAGATGGTAATGTCTTCTATAACCAAAAAATAAATTCCAAATTGTCTAAGTACCTAAAATTCCTATATGCAAGGGCAGTAAGACTTTACCAAGTAAGACTGTCATCATCATCAATTTTTAAAACAGATATTTCTAGTAACTTGGGAGGCTGAGGCAAGAGGATCACAAGTTCAAGGCCAGCCATCACAACTTAGTGAGGCCCTAAGCAACTTGGTGAGACCCAGTCTCAAAATTCAAAAAAGGGCTGCAGATGTGGCTCAATGGTAAAGTGCCCCTAGGTTCAATCCCCAGTACCAAAAACAACAACAACAATATCTATTATATAATTCTTAGCTATCTTTACAATATAGTACACCAACATTTACATTTTTTTTCTTCCAGTACTGGGGATTGAACCCAGGGACTCTCTCCTCTGAGTCATATCCCCAGCCCTTTATATTTCTTCTGTTGAGGCAGGATCTTGCTAAATTGCTAAGGGCCTCACTAAGTTGCTAAACCTGGCCTCAAACTTGTGATCCTCTTTCCTCTGTCTCCAGAGTCACTGGGATTACAGGTATACACCACCATGCCCAACATTTACTTTATATTATCAAGTACACTCTTCTCAGGCTTTCCTGTTCTTAATGTTTTTATAGACAATATTTATGCATATGTTACAAAATTTAATTTTTGACACTGGAAATATCCAAATGTGATAATAAACTTAATTTCAAATAAATTATCAGAAAAATTAAGAAAAGATGAATATGTCAAAATAAATGCTCTCGATTTGTTTTCCTGAGATCCTAAAAATTACTTTTTCATTAGTATGTTTTTCCCATTCAAAATTTCAAATATCTTTTTAAAGCTTTAAACCAGTTTTTGATTTTCTAACTTTGCTGTCAAGTTTGAATTCTGATATACATGAAGTCAAGCATAGTAAGTGCCATATTTTATTCTCCAGTTAAGAGTAAAATTGGTTTATGAATAATAGACATTTGAGACTGTTCAACATAATATATTTTATTAGGCAATAATGGAGAATTATTTTACTCATATATAATTTATGCTTATGAAGCCATATTATTGTGATATTCACCTCTACAAACTACTATTCTATTCTTCCTAATTGCTTAAGAGTAGACATAGGAATAATCTGATAAATGGCATGAAAAATTTAGTATTGCCAAATTTGAAAAGTAAAATAAGAGCCCAAAGAATCAGATGCTAACACCTGGAACAAATGCAAAATGTCTAGAAAATATTCTACCTCTTCCTTTTCAACACTGATCAGATGAGAATGATGGGAATCGCAGGAGACAAGAACTAACCTCAAACAACACTACCAAAATGGTAAGAAAGCATAACTCATTTTAGAGTTAGCATTTAATAACACTAGTTTTAGTACAGAGACTATTATTGAGATAGTCTGCCAGTGTTTAATGTCTAATTCTAAGCATACAATGAAAATTGTATTGTATTCTATAAATCAATAATCAAATTTAATCAAACCCACACTACATTGATTTACTATTTAGAGTTGTTACTATATATTATTGTCTGCTACTAAGTCTAAATTGAATGTTCACTATTCTTAAACTGTATCTTAAACACTAAAGCAAAATCAAAATACTTAATTAAAAAAAAAAAATCAATAAAGTTGCTTAGATCTACTTCTTTAGAACCAGTGGCAAGAAAATAAAATTTTTAACCTATAGCTATTTCTATCTTACAACCTGCTACAGTTTGGGTCTGTAATGTTTCCCCAAGGGCACGCTGTTAAAGGTTTAGTTCCCAGCTTAGTGCTATTTTAGGAGGTGAGATCCAATGAAAAGTCTTCAGGTAACTGGTGCATGGAGAGTGGAACCCCAACCCTTTCTCTTCCCAGTCATGAGTTGAGCAGTTTTTTTTCTTTTTAGTATTTTTTAGATGTTGATAGACCTTTATTTTATTAATTTATATGTGGTGCTGAGAATCGAACCCAGGGCCTCATACATGCTAGGCCAGCACTTTACCACTGAGCTACAACTGCAGTCCCACAGTAGTTTTGCTTTGATATGCGCTTCTACCCACTCACCAGAAGCCTAAAAACAACAGGTCATCCTGATGATTAACTAGAACCTCCAAAACTGAACCCAAACAAATCTTTTCTCTTCATAAGTTGACTGCATCAGGAATGGGTTATAGTAACAGAAAGTCGACTAATATAACTCTTTGAATTTCATTTTTCTTCAAAATTCTAATAAGTAAAATGAGATAAGGAAGAAAGAAAATGGACTTTAACATTGTACTTTCAAGTTAGAAAGGTTTGCCAGTTATCTCTAAATGTTAGAACTATTAACTTTAATTTTCTTTTGTGCTTTTCTGCATTTTTCCAGATTCTGTACAATAAGTGTATATTACACTTATAATTCAAATAAATTGTAAAATCTACTTGCCTTTTTATACTACATTCCCCAAACTAGTCTAACCTTCCACTTCCCAGAATTACTGCAAAATTAGATGCCGTCTCCCAACAAATGGGAAAAATACCAGTATGGTGTATGTAAGTGTAATTAACTCTTGCAGAAATTTCTTTTGTTCTTTTTTAAGGAGTATATTTAAGAAAAGGGGATTAGAAATGTAAATTTTAAAAAACTAAATATAATTGTATTGGGGGTGGGGGTTAGTTTTAAGATCTACCCTAGGATACCAAAATCTATGGATGCTCAAGTACCTTACATAAGACAGCACAGTACTGTTGGCCCTCTATATCTAAGTATTCTGTATCTGAGGAGTCAACTGAGGATCAAAAATATTTGAAAAAATAAATTTTATCTGTACTGAACATGAATAGACTTTCTCTTGTCATTATTCCCTAAACATAGGAGAACAACTATTTATATAACATTTACATTGAATTTGGTATTGTAAGTAGTCTACAGATGATTTAAAGTACACGGGAGGATGTGCATAGGTTATATGCAAATACTACACTGTTTTATATGAAGGACTTGAGTATCAGAGGATTCTGGGATCCATGGGGGTCCTGGAAGTAATTCCCCATAGATCAAGAGACAACCCTGCATATAATCTATGCATGTCTCTAACACAATGTAAATGCTATGTAAATAGCTGTTATGCTGCATTGCTTAGAGAATAGTGGCAAGAAAAAAGTCTCATGTTCAGTACAGATACAATTTTTTCAAGTACTTGTGATACGCATTTGACTGAATCAACAGATACAGAACCCAAGGATACAGAGGGTTGACTGTAATTTCATATTTCAACAATTACAACAAACTTCTCTTAAAATAGTGAAAATGTTCTTCATCCTAGGAGACAAATGTAGCCTTCTCATCAATATACTGAGCACTTGCTAAGTACCAAACACTGCTAGATTATACATAAGCTTAAAATTGTACAGCAAAATTTATCCTATGGCTAGTCCACAGAAAAACGATAAATCTTTTAGGAGATTTAGGCAAACATTTGACATCTTTCTCCAGAAACAGTAATTATTAAATGAAGAAAACCTGTAAAAATGTTATTTGTATTGTTATTCTTTGTGGAACATTGCATCTTATTTGCAATAATAAGGCACTGCTAAATTACAGACTATCAAATGGAAAGTGGAAATCATTTTTCCTTGTTCTAGCAGGATCTAATGAGCAGTTTAAAGTTTATATTAAAGTTAACTCTGGCTAATTACAGTTTTGGCCAGTTTTTAGGAATTTTATACAACAATGGAATGCACAATATTTATGGGTCCACAGCATTATGGCAGTTTAAAGAATTATGTAGTGAGAAACATACAGATCTGAATGCAAACTCAGACTTACATTATGACCATAAGCAATTTATATAACATTTATGAACTTATTTTCCAGATCCATAAAAGTGGAAAAAAATTTTCCACTTTGCTGGATTGTTGTGAAGATCAAATAAAGTATACAGGATACTAAATACAATGTCAAATATGTAGCCAACAATAAATGTTATTTGTAGTTTCATATAATTCTCTTCTAGAACAAAAGTTATTAGTAGTTTCTTCTAGTACCAAAAAGCCATTATCTTCTTTTTACATCCTCTAATATAGCTTTGATAGATACTAAATAACTTTATTAAAATTAATACCTATAATTTAGGGCAAACTACCTCAAGTTTTCACTTAAGCAAATTCCCTTCATCTAAATAAAGTCTGCTGGGAATGGAATTTAGGATTCCCAACCAAACATTTCACTAGGTACTTTGATGAAGAAGGTAAATCACCAATAATCAACAAGGTTACTTTATTAGCATGCTGCTCAATATTTGGTTTGGCATTCTACAAAATTACTGTTAAAGCCAACATTTCATTTGAGATTCTCTGTAGTTTTCATCAATCCAGTTTCCTGGAAATAAAATTTAGTCTCCTTAGCCTCACAAAAATGTTGAAGTTTCCTTCTATAGTTCAAACTTAAAAAAAATAACAGGACAGAACAAATTAGTTTAAAAAGATAAAAACTGGAAATTGCCAATGAAGTTTATAATTTAAACACTTCATTTTCACTACAGCAAATATTCTTCCTTATACTCTGAAATCTCTGGTTATCAAAGTCTGTTATTTTATTAATGTTTACTTATTTAATAAGTTCCCCAAATTATTAGAAAGTCAGAAACACATTTCATAGAAACATTACAGTGATTAACAAGACAAACTACTATAGTTTCAGATTTTCTTAGTTTTGTCCTTCTACAGAGGTTATTAACAAGCAAAACAATTTCAGCTCCTCAAGTAGTAACATATTTCAAATTCTGCAGTATGAGTTGAAAAAATAGTGGAAAATTGTATGTTTCTAAATAAATAATAATATCACTAAAGTTAAGTTCGGAGTGAAACAAGTATTCTTATGACAAAATATGGCAAAGTAACAATTTTTAAAATTAAACACATTTTTAAACTGGCTGCATTACTTACTATGGAAATAATATCTGTTCAGCAGAGAAGCATTAAGAAATTAATATTGAACTTTTTCAAACTAAATAAATTTAAATAATTTATAAGTTTTAAAAAAATGATTCTCAAGTTTGATTAATGATCACTATATGACAGTTTCATGGCCCCATGAAAAAATAAAACGTCTGAAAAGCATATACTTAGCAAAGCAAATTACATGACCATTTTAAGTGTTGATATGAATAATATCCTCAAATATATTAATAAACACGATAAAGTTTAAATGCAATAACTTTTATTAGAACTGGGAGTCCAATAAAACAAGAAAAATGTCCTGGATATATATAATGACCTTAAGGTTATGAAAGCAACACTAAGAATTATTCTTCTTCTTTTTTTGAGACAAGGTCTCACTAAATAGCAGAGGTGGGCCTCAAACCTGAGATCCTCCTGCCTCAGCCTCTTGCATTCAAGAGCACTACTCTTTTTCTAAAGGGAGTTATGTTTTAGCTTATTTTAAAGTCCAGTGTTATATTAAGATTTCCCCTTCTTTGGTCTTATTTTTTAAATTGTCAGTTAAAATTTTTTATTTCTTTAACCTGCTTCCTTATTATTTCCCAAATTGATCTTATGTAACTAAAAGACCCTGTTAATATTTTAATAAACAAAAATGTTTTCACTTCTGGTGCCAAAAGTAAAATACAAATAAGGATGCCAAATACTTAAAATTCGAACACCACTCAATTCAAAAGAAAAGTATGTCTGATGTCTTAAAATGGCTTTTCTCCATAGAACTCAAAAGATGCTTTTCATGGCCCCATACTAAGTAAAGTTTTTCAGATGTGTCTCAAACAATTCTCATTTTAAAAGTTCATGTAAATTAAAAATAATGAATTCTAATCATTTAGCAAATGTGGTATGCTCTAAGACCCGCTTATAAAAAGTTAATTATAATAAAACACTACATAGCAATATTTTCAATGATAGGAAATTCAACCTTGCATTTCCAAAGGATTCCAAACTTGCAACAGTGTATTAGTGTACCTTGCTGAAATCTCGTTTGTGAAAGATATATCAAGATTCATAGCAATGCCCTCGAGTTTACATCTGACTACACAATAAACCAAACTTTTATAGGAATCTGTTGAAAAATGCACTTCGACAACAAATTCAGATGCATTTGCAATATGTAATTTTGACACCAAGAATCAACCCTTGTTTCTAGATTCAATTTTTTAAAATTAACTCTGATCCTCAAAAAGAAATACAAGCACGCTATTTTCCTTTTTCTCTTAATTGCCACCTTTAGTCTTTGAGTAACTGAAAAATGAGTACATTAAAACAAACCAAAGTAAGTTTAAAAAAAAAAAAAAAAAAAGGCATAAAGTTTAATCCAGAGGTAAACATCTCGGGAACACTCCAAAGTAAAGAAAAATAAATCCAACAGGGTAGCATAAGTCTCCTTCTACAACCTAGAGATCTAAAAACAAGAATCGTGCCTATGCCAATTATTAGGTGGAAGCAGGAAAGAATAATATTGCTATTCGACTTGAATTTAAATAATCAAGGGATCTATTTTATCCTCATCTGTTGTTGACAAGTGGTGCCCAATGCTTTCCCTTGGTCGACTGCTTTCTCATTTGTAAACAACTTCTGCAGCTCTTTCTCTGGTGTTTAAACGGGAGGGAAAATGAAAGTCCGAAAAGCATCAGCATCTGAACTTCCGGATCTGAGCAGGGGTAGCCAAGAAAGGGGTAATGTATCAATTACTTGGTAAAAAAAGAAAAAAAGGAGCCCGCAAATTAGAGGGGAAAAAGTCACCTGAAGAGAGCTGGGGAAGCAAAGTAATTGGTGAGACTCCCTTGCAAAAAAAAAAAAAAAAAAGTTTTGGGGCTGGAAGTTATGGGGGCTCTCTTTGTGCAGAGTCTGAGGGGAAGGGGAGGGACGAGAAAACAGCTTGGGAGTCATTCAAAGGGGTTTACCGAGCGGTGTTGGGGGGAAAGGCGGGGCGGGGCCCGGGCGGGCCACTGGAGGGGGTGACGGGGGCGCTCGCGGGCTGCTCTGACACCGGGAGGGGGCGGTGAGCTGGCCGCTCCCGGGACCGGCGAGAGCAGACTACACGGCAGCCGGGCTGGCCGGCAGAGATGGGGTCCCTCTGGTAGGTCAGATCAAATCAAAGCAGGGGCAAGCCGGTCCTTGGCGGGGCACAGGGTCTGACTCCCGAGGGAAGCAGTTCACGAGTGACATCCCAGAGTTTCCGCACTTAGCGGGCCAGGGGCGCGGCGGCCACACGGCTTCCCTCGGCCCCTGACCCCGCACCAGACTTTCTCCCTGCGTCCTCGACCGGCGCCTCCCGCCCGGGCCGCGGCCCTTACCTGCAGCTCCGTGAGCAGAATCTCCCCCCGCTCGGGGTTGGACGCCATTGCGCTCCGCTCTGGACTCCGCACCTGAAAGCGGCCGCCGCCGGCGAAGGGAGAAGGCGGGACGAGAGCCGGGGTGGGAGGTGAGGAGCGGGGAGAGAAAGGAAAAAAAAAAAAAAAATCTAGGGATTCATGGAGGCGCAGCTCCTGCGGGAGGGGCGGCTTATTCCGCCGGGTTCATCGAGAGCGGCGGGGAGCGAGGGCACTCGTAGAGGCTCCCCCTCGCCGCCCGCCGCCGCGCCGGACTCCGTTCGTTCAATCGCTCCCTTTGGGCGACGCCAAGAGCCGTCTTAAACCTCTCCGTGCGGGGCGCAGCGGCCGCGGCTGCAGCTCCTCCTGTCGCACCATTTGGCTGTCACCGTGTCGCAAAAGCGGCCTCACTTGGCGGCTGCCAGTACACGTGACGGCCGAGCCACCGCCTCTTGCGGGGCGGGGAAGATGGGGCCGACTGGACCCGGAGGACGCGAGCGGCGCGCGGGGCGGGGCGCTTCCCACCCAGCTCTGGGGCAGAGCAGCCATTGGAGCCGCCTGGGTGAAAACCAGGGGAAAGGACTGGGCTCCCGTCTCAAGGGAGGCGGGAAGAAGGAGAAAACACACGCCCACTTTCCTACTGTGTTTAACGGCCACAGGGCGAACGCTAGATCCAAGGATCCCGCTCGTTGTGTGGTTTTGCCCAGTGGCCTGATCTGAACAGACCCTTTTCTGACCTTAACCCTAAGAACTTCGGGACTCACTTCTTGTAGATTAGCCCTTTTCCTCCCAATCCCGGTGCACCGAAGCTAATAATTTTGCCTTTCTCTTCCCACCCACAGCGCGCCTTCTTGACCAGTAAGGTGCACAGCTGGCTACTCTGATCAGTACTTTTCAAGAAATGTAAGCGGCTGGGTACTTGGCAACTTCCAATGTAAGATTTATAAGGTTCCTTTTCCTCGAGTTCTAAACTACTGTGGTTTCGGTTGGACATTTCTACTGAGCTCCGAATTTAATTAGCTGGCTTCTTGAATTGTTTTAGCTGAATTTAATTGAAGGAGACGGGGCGGGATCTGCCTCGGGGATGGAAAGAAGCCAACTTTCCTTGGTGTAAACCTCAAGACTAACCCGTGTACTTAGTAACATATAGCTAAGTAGTTCAGGTTTTTAAGAAATGACGCTATAGTATTCAGGAATAATCAACAAAGTCTCCAACGCGTAGCTTTTGTCTGATAAGAGAATGGATAATCTAGATAATACCTTATTTTTGATGATTCCAGGCTGAAGTACAATTTTGTTAAAAGATACCTGGAGAAAGTGGTAGGGGTTATTTGGATAAGTAGCTACTTAAGAAGGATATTACTTGACATACATCTTAAAAAGTGTCATATTGTGTACTTTCATTACACTCCGTGTAAGATCTGTTGGGCTGATCCTAGGTCTTATGTTTATCTCTTTGTCTTCTTAAAACTCACTCGTGAATCAACATTTATTGAAGTTCTAGATTTCTGTGACCACATTTTCTGAACTCCAACTCATGATTTAATGGTAAAGAATATTTCTGGTGTCTACTTAAAAAGCCTAACAATTATTTATGTGTTTAATGAATTGCCTTTGTGCAAAATAATACTTAAAATAAACGAACTAATAACACTTGGAAAAGCCAGGATATATAATTGCCTTCACTGATAACTAAGAGCCACACAGAGTTGGTCCCTGGAATTACAACTAGGATTAAGAAAGTCTTTAACAAGTTACTGGGGAGGCCTTTGGGGAAACAGACTTATGTCCAAAACAAGTATAATGCAATTTTAACAAATTGTTAGAAGAGTAGTATGTGTGTGTGTGTGTGTGTGTGTGATTTTTTATTTTACTAAAATAAAAATATACGTGTACATAATATAAAGTTCACTATTTTAATAATTTTTTAAGTGTAATAATAATAATAATTTTAAGTGTATAATTCAGGGGCATTGAATCCATGTTGATAATTTTACTTATTTTTGTCTTACTCTAGAATTGATTTGAGATTGCTGATGTGCACATATTAAATATGATTAATAATGATGGCATTAAGAATTGCCTATGTAAGGACTTACAATCAGTGGGCATTTTTATCAAAACAAATTTAGATATGAGAGAAAAATGTTCACTCAGCAACGTGGAACTTTTGAAGAACTTAAAATGTCTAGGTTAAGTAGAAAAAAATTATCCACAGTTGAACTAATGAAGAATATGACGGCATTATTAGTGGAAGAGATAGAGACTAGAAAATAAGTCTCCTAATTGCTACCTGTGCTCGTTTTAACCTACACAATAGAATCCTCATTTAAACCAAATTTAAAGTGTTATACCCCTCAAATTTTACCGTTAGAAAGACTTCATATTTCACATATTTCTAATGCTGAAACAAATATTGGTAATAAATTTTATAAAGCACATGTACACATAAGCAACAAATATACAAAGTTTTTAAAGTTATAGAAAATTTTTTCTGAGATTAGTTGTGCTAGGGAAAAAAGTAAACACAATAGGTACGCCAACACAATATAAAAACTGCTTCATTATATGGAAAATGTAATAGTTAAAATATCAAATTAATTTAAGCTAAAAGATACTAGTCAGCTCACAGTCTCTGATCAGGAAAAAAGTAGTATGACTTGGATTATATCAGTCAAAAGCACACTTGAAAAAGTTTTAATGGAAATTCAAACCATGTTAATTCAGATGCGTTGTATTCAGCCCCCACTTAAAAATATTTTTAGGGAATCCTAAATTCAGTTCATCTCAAGTTGTAGTCTAATTTATATTAACAAAAAAGAGGGAATTTTTTTAAAGTTTCTGTTTAAGTAGTTAAAGACCTTGAAAATAATTGGCTTCTAACACTAGTAATACAGGTACTTGAAAAGTTTTTCACAGATTTTTAAGATTTTTTAAGATTTTCACAGATTTTTTCTACTTCTTTAAGAAGTAGAAATGACCAGTCATAAAAGTTTCAATTACTATTTAGAAAGTGTTATCTTCTATTTTTCTTTTTATGATAGAATAAATGTTACAGGAAAAATGCAACAACTTTGCTTTCTTTATTTTCAGTGTTGTTGAAACTGACATTCAGGTATTCATGTGAACAGTAAATCCAGGGAAAGGGTCAGAAACCTTTTATTTGTGAGTCACGCTCTTTTATTGCTCTCCATTTTGTATTTCCTTTTTGTTCTTCCTTAATAGTTAAGAAAGTGTTTGAAAATTCTGCCTTGTGCCTACAATATTATGAAGAATGGTGGGGCTTTTTAAATTTTTTTTTGTGTGTGTGTGGTTCCAGTATTAGTATTAAAAGAAAAAGAGTGACCCCTCCCCGATTCCAAGAGAACAGGGTGAAGTCGAGGTGACAATTAAAATGAAAGAATCGTAGAGAAGAGGAAAAACTCAGGAAGACAGAAACAAAACTACCTGATTATCACCTTTTCTTCCACAAAAAAAAACAATTTTAGTAATTATTTTCTTGTATACTCTATGAGAATAATTTTAAGAAGTTTGTTGAAGTCAATACATAAGACTCCTATCAGCTGTGGTTTAGCAGATACTTTGGGGGATGTCAATTCAGTCCTCATCCCCTTCCGAGAATTCCCCATGTTTCCAGAGTAGACATTTCTGTAGCCATGTTAACACTGCTTAATCTAGATCTTCCAGTAAATTGTGATTGAACCATTGATAGACCACATACAAATTTAGACAATCAGAATCTCTCTACAAGCATTTGGAAACAGAACTTTGGAATGCTGATTAATTGGTTGCCCCCAAGTAGGAAGGTGTTCTAGGGCTATGATGGCCATTTTTTGCCATGTGCACAAAGATGAAGAAAAAGCTGCTCTTTGGAGAAAGAAAAGATTATGTCACTGAGAATATAGTGGTTACCAAAGCATCAGTAGTCACTGTCTTCTTGGAACTTGTCAGTGAAATCCTTTCCTGAGGACTTCACACTGAGGCTGAGATTTCACTGGTGGGTAAGTGTTAAGTGTCTCAGAAAAAAAAGGTAGTGCTTTCCAATGAGAGTTGGGGAGGGAATAAGAGAATAACAGATTAATCTTCTAACGTGGGAGGGGACAATTTTTTAGACACCAAAAAGCCAATGAGGCTATAGTAAAGAGTTGGGGTAATAAACAAGAGTGCAGAGATAATGTGTATCAGCCAGGATAGGCTAGGTTGTGCTTTGTAACAAAATGTTCCAAAAGATTATCAGCCATCTACAAGAAGATTTATTCATCTCTAGTGCTACATGCCCACCATGACCCTGTTCCATGTTATTTTTTAGTCTGGACTTGGGCTAACAGAGCACTCTCTTTGTGGAACATTGCCATTGTCATGGCAGAAAGACAAGAAAAGTGATAAATCCACTGGCTCTTAAAGTTTGTGCTCATATGTCTTTCACTTTTCATCAGCCAAACCTTTGCCACACCTGAGAACAAGAGACAGAGCTATATAATCCTCTGACAGAGAGGGGTACCACAGTCAAGGTACTGGTTGAGCCGTAATACATACCACACCACACATTAAGATTTTGGTATTTATCCTAGCTTGAACCTTGTTAGAACCCAGCTACCTGAGAGATACCAAAGCCTCATGAAAAAGCCATATGTAGGTGTTGTGCTTACTAGTCCAAACTGAGCCAAACCTTCAAATCATCCCTACTCAGTCACTAAACAGGACAGTGAAAACATATTGCCATTCTCAGTTACTACAACTCTTATCAATTTAAGTCACCTCCAGCTATTGGACTCATCCTCTTTGAGGCCCCAGGTATCAGGAAAAAAGACAGACAATCCCTTCTGCCTTGTCCAGATCCCCAAAACTAGAATTTGTGAGCATAATAATATGGGTTTTTTTCTTTGTTCTTTTGACTGGGAGCAGTAGATAAACATGGCAATTAATAACTAAAGTATACACTCCAAGTTGGATATTTAAATGGGCCCTTTTCTCAAAATTGCCAATGATAGAATTTTTCTGAAATACTTAAATTCTTTACACTGGACAACTAAAAATAACATTTAGCTTTTACAATTCATCCACTCATTTGATAATATTTATGGAATACATACAATTTAATGGGGTTGTATTAGTGAACTATACTTGGTAGAACCCAATTATATTTACTCTTGAGTCTCCCAGTAGATTTTAAGCTTCTTGAGAGAGAAAAATAATATATTAGGCTTCTGTAATCCTCATAGCACCCAGTAATAGAAAAAGATTATTACAACTCAGCAACTTGGGAGTCCAAGGCAGGCAGAGCACAAGTTCAAGACCAGCCTCAGTATTTTAACAAGAACCTCAGCAACTTAAGGAGACCCTGTCTCAAAAAATATGAAGGACTGGAGATTTAGCTCAATAGCTCAGTGGTAAAGCAACCCTGGGTTCAATCCCTAGCACCCCCCCCCCCCAAATAAAAACTTATGAGTAGAAAGTGCTTGATAAAAACTTGTTTGATAATTTTTAAATTCTAAAATAGAAGAGATTATATATGCCCATTCTTCATGTTCATACATACCATTTATTCAGGTGTGACTGAAAAGACATGCATTTTCTAATTAAAAATAAGAACTGCTAGTTATAAGTACTTGTAAAATATAAAAACAGTTTTAAAATGTCACTTTATAAAGATTCTTATGAAGGGTTTCCTATTAAAGATGCTATTTTGGAAAAGAGTATTACAGTCATTTGCATATTTATTTTTATATGATGGTAATTCACATGATCTGTGTATTGCTTTAACAGTTTAACTGTAAGCCTCTCACCAAATGAAATTTTATTTTTAAAGTATCTTATCACCACACACACTTATGCAAACAGTTTGAATGGTATAAAATATAAGATCCACATTTCAATTGCTCTACTGTGTTGTCTATCACAACTAGAGCTTCCTAAAGTTCTCCTTTATTAAAGCAAAATATAGATGATTCAAATACCATGCTTCAGCTGCCTTCATCATTTGAATGAGATAAGCTCTCAGCAAGATGTATTCAAGAAACCATGGTTCAAACTGTGTTATCCTACTATAAAGCAATCTGCTAAACATTTCTGAGGCAATTTAGACAGCTGTGACTTAGTTGCAAACAATGTGGACACTTAATCTATTGACTTGAAATTGGGGCTGCCAAGAAGATATTCAAGAGTTTTCTCATGCGCTCACTTGCTACAGAGAAAGATGCTTCCTATTTTCTACGTGCCAAGAATGGAAAGCTAAGAACTATCTATTTTAAAGCAGAATGAAAATGATCAATCTTATAAATTGAGTTTTTAATAAAACTGTAGTGTTGTAGATATAATAATATTATTCCATTTATTGTAGGTATAAACATCTTTTAGGGGTTTTACCCAAAAGAATTTCTCATGCTTTTAGTTTGTCTTAGGTTATCTTTATCTTACTATAAATTCTTCAAAAATATAACTTTCCTATATTATCAACACCCTTTTCTCACTGTTTTTTCATGTCAATGAAATCTGTATTTGAAGTAATTGCCTAAAAATGCATGCCATCCTTACTTGGTCTATATACTAAAAATAATTGTGCTGAATCAGTTAATAAAATATGTTGCATTAATCAATTGTACTGTATAATCTTTGGTATTGATCAGACCATGTTCAAACTTGAAATTCACTATAGTATATTCATAAATATATAAATAAAAAAGAAAACAACAGATATCAGAATAAGGGAAAGTAAATGCTCATTCTTATCTCTTTTAAGTCAGTTATTTTTAAAGATATTTATGCTGTTTCTGTTATGTCAAAACTCACTGTGTAAGTTATCATGTAAGTATTAACTGTACAACATTAAAATTCAGTTTTATTTGTTTTAAAAATCAGTTGATTAGCTGGAACTGCTCATTTTTCAGTCTCTTGGTTGGACAATTTTGTGAGTACAGTAATAGAATAATAAAACAAATAATTTCTTATGGCATGTTGATTATTTTACATATTTTACTTTACCTCTATATTTTATTTTTGGACTGTCTTTCTAAAACCATTAACCTTCAGATGCATCTTTCTCCTCCCACTAATTTATGATGTAGACTAACAATTTTAGTTATGACAGGTCTGAATGAATCATTTTTCATTAACACCTGTTTCACATGCCCTAGGTACCATGTCAAAAGTTGATCTCAATTTGGGCCTTCTCCTTTCACTTAATACTGAAAGAATTTATTTTCCTTAACTAGAATGATCCAGTCAACTCATTGTTTTTCTTTGAAAGGTAAATGAGGCCAGAAGCTATAAAGACTTTTATGAAAAACAAAGCTTACTCAAAGTGTTAAGGATTTGTTTTGTTATCTGAATGCAATTCATACAGAACATCTTTTGCCTAAAGCAGTATTAATGGATGAAAGGTAGGACTTTCCTGAGAAAGATTTGAAGTGTGATAGGATTTTCTACATAATCATTCCCTGTATGCTTGCTGTGATATTGATGTAGTTTTTGATGGAGATAGCTTGTAGACAATTGGTAGTTATGTGTCAAAATATGTTTTTCAGTCTCCCATCATTTTTCCTCCAGCCCTCCCCTATTCACCTCCTCCTCTACCTCACAAGGTTAGAAATTACTTGAAATGGATTGAAGAGATGTAGAGTAAGAGCAGTATTCTACAGCTGTTTCAGAGTTTGGGTCTTTCTCCCTATCTCTGCATACATCTTTTATCTATTATTCTCCTGTGAAACTATGGTATAAATGTTTTCCAAATTCCCATGTTGGAAACTTAAACCCCAAATTAATATTTTAGTCTTTGAAGGTGGAACCCTTGGGAGGTAATTAGGATTAGATAAAGGTTATCTGGATGGCAACCCCATGATGGAACAGGTTCCTTTATAAGAAAAGGAAGAGAGACATGACCTGACACTTGTTCTGTAATGCCCTCCACCATGTCATGATGCAGAAAGAAATCCTCACCAGTGCCAACATGCTTTTGGACTTCATAGCCTCTAGAACAATGAGCTAAATAAATCTCTATATTCTGTATGAATCACCCAGTCTCAGGCATTTAGTTACAGCAACAGAAAATGCACTAAGACACATAGGTTATAATTAACCCATCCCAAGAGAACAATCCTAATTTTAAAATCCCTCCCATGCCAATAAACTTTATCAATTATGTTTCCATTTTTCAAAACCTTGTGTATTTTCATTAATTAATTTTTAGTTAGTTCTTCACTCTCCACTTGGAAAATAGAATAGCTATTTGATATTGACATTTAGCAATCTGACTTTTGACATAGCTATCTGCCTTTGAATATATGAGAAATAACTTTCAGATATATGTATTATTAGAATTAAACCAGTTTGATGACTTATTCAAATCTCTCAGTCCAGCAATTGTTAAATCTGTTTACATGTAATCCAAATTCAGTTTTCTTAAATATCAGGGGATTGTGGTAGAGTCCTGTTTACTTTTTTATTTGAATTAGCCTTTGGTTCAAAAAAGAAAATTCTTTAATTTTATTTCAGACAAGTAATATTTAAGCTTAAGCTTTAGTTCAAATTGCCCCTACTATTTTGTCATTACTGTTTTTACCTTACTGTTGCACTATTTTAATTTCTCTGTCTCACTTTACTGGTTTCTGATTAATTAAGCCACAAATAGTAAAACAGTCAAAGGACAATAAGGCAGGGAAGAGGGGAAAAAAACAGTTTTATTTAGAAGATGAATGAAACATTTAATTTTACCTTTTTCTAGTGGAGTCTATTCCAGATCTAAATTCTAAGTTCAACTGCATGACAATGAAGATACTCCATCTCCCTGTTCACCTTGGCCTGTCTACTTATTGGATACAACCATCACATATGAAAAAAGATAACTCTGTGTGTTTGCATGGATCATACACATTTCTTTTTTTACAATTTTTTTGTAGATGGACACAATACCTTTATTTATTTATTTTTATGTGATGCTGAGGCTCGAACCCAGTACCTTACACATGCTAAGCAAGGGCTTTACCACTGAGCCACAATCCCAGCCCTTGTATACACTTCTTATGTCAATAATATTATGAGAGTAAACATTTATTCTAAATACTGTTCTAAGTGCTTTGTATCTTCTCAAAAACCCTATAATGTAAGTAGTAGTGAGGAACATCAGGCTCAGAAAAGTGAACTACTCAAGGTTTCAAAGCTATAAAAGGCAGAACAATGATTCAGAATTATCTGACTTGACAAACTCACAAGGTCAAAGTCATATGTTTTGTCTCATATATGGAAACTAGATAGGAAAAAGGAAAAGAAGGATGGAGGGGGGTTCTCATGAAAATCGAAGGGAGATCAGTAAAAGGATCAGGGGAGGGAGGAAAGGGAAAATTTGGGGAATAACATTGGCCAAATCATATTGTTATATTGTGTGCATGTATGAATATGTAACAGCAAATCCCATGATTAGGTACAATTATAATGTGCCAATTAAAATATGAAAAAAAATCTGGCTTGAGGGCCTATGCTCTTAGCTGACACACAGCTGTGAACTGTGAAATCCATTGATTGATGGGTATGAGGCAGAATACAATAAAGTGATATTTTATTTGACCCCTGTCTATTCAAATATGTCATAGAAAGAATGTAGTGTTTCATATGTTAAAATTACTCAAAGGAATTAGGAGGCCATTGTGACCCTTTTATCCATATCTTTTCACTTCAAATCATTTCATAAGCAGGAATACTGTATGTATACATGTAAAGGACATACAAAAGGCTGATTTTCATATCCCCAGTGTACTACTTTTGAAACATACTCTTTATTACTGTGGTATTTTTCCTAATTACTCATTTATAATTACATCCACAAGTCATTATTAGTAATGACATTTTACTTCCTTATTCAGTTAAACATTTGCATAATGTTCTTTATACAATTAAATATTTGCATAGGTATTTGGATTACACAGTGTACTAAACTCTTTAACACTATATGTGAAAAGGCATATTTCATCTGTTGAACTTAAGCTATAAACAAAGAAAATTCAGAAATGATCTCAAAATTCTTTAAAACCAGACTGAATTGATTTAAGAAAAAGTTATGTAAAGACCACCTATTCTTTCAGTATTGATTGGCAATTTTAAATTTTAATGTATCTGACATAAGATTTAGTTTATAGCACTATGAAAAAGCTAGGAGCAAATCTGTGGTATTCAAATATTGTACTCAGTATATTTAAATTTCTTAATTGAACTAATCTAATTCTGAAATTCAAATTTAAACCAAGTAACCCTGGATGTTGTGTCTCAGACTATAAATGATCCAAAGTTGAAGGCAATAATTTTATATCCTCAGTCTACATATTTAAAATTCATATGTAGGAAAGAAGGAAAAGGACACTGTCAGATGTCAGATTTTGGCCCTCAACACCTTCCTCAGTGATCTGATCTTATCCTCTGTGATGTTACTCTGCTTCCTCTAACTCCAAAATCTAGGGATAACACTCAAATCAACTTCCGTCTTTATCTTCAGCCTCACACCTTATACTGCCTACTGAATATTTCCAACTCTATGTTTAACTTTTATCTCAAACTCATTGTCTATTCCCTTAAACCAGTCTCCCTTCCGGTTTCTTTATTTCTATGAAAAGTATCTTTGTTCTTCTAGTTATCCAGGCCCAATATTTTTGACTCCTGTCTCTCTTCCCTTCCCACCTTACCCATTGTCAATTGCTAGATCTTGTCTCTTCATTACATTATTAATGTCTCTTACAGCCATCTCTTGTTTGTTTTTTCTAGTGCCACTTGCATAGTTAAGGCCCAATATATCTCAGAAGCATATAATATCTCATACTGAATGTTCTCCATAATCACATGATATATTCCCACAAAATTGGTTGTACCATTTTCTGCTACTGGGATTTGCTTACGGTCAACAAAACAAATATCAAATTCTTCTGTGGGTCCTCTCCAGTATTTTTTTTTTCTTGGAAGATTTCTTTATTTCAACATTTGGGGCTAGCAACTACACCTGACTATCTAGATTCCTTTAGATTTTCTATTTACTACAAATCTTGTAGCACAGCACAACTCTCTGTTAATAGTTTCTGATTCAGAATTCTCTCTTAGCCTTAGAACTCCTTTGTTTATGGCTTCCTTCTTCTGAATTACTAGAAAAGTTAGCCATGGTCTCAGAAATTGATCATTTTTCCCATCCATAATTCCCCTAAACCTAACCTCACGTCCTCCTCTTAGTCATAAGGGCAGACATCCTTTGCTAAGACTACTGACTATGCACTGAATGTAGGCTAAAATACATATGTTGAAATCCTACCCACAGATTAATCTCATTTGGTGCCTACCATGAATAGTAAAATCACTTGGATGCTTGGGGATGACAATTGGTCTCCACTTCCTATCCCATTCAAAGATTTACCACGTCTTTCTGCTTTAGGGTTTACAGTTTCAGACTCTCCTGTTGCTATACATAAAGGATAAAGTTCGGTTGTGTTTAAATATATCATTTATGGATACACCTAAATAGTCTTTAAATTGTGTGAATTGATCTGTAATTCTAAACCTTTTTCCTCCTATTATATATGCATATAAGAATATAGGAAAATAAAAGTGATGTTCTTATTGGAATGACCTTAAATCTTCTGTAGATAAGAAAGAGCACTGTTAGTTACCAATAAGAACTTACTTGAGATATACCTCATATCTTTCACAACAGGTAGATACACATTGTCTCATGACTCTGAAGTTCACAGTATTGTCATCAGTAGCTCTTCCTTTTTTGTTTTATTTTCTAAAGCTTTACAAGAAAGGAGAGATTTGGCTTTTTACTTGAACTCACAGCGATATATTTAAATATAGGTATCCTTTTCTTTTGATCAGAGACAGCACTGTCATAGCTTATGGAGAGTATGTGTGGATGTGAGTGAAGTGCAGAGCACAAGACATGACATTGTGAGTTTGGGATAAATGACAACAGCCATTGAACTCAGTGTCTGGGAGATATTCAGAAATGCTGGGGACTGTAGAAAATAGGAGAGCCCTGATATGGTCTGAATATGGGCTAAAATACATATGTTGAAATTCTAACCTCCCAAAAATGATATTAAGAGGTTGGACCTTTGGGAAGTGATTAGAGTTCATAAAGCTAAAGCCCTCAGGAATGGGATTAGCACCATTAAAAGAAACCCAGGAGAAAATGAACCTAGAAGTTGATTTTCATCAAACATTGAATCTGATGGTGCTTTGACCTAAACTTTCCAGAGTACAGAACTGTGCGGAATAAATTTCTTATGTTTATAAGCTACCTAGTTTTTGGTATTTTGTTATAGTAGCCCAAACAGACCAATACAATCCCTCCCTTAAAAAATGCGGTCACTATAAGAGGGTGGAAATTGTTTGCTAAATATGGAAGAGCAGGAAAAAGGAACCTGGACCCATGATGATCATGGAGCCACCACACTAACCTATGACTGCACACCACATAAAACTGGTGAGTCCAGGGAAGTGATAGCTTTAGGCATGCCAGACCTGGGGATCAGTAATAATTTTTTCATCTTTCAAGTCATGTTTGCTTCCACTTCTCCTGGAGTGTTAGCTTCCATCTCTCCTGATCTCCATGTGGTATGAAAAGTACCTCAGAAGCTTCCTTTGTATCACTTAACACAAATAGTGAGACCTGTATGTATAGGATTCATACTTGGAATGTGTGATCCAAAAGCAAAGCAGGGATACTCCTAAAGTAATCAGTTTTCCATTGCAGGGATACTCCTATAGTAATCATCTTTCTATTGCTATAACAAGTACCTGAGACAATCAAGTTATAAAATGAAAAGGTTTACTTTGGCTTATGATTTTAAAGATTTTAGTACATGATCAATAAACTGTTTGGGGGGCCTTTGGTGAAGCAGCACATAAACTTCTCACTTCGAGGCCAGAAAGAAAGAGAAAGTTAATGAGCTCCCACCATCTTTTTCAAAGGCATACCCCTAATGACCTGAAGACCTCACACCAGGCCCCACCGCTTAAAGTTCCACCCTTTCCCCGTAGCACCACAGGCTGAGGACTGAACCTATAACACATAGACTTTTGGGGGACTTTTATCCAAATTATAGCACCTCCTTTAAAATTCTAGCAGAAAAGTTGTGAAGTTCTTTGATTAGTCTGGGATAGTTATATGTCCACTCCTGAACCAATATGATTGACTCTTTCAGATCAATAAAGTGGGGAAAGAATTTCCTGAAGGCATTCAAAAGAGGCAAATAAAAGTTATACTTCTCACAATCCATTAATTCTCCTGTACTGTAATTGTCTTTTTAGTTCTCACTGCTTTGTGAGGGTCATGAGGGAAAATAGCATGTCTTACTAATGTTAAACCTACCCGTCAAAGAACAGCACCTATCATATAGTAGACCTAAAGAAAGAAACAAATCTGGGCAAAGAATTTCAACAAGAATGGGTTAGGAACCTATGAAAAAACTTTAAATGATGGATGTAAAGTACCAGCAATAAGTAGTGGGCATTATGACCACTAAGCCAGCTTTAGGTTTAAAAGTTTTATTTAGCCCTGATGGAGGTAGGAACTTATACTATGGTTAGTTCAGGATAAATAAGCATATAATTGGCATGTAACCTTGGCTGTGTAGGCAAGCAAGTATTTTTTGTGGGGAGGAAGTTTGATCTTGTTAAAATTTATAAAAATTTATATTTGAAAAATGTGGTTCCAGATGATAGAAATATAAATAAGCTGTTATTAGAGAAATCAGTTTCACACAAATGACTGTAATTATAGATTCAGAATATCTGAAGAATTATATAGACAAGTCTCCATTTTATCATCCCTTTCCCAAAGAATGAGCTTGGATAGGACTGCATAATTTAATAAGAGACCTGTACCAAGAAAAGATAAAAACGAAAACTAACATGAATGAGGTACAAAAGTGACTTGTGTGGGAAATAATGGTGAGATAGTGTGGGAGGGATATTTGTGGTAAGAATTATTGTGTTCAGGTTTAATTGTGTAGAGAGGAATGAGAAACATTCAGTAGAGAATTAGCTGCAGGATGCGTTTTGAGGAAAGAAGTCATATAAAGGTAATCAGAGTTAACCTCAGGAAGAAATCATTTGTTGAAGGGGTGAACAGAATTAAATATAATGTTCTGAAAGGAGAGAAAAGACAAATGAAAAATTTTCTTTGAAGAGAACCATTTTACACTCAAATTTCGAGTAATATCTCTGTAATATATAGTCTGTCCCTGCATTTATTAAACTAGTATACCCTCTGACTCAAACCACAAGTACTTGGTTTAAAGATTAAAAAGTTAAGAGGTACTGTTCTTATTTATATACTGGATGTTTTCCAGATTGTTCATGATGGTATAGGGCAAAAATATCACATTGCATTCATCTTCATATTCCCAGCATCCAATAGAGTTCACAATCCACATTAGGTATTCAATAGCTGCTTATTGAATGAAGGATGCCTTAACTTTTATAGTGCTTTTCCAATTTCCAGAGTAGTTTCATGCACATGATTTCATGTAATTCTGTAATAACACTTTGAGGTATTTATAATATCTTTCTCAGATGAGAAAATAAATTCAAAAGAGGAAAATTACTTCCAAGTCATAAAAATTTTAAATCCAAATCTCTTCCTTCTGGTCTTAGTCTTGTCACAAGGTTTCAATAATTAAGTATATTTTTAAAACTCTACACCCAGAGAAATGCAGACATGTAGGGGATATTTGTGGGTTTGCTTCTTTAGCAGCACAACTGTTTTACGATGCTGCCATTCATGCACATTGTTCTACCCCTCAGGTCACTACAGTAAGAAAGTGAGACATTTATTTCTAGCCAATAATAGTACTCTGATCACAGTGTTTGTGTAGGTGAGGTTATGATCTAAGAAATGACAATCTTTGTCCTTCCCTAGGATCTTTCCATGTAAAGGTAGACAGGGAGGTTGACCTTTGAAGCCAGAGCCTGATGAATGCATAGGTGAGCCTACTCATGGCCATGGAGAAAGACTACCTGTTGTTGGGGAAAAAAAAAATATATGAAGTAAGTCCACTGGTAGATAGAAGGACACAGCCCATAGACTTATTATGCCTAATGAGTCAGCTTCATCTTTCATTTCTATATGAAACTTATTTTTTGCAGGCCAAAATGGCTAAAAATCATTTGAATTTGGTTCAACCTAAAATATAAGTTAAAAGATCACACATTAGACTTATTCAGAATCTAGAGATTTTTTGCTATCCCCATAATCTCTTAAAATAAATGGGAAAATTAAGAGCCAGAGATGTCAAAGGACCAGCTCAATGTTAGTACTAATTTCACATAATGCAGATTTTCTGATTTTTCAGTTCAGATCCGTCTCAAGTAAGCATGACTCTAAAATTTTAAATTGATCATTTTTGAATTTTATAAACCAATTGCTTTTCACTTCTTCTTTTGGTTTTGACTGTAGATTTTTTTTTCCCCTGTTAACTTTAGGGAAATACGCTGTGATGACTCAAAGCAGAGAAGCTTATTTACTATAAGTTTTCCTGGAAAAAATAATCTCTAAGTTTTCACTATAATTTTAACTTTAAGAACAAAAGAAATATTCTGACACAAGTTAAATACATGGTCATTTTGATGGTGGTGAGACACCTCAGCTCCCATCAGTTAGGTTAGCATGTATGTATATCCTATTGAAATCTTTGACCTGACAACACAATGAACTACTGAGTAGTTCTACCTCAAGCTACTATATCTTTAAGCTAATTGCTCTTTCTTCAAAATATGCTTTTACTTTTATATTATCTACTTCAGTAAATTGTTACTATAAGCCTCCAGTTTGATAAAAAGGGAAAAATCAGAATTGTCTTCATGTGAGAATTACCTCCCATCAGATTGATCACTTAGTTTTATTAAACCTAGTTTTAAAATATCTCATATTTACATTTAGATTCATTTTCTCATAATCCTCATCGTCATTGCCTTAGGTTTCTCCCTTAGAACTTCCAAATTCTCCTCGACTTTTGAAATTGTTTCCTAAAAGGATCCCTTGTCTAGTCTCAGTCTTCTGTAGCCCATCTCTCACACTGCCAGTGTGGGATACTTTGCATTACTATAACAAAACACCTGAGACAATAAACTTTTAAAAAAGAAAGGTTTATTTTGACCCAAAGTTTTGGAGGTTTCAGTCTATAGTTGATACGTTCCATTTTTGGCAGGCCTCTGGCAGGAATGTGTGACAGAGGAAACTGCCCACCTAATGGTGACCAGAGCAAAAAGAAGAAAAGACCAGTGTCCCATTGTCCTCTTGGAGAGCACACCCCCAATGACCTAGAATCTTCCATTAAGCCCTGCCTCTCAAAGTGGTTCACTGTCTTCCCCAGCATCACCAAACTGAGGAACTGAGGTATGAGCCTTTATTAACACATGAGTCTTTGGGGGACATTCCGGATCCAAACTCTATCACACTGGAAAGAAATTTCTAAAATGTAAAGCACATTTTGCCATTTCTAAGATGGCTCCTCACTGCCTCCCAGAGAACGTCCAATTCACTTGCATGGTTCACAAGACCCTTTATAATCTGGCTTAACTTTTCAGTGCTGATGTAGGGAAGTTCAAAGAGTTTTATCTCAAATAATCCTGAATATAACAATAAAAAGTATACTGTTTTTTTAATGGAGCAAGGCATAACTTTTTAGGCTTACCTATAATCCGTATCTCCTTTCCTAATCCATTCTTAATGTTTTCTCTAAGAAGTTTTGCTAATCTTAAATTCATGTATCTCAGTCCCGGACTTTTTAAAATGAATTTATTCTTCTATACTGTATCAGTTCAAAAATCCCTTAGCTATTCTCTGAGCTAGTTAAGAGATTGTCTTGTATTTGATCCCACACGATCCTACCTTATTTCCAAGTTATTTCTCCTTGTTTAAAATACTGAAAGTGCTACTAAATAGCGCTGAATGCTTTCCGGTTATAAACACCTGTGTCCCTCTTACAATAAGCACTATAAAATAAAAGCTCTAATCTTTTCCAACTGCTCACTAAATGGATGATCAAGCCCTTTCGTTTGCATTTGGGAGTAAGAGGAATTACTTATTTTGTGTTGCTACCAACTTAGTCACTAGTATCTTTATTTATTTATTTATTTTTAGCTAAAATTTATTTTACTGGTCTGCAACCTCCAATACTAGGCTGAATCCCTGTACCAGTGTCCAAGACAACCTATAGCAGAAAGGTTTATGTCTAGACCCGACTTCCCTCTCTGGCCCTGACTGCTGCACCATGACATAAATTTGCTTTTATTGCTTTGTCTTCTCTGGTAGACTTAGATCCAATCTTTTCTTACAGATTTTAACCAGGGCAATCTCAGACCTTTGGTGCTTATCTTCTTTTTTCTCTCCTATTAGTGTAAAACTGCTCTTAACACAGAATAACATAAATGAACCATTTTTCTTAACCTCTCACTGGAGCTATTCAGTCATCTAAGGAAGAAGAAAAAAAAAGCACTCCTTAGTGACTTTGCTCCAGGATGGATAGCCGCCATACTTGAATTTTCTTTGCTGAATTGTTATAAAGATAAATGAGAACATATGTAACATGGAATAGCATATATAAGAGACACACAAAAATGTGCAGGGATGAAGTTTCAGCACTTTGTTATTTTCTTTTTCAAAGGAGCTTTTTCATCCCACCTCTAAACACATTTAACATTTATACAAACAGCCTCACATTGTAGATTTCTCCCAGTAAGTGTAACGTAGTCTCACTCCACCTCCTCTTCCATGCCAGACTGGCTCCCTGTAATTGTCCACATTCAGGAGGACTTTATCGATGAAGTCAACACATGTGGTCAAGGTATTCCCCCAGGCCCCCAAATTCTGTAATGACCATCGAGATTCTATGGTTTAGCAAACAAATGGTAGTTGACAAAGGGCTTTTTTGGGGGGTCGGGGAGCTTCCCATGGAAACACAGCCCTTGAGATGAATCAATGATTTCCTTGTGGACTGTGGGGTTTTCTTATGTTTATTCCGTGTCTCATTCATGAGCCATTAGTATCTTTAAAAACAGCCTGAGATCATTGAAGTTATTGTAAGTATTCCTAAAACCCAGAAGCACATTTAAAAAATTTAACAAATTACACCATAAGAATAGGAAACTTCAGGCTGGTGATGTAGCTCAGTGGTATAGCACTTGCTTAGCATTTGTTCAATCCTCAGTACCACTTTAAAAAAAAAAAAAAAGGAATAGAAAACTTGACAACTTCATATATTCACTTTATTTATTTTAAAAAATTTAAAAAAAATTTTTAATTTTATTTGTTTTAATTAGTTGTACGTGAGAGTAGAGTGCATTTATACATTTTGATAGCTCATACATAAATAGTGTAATCTCTCATTTTTCTGATTATACATACTGCAGGATCATATTGGTCATGCAGTCATATATGTACATGAGGTAATAATGTCTGTTTCACTGTACTTTCATTCCTTCCTCCATACCCCTTCCCTTCCCTTCACTCCCTCTACCTAATATAAAATAACTCTATTCTTCCCTATCCCCCCCATTGTGAATGAGCTTCTGCATATCAGAGAAATGTCAATTCACTTTAATGATTAATAAACCTGCTGTCTGAAAACATTGCCATTGAAGGCATGACTTCATGTTGCAGGTTAAGCCTTAATACCATTTTATCTTTTGTCATCAATGTACAATGATGACTGTTGGTTACTGTCCTGTCATCAAGGAATATTTCTTTCATCCTTTCTCTAATTCTCTAATTCCACTGTTTCTAATCTTAAAAAAGAAAGCAACTTTATACTCATCTATATAGTTCTCATGTCACTAAGTTTCTCAAACTTCCACATTTCTCTTGAAGTGGTGGCTGTCAGAATTAGACAGTCTTAGTGGGAGTTTCATTGGCACTGAACACACAGAGAAGTGTACCTGATGGTCCTTGTGCTCTAGTTTCTAATTTATAGGTCAGAAGAAAGGTGCAGTTCTTCAGGGTTAGCTAATTTTTCAAATTGATCCTCTTGCTCACACCCATTTTTAAAAAAGTTTTCATTTTGATTCATTGTACACTGCAAATGCCATCATTTTATTCTTCTTTATGGCTAGATAGTATTCCATTGTGTAGATATACCACAGTTTCTTTATCTATTCATCTATTGAAGGGCATCTAGGTTGGTTCCACAAGCTAGCTATTGTGAATTGAGCTGCTATAAACATTGATATGGCTGCGTGCTCACACCCATTTGAATAGTCACAGTTCCTATCTTACTTTTCTTCGTGATAATTTGTTTAGTTGTTTTGTGTCATTCCGGCCACCACTTAGTACCATGTTCTTTCTTTTAAATGCTTCTCTAATTGTCTAAGTTCATGTTAAATTCCAACACTGACTTCTGCTTAAAGGTGACCAGAGGTATGTGAGAGTACCACTTCCATTTTCTCATCCAGGTCCTCACAGGGAATGTTAAACACCAGGCCCAGGACCATTTACTTATATACCAGTGAACATCTGAGAAATCTAAGGGAGGGAGTTTTGCCCAACATAGCAACAAACCAAATATACCTACAAACATCTAAGAAGGAATATAAGATCCATATACAGAAAAACATAAAACCACTAAGCTAAGAAAAGATTTTCACAGTTTTTGTAACAAAGGACTTAGCATTCACCCAGAATGAGTGAGTTAAGCAAATGAATGCTAGAGTCTGAAGGCTTGTGCTCCTCATTGAAGACCTGCTGCTGCGAAGCCAAGATCACCTTGCGAGGTAGACTTTCTAAATACACAAAATAAAGAATTCTTGGAGGGTATCACACCATCTGCAGTTCCAGGTACAATAGACACACTGATTACAATTAGCATTTGGTCAGGCTGCAGTACTTCTTGCAGGTAATAGGTTCTAGTTTCATTTAATGAAAAAATATAGGCATTTTCGTTCCATTAAAAAATCATTGTGAACGCTCATGATAGATTTTTAAATGTGATTATTTAAGACTAATAAACATTTGAGTATAAAATATCAAATTTCTTTAGCAAATTGGATATTTGAGCTTCGATATAGTTAGTTTTAGAAACTTAATTTCGCTGTGCAAGGTTGCATATGCCTGCCATTCCAGTGGCTCAGAGGCCAAGGTGGGAGGATTGTGAGATCAAAGCCAGCCTCAGCAACTCAGTGAGATCCTGTCTCTAAATAAAAAAAAATAAAATAAAAAAAGAGCTGGGGATGTGGATCAGTGGTTAAGTGCCCCTGGGTTCAATCCCTGGTACCAAAAAAAAAAAAAAAGAAACGAAAAGAAAAAATTTCTCTCTCTCTCTCTGCCTTTTTCAGTTAAAAGAGAGAGCGTAAAACAGAAACTTCTGTTATCCTGGACACCCAAGAAATTAATTATTTGAGGTACTTTTGTTTCTTCTATTCAAAAAACTTAACAAAATAACTTTTAGATGAAAATTTTCCTTGAGGATGTTATATATCTCTCTGTTTCTGAACAGAATATTCAAAGCACAACTTAACTGTCATTTGATGTTACAGGTTCAGGCTAACAAGAGGGAGCAACAAGCTTTCTATGTAAATTCTGGTTCTGCCATTTAACAGCTGTGCACTTTTGGCAAGTCAATAAATCTCTCTGAGCCTTGGATTACGTTTAACCTGAGTTATTCATTACCAGATTATTGAAAATACCTGGAGAGAGAATCAGCGCATGAATTACCCACTATTAAATACAGCCAGAGTATTGTAAATTGAGTTTGAATTCAAAAGAGAAATGAAACTAATGTTTTTTTTAGTGATGATTGTGTGTTGGGTATTTCATATGTTTCATCTCTTTTAGTATCCAGAATAACCTTTTGTATTACAACTATTATTCTCATTATTTTAATTGGTTATTATTCTCATTTTTGCGTTGAGATATTAAAGCTCAGAGAAGTTAAATAACTTACTTTTTGTAAATGATGATGAGAGAATGAAAACTAAGTGGGTCATTTTGTGAAGGGTAAATCAAGGTCCAGAAGGATTTCTGAAATTTGCCTTAGTCACATATTATGATATAGACACATCTCAACTAATATATAGATATATTTTTCACTGGCATTTTATTGGTTGAAATACTTTTGGTGTCAAAGAAGTATATGACTAGATATTTCTTAATATTATAGAATTCATATAAATTTCAAAAGTATGATAGTGATATTATGGTTAATTTTTTAAAAAGTCCTTTATTTTAGAAACACATTCTGGAATACCTAAGAATGAATAGTTATGATGCCTGAAATTTGTTTTAAAATTACTGGGAGGTGAAGGGGATTGGATGTGGTTTTAGGGTAGAGATGAAATAAAGGTAGCATAAAATAATAAATTTTGAAACTGGGTGATGAGATGGATTCTAAGTCCTCTTGATCCCAAAGCCAAGGCACTGCAATTAGGTGGGCCACTCAAATTCCATCAATGACAATGTTGTATTTCTGGGTTTTCTCTGAATGAAGCAATTTTTGAAAACCACTTATTACGATGTACTCTTCCTGTTTTCTACACTTGAGTGTATGTTTCCCTTTTGGGTAGCACTCTGTAGTAGCTCAGGCTGTGCTCAGTGCTTACTAATAGTCCTAATTCATGCAATTTCTCCTTTACTTTGCAGATGTAGAGATTTATGCCCCCAGCTGAAGTCTCAGAATTGCTCTGTGGCTTAATTGTTGAGACAGGAAGTGATTCTGTTCTTCCACTTGCCACCTGTGGGAGTATTCCTCTGGAGGCAGCTAACTGCCATTGCCCCATACAGAGCTTTGTATTGGTACTCAGATCTGCATTTGAAATTACCTGCTCACCCAGAAGTAGATTTATCATGAAGTTGTTGAAGGTTAAGTTTCAGGGCCCACCACCTGTCTGCCTGGGCTGCTTCCAAGACCCCAGCTACATAGTTAATGAGTGTTGTGAATTCAAAGTATGTTAGTGAAATCCCTGCCAACGGAACTTGAATTGTCTTGAAATCTTATGGCTAATGTATGATATTTTCCAAATTTGATAATAGTCCCAAAATTCAGGAAAAATATATCATAAGTAGTACAATATCATGTTATTATTCTGGATTTGGGGATGTTTGTGGTACTTATCAGTTTTTAAACAATTATAATTTGTTGTGGTTGCATTTCTCCTCATACATGAATATTTGTTTTTGAATCTAATTGTTTATATTCATAATTTTGTGTTCTTTATCTTAAAAGGATACCACGAAGTTTATTAGCTTTCGCCACAGATGCACTGTGTACCACCCTGCTCTCTTGGCACCATATGCATATTGAACTGGTTTGTCTTCCTGTGGAGAGTTCACAGAGCTCCCAAAAGGCTTCCTAGTTCTTTTTCAGATTTGGGAGAAAGGGGGACTCACCCTGAAAAGTTAGCTCAGGATGTTTATCCCAGTGGAGCCAGACGGTAGTATACAGTGTTCTCTTATTTCCACTTATCTTGAAGGCAGGGGGCTGTATTTTCACAGCTTTTGCCTCTCTTCTGAAGCATATGGTCAGGCCTAAGCCATATTACTGGCTCCTCAGTGTGCTATGCTTGCTCACATGCCCAGTAATGCTAGTTCTCCTGGCAGGGTAGAATACATGCTCTGCCATCTGATTTATGGTGTCTCTTCTCTAAGCCTTCCCTTTAGCAGAGGCCATCTGTATATGCTCTTCAGCCTCCAACCTCCAATTGACAGAAGCCTGGCTATTCTGTCATGGTCCTTAATACCAGGTGCACAAATGACTTTCAGAGAACTTGGAGTCCATGATGGTTCCTACCAGAACACAGGTGCATTCACCCACAGTCTCTCACAGTCTGAGTCACAGTATACCCATTGCTGAATTTCCCTCAGTGCCAAGTAGGCTTTGGGTATATTTTTGGGTCTATTTTCCAAGCTGAAAATTAAGAAACACACTGGGAAATTTTTGTGTTATGAGAATTATTAGAAATACATATTTAAAATCTGAAGTGTCCTGAAAAATCTGGAAAACATACTAAAGAACAGTTTTCTGGTGTTTTGAATGACCCCAGGTTGCTATGCACTTTAAATTTATTCAGCTGCTCTTCACACTTCACTTCTCCCCTTGCTGTTGGATTAGCAATGGTCATTTCTTGCTATCGTCTATGAACCACTCTTTTTCATAACACAGCAAGTGGTCTTGAGGGTGAATCTGGAGCCAGGCTGATTGGATGGAAATGTCAAATCTTCCACATAAGAGCTGTGTAACCTTGAACATGTTACTTAACCTTTTTGCTCTTCAGTTTTCTCACATTGAAATTGGCAGATAATAGTAGTACC